>NC_142590.1:66727700-67352700 GCF_965207765.1 Zootoca vivipara | reverse complement strand
AAGTGGGGTGCTTTTGTTAGTACACCCAGCCTCTGCGCCATAGAGGCAAAGAGAACAAATGTGCAGGTGTAAGGCTCTGTCTTTATCGAATTGCTGCTCTGATCATTGCTACATTTTAAGGTCAGCCTTTTTCGATGGCCCCAGTGTTTGCTTTGTAGTTCTAAGAAACCTGCGCTTTTACAAGAAAAATGTGAAAGGTGCCAACAGATGGAATATTTCTGCTGCTGTCTTTGAATGCTTTCAGGGTTTTCATTTTTTAAGAAAGGTGTTTGGTACGTTTGAGCTAAAAAGACTCAAAATGATAACGCAAAGCAGGAGCTTGCAGCAAAAGGAGCATGGAATGAATGTAAAATTATAACATTTTAGAGTTAGACGGGACCCCAGGGCTCATCTATTCCAACCCCATACAGTGCAGGCATCTCCACACATGGTTTCCCCATCCAATTTGAAACCATACCGGACCCTGCTTAGCTTTGAAAATGTGCTGGCAGTTTTATGTGAAGGGTTGCCCTGTAGAAGGTGAGAAAGAAAATGGGGGCATGTGTAAGGTTCCTGTATAAAGAGCTCTAATGTGCATGATGTGTGATTATGCTACGGTATGCAGGTAGAGAAATTGCACAGAATGCAGCATTCCTAAAAAATATCAACTTTCCACCCGCAAAAGGACTAGAAAGTTCTGGACAATGCCTAGCTCATCAATAGCTAGTTATTTGATATAAATATATTAATTGATACCGGTCTCATAATTCAGCTTCTCTTAGAGTATTATTTACATTCCTTTGCTTTATTTTTAATCATAGGTAGATGAACATAGTCTTGCCTCTAAGGTTCCAGTGACTCCTCCCAGCCTAGAAATGTGGCTTCGGTTTAATCCAATGCCAGTCCTACTCAGAGAAAACCTATTGAAAATAATGAACATGACTAACTTGGGTCCATTAATTTTATTGGGGTCTACACACAGAGTAAAACTTAGTTGGATACCACCCACTGCTTCTCTGGATGTGTTTGGCTTTCATTTAGATATCACATTGGCTTGGGAGATGAAAACTTAGCCAGGTGATAGAAAAGCTGGCCAGCTTTGCTTAAAACAAGCTTATAGGATATCTTGCTTTGGAAAATATTCCCATTTTTGCTCAGCCAGGAACTCATTAGGGTAATAGCATGTTGTAGGCCAAATTCTTAAAAGGGATTCTCAAATTACTAGATGCTCTGCAGCTTGTGTCCAAGGTAATTTATGACACCTGGAAAATATGCATGCAGAAACTGTAGATCCATAAAGTGTTTTGTAGAAAGAAAAATGAGATCCAGGTGCCTTGTGCCTTTCCCCATGTATTTATGTGCACATTTCTTTATTTTTAGCCGGACCTACTCCCATCAATGTCCTTCCTTCAGAGTTCAAAAATGGCAAAGCGAGGGCCAGGGTCATGAGGATAAATCACAGCGGCATTCCAAAATAATGCTCAATGAAAGTGGGATGGGATGGAGCTGGTGCCCGATTCCACCCCCACCCCCAAATGCACATTCATTGAACTTTTTTTTTTAAAAAAAAAACACTTTAAAAAGGGCTTTTGATGAGGATTTAAGAAGAAAAACAATTAAATAAAGATGAGCATCTTTGCCATTTTTAAAAGTACGTGAATGGATGATATCCACATACGCAGATTTTATCTTTTATCTTGCAAGCCTCTGCTGTGCTGTGTCTCACACTCATAGGCCCTTTTTGTATGGTGTTGTCCCAGGGCACAGCTTAAAGATTTTCTCTTGCTGTTAACTTGGCAAGCTGAGCCTAGGAACAGAGAGTCATGCTGGGTTCTCACTGACTCATCCACCATTATCTGTACCAATAATTCTGTCTTTTGAACAACTGCACTGATGATGAAGGGACCTGAATAGAATCCAGCTCATCATCCCCGAGACACATTGGCTTCTTAGGAAGGGAAATAGCAGGAGGGAGCATGAGATGAGAATATTTGACCCAACTTAGACAGGGAAGCAGCACTTTTCAAATAATTTTTCTTAACCGGTCGACAAGTGCATTAACACTGTCAGAATGGAAATTCTAGGTCTTAGGGACAAATACAAAAAGTAGGAGGAGGACAAAGGGTTAATGCATCTGCTTTTCTTCACCTTGTCAGTATATTACTACACTTGTGTGAGGGGGCTATTTTGACCAGATAAAGGAGGGGTGGATAACCCTTTCCCCTCCTCCTGTTTTTGTGCTTGAAATTGTCCCCATTCCAGAAGCATTGTTTGCTTGGAAATCCTGTAAGGGGGGTGGGTTTGAATCTTGAAAAACAGCTTTTGGGTCAACTTGGAGCAGAAATTACAACCTGAAAAAGAGACAATGCATGTACTTTTGTAAACCAAGAAAATCTTTAATAAAAACATTTAAAAAAAAAAAGGAGCAGAAATCTAGCAGGTAGCGGAAAGATTAAGCACTCCTTGCTACTCCTATGTTCAAAACATATTTCAGAACTTTCTGTGTGAAATGAATTTGCCTCTTCTATTAGTACTAAGGGGCCATCGAGTTGGATGAGAAAAGGGCAAAAGAATGTCTCTGCCAGATTAGTGGATGCTTCTGGAAATAATTCAAGAAGTCAAATCTCTTCCTGCTTTGTCACATTGTGATAGACACATTGTGAAAAATTAGAGAAAAGCAATAATTTTCCATTGCACAGCTCACCAAGTTAATTTATTGCCTCTTCCTTATATAGTTTGAAGCCAAGGCACTAATATAAAAGGATTTGAATCAGCCAAGCTTTTTTTAATTGAACTGCTTTTTTTCTTAAATATCTAGGCCAAAGTCATAAGTACATTCCATTAACAGAAAATGTGACTCGGCTTACTCGTGAGTAATGCTGCAACTCGATGCACATGTGCTAGGGTCTTAATCTCCAAGTGAAGCAGGCCTCTTTCCTTCCTCCTCAACCCAAATCTTTGGGGAAGGTCAAAAAGCATATTGCTCCTGTGTGGGCCATCACACAGCTCCAATGCCATAGATGTGAATTTTGCCAATACATACAGTAACACCTCCACGAATGTCCACCTTGTCTAGTGCCCATTCCGACGAACGTTCAGTTCTCCATCATCCCTCCCTGGAAGTCTGTTTGTTCATATATTTTTTTAGTTCTCGTGAAAAGTTGTCAGCATTTTAATATGTGTTTCTCCAAAAAACACAATTTTTGCCTGTGTGCAGCATTGCCTTAATGTACCCATTTTTGCAAGCAATTTCCCCTAATATATTGCACTTTTGTATTTTCACTACTATGTCTTTTTATGCACACTTTTAACATGCACATTTTTATGTGCATTATTTGACTGACAAGGTGCAACATAAAATATGCAGAAGGGGAAAAAATTGAAGGATAGTTATGTTGCAGTCAGCATATTATTTTGGGAAGTGCAGAGTAGGTAGGCTCATTTCAAAATGTGAACCTGACTGAATTCCCAGCCCCACCCCCCAAAAAAGCTGGTGATCAAACAGGAGTAGTCCAATGCTTTGACTGGCTGGCCCAGCAAACGAAAAAGTTGATTTTTAGGAAATACATTAAGCAACTTGTTGCTTTTTTTAAAAAAAGCTACTGTAAAACCTTGGCTTTTCTCATCACATGGAAAGCTACTGCAGTATATTGCAACTATATGCAAATATTGAACCTTGTAGCCAGGGGGGCTAACATTGGCTGCTGTAGAGAGGATTGCAGCTGTCATTCAGTTGCCCATTCTTAGGCATGAAGATAGTACTAATTGAGATTGCTATTATTAGCATGCTTTGTTCTAAGGAATCTAGATTAGATGGGATGACAGGTTATCATTTCACACATCGAAATTTATGCTTGCATTAACTCAAGCCATGACAGCTTCCTTCTTGTTGAACTTTTCTTTTTCTCCTTATGACACCCGGTCTAACAGAACTGGAAATTAGTCAGAGGGGAAATGGTAAAAAAATGAGAGGCAAATGAGAAGAGGAACTTTCCCCCAATAGTCTGATACATGCAGTCCTCCAAACACTTGGCACAGAATCAGAAGATGTGTCTTTTCCAAAATTTGACAATGCTGCAGTTCGCCATGACTTCTAGTACTCACAGCGATGTGCAATGCATCTCTCATAGATTTATGAGGTTGCAAGTAACTACATTCATCCACTAGGTGCTCATGGTTTGAATGGCACTGGGGAGCTTTGAGACTAAGGCTCAAACATCAAAAAACTGTTTCAGTTAGACACATTGTAAACTTTAATATGGGAAATCACATTGGTGAAAGACAGGTGTCATCTGGTGTCACAGTGTCACATATATACAGTCAAACCTCGGTTCCTGAACGCCTCCGTTTTGGAATGTTTCGGCTCCTGAACGCCAAAAGCCCGGAAGTAACTGCTCCGGTTTTCGCACGATTTTCAGAAGCCAAACATGCTACGTGACTTCCGTTTTGAGTTTCCCTATTGTTTCAGTTTCAGTTTCCGGTTGTCGAATGTTTCGGAAGTCGAATGGTCTTCTGGAGCGGATTACGTTCGACTTCCGAGGTTTGACTGTACAACACTTTTTCTTTACAAATGTACCCGAGTCCTAAATCTGCAATTCATTTAGCCAAGCAGGATGGGAGAAGTGGAAGAGCAGAGTCTTTACTGGGCAAGGCTTCCTGCTTCACAGCCCCTCAACCACCCAACAGTCTGTCCTCGCTTGACAGATGGTGCAAGAATTTACAGCGCAAGTAGGTCAGAGGGCCTTTTACGACAAGTTGCTCAGGCTCTTAGCACAGCAACCTTGACTAGTAGCCTTGCTATTTCAAGGATTGCGAATCAAAAGGAAGAGCAGCTGTCAGGCCAATTCATATTTAATAAGAGGATGCATGCTGCGAATGTAAAGGACAGTTTGTAGGGAAATGCCATCTCTCTGCCATGTACAGCTGTAAGTGCTTCCTTTTTTGTGTATATGTGTTGCTCTTGGACACTTCAGCCTAGCCAGACAGTGTACAATAGACAGGGGTTTTATATTAGCAAATGAGGGATAATACATCCCACCTGCGGTCTGCACCCTCCCTGTACCTACACAGGGAATATGAAATGCCAACACACTGCAAGATACTATTATTGCCCTGCCAACAGCTGCTCCTGCAGAAAAACAACTGATGAGCAGTAATTGTACACAGGAAGAAAACAAATTCAGTGCATGAAACACTCCTCTTTTTTTTTGCATTCATTATTACATATTCGGCTACCTGAAAAGGAAGTTGAATCACCATTTAGGTAATGAACTTTTGTGCTAGGAGAACATTTGTAAAGATTTATTTAAGAGACTGAAGAGAATTGCACCAAAGTCTGGGTCACTTTTGAGCTTGTGAAAGTTCCAGAGTCAAGGGAAAGCAAATCCTCATAGGATAAGGGCCCTCTTAAAAGAATTCACGGAAGTTGCAGTCCTGTGCACACTTACTAGGAAGGAAGGCTGAGATCCTAACCCTCATTAAAGGTAAAGGTAAAGGGACCCCTGACCATTAGGTCCAGTCGTGACCGACTCTGGGGTTGCGCGCTCATCTCGCATTATTGGCCGAGGGAGCCGGCGTATAGCTTCCAGGTCATGTGGCCAGCATGACAAAGCCGCTTCTGGCAAACCAGAGCAGCACATGGAAACGCCGTTTACCTTCCCTTACCTATTTATCTACTTGCATTTTGACGTGCTTTCGGGAAAAAAAGGTAAAGGGCCCCTGACAGTTAAGGCCAGTCACGAACGACTCTGGGGTTGAGGCGCTCATCTCGCTTTACTGGCTGAGGGAGCTGGCATTTGTCTGCAGACAGTTTTACTGGGTCATGTGGCCAGCATGACTAAGCCGCTTCTGGCAAAACCGGAGCAGCACACGGAAACGCCGTTTACCTTCATGCCAGAGCAGTACCTATTTATCTACTTGACTTGATGTGCTTTTGAACTGCTAGGTGGGCAGGAGCTGGGACCGAGCAATGGGAGCTCACCCCGTCATGGGGTTTCGAACCGTCAACCTTCCGATCAGCAAGCTCTAGGCTCAGTGGTTTAGACCACAGCGCCACCCACAGTAAGCCCTATTAAATAGGACTTCAGAGTGAATTATTAAGATTGCACTGTTAAGTTCCATCAAACTCAGTAGGGGCTTATTTCTGGGTAAGCATCCATCCGATTGCACTGCAAAGGCATACTATCCACCTTATGTAACAAATTGTTTTCAGCTGGCCAACAAATAACTCTGGGAATTCTAGTTTGGTAAAAAGCTGAGAATTCATATTTAGAGATTCCTCTCCCTCCAACCTCTACAACTGAACTAACATTCACAGGCTTTCATTAGATGAAATTAACATCATAGTTAAAGACCAGTTTTTAAGTCTGTAGTGAAGATATGCTTTGCAGAAGATATTCTGTGAATACTTTAAATATATATATAAATTCAATGATTATAATGAGAAAATGCAAGACCCCCGCCCCCACCCCTCTGGGGACAGAAGTTTATAACTACCAGAATAGGGTTGCCATATTCCGAAGAGCAAAAAAGAGGACATATTTGTAGGTGGGCTGGAGCGGGGGAGAGAAAACTAGTCATAATTGTGTGTGTGTGCAGTAAAAGACAAAAGGTGTATTGAAATATTTAATAATGGTAATTAAAAATGAAAATGGCATGCCCTACAACATTTTGTGAGGAAAATTTGGGGCACCCCCCCATCCTGCATCTCAGTCGTTCACCCCCTCCCTGCTGCTGACCCCTTCCTCACCTACCTGCTTGCCCCCTCTTCTCTCCCCTCTTCCCTTTGCTGTCTTTGGCCTTCTGCTCATGAGATGTTGCTTCTCTAGACGACGTGAGGCTGAGCGGCCATGAAAAGGCCACACCAGGCCTGGCGGCCACTGGACACAATCCAAAACCTAGCACAGCCCCTGGAAGGCCGCTTCAGGCCTTGCAGCTGCTGGAGACAACACAAGGTCTAGTCTAGTGCATCCCCCTGCCGGCTGCCCAAAGTACAGACGGATGAAGGTGAGGAAGCGGTGACAGGGCCTGCTGGATCCTGAGCCATTCTTACTGCCATTGTGTGAAATCATTGGACCTGATTCAGGCCTGATAGCTGTGCCAGTGATTCAGCCCAGATTGGGCCCAGTCACTTTGCCTCCCTTAGTGGCTCCACCACTTCACCAAGTCCTGGTGGCAGTGGGAGGAGGTTAGGATTGTGTCCTAATAGTGCACTCTCATGCATAGCTACTCAGAAGTAACTTCTGTTGATTTCAGAGCGGTTTACTCTCAAGAAGTTGGCATAGGATTGCAGCCTAAATGAGTGAATGGCAGTTATAGTGACTCCCAAGGTGGTTTTGTTTTGTTTGTTTGTTTGCTTGTTTTAAACCCATTTCCTATTAGAACAGCTCAAGTCTTAAAACAAATCTAGAAACCAACAGGGGGAAAGTTCTAACCAAACAGCACTAAGAGCAGAGCAGTTGAAGCGCAATGTCGGAGAAAGCTATACGACGATGAAAGAGCAAAAATAATTTGCTGAATCTAATGATGGCACTGTGGAAATTGTAGACTTGTATCGTCCACTAATTTATTTAAAAGATTTGTAACCTGTCTTTCAGTATTTCTATTCCTAGGCTGGCTCACATTTTATCACAACTGCAAATAGTTGAAACTAATTTAAAACAAATTAAAACTGCAAAAGCAATAAAAAAGAAGGGTAGCAGCAGGATAAAAGCAATTTCAACAGTCTTGAATTTTTTTTAAAAAGGTATTTACTTTGTGCCCAAAAGGGAACTGAGCTGGCGGCAAGCAAGCTTCCTTGGGAGAGAGGGGGCAGGTATTTCTGAGGTGGGTGCTGCATAACCTTATTTCTTCTTGAGTAAGATGAGTAAGACTGTCTTCTGTGAACACGGTCTTAACAGGTAGGCAGCCGTGTTGGTCTGGTATAGTCGAAACAAAATAAAAAAATTCCTTCCAGTAGCACCTTAGAGACCAACTAAGTTTGTCATTGGTATGAGCTTTCGTGTGCATCCACACTTCTTCAGATACACTGAAACAGAAGTATCTGAAGAAGTGTGCATGCACACGAAATTTCATATCAATGACAAACTTAGTTGGTCTCTAAGGTGCTACTGGAAGGAAATATTTATTTTGTTACAGTCTTAACAGTGAGTCCATAAGTGACTGTGGAGGCCAATTCTGGATCCACGCGCCCTTCCAGAGTGGGGACATAGGTTTCTGGGCAGGAGTTGATCATGGTAGGGCTTGCTAAATGTGCCTTCCTCTTAGCACGTTTCTCCCTTGCGTCCTGAGTTCGAGCATCTTCAAAGTCCATGACACCTTTGATGAAGGCTGTTCTCCAACTGGAGCTCTTGCAGGCCAGTGTTTCCCAATTGTCAGTATTTATCCTACATTTTTTTTAGATTTGCCTTGAGAGAGTCTTTAAACCTCTTTTGTTGACCATCAGCATTATGCTTTCCATGTTTAAGTTCGGAATAGAGTAGTTGCTTTGGAATACGATAATCCGGAATCCGAACAACATGACCAGTCCAATGAAGTTGATGTTGAAGAATCGTTGCTTTGATACTGGTGATCTTTGCTTCTTCCAGTACACTAGCATTAGTTCACCTATCTTCCCAAGTGATATGTAGAATTTTTCAGAGACACTGTTGATGGAATATTTCGAGGAGCTGGAGATGGTGTTTATAAGTGGTCCATGTTTCACAAGCGTACAGTAAGCTTGGTAGTATAATAGCTTTGTAAACCAGCATTGTGGTTTCCCTTGAATGTCCTGGTCCTCTCCTCAAACACTCTGCACTTCAATCGGGAGAAAGCTGTACTCGCAGAGCTCAGGTGATGCTGTATTTTGGCATCAATGTTGGCCCTTGTGGAAAGATAATTGCGTAGGTAGGAGAAGTGATTGACACTTTCCAGCGTTACACCATTGAATTGGATTTGTGGAGCTGCAGAGGGGTTGTTTTGTGCTTGTTGGATGTTGAGCAATATGCCAAGCTTTTCATAAGCGTCTGCGAAGATATTTAGGATGGTTTGGAGTTCGTCCTCTGAGTGTGCACACACTACATTGTCATCAGCATACTGAAGCTCTATGACAGAAGTTATGGTAACTTCATTCTTTGCTTTCAGCCTACTCAGATGAAAGAACTTTCCATCTATTCAATATATGATATCTAATTCGATGGGGAGTTTCCCTTTGACAATGTGTGGGATCACGGCAATGAAAATAATAAATAGAGTTGGGGTGATAACACAACCCTGTTTAACACCTGATCCCACTGTGAATGGTTCACTTTGGGAGCCATTGTTATCTGCGATTGTTGCTGTCATAGTATCATGGAGGAGCTGAAGGATGTTCACAAATTTATCTGGGCAGTCGATTTTCAGAATGACAGTCCACAGGGCATTATGATTTAGTGTTGAAGGCCTTAGTCAGGTCAATAAACGTCATAGGGTTGGTTTTGCTCCCTGCATTTTTCTTGAAGCTGTGAAAATCATGTCCAGTGTCCCCCTAGAAGGTTGAAAACCATTTTGGGATTCAAGAAGCGTAGCTTTGGATAGAGTTAGGAGACGGTTTGCTAAGATCCTTGCAATAATTTTGCCGGCCATAGTTAATAAAGAGATGCATTGATAGTTTCTGCAATCCATTCAATCACCTTTTTGAAAAGAGATCCATAATTTTGGCACCCCTAAAGTCTGCTGGGATCTCCTCTCTCTCCCAGATTCCCCCCCCCCCCAAATGAGCTTGTGAAGTTGTTGTGTAAGTTCCATTCTGCTGCCTTTGAAGACTTTGGCAGGTCCGCTGGCTTTGTTGTTTTTCAGTTGGTTAATAGCTGCACACAACTCTGTCAGATTTGGCGATACTGCAAGCTCATCTCTAATTTGTTTTTGCAGAATTTGTGAGAGGACCTCTGCAGCTGCGGGGGAGTTGCGGTTAAGGGGATACTGGCAATGTTCTTTCCAGTGCAATGCAATAGCTGCTTTATCTTTGGCATCACTCAGTGATATCTACCTTTGTCCACTTGTGGATGTCATAATGGGGCTAACAGGACTCACCTGACCACCTGATTACAGTCATGCCATAATACCCCTCTTGAAGCATTCTCCTTTGGAGTTAATGCATTGCTGCTGCTAACTGGGATTGGGAGGGGAAGGAGGAAGGCGGTGGCAAGGTTAGTGCAAACACTAGTGGAGCCAATCCAATGCTCCCACCATTTGCTACACAATGATCTGACCAACACTTTGTCTTCCCCCTCTGCCTCCCAGTAAGCAATAACGTGGCTGATTGGAGGTCAGGTGAGCACTTCCACTCACCAATAAAAGTGTTTCCAGCTACCAATCTCTGCTTAAAAAAATATTAGTGTATGAACAAGGATGGGCTTTGTTAATAGTTCAACGGCTGTACTATCTAATCAATTTAAGAATTTTAAAATCTCAGATGCTTTAAGTGAGCAGATATATGCAACAATGAGCAGACCATGACTAAAAACATAACAGAGCAGGGAAAGAATTAAACTAAAGGGGGGGACTTTGATACACCAAAAAACTGTAACTGAAGAATCCCCAACCAATCCATACCTCATTAAAACCTCAGAAACTGCAGTGACCCACTTATTAGCACCCCCTCCTTGCTAAGCACGTCTTAGTAGCTGCTGCCCCATGAAGTTCTTTGCGTGGTTCTTCACAAAAGGAGAAAGGGAGCTTTGAAAAGATCAAACATGGGGACAGGGCGGCTGTCTGCTGTGTTCCTGTGCCATTCGCTTACCCCCTGTTTCCTGACCATATTTCTTAACATTAAAGCTACACTTTCGATTCACCTCAGGCTCAGGACGTTCATATCGCTTTCGGTAATGAACAGTTGTTGCCTCCCTGAGCAATTTCCTGAAACTTTGTCTTTCTCATTTAAACACCAACACACAAACAGCTGCAAAATGCACTACTAGGTAATGGAATGTGCTGAGTAATAATTACTGGTGAGAAACCAACCTTGCAGGTATCCAGAGATCAGCAGATTTGGGGCTTTGCTGAACAATGGAGAAGAAATGAACCTGAGAAAGAAAGGGCTTGGTGGAAAGGAGTTTGTTGTTGTTGTTTTGATTGCAAGGAAGGAGGGAAAGAAAGAGAAGGAGTCCCCTTTCATTGGACTGCTACTAGCCTCTGCTTGTAGAGTTGTTATTTCTTCATAATGTTGCTTCTGAGCTTGGCCAGCCCGAGGTATTCTGCTGCCTGAGCCAGAGAAGAAAATGGACCCCTCCCCCAATAAGATACATGGTATTGAAGGCCAGATAAACTTATGCCGGCAACTGAGCCAGAAAATCTCACAAGCACCTCTCCTTTTCCCTGGCTGAAACATTTTATAATAATAAATTAAACAATTAAAAGTTTGCTGCCGCTTCATGACACTCAAAATCAACTGCCTGAAGCAGTCACCTCACCCTGCCTCATGGCAAGGCCAGCCCTGACCATATGCATGTGCGCACACACCACACCACCCCACATTTCACAGTTCCTATAATTGAACTGCAATCTACCACCCGCACTCGCTTGTCACTTGGGCACCAAAAGGTACATGCCTCCCTCTTTCACTTGTCACATACCCTCTAACACTTCCCAAATGAAAATGCGACCTGCGTGTCACTCTGCTATTCTCGTACCAAGGAATGATGCGGAAGCTCCACACACACACTTCACATCACATATTATGAAAACGGTCCATCTGCTCTTTGCTGTATAAATTTTCTCAGCCGTAACCTGACCTATGCTCTCTCTTTTTAAAAATAGTTCCCCCCCCTTTTGTATAAAGAGATGCTGCTGGGGCTGGGTGGGAGGGATGTCACTGTCATAGGAACAGAGGAAGCTGCCTTATACTGAGTCAGACCATTGGTCTATTTAGCCCAGTATTCTTGACCCTGATTGGCAGTGGCTCTGCAGGGGTTCAGGGAGGACACTCTCCCAGCCTTACCTGGAGAAAGAGGGGATTGGTTACTGAGGATTGCAAATCAGGGTTTCTACCACTCCCTGGGGGTGTGCACTACATGGCATGTTAATATTGGTTAATGTACATAGCACTGTGTGTGTATTAGAGTCAAGGTACATCTTCCTCAGCCTTTGCCCCCAAATGCAAGAGATTTAACTTGTATAAGTCGGGGAAAGATGGCTGGGTACCATGTAGAATGGTAGATATAGTAACCCACACTAATCAAACTTGGGCATCCACTCTCAAAGGGGGGGGGGAGGATAGTGACTCTGCTAGGCAGTGTGGTGGAGTCTCCTTCTTTGGAGGTCTTTAAGCAGAGGCTTGACAGCCATATGTCAAGAATGCTTTGATGGTGTTTCCTGCTTGGCAGGGGGTTGGACTGGATGGCCCTTGTGGTCTCTTCCAACTCTATGATTCTATGATTCTAGGCTAGTCACACTTCTCTGAAGTCTCTCAGCCCCACCCACCTCACAGAGTGTCTGTTGTGGGGGAGGAAGGGAAAGGAGAATGTTAGCCGCTTTGAGACTCCTTCGGGTAGTGATAAAGCGGAATATCAAATCCAAACTCCTCTTCTCTTCTAGGCACACCCAACTCTCATAGATCCCGACAGGGAAATTTCAATCCTGCACACATAGGGCATGTAAGTCCAGGCAGTTGTATATCCCTTAGATCTTGAGAGCAAATCATTAAGAAATAAACACTCAAGGAAGCAAATCCACTGAGAAATTCGTTTTGCATGGGGAATGTTTCCTTCTAAAACTTAGAAAGATCCCTAGTGGATAAAAAAGTTTCCTTATTTAGATGCAAAACTCTCTTAAATCTGGCTAATGGACTCTTTGATTGATATTTTTTTTGCTAAGATAGCATCGCTGGTTGTCTCCCTCAGGAAGCCATTACCTAACACTGGCAAGATGAGAACAGATTTATTTTCCTGCAGCAGCTTCAAAGGTTGTGCTGAGCTGTTCCTTGGGCTGGAAAAGTCTTTAACTCCGAATTAAATAAATTAAATCAGAAGGCATTTGAAATTGGGCGCTTCATGAGTGTCAAGATCCTAACAAAAGTTCTAGCATAGGAAAGAAAAGCATTTTGAGGATAAAACCACTTGCATCCACCAATAATTTAGATTCTATAGTTTTGGCAGTCAGTCTGTGAAGGTGTCCTAAAGCATTACCTGGTCCTGTGATGATGGATGAACTTCAGATGACAGGGCCCAAGAATGTGGACAAAGTGTTTGGAATTTGACCACTTGTAAGCTTGTCCACTCTGGATCTTTTACTTCTAGCGGGGAGTGAATAGCTGGCTAATATGTCAACTATGACTGTATCTGAATAGGGATAGCCTTACTATTCTTGTAAGGGATGGAGGCTAAATTTGAGCCAGTTCACACTTAAAGCTGAACTTACCTACTTTGCACTTTCTGATAAACTATAGGAACTGGGGAGAAATAGCCATCCTCTGAAATTCACACTTTCCTGAATTTTACAATGCAGTTCTCTAGCCAAATAATGAGCACAAAAATGCATATCCTACAGTAATGTGTGTCTAAGAATGCTTATACTCCTAAAAAATAACATATTAATTCCGTACACAAATGTGTATACTGTATTTGGAGAAATTTGCAATAGAATGCTGGTGAATTCCCAGGAAGACTTAAAGATACATATATAATAAACTAATGTAGAAATGTAGAGAAATCAAGATTGGAAATATGAGAAACTAAGAGCAACTGAAATTGGCAGATTTGACTCAGGTAACCTCCCATCTGGATTACTAAAGCATGTTGTATGTGGGGCTGCAGATAGCCCAGAAACTTCATTTAGTTCAGAGTATAGTGATTTGAGTTCCAGCTGCAACTGGGCATTACAAACATATTACATCAATACTTAAACCTTCACTGCCTCTTGATCAGTTAAAAGGTATGGTTCTGACCTATAAAGCTCATGGCTTGGGACCTTGCTACGCCTCGTATTGCCTCCCATTTCCTCATAATGCAACTCTTTCATTGCATCAAGGTCTTGTCTTGCACATCCCCACATTGTAATGGAGGCATACCTGCCAAGTTTCTTGCGGAGAAATCCAGGATCGGCAGCCGTGCAACACATAGATGGGCAAAGCGACACCGAAAGTTGCGTCTACGCACTTCCAGACATGTGTAGACGCGACTTCTGGCGCCGGCACTGGCCATTTTCTGGTGCCCATAGATGGGCAAAGCAGCACCAGAAAAATGGCCGCCGACAGGAACCAAAATAAGGGAGATTAACGGGAGAGGAGCTGAAACGGGAGACCTCCGGGAAACAGTAAGGAAAAACGGGGGTTTCCCAGGAAATATGGGGTACTTGGCAGCTATGTAATGGAGTTGTGAAACTGATGCTGTTTTTTAAGAGCAATAAAGAAATAAAAATAATGAAGAGAAGAGAGAAGACCACTTTTCTGCTTATCTGCTCCAGAACAACCCCATGGCAGCTCTTGTGAGTCATCCCTGAAAAGCCATGGCTTTGTAGGCTACAAGTCCGTCAGTGCAGCAAAATAGGTCTCTTGAATGCACATCAGTGGAAAAGCAACTTGGAAGCTTTGTCCATTATAATACTGCAGTGTCTTTGTCAGTGGAGAGATAAGGGTAGGATGGTCCATCTGCTTTGAAGATGTGAGAGTGAGGAAGGAAAGTCAGGCACCAAATTATTTTTAAATTCCTGCTTCTAATGATTCAAATTCTCCCAACAGTCACAAAAGAGATCATTATAGATTGCAGCATGTATCACGCACGAAATGTAGAACTGGATTCTTCCATGACCCTCATTTCCCCAGAAAATTGGCTGCCTGTATTGAATGCTTTTATCATTTTAAAAACAATTTCATGAAGATACTTCTGGCAACTGGGACAAAATCAAATATTAGTATGACCTCACAAGTGGGGAACAAGAGCAGCTAATGAGAGGGAGCTTGTCTCAGCAGGATAGATTTATATGAGGTGCTGCAGAAGAGTGGATTTTAATTTACTGTCTCAGTAGCAGCCTATGCTGGTGGTCTGGGTCTTCCTACTGTCTCCCCCAGGGGAAAGTGAAATGTCAGATGTGAAATTGTGATGAAGAGGCATGGAAAGAAGAATTTGGGAAGACTCCAGAGATTCTCCCACCTCCCTGTTTTCACATTTGCAATTTAATGAGTCACCAGATATAAGGTCAGGTAAGGTAAAGGACACCTGGACGGTTAGGTCCAGTCAAAGGTGACTATGCAGCGCGGTGCGCATCTCACCAGGAGGGAGGGAGGGAGCTGGCGTTTGTCCACAGACAGCTTTCCGGGTCATGTAGCCAGCATGACTAAACCACTTCTGGCGCAACGGAACACTGTGACGGAAAGCAGAGTGCACAGAAACGCTGTTTACCTTCCTGCTGCAGTGGTACTTATTTATCTACTTGCACTGGTGTGCTTTCGAAGTGCTAGGTTGGCAGAAGCTGGGACAGAGCAACAGGAGCTCACCCCATCATGGGGATTCAAACTGCTGACCTTCTGATCAGCAAGCCCAAGAGGCTCAGTAGTTTAGAGCACAGTGTCACCCACGTCCCTTAACCAGATATAGGACCTGAAAGTGACCATATTTCACACAAAAGCTTCAGAGAAAGATTGATACAAATGTTAATAGAAATATATATGATCTCCACTGACTGCTGTTGTGAATTAGTTATTCTGTTCTTATATATAATTGGACTCTGCTGCATAGCTAAAACAAGTCCTTGATCAAGTGAGTGTGAATAATAGACCCCTGCAAACCTTCCCCACTGAACACGGATTGTTTGGAGACTGCTGGGGGTCGGGAAGTGACATACATTGGCTCCCAGTACTTTTCCAAGAACAATTCAAAGTGTTGGTGCTGACCTTTAAAGCCCTAAAAGGCCTCAGTCTAGTATACCTGAAGGAGTGTCTCCACTCCCATCACTCAGCCCGGACACTGAGGTCCAGCTCTGAGGGCCTTCTGGCAGTTCCCTCACTGCGAGAACCGAAGTTACAGGGAACCAGGCAGAGGGCCTTCTCGGTTGTGGCACCCGCCCTATGAAACGCCCTCCCATCAGATGTCAAGGAAATAAGCAACTAGCTGACATCTGAAGGCAGCCCTGTTTAGGGAAGTTTTTAATGACTAATGTTTTAATGTATTTTTAATATTTTGTTGGAAGCCGCCCAGAGTGGCTGGGGAAACCCAGCCAGATGGGCAGGGTATAAATAACAAATTATTATTATTATTATTATTATTATTATTATTATTATTATTATTAATGAAATGAAGATGTTGCAGGTGGGCACCCTGTGCATGCCCTTCCCCCCCACCCACATTTTAAAAATTCATGTGTTCAGGTAAATGCCTGAGCATGCCTTGCATTGCAGGCTGGAGGTCTTTTCACTCACTCACTCACTCAGTCAATCCATTCCATTCCATTTATTTATTTATTTATTTATTTATTTATTTATTTAACGCTACCAGATTCAGCCAGATTCAATCCTTTTTCTGCAACTTGATCGACTGCATTTACAGCTTTTTAACTGCTTAAATTGTAATTAAAGTTATGAATAAAGTTGAAGACTGAGGAAAGGGTGAATTGGATGTGAATTTAAAATATTCAGCCTCTTCTGTGTTATGGCCAGAAAAGTCTGAACTAAGCAAGAGTGGTGACATTGTGCAGCTGTTCTAGGAGGCAGGTACAGGTGCAAAGGGTGAGAAGGGGCAGTATTATGAAAATGTTATTTTATTGTTTAACCAACCAGATCATTGCAATCAGTAGTGTTCAGTGGTATGGGTGTTGCTTTCTGTTCTTCTCAACACTAGCAGCTACTGGGAAGGAGAGGGGAAAGGCAATGGGATGCTAGGTGTGCCACAGCTGTGGAGCCAATCCAATGCTCTTGATGCTGTGCCCGCACCATGCCAAGCTACCCACCACCTTGTCCCTTTCCTGGCAATGATGCACAGCATTGGGAAGCCAGGACAGAAACAGTCCAACCTGTGCTGCCCCGGCAGCCATTACTGATTACAATAATATAACATGAAAACCTCATATCTGAACAAAGTGTGTGTCTATATATGTATCGATGCCTACCTACCAAATGAGGGTATAACTTATGAAGTCAGTTGTAGTTTATGAAACTGTATGCCAGTTAGCCTCTAAGATGCCATAGGACGATTTTCCTGTTAAAGGCATTTAATGTATGGGGGAATCTGGTTTCTTTACTGCTGTCAGATTCAGGGATATGTTCCCCTTTGACAGCAAAAGGCAATGCACTTAAAAGTTTTGTTCGGGTGTATTTTAAGCCGAATCCTCTTTTGTTTAAAGCTGCTGAAAATTTAAAGACATGAGTGTAACTGTAATGTAGCAGATATGCAGTCTGGGTTTTTCTTTTTCGTGAGGCTCCCTCGTGCGCTCTTACCTATAAAGTGTAAAGGAGCGAAAGGATGTTCCTGAATGCCTTATGTTAAAGCACAGTCAAGCCTCCATGGGGGCCTTGAAAATTAAAGGCTAGAAACAGCTCTCTGAATCTGCAACTAAAAACTCTTCCCCAACTATCCCTCTAGCCACCAGGCCATACTTTTGTGCTCTTCTAAGATGAACTTAAAGAAGGCTGAAGAATTGATGCTTTTGAATTATGGTGCTGGAGGAGACTCTTGAAAGTCCCATGGACTGCAAGAAGATCAAACCTATCCATTCTTAAGGAAATCAGCCCTGAGTGCTCACTGGAAGGACAGATCCTGAAGCTGAGGCTCCAATACTTTGGCCACCTCATGAGGAGAGAAGATTCCGTGGAAAAGACCCTGATGTTGGGAAAGATTGAGGGCACAAGGAGAAGGGGACGACAGAGGACGAGATGGTTGGACAGTGTTCTCAAAGCTACGAACATGAGTTTGACCAAACTGCGGGAGGCAGTGGAAGACAGGAGTGCCTGGCATGCTCTGGTCCATGGGGTCACGAAGAGTCGGACACGACTAAACAACAAACAACAACAAGATGAACTGTCCCACAGCAGAGCCCCACCCCCATTCAAGCAGAAACGATCAGTGTGACATAGGAATGCCCAGCACCAACACAGTGGATATATTGGTGCTGAAATGACACCAGTGATGATGATACCCGGAACTCCGGTGCCTATAAAGGTTGCCCATTAGTTTTGGCTTTGTTGCCTGTTCCTTTACTCCTGCTAATCTGCTACTTCCAATGAAATCAAATCCTCCACATGCTTCACCACAGCGCACACAGTGCACTAGCCCTTCTGTACCATGTTCCACATGTGCGCTACTGTAGTGTGACTGTCTATCATCCCAATATCTGTGGGGGAGTGGGTGGGCTCAGTCTGTACTGACAGTGGAACTCCCATTTATGGTTGAATTAGCCCAGTCCTGACCTGCAATAATACAGAAGGGAAATCATATCATAGAATCACAGAATTGTATAATTGCAGAGCTGGAAGGGACACAAAGGGCCCAGCCCCTGCAGTGCAGGAATCACAGCTAAATAGCAACACAAGTATCAAACTTAAATGCTTTTAACTAAAGCCAACGGGGTGTGGGTGTATTACAAAATCAAAGCATGCAAGTGATTGCAATAACTCTCAATATTTACAACAATCTGGTATTGCTTTATAGTGAGAAACCCATTATCAGTATGAGAGATTACAATATCCAATTCCCTCATCCTCTCAGCACAATGATTTTTGCTTGCACAATGGGATTTTGCCCCTCTCCGCCCCCTATGTACACTGGTGCGAATGGGCTAATGGAAGAGGAATCTGCCTCTTTCTGGGGCACTTCACTCATTTCCTGTCGTATTTTACAGTGACAAACCAAGAAAGAAGCTAATGTCTGGAGATACCTGGTAACTAGAGCTAAATTCATTAGGGCTTGTCATATGGATTGAGCTGGTTGAAGGAGCTACTAATTTTTATAGACACACATGTATGCAAAAAGAATTTCCCACCCACGTTTTTGTTGCTGAATGTGATTTTTGTCTTTTCAGGTTTTTCGACGAGCTGACAAGAATGGTGAGTGACCTGCCTATGTGATTTCCTTGCTCTTCTTTTTTATTTATTTATGTCTCATTATTTAAATACCAGTATATAACGTTAGTCTATCTCAAAGACTAGGCTTGAGCAACCGGCAAGCCCTCTTACCCCACAGCCACTAAGCTTACTCAGGCATCTTTGGTGGAGGACTTTATCAAAATCTTTTTAAAAGCCCAGGTACACAATATCTAGTGGAACATCCCAATCAATATGTTTGTTGACACTCCCAAAGAACTCTAAAAGATTAGTTGGAAAATACTTACATCTATGGAAGCCATTCTGGTTTCTCTTCAGCAAGACTTGTTCTTCTAGATGTGTTGTCATTTTATCTTTAACAACGCTTTCCACCTGTTTTCCCATAACAGAACTTAAGCTAATCAGCCTGTGATTTCCAAATCCTCCTGGATACATTTTTTTAAAAAAATTGATGCTACATTGATCACTTTCCAGTCCTCAGCTATGGTGACTTATCTTAGAGACAAGTTACTTTTTTTTTGTTAGAAACTCAGCAGCTTTACATTTGGATTCTTAAAGAACTCTTGGGTGGGTGCTATCCAAACCCAGTAACTTGTCAGCTTTTGTTTTGTCAATAAGTCCTAGAACTTTGTGTCTTGTCACCACTCTTTGCCTTAGTTCATTCTTCCTGGACATTGAGGTCCAGCACCGAGGGCCTTCTGGCGGTTCCCTCATTGCGAGATGCCAAGTTGCAGGGAACTAGACAGAGGGCCTTCTCGGTGGTGGCGCCTGCCCCGTGGAACGCCCTCCCAACAGATGTCAAAGAGAAAACAACTACCAGACTTTTAGAAGACATCTGAAGGCAGCCCTGTTCAGGGAGGCTTTTAATGTTTAATAGATTATTGTGTTTTATTTTTCTGTTGGAAGCTGCCCAGAGTGGCTGGGGAAACCCAGCCAGATGGGCGGGGTATACATAATAAATTATTATTATTATTATTATTATTATTATTATTATTATTATTATTATTATTAGTTCCTCAGACTCTGTTCCCAAGAAAGTTAGTTAAGGAACAGGGATATGTCCTATGTCTTCTGTGCTGAAGACAGATACAAATAATTCATTCAGCTTCTTTGCAATCTCCATTTTTCCCATTAGCAAACCTTTGGTTCCCTTGTTGTCCAGAGGCCTAGCCACCTTCCTAGCCAGGTCCCTGCTTCTAATGTTTGAAAGCCAACCAGGAAAACATATGAGTGGAAGTTGGGACCTGGTTCTCCCCATTCCTAGTCCTGCATTCTACCACTCTAGCTCTCATAATTTCTGAGATTTTCATAATTTCTGAGCAACCATGAGAGCTAGAAACTTTATGATAAATAAAGGCCAATGTTGTCTAGTTTCCAAGTTCTTCAACAGATAAGCAAACTCTAGTCCTCATGGGTGAGTGGATACATCCAGGCTCTTCTAGAGCCTTGCTGACCCAGTCTGTGACCTATGGTTCAATTTAATCCCATGATGTTTCTGCCATCCCTGTGCCCCCTGCTGTCTATCACTTTGGCAATTGCTGTCTATTATTTCCCATATCCATGCATCCTTGCCCTTGTCATACAAACCTGCATGTCAATCATCATCTATTAATGCTGATCTTTCATTGCTATTCTGCTATCTGCTCTGACCTTTATATCCCCCATGGCTGCTGTGTTCACACTCCTGTCACTCCCAGGAAACAGATCTGAATTTTATTATATATATATATATTTAGTTTTATTATGCACACTTGCCCATTTGGCATTTCATTTTTTGTTCCACTTTTAGTGTATTTTGCAATTGTTTTCTCAGTGTCTCACAACACTGGCCATTTTAAGTTTTCCCATTTACAGGAGGAAAACTGAGTCCAGTCTGTATTGGCTCACTCAGTTTGCACCCATAGTTGGATTGTAACCCTGGTTTCATAAGTCCATTCTTTGGGCAGCTTTCTTTATTCATAGGAAACGGCAAGCTGAAAAGAAGCAGAAGGTCTGTGCATTAGCTAACCACCGCTGCCAAGATATGACTAAGGAGGAGATAATGTGGATGTGAAAAGGATGTGCATGGAGACAGGCCCCATGTATCCTGCACAGACTGTGGATTGGTTCATACCTGCATGTGCTGCTGGAAGCCTCTGTGCAGGTTCAGAATCATAAGTAGAGCACCTGCACTTCCTTCAAGATGCACCTTGGCAGTGGTGGTCAGTAAACATGCAGAACCCTTTGGTTTTCAGTGTCTACATGTCCAATGGCTGCTCAATGGAGCATAAGTGCTTAAGAAACACCTGCTGGATCAGGCCAGTGACCCATCTACTTCAGCATCCTGTTCTCACATTGGCTACCCAGGTGCCTGTGGCAAACCCTCAAACACTCCCCTCCTATGGTTTTCACCAGCTGGTATTCAGAATCATTACTGCCTCCGACCATGGAGGCAGAGCATAATCGACATTTTATTTATGTATTTATTTTATTTTATTTCTATACCGCCCTATACCTGAAGGTTCACATAAAATATCAAATACATAAAATCAAAACAAAAGTAACAACCCAATAAACGCCCCCTCCCTAGAGAGCCAGCATTTTAAAATGGGTATAGGATGTAGATCAAGCAAAGGCCTTGTTAAAAAGGAACGTTTTTGCCTGGCCCCTAAAGGTGTATAATGAAGGCGGCAGGCGAACTTCCCTGGGGAGAGCATTCCACAGACGGGGAGCTGCTGCAGAGAAGGCCCGTTCTTGTGTTGCCACCCTCCGGACCTCTCGAGGAGGAGGCACATGAAGAAGGGCCTCACAAGATAATCTCAAGGTCCGGGTAGGTTCATATGGGAAGACGCGGTCCTAACTAATAGCCACTGATCTCCAAGTGAGTGGGAGTGATCTCCAAGCATGGACAGTGTGATATGTCAGCCGGGAACCCATGGATCTCATCTGCGTCAGCCTCTGCCATCTCAGTGAAAACCTGCGTCTTCAGCACTGCTGATGTTGCTCAACAGAGACCTATGAATTCCTAGACGAGTAGCCCTGTTAGTCTGTCACACAACAGCAAAGAATCTTGTGGCCAGGGCCGGCTCTTCATAGACCCCCGGTGGCGCAGTGCACCACGGCGGGGGGCTGGTAAGCTGGGCGCCGGCCTGGCAAGGAAGGCGCCGCGCGGCAAAGCCGCGCGGAAACCAATTGCGCCCTGCGAGGGCGGGGCGTGCGGCGGAGCGATCTCCGCCCCTCAGCACCAGGGCGCGCGATCTGCTCAAGACGGCCCTGCTTGTGGCACCTTCCTAAAGATGGCCATAATATATCTGGTAGTCGTCAAGGTGCCACAAGATTCCTTGTTGTTTTTCCATGAATTCCGGGCTCCAGTGTTGTACCATAACCTCTTCCTGTTGCACAGCTTGCTGAATTAGACAAAATAACACAGAGAGACTCATGTTGCTCTCATTTCTGCAAAGGTATAATTATTCCTTCTCTTTCATTCAAATGTAGATGATGGGAAGTTGTCATTTGAAGAATTTAAGAACTGTTGTGCCGATGGCATCCTCAACTCTGAAGAACTGTGGGAGTTGTTCAGTGGCATTGACAGGCGTCAGTCAGGGTAAGGAGGCGTCTGTTAAGTGTTAAGTCTGTTAAGGAGATTTCAAGCAGACTCAATTCCCCCTCCCAACACCCCAAGACCCATTGCACTATATCAGATTAGCATGCACTTAAAGCAAATGGGTGCATTTCATAGACAACAAAGATAATATTCTACATTGGAGTTCTCATGAAAGTACCCTTAAATAAACTGGACTTAACTGATATGGAACGTAAAGCTTTGTCTCGGCAATACAGAAGATGTAAGCATGCCATGAAAGGATCAAGAATATGACTAGATGGTGGCCTGGATTGCATGTAGTGCCAAGACAAACCATGGTTTAGGTGAATGCACAAATTTCCAGAGAGGAAATTGTGACTGCTTAGCTCCTCCTCTTGTCCTGTTGCTGCGGCACTGCTGTGTACTACGCTATTGATTGGCCATCCCAAGCTGAGCTCATGGCTTGTTTACAGAGGAGGAGACTAACCATGAGCCTGGGTTTGGATGACATGCTAAACTGTGGCTTTGTCACAGCAGCAGCAGGACCAGAGGAGGAACAAAGTGGCCACAATCCCCTCTCCAGGCACTGGCATGCTGGCATGTTTCCACTAAAGCAGTTTGGCTTAGTGCTATATATGAGCTGAGCCACATGAGATTTCATTCTACTTAAATTGGTTTAGTCCTATTCCTTCTTGCTGTATTTTGAGTTTTGAAGTATACAATAACTGGTATATGTAGAAGAATCTGCCTTAAGCTTTGGGATTTGTCTGAATCAATCGTCCTCAGCCTGTTGCCCTCCAGTTGACACCTGAGACTAATGAAGATGTAGTCCAATATATATGGAGGGCACCAGGTTTGGGAAGGCTTGGCTAGATGACATTCAATCATCCTCCAAATCATCAAGGATTTCATCCAGTGAGACTGCAGAATAGTTTGTCTGTGAGCTACATAAGGATGCATGATGTCGATATGGGAGCATCATGGAGCTTGAAGATGGAACTCGGTAAGCCTGGGAATTAAAAGCTGTTTTAAAAATAGTCCAGACTCTGATCGTAATTAAGATAGAGTGTTAACTTCACAGCAGTATGCTTGAATTGCATGGATCAAAATCTGCTTTGCTATTTTTGTCCTAGTGCAGATTTAAATGGCATGTAAACCCTCTATGAAATATGCAGGCAAGATGTTTGTTTGTTTGTTTGTTGGCTTGCTTCTAAGCACTACAGTGCGGTTTTGTCCATCACAGCGAAACTTCAATTACACTGTAAGATAGTTGGCCTTTCTGCTGCATTGTCTCAGCTTGGCCCCTTCGCTTGTTTTGAGTAGACAGCATCCAGACAAGAGACAAACTTCCCAAAGGAAAACAGCTAGAAATGCTTCAGTCCTCCCTTCATGTGAGCTAGTAAATAAACCAGGACATCTACAAAAATTCCTTCAGTAGCACCTTAAAGACCAACTAAGTTTTTATTTTGGTATGAGCTTTCGTGTGCATGCACACTTCTTCAGATACAGTGAAATGGAAGTTTCCAGGCACTTATGTAGAGAAGGGGTGGGGAGGGGTGGGGATGGGGAGGGGGGATCACTCAGAAGGGTGGTGGAAATGGGTGATTGACTGACTGATAGCTGTTGATGACCGCAAACGACTGCAAATGGTTTTGCATGAAAAAGCAAGGGTTGAGATGGCTGAAGATCGCTTATCATGTATAATGAGATAAGAACCCGATATCTCTGTTCAAACCAGGTCCCTCCATGGTTTTGAGCTTGGTGATAAGTTGCAATTCAGCAACTTCTCTTTCCAGTCTATTTCTGAAATTCTTTTGTAGTAAGACAGCTACTTTGAGATCTTGTATAGAATGTCCTGGGAGATTGAAGTGTTCTCCTACTGGTTTTTCTGTCTTCTGGTTCCTGATGTCAGATTTATGTCCATTTATCCTTTGGCGTAGGGTTTGGCCTGTTTGTCCAATATAGAGAGCTGAAGGGCACTGTTGGCATTTGATGGCATACACAATGTTAGAGGATGAGCAATTAAATAGTCCTGAGATGGTATGTTGGATGTTGTTGGGGCCAGTGATGGTGTTGTCCGGGTGTATGTGGCAGCAAAGTTGGCATCTGGGTTTATTGCAGGCTCTGGTACCAGTGTCCATGTTAAGTCTGGTGGTTGTATTATTGTGGGTGAGGAGTTGTTTAAGATTGGGTGGCTGTCTGTAGGCAATGAAAGGTCTTCCTCCCAGAGCTTGAGAAAGGGAGCGGTCATTGTCCAGGAGAGGCTGTAGATCTCTGATGATGCGTTACAATGACCGCTCCCTTTCTCAAGCTCTGGGAGGAAGACCTTTCATTGCCTACAGACAGCCACCCAATCTTAAACAACTCCTCACCCACAATAATACAACCACCAGACTTAACATGGACACTGGTACCAGAGCCTGCAATAAACCCAGATGCCAACTTTGCTGCCACATACACCCGGACAACACCATCACTGGCCCCAACAACATCCAACATACCATCTCAGGACTATTTAATTGCTCATCCTCTAACATTGTGTATGCCATCAAATGCCAACAGTGCCCTTCAGCTCTCTATATTGGACAAACAGGCCAAACCCTACGCCAAAGGATAAATGGACATAAATCTGACATCAGGAACCAGAAGACAGAAAAACCAGTAGGAGAACACTTCAATCTCCCAGGACATTCTATACAAGATCTCAAAGTAGCTGTCTTACTACAAAAGAATTTCAGAAATAGACTGGAAAGAGAAGTTGCTGAATTGCAACTTATCACCAAGCTCAAAACCATGGAGGGACCTGGTTTGAACAGAGATATCGGGTTCTTATCTCATTATACATGATAAGCGATCTTCAGCCATCTCAACCCTTGCTTTTTCATGCAAAACCATTTGCAGTCGTTTGCGGTCATCAACAGCTATCAGTCAGTCAATCACCCATTTCCACCACCCTTCTGAGTGATCCCCCCTCCCCATCCCCACCCCTCCCCACCCCTTCTCTACATAAGTGCCTGGAAACTTCCATTTCACTGTATCTGAAGAAGTGTGCATGCACACGAAAGCTCATACCAAAATAAAAACTTAGTTGGTCTTTAAGGTGCTACTGAAGGAATTTTTTTATTTTACTTCGATCCAGACCAACACGGCTACCTACCTGTAACCAGGACATCTACAGTTAACTTTCATTTCCCATTTGGTCCAAACTAGGAAACTGTGGTCAACAGCTTCGGAAGCAACCAGGATATTAAACCAGTTTCAAACTGGTTTAATATCCTGCCGTGTTCCAAAGCTGGTAATCACCCCCTGTATGGACAAAATGGGAAGATGTGGTTAGTTAGAGATTTCCTGGTCTTTTTGATGACTTGGATGATTGTCTGAATATGGTGCAATGCATGATTATCATACCTGGTCATCTCCTTGCAAATATATATCTGACAGGGAATTCTCCATGCAGTTTGTGGGGTTAGGCTATATGATATTCCACAGCATGCGCTTGCTGTAGCTGGTGTCATTTTACTGATCTTAATACAGATCAGCTTTTGGTGCTTGATCCTTACAAAAAAAAAAAGCTGCAGTTGTGTTTGGATGCCCAAAGCAAATCCATGTGTATTGTTTACTGTGGCTGTGCTGCTAAACTGATAAGTGGAAAACTGAAAAGTGCCACTGTAACAGTTTTTTTTTTAAAAAAAGACAAGTCATGTGAATTGACCCTGAGTGATCACCAACATGTGTCATCTGAGATGAAGGACTTGTGAGCCTGAGGGTTCAACTGTCAGGAGAATTTGGGTCCTGACCCTGACCACCATTGTCCACTGGAGACATAGAATTGATTTCAGCACCTGCTCTTGTTGCTCAGTTAAGTGTGTGAATACCTGGTCTCAGGTTTATCTTTGCCAGGCAAACTAATTTCATGCCCATATAAATAAAACATGTTTCAATGAGAAAGGAAGACAGATGGAGCAAGTCAGGGTCAGATTTTGTATTCCCTTTGTTTCTTTTAATAAAAGTTCCGAGTGACCTTGGAGAATTGGGTCAGAACAGTGTTTAAAATCTCAAAACTATCACAAATCCTGCCAGAAACAATACAACCTGTGGGAAAGAACGGGACTTTTTAAAATTCTTTTTAAAAATTGTTTCTTCTTTTCCATTGTTTCTTCCTTTCCATGGGTTTGTTAGTAGCAACAATTATTGGCACTACCTTTGAGATTTTTAACTATGCTTTATTAATGGCATTAAATGGTTATATTCCCTGATGAAAAATAATTAAAATGCATTAGACTGAATGCACCCAGAGGTCGCCTTGGCTCTCATCTCATCCTAAATGCCTCACCCCAATGCAAGTTGTCTTTAGTGAAATGGGTTTTTCATTTATTTATTTTTAAAGCCTACAGGTAACCAGGGGCAAAAATAGAATGAGTATATATACCGGGAGCAGCAATGTTTTTCTTTTTCCTTTTGCACTGTGATGTTGTTGTTTTTTGAAACATAAATACAACATAGAACAGATATAATCAAAACAGGTGGGCAGCTACCACCAATATATGGAGTTATATACAAGTAGACCATCAGTCATACAGCATGAGACATTATTGTACTATAGGAGACCCAAACCCAACAGGTTGAGAGTTAAGAAATGAAAACAAACCAATTGGTCTCAAATATATGACTAGTAGATTCACCTCTAGCCACTCTACATGTTTGTGTGAGCTTACCTGCTAATGCTAGGGGCCATGCCTATCGCACCAGTTTTGTATGTTACAGCCATTCCCATCTTGCAGTGATGCTTTTCTTAAACCAATTTCAGCTTCCCTCCCCACCCTTTGTTCCCTTACAAAACTACAAAGAAATTTGCCAGGGGGCTTTAACCTCTGCATTCATGTGTCCCACAGTGAGTCCTCACACCTCCCATCATCTGCCAAGCAGTTTCTCTCATGCTAGTATTGCCATATTTCAAAAAGTAAAATTCCTAGCCCCACTGATTTTTACACCTGAAAACCAGGACATGTCAGGAATTTTCCTGATGTATGGCAAGCCCTTTTTAAAAAAGATGGCACTTGCCACCTGCAGCTTCTTTAAGTTTACACTTTGTTTGCAAGCCACTGCACAGAATTTTAAGTGGGAAAGTGGCATATGAACATTTGAAATAAAAACAATTCAAAAATGTTTTTAAATTTGCTGGCTGAGGTATCCAGGGCCTCTTTTTCTTCTTTCAGAATGGTTTAATTCCTTAACCTAACACTGATTTATTACCTAGATGTGGCATCCCTGAATGACAGGGTGCCTGCGGCCATGCTCTGAGTGCCTTCTTCGCATCTCAGTAGCAGCACATCTTGTCTTTTGGGATTAATTCATGAAAGGTTTTCAAGCCCAGAGGTCATGTAGGTGAAAAGCCTGGCCGTTCCCATGTTAGAAATTCAGCACTCAACATAGCAAGCATTCTTCAAATGTTCAGTTTGACCAGGCAAAAATGAGCTCGCCAGTGGTTTCCAAAATATAAAAGGAAATTATTCCTTCCTAGACACCCCACGTAAATAATGTACTCCGTCTTGACAGGTTTCCTACATATAACATCACGCTTCATGCCCCTTTCCAATTTTCAAGGGATGCCTGCAATAATTTCAAGGGGACATTGGTGGGCCTACATTTTGGGGGCCCTTCACAACTAGCAATGAGGTCTGGGTAGAATCATAGATTCATAGAGTTGGAAGAGACCACAAGGGCCATCCAGTCCAACCCCCTGCCAAGCAGGAAACACCATCAAAGCATTCTTGACATATGGCTGTCAAGCCTCTGCTTAAAGACCTCCAAAGAAGGAAACTCCACCACACTCCTTGGTAGCAAATTCCACTGCCGAACAGCTCTTACTGTCAGGAAGTTCTTCCTAATGTTTAGGTGGAATCTTCTTTCTTGAAGTTTGAATCCATTGTTATGGATTGGGCACCCCAAAGACAACCATTGTTATCTTCTTCAATGGGGTTGTTCCATGACAGATCACCATACCTCTATACCATCTGTGCTACTGACTGTATAAATCTGGGATTGTTGTGCTATATAGAACAATAAAATAACTAATTTGAGTTGTGCCACTCAAATTGGGTCTACCAGACCCATAAAAAAAGCAAAAGAAAAAGGCAAAAGAAAAAAAGCAATGTGGACTAAAGTTGCTTCTGGTGCCCCTCCGGGATTAGGGGCCCTGAAGCTGAAGCTTCATCAGTTTCATAGCAGATTCACCCTGCATGGGGATGTGCAGATCTCTGAACAAATTAAAAAAGATGTATGGTTTGGTTATTCATTGTCCTTGTACAAATACCCATTGTGAAAAGAAGAGGGGAGGACAGAGGGGCAAGATGAGAAGCGGTACAACAATATAGTCCTCATACACTGTCAGGGGGACTCCTTACAGGGACCCCCCCCCAGTCATCCTGACCAGCACTTTGCCCACTGACAGCGCTAGCAGCGGGTCAGGAGGAGAGAATGAGGAATGGAGCGGGGTGGAGAGAGGGCTCTCAGACACATCAGAGCCTAGGCTGGCCAGAGAGGGAAGGACAGTGCAGCGAGGTGCCAGAGCCTCTGCAAAGCTCCAGCCGAAGGACGGGAGAAGGAACGCAGCCCCTTCTGGCACCCGAATTGAGGCGCGCGCCCACATGCAGAGCTAAGGGGAGGCGCTTTGGGGTGCCCAGGCTTTTATGCTGGCCGAAGAGTCAGAAACAGCCATTGCCGGGTTCTGAATAGGACTAGGCAGTCATGTTTTCTGATATCTCTGCACTGTAAATAATATGCACAATAAAACTCTGAAAGACAGAGCGGACTGGAGCGTCTTTACTCGAGAGTAGCCACAACAATCCCCTGACATACACTATACAGTGGTACCTTGATTGTCGAACTTAATCCATTCCGGGAGTCCGTTCAACTCCCGGAACAGTTCGAAAACCAAGGTGAGGCTTCCGATTGGCTGCAGGGGCTTTCTGCACTCAATCAGAAGCCGCAGAAGCCGAGAGGACGTTCAGCTTCCAAAAAACATTCACAAACCAGAACACTCACTTCTGGGTTTGCGGCTTTCGGGAGCCAAAACGTCTGAGTACCAAGGCGTTTGACAACCAAGGTACGACTGTATACGAATAGCAAACTCGGTTCTCTGAGTGTGGATCCTTATGTAGCCAAAACAGCACCATCTGTGCACAAGAGGAAGGAATCAGCAGGCTTGGGGGGGGACCCAGTTCTGTGGAAGTACAATTTTAAAAATGGGGGGGAGGGATGACCGGGAGTGTGTGGAATAACCCAATGAGAACAAAGCAGGCTTAGTGGCTAAGGAATGCTGCCTGCCGGCCTAGGGGCATGGGCAGGATGCAAAAGTAGCAGGGAGGCAGAATGGAATGGCATATCCTGGAAGGGGGCATGGATGGGACCCTGTACATTTCGTAGACTTCTTCACTGGAGTGTCATGGTCCCAGAGAAAGCAAAAGACACCCTGTACTCAGAGAAATAGAGAGACAGAGGAACTGGTGGGAAGCAGAATGTTGCGGTAGGAGAAATACCTGTCACAATACGGATCTAAATTTAGTCAGAATAGCAATACCTAGGACTGCTCCTTTGTAAGTGATTAGGAAGTGGAAGCAGCGTCTCTTGCAGTACATCCTTTGAGAGCGTGGAGATGGGGGAGGTACAAACAGCACACAATGTTTCGTGCATATTTGAGAGCTGGGTTTTTTATCCCCACCCCCTGCTGTCAATGGCACCAAGAGCCATGGGAATAATGTGCTTTACCTTCTGAAATATCACACCTTGGGCACTAGGGTGGCATCGCTTCCCTTAATGATGCCTCAACCTGGGTCTGAAGCAATTTCCCTGAAGTGATTAAATTAACCTAGATTAATCTCAGGCAACAAAAGGTACTCTGAAAGGTAATTGAGGGTGCCTGAAGAATATGGAGGTGCTGTGGTGAGATGGCTGGCTCCGTAGGGAGTCGGCGAAGGAAATCCAAGGAAGAAGAGCGCTTGGAATTGTATTTGTGCAATGAAGATCATTCCTAATGAGTTTCTCGAGCTGGCAGGCTGCTGATTTCCTAGAATGGAACGTTAACATGTCTGAGTGACTTTTCACTGCCCTTGTCTGATGTGAAGAAAGGGCTGCGCAAATGAGAATAAAAAGCATCTCTTATGGATACGTTATCTGATGCTGACACTGTAAGAGAGGCAATCTTCACAATCAGATTGGGCAAGGAAATTGATTTGGTCAGGTCCACAATGATTTATCTCCTGTGTATGAACACGGCGGCTACGTTGCTTGTGGGGACAAGCCAGTATATAATGCCTTGCTTGTGGGATTTACAGTGTTTGCCGTTTGCCAATTTGCTACTGGTGCAAGTTAAAGCTGATGGTGAAAACAACTTCTTCTTCTTCTTCTTCTTCTTCTTCTTCTTCTTCTTCTTCTTCTTCTTCTTCTTCTTCTTCCTCCTCCTCCTCCTCCTCCTCCTCCTCCTCCTCCTCCTCATACCCCACCTTTCCCCCTTACAGGACTCAAGGTGGTTTACAGATAAAAACAAGAATCACTAAAAATATAGAAAAACAACAACCATTAAAACAATTAAACATTAAGAGAATCAAAACTACATACATATACAAAATGTGTTTAAAACCAGGTGGAAAGGAGAAATAGATCTGGGTGTCATCAGCATACTGCTGACACCAGACCCAAAACTCTGGACAACCTCTCCCAGCAGTTTCAAGTCCCATCCCAGCAAGGCGCCCCAAAAGGATGCTATGGTTGATGGTATCAAAAGCATGTATTTCATGTGTTTGTGCTTTTAACTGTTTTTAATTATCTTAAATCACCTAGAAATGATAGTTTTGTAGGCAATTAGTTAATTGAAATACCAATAATAATAGGAGAGGGTATCCATTCTGCTGCTGGGAGGTGGAGATTGTAGGATTTTGTCCTATATACTTAGTACTAAATCACACCAGGGTTTTGGTGTGTGTTTGTGGCTTTTAGACTGTGATCACAAAAGCTCATAACACATACCTGCAGTTACACTCGGGGCTGCCTCTTGTGTTTGTTTACTTAAATATTTATATCCCCTCTTTCGGCCTTGAAGTTTACAAGGTAAAGAAGAACAAGAGTTTGGTTTTTTTTAATAAAAAAAATCAATTAAGGGTTTAGAACATTCCGCAGTGTGGATTGCCTGCAGCCACTGTGCTAGCATTAAGTCAGGTTGGGCACTTCACTGGCTGAGGTGCTCAAGGGGCTCAGAAGGACTCCTTTACTGGCCTGACTTAGCTGTGCCACTGCTCCCTGCCAGCCCTATGAAGTCTAGATGCAAAGCAGGGGTATTGCGTTTCAGGAAAGGCAAGATGGCAGGTGGTCACAGTGGATAGGAGGTTAGCTTTTAACTAAAATACTTCCCTGCATCCATGGCAACAGCAGCAGAGGTGGTGGTGGGGGAATACTCTCTTGGCATATTGGCGTGTGTGTGCATTAGCAGGTTGGGGCATCATACTGAAGGCTGCCACTGACCTGCCTCTCAAGGAAAGTATGACTAGTACCAGCACTGTATTCTTTGAGTGCATTGGCTTCATTCCTCCTTAATTTATTGCGTTGCTGGTTACGCTGTATAACTGTATCTGCAGATTTTTAAAAAAGTTTTCCATGCTGGCCTGAAATCCATGTTTGAACAAAGTGCAGTTTGTGCATTTTAAAACGAACTAAATAAAAATGAGAAACAATTAATACAAAAAGCAAGATAATGGTTATAATGAAGTGCAGGGAACAGCAGAACCATCGTATGCAGGCAACACATCAATAAAACAAGGGCGGCGGCGGGGGAATAGCAATAAGAACACAAGTACAGCAATCTCTCTCCTTCCCCCTTCAGGTTTTGTAGAAATGAAATGCCTCTAGCAAGCCAATCTGGGCCTGGAAGAATGTTTAAATATTTTGTTTTGCTTTATTTGTTTTACTGAATTTCTCAGATTTCACACAAGTACCATGTATCAGATGGGACGCGGGTAGCGCTGTGGTCTAAACCACAGAGCCTTGGGCTTGCCGATCAGAAGGTTAGCGGTTCAAATCCCCATGGTGGGGTGAGCTCCTGTTGCTCGGTCCTGCTCCTGCCCACCTAGCAGTTCGAAAGCATGTCAAATGCAAGTAGATAAATAGGTGGGAAGGTAAATGGCGTTTCTGTGCAGTGCTCTGGATTCGCCAGAAGCGGCTTAGTCATGCTGGCCACATGACCCAGAAACTGTCTGTGGACAAACACTGGATCTCTTGGCCAGTAAAGCGAGATGAGCGTGCAACCCCAGAGTCGTCTGCGACTGGACCTAACAGTCAGAGTTCCCTTTAACCTTTACCTAGGAATGGTGTCTTCTATAAAACAAATTGCAAATCACTTTTTACATTGAACATGTTATAGAATTGGTATTAGTACTGAGAACAAAGTCAAAATGAAGTGAAAACCACATTTCTGTTTAGATTCTGTTCTGTTTTAAAGTCCTGGGCAAAGACCTCTCTGCCTGGTTTTTCTCAAGGTTTGCCTGTGCATTAAATAATTCAGCATTTTAATTATTAATTGGTTAATGTTTGTTACAAATTCAGAAGATGAAAAGGGCTAGATAAGTGCCGAGTGCAGTTGGCTCCCTTAGGGAAGTGGGTCTTATCAGGAGTGTTCAGTTTTTATATGTGGGGATTGTTCCGGTGTTTTATTATTAACTGGATGGCAGCCATCAGACACAGTTTTGGAGGCTGCCTTGATAAATCTCCGAAGCCAAAAGTCTAAGGTTAAATAATAATGCACAACGTTTTCAATAGGCATAGGATGGTCTAGGCAAAGAATGGCTCCAGCAGTGCAAATGGTGGGGGAAGTAAAAAACCTGCTCCAGTAAATAGTAATAAATTATCCCTTCCTTTCCCTACACATGCTGTGTCCTCCCCAAATCAGCACCGGAGGGTATGGGGAACCCCAACCCCTAGAACAGATTTAGGGGAGAAAGATGGGGGGGGGAGAGGAGTTCATTGTGCAGGCAGAAATCCTTGCCCTCATTCTGATTTGTTTGCAGGGAGATTGGGTGACATTGGCTATTTCATACCCTCCAAGTGTCCATTTTCCGGGGACAGTCCTGGAATTACAGAAGTCACCCCAGCTTCTGATTTGATCCTGAAATGTCCCTATTTCCTTTGCCAGTGCTGCCACCACCAAGCTTGGGGAGGAGGATGAGCTAGTACTTGCCCTCAGTGACGGCTGCTGCGAGGGAGCATACCGTTGCCTCTCCACGGTCTCTCCATGACCATCATTGCCAGCCCCTCTCCCTCTCCCTCTCTTGGGCAGCTCAGAGCAGCTGCTGGAGAGCAGGTGAGGTGGAGGAGAGGCTGCTGCAGCCAAGGCCCAGACCCACATGACTCTGAGGGGCAGGTAGAGGACAGGGCTGCCCTGGATGGGAGGAAAGGGAGAGCAGAGCAGAGCGCAGGGAGTCTTGATTTAATTTTTTTAATTCTTCATGCATCCACATCTATTCTTGCCATTTTCTATAATTTATTTATTGCTGTGTATTTTTTTTCAATCTACCAAATAATAAAATAAAATAAGTCCATATTTGCATCTGAGGAATGTTGGAGGCTATGCTATTTAACGAGCACTTGCTCTTATTGGTTTGAAGGGAGGCTACACATCTGGGAGGCTAGAGTTCCCTGGGAAGATGGATTGACCGTTACATCACTCTGGAAACTGTAGGTCTGTGAGAGGACGGGGGGGGGGTCCTCTTGACAACTCTGTGCACCCTTAACAAACTACAGTTCCCAGGATTTTTTGGGGGGGGAGCCACAACTGCTTGAAGTGTTATGACGATGCTTAAAATGTATGGTGCAGATTATTTCCAGTGGCTTTTCTTCCCAGGTGGAAGTGCTCAGAATTGCATCCTTCGCCTGTGCTAAGTGTCTTTTCAGCATATATCGCATAAGGGCTGCATGGAGTGGTTTTTATCATTATTGTTATTACTACTATGCCGCTGGCGGTGCAATAAAATTCCTCCGTAATGTACCTTTCCGCCCTTTTCCTTAAAAGAAAAAAAAATCTGGCTTAAGGGAGGCATCTATTTTCATTAAAAAGAAAAGGTGGTGCAATGTCATTACTGAGACAGAAGGTTGAAAGCTGCACTGTGAAAAATGTAAAATGTATGGGTGCCAGAAGCTCAGATGGGGGGGGGGGGAGATTGGTCACATTGCATTGGCATATGAGAGCGCTGGAAGTCTTACCATTTACAAAGCGGTCCTGTTGTGGTGAAGGTGGTGGAGATTCCTTTGAAGGAGTTACACAATGTCCTAAGGATTGCAGTGCGACCAAAGTGGGTGGTGGGTGGCTTCCCCCCATTTTTACCCCCACCCTATTCCAGTCAACGGCCTGCTTAGTGCAAATGTCTGAATGTGCGAGCTGCCAGAGAGGAGAGTGTGGCTTCTTTGCTCCTCCTCTGCTGCCCTGTTGTGAGCTAAGACATAGCTTCGCTTAGAGTGCTGCCTGAAAATATGGTTCCTCTTTCATCCGATTCCAGCACCTGTTTCTCGTCTAAGGTTTAGACCTATCATCTCACCTGAGTTTCTTTTCTTTTTCTCGGTCTCTTGCAGCAATTTAGAGACGGAGAAGTTCTGCGGTAAGTAGGCCATTTACTTCCTTGCTATGAAAAATGTACTTCTAGGCATATTATTCACTAAGTGCCCACAAAGCATGTGGCTTTTGCTCCTCTGCTGAAGTTTATCCCCACCCCACCCCCAAGATGGGGCACTAAACCAAAAGGAGGTTTCCTGGTGATACAATACTCCATACTTCAGGGAAGAGAAGAGATACTTTGGGGGCATAGCTGCCAAGTCTCCCTTTTTTTGTGGGAAACCCCCGGATTTTAATCCGTTTCCCGCTGTTATCCCGAATAGAAAAAAATCCTGGAAATCCCCCAGATTTCCTACCTGCCAGGGAGGCTCCATTTCAGGCACCGCTCTGCCCATGTCTGGGCACCAGAAATTGGGCAGAGCAGCACCGGAAGTCGCTTCTACACATGTCTGGACATGCGTAGAAGCGACTTCCGCTGCTGCGCCGCTGCTGATCCCGCATTTTTCAGTGGGAGACTTGGCAGCTATGTTGGGGGAGAGATGTAGCTCAGCAATAGAGAATCTCCCTTGCATGCTGAGGGACCCGGGCTCAGTCTGCAGCATCTCCAGATATACCTGAGAGAGAGCCTGCCTGAAACTGTGGGAAGCTGCTGCCAGCCAGTGTAGACAATACTGAGCTAGATGGAACAATAGTCTGACTCAGTAGAAGGCAGCTTCCTGTGTTCCTAGGTACTCTATGACAGTGTTTCCCAAACTTGGGTCTCCAGCTGTTTTTGGACTACAACTCCCACCATCCCTAGCTAGCAAGGCCAGTAGTCTGGGATTATGGGAATTGTAGTCTGAAAACAGCTAGAAAGCTAAGTTTGGGAAACACTGCTCTAAGATACTACTGGCCACTTCCCCCAACGATGACAACACAGATGTAAATATTAGTAGAGGCAACATTTCTTTAAAAAGCAGGTGTGGGACAAAACTGGCATGCCATTTTGAAATCTTCACAAGCTTTTTCTCCTACTGCAGAGTATTTCTCGGACTACCTGGGGGAATACAGGCATGTCCTGTCTGCCTTGGAGCAACTCAACACTGCTGTCCTGTCAGCCATGGATAAAACCAAACTGGTAGGTGTGCATTCCTTCTGATATGGGCATGAATGGAGCCAGTAACACTGTATATGTTTTGACACCGACAGCTTTAATTAGCCTCCAATCACTCTTTGCTTCCAACTCTTTATAATGGAACATTAGTTCATGTGTGAATATCCCAGGATAAATAAATAGGCAATAAATAGGCATCCAGTCAATGAGGCATATGGTGCGATTGTATTCCTGTGTGTATGGTTCTCATGGTTCTCAAGAGAAAAGTTGAAGTTTGTATTTCATAAACAAAAATATAGATATAATGAATTCATTTTATTTTTCTCCAAACTGGAATAAGGCTCTTCAGAGACAATAGAGGCTTGGGTCACCATTCTGTACAGTGCCTCTAATGTCTGAGGGCTTGTGGGTCACTTTGCCTCATATCCAGTAGAAAAGCTTTCTAGGCTTGATAGAGTGTTTGTGAATAGAGTTGCCAGTTTACAACCCGAACGTTTTCTACACACCTTTAAAAGTTCTGCATCTGTAGCTGCAATCCTAAACGCACTTACTAGGGCATAAGTTCTGCTGAATAAAGTGGGACTCGCATCTGATGTATATAGGAATGCACTGTAGGAGAACAGGTGCAGCCATACCTTCTCCTGCTCTGTTCCTCCATCATTCCTGTCTCCCACCTACTCCCACTCCCAATTTTGCTTTGCAGCATGGAGGGGAGGGGTGAGCTCAGTGGAGAAACAGATCAGCTTGGGCTCTGTCATTTCCAGCAGAATTTGGGATGTTCAAAGGTATGAGTGCAACATCCCTAAAGGGCATCCTTTGTGGAAACTCCAAGGGTCCAAGTTCCCTTTTCAGGTATTGATAATGTTAGGAAAGTTCAGACACTGATGCTGTTGTCCATCATTTTGAAACTCTGATTCCATCCTGTTTTCTAGCTAATTAAGATGACATAACATGTGTATTATCATTTAAAACAGTTTAAATCTGTTTGCAACATTATATCTTACTTAATGTATCCACTCTAGTTATTTCATTAGTTTTATATTGATTCTAGTACAGAATAAATGGTGCCCAATTCTATCGAATCATCTTATATACTCATCACCACTATATTTCATGTCTTCTTTAGCCATTGTTGAGTTGTATCAAACTCAGTTTTAGTCACAGTAAACCTACTGAAATTAGTGGACCTAAGTTAGTCATGAACTGCGACGGCGGGTGGCGCTGTGGGTCGCAGAGCCTTGGGCTTGTCGATCAGAAGGACGGCAGTTTGAATCCCCGCGACGGGGTGAGCTCCCATTGCTTGGTCCCAGCTCCTGCCAACCTAGCAGTTTGAAAGCACGTCAAATTGCAAGTAGATAAATAGGTACCGCTCTGGCGGGAAGGTGAAAGGTGTTTCTGTGCACTGCTCTGGTTTGCCGGAAGCAGCTTAGTGATGCTGGCCACATGACCCAGAAGCTGTCTGCGGACAAACGTCAGCTCCCTCGGCGTATAGAGCAAGATGAGCGCCGCAACCCCAGAGTCATCCACAACTGGACCTAACGGTCAGGGGTACCTTTACCTTTTTAAGTTATTCATGTTCATTAATTTCATTAGGTCTGGTTTGAGACCCAAATGCAACATTGTCAACATCTGTGATACCAAGACATCCGATCTTTTCTCATCCTATGTTTCACGTACCCTAGAAGCATTGTAACTGGGCTCATTTGTTTGTGACATCTCATTATTTATATGATAGTACCACTATTTTTTCCCCCAGTGGTTGATATTATTATGAATAACAATTTTGATTGTTCTCAGCGATGAATTCAGAAGTTTTTGCCTCCTAGGAAATAGCTGTAGTCAGACTCCACAAGTCCAAAGTGATTTGCTGAAAAAAGTCACTAATTCCATAAGGATGAAAAAAATCTGTTTGAGCTAAGAATCTGTGAATGCAAGATGGGCATCTATTTAACTGAATATGCTCCTAGCAGAGAATTCATCACTGAGCTTAACTGTACAGCATTTGCTTCTTTTTGCAAGCTCCATTTCTGTAGCTAAAAGGCAGAAGGTTGTACTTCTTACCAAAACCTAACCCTATGAACCCTCTTAAAACCTTCCGCCAGTGTATTATGTTTGCAGTTGAGTACCCTCCATGTTAAACCCGATGTGTGTGAGAAAACCTTAGAGAATAATGAACGAGAAAAACTTCCTGGGAATAGTTTTTTTTCGTCTTAAATGTGCAAAACAATTTCATTTTTGTGCTCAAATTCTTACTCTCATTTAGGTTGAGGGGAAATTGCAGGGACTTTGCCTTTCAGGTGAAATGTCAGGTGCACCTGTGTCTATGCATGCATGAGAAAATACTTCTGGGTCTTTCTAGGTCAATATTCAGTGGTTGGAGAAGATTCATATGATACTCCTTACCCTCAAGCATTATGTCAGCTGTAAAAAAAGAAAAGAAAGACTGTGATTGGGTGTGCACACACCTGTTTACTCTGCATCCAGTGTGCCGCCATCATGGGTTTACCAAGAAGTGTACACATGACATTAGCCACAATCCATATCTACCCTGAAATAATGTGCATTGATGCATTTTCCCCCAAACCAGCTTTGCTCTGAATTGAGATAATGAACAAACTAGCTGTGTTTCAAGCCAGTAATGTCAACAGAGCCTGAAACAGCAACTAATTTTTGCCATTTCTATTTTTTTTCCTGGGTGAAAAGGAGATTTTAAGTAGACCCGAAATATTTCCTAAAACTAGGGTGGATTTAACTGAGGACAGTGCTCTTTGTGAAGGGCAGAAGTGTTGCCAACTGTGCTTTGCCTCACAGGGCTGCTGCACTATTGTTTGCAATGCATAAATTCTGTTCATTGGACTTTTCACATCACCTCATCCCTATTCTAGGACAAAACTTTACCTGCTAAATTTTTGTCTGTTAAAAGGCTGGGACGGAGGGAGGGATTACAGCGGGGGCATATGAAGGGGTGGGGGCGGTCCACCCCGGGTGCCACCCTGAGGGGTGACAAGATGGCCCGCTGCCCCCCCAGCTGTAGAGCAGTCGAGGGCATGTGCACAGTCAGTATGGGTGCCGCTTGTGCAGCGTCCATACGAGCTGCTGCGGGTGTGCACTCAGTCTGTACGATTCGCCCCACCCCTCAGTGTCCCACCCTGGGTGCCGGAGAGGGTTCCTTTGCCACTGGATTACAGGAAGAGAACTGGCGGGGTTGAACCTCCAGAGAGACTTTTTGGAGGGTGCAGGTGGCTTTGGAGAAAGGAGGCTGGAAAATTTCCTTACATGATCTTCTGTCAGTTAACGTATGAGCCAAATCGATTTATGTGCTTGGCTATGCACTCTTTAAGGAGATGAGTGTAAAAAAAAAAAAATTTAAATCATCTCAGAAAATTAAAAGAAAGTTCCTTAGTTGTTATAAAAAAGCCCAAATGTTTAGACCAGAAGGTTGTCAATTAAATGAAAGATTCAAAATAGGGCTGCTGACTTTTCTTCTGGAAGAGGTTGTTTAACAGCAGGATGACGGGCGAAAATTCAACAGGTGGAGCCCTCCCAGTATGGAGGTGCTTTATCTGGGAAAGTATTAATAGGCTAAGGTAGCATCAGCTTCTGCTTGCCTCAGCAGGAGTCTCAGTAGGCAGAGGAAGAGGAGAAAACGCATCTCATTATGCCAGGCTGTATGGTTGCAAAGGTTGAAAAGCTCCCAGTGCTGGTGAAGAAGGAAGGAGAGACATTTGGATCCTGGAAGGATTCCATCCTGGAGAGAAAATGGCATGGGCTCAACAATGCAACAGCAGATCAATAATGTATGCTGCTAAAGGTCCCAAATGGGGAGGCATTACGGTATATTAGGCTGTCACGCAGGCTTCCTTCTTCAGGTGGTCCTAGACTCCTCTAAAGTGATGCATCTCAAATGGATTTCACCTGAGATCCCTTCTATTTGTCAAAAGGGAGTTAATCCAAACCTCATTCAATATCCTGTGCATTCAAGGACGGGCTCTAGCTCAGTGGGTGAGCACCTGCCTTGCACCCAGAAAGTCCCAGGTTCAGTCCTTGGGGTCACCAGGTACAGCTGGGAGAGCCTCACAGCCTGAAATCCCAGAGAGCCACTGCCAGGCTGTGTAAACAATACAGAGCTAGATGGACTATTGGTCTGGCTCTGCCCATCCCATTTCCCTTTCAGTGTCTCTCTCAGATATTTACATTGCTCAAGTTTCTTCACATATTGATGCGGCCACTTGGGGATTATTCACTATAGCGGGGCTGTAGAAGGGTACACCACATTTAGCCAGAGGGGAATTGAGCCGTAGGGTAAGTTGTGTCTCATGCTGCTCAAGTGATACCAGAAGAACCCTGAGGATATGCTGCCTTGTTTGGAGAACCATCAAGGCTACTCTGAACTTCCGCACCTCTCAGGGAAGGTTGAGCAAAACAATGCTAAGACCTAACAGTTCTTTATTGATTTACATGGGGCTGCTTGTCTTCCAGCAATCCATTATGTAATACAGTGCTGAGACAGCATTGATTGCTAAGCAGGAGGTTATATTTATTACCATGTTCCTGGGATTTAGAGCAACCTGGCGACTTCTAGATGTTTTAGACTACAACTCCCCTGAGTCCTTGCTAGCCGTCTGGTTGGCAAAGGCTGATTTGGAGCAATACCATCCAGACAAGCTTTGTTAGGGGGAAACGGAAGGCCTAACTTGATGTGAGCCATGACTGGATCTCCCAATATCTTTTTCTTCTTCTTTCTTTTGGAAGGTCGATCAAAGCACCTAACCCAGTGTCTAAACTGGGAGACAGCCATTTCTCTGATCAGAATGACATGAAGCTGATAACCTTGCTGGAGATGGGAAAGGAAAGATATGAGGAACCTGTTTTTCCTTTTTCTTCTCCTGTGGGTGTTTTGATTGGGGGGGATGGTGCAAGGAAAAGGGTTAGACCCCTAAGCGTCAGGACTCAAATCTCATCTGCCCACCCCCATGTCTTCTTTTAAACTTTCAAAAAGTTATTGGGAGATCTGAATTTCCATTTGGCCCCAAACTAACTACTTGCTTGTTTATTGAATTTTTGGCCAATCCAGCAAGGAGAGAGAGATAATTCTGTGCCAATCACCCTTCCCAAAGACTTGAACAAATGAATGTTGTATTTAGCTGTTGGTGAAAATATGCCAGTACGGGGAAGAGACACCATCCCATGAGGAGAAACTTCCACAATCAGAGGGGGGGAGCTACCACATAGAAGGCCCTGAAGCCATGTACAACTAAATCTCCATGGGAAGACAAAAAAAATCCACATATGAAAATGGCTCTTAGTGTCTTCTCTTTGGGGTCTTCAACATTTAACAATCCTTTGTCTCTGCTCTCATGATTATAGCTCTTCTCCATAGGAACTGAAAGCATTCAAACTTAATAATACAAGTAGAATCACTGGATTCTATTTTGGACACAAATCTATTGGAGAGATAATTCAATGTGCTCAGCAGGAGAGGAGTGTGATAGATTTCTGCTGTTTCCTGTGATTCAATTCCCCTATAGTAATAGGCATGGCCCAAAGGTCACATCTAAGCAGGGAGCCTGATATTTGAATGGGATACCCACTTCTCTGACTTGATTAAGGCATGTGTGCACAAATTTGGCCTATCTCTAGTCTCACTTTATGACGATAGACATTTTGTATAGACTTGAAAATAGAAGTGGGGCTGAGAGACAAAAATGACTGTAGTAGAAAAGTTGAGGTGCAATAGGACCAAACTAGATGGAATGGGCACAGAAGCCTGCTTCTTTTCAGAGGCCCAACCCATTCACATATAAAATAGATGACAGTCAGTCATCCTGGGCTTGGGGCCTGCTGGGGAAATTGTAGCAATGGGGCAAAGCAATGCAAATCAGGACCTTGGTCAGTTCCCAGTGGGCCCTGATGGCTGAGCTTTGGAGGAAGATAATTGAGGTGATGCTGGGACCCAGATGTAAATGGCATGATACATTTTGAAATAGGAAAAGGAAGTTATGTTCTGCAAACAGAATTTTGTGTGTGAAATATCACATTCTTTAGGCCTATATAATTTCTGGAGAATGCTGAAGGAAGACCCATCTCCTTGTTAGCATTTGCCGCCCGGGGCCAGCTGCAGACAGGGAATGAATCTGCCAACACTCCTTGCCCTTGCTTTTGACACTATATATATATATATATATATATATATATATATATATATATATATACACACACACACACACATATATATATATACATATATATATATATATAGAGAGAGAGAGAGAGAGAGAGAGAGAGAGAGAGAGAGAGAGAGAGAGAGAGACCCACTTTATTTCTGTGATTCTAAGTTGGTTTAAAGTGTTTTTGATATTGTGTTGTAATGTTGCAACCCGCCCTGGGACCTTAGGGTGAAGGGCAGGTAATGAATAAATAATAACAAATGCTAATCACACCAAGTCTAATTTTTATTTATTTATTTTGTTAGTTACCTAACACAGCAGACTGTCTCTAGGTGCCTATGTTTGGTCCTCAGCTATCAAGTTAGGACATCTTGTGACAGACAGATACCTTATTTTTAAAGAGCCCTCTTTCTTGCAGCTGATGGGAAAGACCATGATTCTGCAATGCAATCTTCATACAAATATAAATCTAGTAGTTACATATATAAGGAATATAATATAATATAATATAATAATATATTTTGACTTTCTCTGCTATTGCAGAGGAGCACCACATTTATGTTGCATTTGATTTAATGGCCTCACTGTTTGATTTTGTTTTGCTTTCATTTCTTCATTTCTTTTAGAAAATTGGCAACAGGTATGAAGTTTTAATGATCAGATAAGTAGAATGCATAATGCGTAAAGTTGGTCATGTTGTAATGAATGATACTTCTTTTTATCTCCATTTGAGTGTAGAAATGATGGGTAGCCGTGCATTTTTCTCTTCTCGCATTTCCATTTCCATTTGCTAAAGAAAAACCTGTTTCCACAGAGAGTTTAGGCGCACAATCAGACCTCCATTTATTTAACTCCCATTGATTTCAAGGAGAAAGAGCTGAGAGCAGAAATCAATATGACACAAAGCACCGAATTTTGGTTGGATACAAAATACAATCGCATTTGGAAAGCCACTGTGTTCTTGCTGTTTTCTCTCTTCCCCATTATGCTTTTGCCTTATCTTCGTCGAAGCATTTTCTTTGCCTACTTGAATTTCTCATGCACATAAGCTGCCCCATGCTCTTGATAGTCTTCTTTGTTCATCCAAAAGCCATTGAAAGAGCTGAGTGAGGCCACCAAAGAGCCCCCAAGCCATGCTGCCTTGCCTCTTGCTGGGGAAGCCAGGATTTTTATAGGGTGCCCCCTGCCATGAAGCAAGCCTTGCAGTTCCTTGCACATCCTCTCTGGAAAGCCAGGAAACAACGAGGAACCTCCTGATAATACAACATTATGCATGAGCTCTCCTTGAAACTCTGCTGGAAACTTCTGCAAACTTTGGAAAGCCAAGATATGAAGTCCCGGGGAGTTCTGGCTCAACAGATGTGGCCTGAAGAGTGGCTCTGGGCAGCAAATACGTTCTTTGTCTAACATTAAAAAGTGCCCGCCAGGGATCTGAACGCTCACAGGGTCCTGGCAAGCCTTGCCTTGAAGATCCCTTTCATAGTCCATGGACACATAGCAGTACTGTTTTGTAAGCCGGGCCACCATCTTTTTATCCAAGGACCCAAGAAGGTGTGGATCATTGGAACTGTCCAGCAGTAGGGTATGCATGTACTTGCAGAGAGCCCTCCCAGCCACATCAAGTCGGTAGGTGCCTTCCTTCCAGGTTTGCCCAGAGTAGATCGGAGTGACATGAGAAACCCCCGCCCCTGCCTCCACAGTCAGTCCAGTGACTCTACCACAGGCGCAGAGGGAGAGGAATCCTGTGTTGGCCACATGTAAAGCTGGGACACCAAAGCTCTCAAAAAACACCTCTGCCATCTTCTCTCTGTTTGTAGGAGGGCAGGAGGGAGAGTCACTCATCAACATAGGATGCTCCTCAACAGGCACTCTCAATCCACAGTAGAAGAGATGGCTCCACAGATTCTCCATAGCCTCCCAGTCCACTATGATGCCATGCCTAACTGGATGGTCTGGGGATCTTCTGGAGCTGTCTTTGGCATGGACACTACAAGAAATATATAGATGTTTGTCCTGAGTTGTCCCCGGATCGGTGGGAGGCAAGTATCTTGTCTTCATGGAAATCCTTGGTCTCTCCTCTCCTGCAAAGCCTGATCGGCTGAAGGCACTGCCATTGTCTACCACAATCGCAACTTTCCCCATAGTGTTGCACCTTTCCTGATGCCCTCTTCTGACTTTGCGGAAGTGGAATTATGTTGGCAGAATTGGAGTGGGATAAAGGCTCTAGTCACCCTGCCAAAAAACCAAAGCATAAGTAAAGAAGGAATGAGGCTGTGAATTCCCTTGGTAGTCAACTGCTGAAGTGAAAGTAGGATTCCTGTTGAGCACCAGAGTCAGGATATCTGAGCAATCTTACTGGAGCAGTGCTCAACACAACACAATTGTTACTTACAGGAGTGAGTTCCTTTGGGATCCATTTTGGTTGCAGCACTGCAGTCCATAGCAATCAGATAAAACATGGTGCTGCAATACACCAAGGTTTTGTGTTTCTTCATGGACTCAAAATAAATAACAAGTGACGTGACCATCGTGACCACTACTGATGTATTGCTGTTTTTGTTAGCACCCTGAACCCTTAATACTGCATAGACAAGACTGAACAGATGTTAAGGACTTACATACCGGTAGTGCTGGTATGTGCACTCAGTAGTAGAAACACAACCTGGTTTGCATGTAACATGAAGCCATGGTTTATAAACCTTGATTTAACTTAAGCACAGTTAAGCCTGATTGACCATACCTGCACCATACCTGCACTTTGGTTTATGTGTTAACCAAGGTTTGCAGCTGGTTTATAAACCTTGGTTTATGTTAACCATGGCTTAGCTTAACATGGAATGCATTCCAAATGATATGCTATCATGTCTACTTCAGAATTCATGGTTTATTACAGATCCCCAAGTGTGCTTACATAGGAAAGTGTTGTGGAAATAAAGACATTGTTATTATAAGATACTGAGATAAAGCCTGTTGCCTGTTCATTCATCCTGATATGTTTGTGTGGAGGTTAAATGTCACTAGTGGCTATTATCCCATGTTTTCCAATACACTATTTTTATTTGGGGGGGGGGTGGACTTTATGGCTGTTAGAAAGGTGATGGGGAAAATGTGCTAGAATGTACAGGATAAGAAACACTTTTTTGTGAATGAACAGCCCTACGAAAAGGCATAGCAGAGACATGTGTGCAGCTTGTAGCTGCCCAGTGTGTATTTCATGCTTCCCACAGGTCTCATATCCTGATATCCCCACTCAGATAGTAGGTCCCAGCCCTTTCCTTGGTTGCACTTATGGTGCATCTCCATGGGTTTTGCATGGAAACTGGTTGCCTTATTGGCAGGGGCGCCAACTTGCCCTACACATTGAGGGGGCGTGCTCATGGGACACTGCCCAGCATGTGCCGGGTGGGGGTGGGACATGGGGAGGGCAATCTTTGCGCTTGCTAGTCCCAGCCTATGCCTGGTTCCTGGGCTGCCGGGCAGAGACTGGGGTGCATGGGGGTGGCAGGGGTGACGGCACCCTCAATATTGGGGGGTGCAGCCCCATCCCCAAAATATTTGGGGAGCTAGAGCCCCTTGCCATCCCATAAACCCAGCTTCCTTGCTTCTTGGGAGTTTTATTTATTTAAAATACTGTAGCTATAACTTGCCCTTTATCCATAGATCCCATGGCAGGGAACATACATAAAACACCATCCGTCTACCAAAATAATGAAGATAAAATAAACTAGAATGTCCTCATGTGGTGCTACAGTGGACAATCAATAATAACCCTTCCTGAGATTGACCATTGTTGGTTAGTGGAATCGATTTCATACCTTGTCATATATCTCCTCCTGTTTACCTTTAACTCATCTGAGGAGCCTCTGGATATTAGAAAACTTTAGCATGACAGTGGGGAGGTCCTGAATGAGATGGCCAAAGGAAGGAAATGCCCAGCTTTGATGGGAATTCTTAGAACCTGTTGTGGTTTCTCTTCCTAACATGGATTTCCTTCTCTTGTGACTTCATTGGGTTCTGTTATGCGTAGTTCCATGGCAATGCAGTTGCAATGCAGCAGTGTGTGATCTGTGGCCCCCTCAGGCGTTGAGCCCCAGCTCCCATTATGCCCAGGCAACATCGCCAACACTCTGGAAGGCCACAATCTCCCCCCTTGAAAATCTTTTGAAGGGAGTGGGCTCTGCATTGATGTCAAATCCAAGTAGCATTGGCTGTGTTTATTCATTTTGGATTGTACCCCTCCTTTTCTTCACAAAGCTCAAAGCATTGTTTGTGAGGTTTCCAGGTGGTCTCTCATCCAGAGCCGAAATATGTTTAGCTTCATTTCTGAAACATCATCATGACCTCTCAGACCATTAAACAAACAAAAACTGCAGATGATTAGAAATAAGTATAAAGTCAATAAATCCCAGCAGAATGATACCGTAAAATGAAAATCAGTTATAAAAATGGGGAAATAACTGCGCAATTTTACTATTATTGATTTAAAAGTCTCCATCTGGAGCTAAAATACACGCTTCTGCAAGGAGGGCATTCCATAGACTGGGCTCTGCAATTGAAAAGGGTCCTATTCCATTTACCACCCATCTAACCTCAGAGGGCAAAGGGACCCACAGAAGAGCCTCAAAAGAAAGAAGCATGGAGGATATTTATGTTTTGTGAAGATTACAGGCTTCTTACACATGACATTTTTGCATATGTTGTCATTCAGCAACATACCTGTCACAACAATGTGTTTTAATTTCTGCACTTAACATATTGAAATGATTTCCTTGTAAAAAGAATCACATATAGACAATATAAGAATGTAAGAAGAGCCTGCTGGATCAGGCCAATGGCTCGTCTAGTTCCGTATGCTGGTCTCACAGTGGCCAACCAGATGCCTTTGGGATCCCTGCAAGCAGGACGTAAATGAAGTAGCCCTCTCTTGCTCCTTGGCCCAGACAGCTCTGGCAAATGGCACACAGTGGCTTGCCACCTACGGTAGCAAAGGTAATATGTAACAATCATGAACAGCAGCCACTGATAGCCTTATCCACCATGACCATAAGGATTGCCTAGATGGACAAAGGGTCCACCTAGTCCCCAGCAAAGGCCAGCGAGATGCTTTGGGAAGCTTTCTGGGTAGCAACCATAAATCAGTGGTACGGCGTGACTATCGTGCTCCATCCCTGGCATCTCCAGTTAAAGCCATCAAATAGCAGATGGGAAAGACCTCTTCTGCCTGAAACCCTGGAGAGCCACCACCAGTCAGTAGACGGTACTAGACTAGAATGACAAATAGTGCGACCTGCTATATGGCAAATTCTGTATTTCAAGCCCACAGGCCAGACATAATATAACAGGGGCACCCTGTTGTTTGTCAACAGCATCCAGAAAAATCAAATATATCCCACCTCTAACCTTGGAAGTTCTGTTTGACTTCTCATGGCTAATATCCAGTAGCATAAGAATTCCCAAACTATAAAAGCCTATGGAAATGTGAATTGGTGGTATCTGAGCTGAGTATGGATGTGATTTTGGAGCACCGTGCCCTTGTAGTCCCAAGCTACATGCCATTTTTTTTCTTCAGAATACATCGTTATTTCTCAATAAATGCTGTAATCAGTTGACTGGCCCTTCAGAGGATGAGAGGGAGGCCTGTTCTTAAAGTCCCTGCTAGGACTGGAGCTGAGAAACTGTTAATCTTTGACGTCCTTGCAGGTACTCTGTAAACAGGTATTCTGTGTATATGATTCTCCCTCCAAAACACCCAATAAAGCCACAGGAGCTGTGGAAATGCCTTCCCACTTGCCACTGAATTCTCCTCAATTGTTCCACTGTTTTCAGGCTTTGGAACCCACAACAACCTGATTCCCTCATGAGGCACCAACATGAAGGCTCCCAAAGGAAGCAAAATGCTCATAGCTTATAGTTAAGAGTGAGAGGTGAATTGGGGCCTCTCCCTATTATTATTATTCTTCATTCAGCAATGTTACAACTGTTAGTTCCCAATCAGCAATTGCTGGTGCAACATCTTACAGCTATTTCTCTTCTGGATTCTTTGGATGGTGTCTGCTGGATTTTCTAGGAGGGCCATACCTGTTTCTTGGCTGACAGCCTCAAGGAACCTGTGTAGCTTGCCTCTTACGATGATGGGCTTGATTGCCCAAATGATTCTAGCATGCTTGTGCATTAATATTGTACAATGATAATTATCCAACCCGGGAACAGAACCTGTGTCCCTCCAGTTGTTGCTGGACTATAATTCTCATCATCCCTGACCATTGGCCATGCTGGCATTGTTGCTGGCTGGGGCTGATGGTAGTCAGAATACAACATCTGGAGAAACCCAAGGTTCCTCATCTCTGCCTTAACCCATTAAGCCTTACTTTAACCTCACATTGCCCTTGTAATCGGCATGATAGCAGCACGTGAGAACAGGCCCTTGTTCTCGCCCCACTTTCAAGCACACACTAAAGGTGACCAGCCTTTTTGAGATGCTCAGCTTGGTTTATTGCCTTCCCGTGTCCTGGAGGTTTTTGTTTCTGTACCCTTGATCTGGCAATGTCTGCTGATCACAGTCCAGGTGGTCCTCTCAGGCCTACTACCGGATGTATGGTGTACCAATATTTGGTTTTATTTTTGGCAACCGTGGAGTCTCCGTCTGCGTTGGCCCCTGTCTTTTCAGCCTCCACCAAGAAAAACATTGTGAGAATCCTCCGCAGTTGGTTGTCGCCATCTCCTCCTCCCCGTCGGGCTGCTGAAGGAAACGGCAATAAGGGGCTGGGACTGCCTCCACGGTAGCCCCTTGGCTCTTGCCGGCCACAAAAATTTACCCTGCTCCCCAGGGGGAGAGTGAAGAGGGGGAGGACTTTGGAGCCATGAGACAATTTTCCAAGAGGAGGAAGCAGGACTAACTTGACCTGTAAGCAAAACAGAATCTTCCTAATAAACTGAAACATTCCTCCCTCAAGCACAAGAATTCTCCCTGATCCATTTCTGCACCCTGAGTCAAGCACTTGATTGGACCTCATAGTCTCAGCTATTGCCTCCTGACAGATATTCAAACACTGTTGGCTTCCTCTCATGTGACTCTTGCTGTGGCTACCATTGAACAGAAGAGTCTCTGGGTGCTGCAGCTGACCCAGAATGCAGCAACAAGGTTGTTAGTGGGCACCAGAGGGACTGTGTTTGTTGCATGGTCTATCCTGCAGCATCCTCACTGAGTGCCCGTTTGAGTGCCCTTTTGTTTCTTGGCACAATTAAAAGTGTTTAAAGCCCTAAATGTCCAGTGTACCTATGGGATCGCCACCTATGGGAAACAGATGGGCAGGGCATAAATTATCATCATCATCATCATTATCATCATCATCTTTCAATCCAACCTGCCCTTCTCTGTGTCCCTCTGGAGGTGGAGGCACAGTTGATGACAGCAAGAGATTGGGGCTTCTAAGTGACTGCAGCAATATCCCACCTTGTTCTATGAATTGTGATTTGGTAGCTAGCTGGTAAAGACATTTTTATCCTGGCACATTTTTGCCTGCTAAATACTATGAAGGTCATTTTTTATCTGTTAACACTGCCATTGTTTTTTAAACAGATCTTTAATGTTGCATTTTTAATATATATATATAGTAGTATTGTGATTTTAAAGTTGTCCTGAGTGGGGCATGGGCCCTAGAAGGGTGGGGCAGATCTAGGGTAGGGGTGGGCAAGAGGTAGACTGGGATCTACTGGTAAATCAGTGGGTGATTTACTGTAATCAGTTGTGTTCAGTAGTAATAAAATCTAATGCACTAGTGCAGGGGTCCCCAACCTGCGCCCCATGGGCCGGAAGCAGCCCGTTTAACCGGCCCATGAATCGCCCCCCCCCCCCGAACCGAACCACCCGCTCGGCGAGTCCCCGCGCGCTGCACTAAACTGACACAGCGTGGCACAGAGTCTCTCTTCCGTGGCACCAGAAATTGCTTCTGCACATGCCAGACACCGAAAATCGCTTTTGCGCAGGCATGATTTTTGGCGTCTGGGCATGTGCAGAAGCGATTTCTGGTGCCACGGACATTCGCAGACACAATTTCCAGTATCATGCTCAGCGGCCCGGCCCACAGAGGATCTCCGTGGGAGTGATCCAGACCATGCCCGGTAAGCCTTGCCGACCCCTGCACTAGTGGAACTGAGGAAGCTTAGTCTCTTTTCTTTATAGTGTTCCCTCTTAAGGTTGATTGCATTCAAAATTTGGGAAAGAAGAGAGACTTGGAGTGAAATAGGGAATGTGGTGCTCCATGAAGAAATAGTTGCAGGAACAGCAAGGACAAAGCAGCAAAAGTGTGAAACTGCAAAACTAAATAAATTGTGTCATTACCATCACAGGAAACTGGTGTGTGTGTGTGTGTGTGTGTGTGTGTGTGTGGTGCAGAAGAATCTCTAGGTCTCACTAGCAGGAAATCCCTGTAATCTCTATAACCTAGAGATTAGGAGCAAAGATATGTTACCGTTCATATCAGGCCATTGGCCTGATCCAGCAGGCTCTTCTTAATGTTCTTACATTGTTAGCCACCTCCACATCTTGTTTAATACACCATTTAGTGAAATGTTGTGTGAAGTAGGATTTCCTTTTGTCTGTTGCAAATCTCTCATCTTCAGCTTCATTGGTTGACCATTCCTTTGGATGGTCAATAGATGTCTCTTCTCGAGAGCTGACTGAGAAGAATTAGGTCCTTTCCACACTTGCCATTTATCATGGCACTGTTGCTATTTGACCCGGCTTTTTAAGGAGTTAATGTGTAGCTTGATTGCCTGCACTTTTGCTCACACGCCACAGTTATTAGAGAGTGACTTTGCGGTTTTGCTTTCCAAACTAAGGGTGAGTTGGGCCCTCATGAGAAGAGTGCCACTGCTGTAGTTATATCCTTCAAGTACCCTTGTGTCCCTCAGCAAATGTCAGAGTTACGAGCGTGTGCACTGAGATAGACGTTTCACAGCTTTTATCGTTTTTTATTTTAATGCCTGTTGTGCTGGAATATTGTGGGAGGATAGGAGATTAGAAGAGGATCTGCATGTCTGCCTGAACTATGGTGAACCTTGTTAATGTGATGGAATTTTGTCTGCAGCTAATCATTGAAGTCATGGGCAGTGCATTGACTCAGTGCAATTGACTCCTTTTGCCATATACAGGGTGAGTCCTTTAAAAGGGGCCCCGTGGATACAGAGTACACATGTTCCAAGGGGCCTCTTTTAAAAGACTCACCCTGTATATATCCCTCCTCTGAACAGAGCTTGCATGCCGACAGCTTGCAGTGGTCAGGGGGAAGCAAAACAGGCGTCTCTCAACCCTTCCACACAAAAACTGAGACAGTGCTTACACAATGCCACACAAATGATCCATTCCAGATCTTTCACAAAAGCGAGGAGGGTTTTTTGGTAGAAGAAAAAGCGTGCACAGGGGCGAGGGTAGTGCAACATTTCAAAATACTAGCTGATTAATAATGAAGCTGCTTGGCAACATGCCAGAAAAGAAACCCTGATGGAAAGAACAATTATGCCACCATAAATGGAAACCTCTCCAATATTTTTGAAGATCACCAGCACCACTTATAGAATGTGACACCACCAACCTACATGGAGGGGGCAGGGGAGAGAGGGGTATGTGTGAAGGACCCACAGTTATGACCTTTGGGACCAGAAACAAGGCTGCAGTGAAGTCTGAAAAGCCTGAAAAGGTTTTTGAAGGTTTTTGGTGCTGAATGGACAGCAAAGTAGGCCCTGGGTGGCTTTTTTTCCGGGGAAAGCCTCCCACAGTTGGGATGGCAGTGCTGAGAATACTCACTCCCAGGTCTCTTTTCAGATGGCGGTGACACTGTGGTCCCTGGGTCTAGTTCACGGGTAGCCAAGATGATGCTCTCCAAGTGCTGTTGAGCAATTACTCCCCAGGTAACATGGTCAAGGATGGTGGGAATTGTAGTCCCGTAATATCTGGAGGGCAACACATTCGCTACTGCTAGTCTTGTCAGCCATTATGGCACAATCTCTGCATGTAGAAATAGCTTGGCAGGAGAGAAACTTTGTGAAGGGGGGGGATGTGTATTATATCCAGTTGTACAAGACTGCAGAAAGAGGGTATGTAGGGGGGTACCCTCAGCTTGTGGTGTTTTTTGGGGGGAGGATATGGGGAGCAACTAATCGACTGGTACTTACAGTGGACTTGTCTTTTTTCAAGCAGATTAAAATCCCCCTTTTGTCCTTATCCTGGTCTGCAGACTTATCAGCCTTATTTTTCTTAATTTTTCTGTGGGAGATGTTATTCCCCATCATGCCACCAAGGTAGTGGCTCTCCTCCTGGGGAAGCAGCTATGCTAATGTTGCTACCAGCCCCTCCTGTGGCTGGGAGATTAACACCAGGTGCTATTGTGATGTCATCCAAGTTCCTAGGCCAATCTTACAATAGCTGAGAGATATACAGCTGAGACCTTGCAAGTCACCAGTGGCTGGGATCTTTCCTTTCCTTTTGCCCTTTGTTCTCTGTCACTGAACCACAACAACCAGGGAACAGGAATATATTTGAACTGAGCAGACCACATGGAGTTCTCCAGATGTTATGGAACTGCAACCTTATCAACCTCCATCGGGCATGGCCAGTGATAAGAGCTGATAGGAAATTGTAGTCCAGTGTTTGGAGAGCACTGCACGGACTTCCTCTGGTTTAGAAGGTCTGTGTTGGGCCCAGCATCACTTCACAGTGTGCTGTTTTTGACCCTGAAAGCCTTACACAACTTAGGATCGCCATACCTAAACAACTTCCTGTCTCCACCTGAACCTCTCTGGACCCTGAGATAATCATCTGCAGTCCTTTTCTGTGTGACCCCTTTGAGAGAGAATTGGAGGGTGGCAACAAGAGAACAGGAATTCTCTGTAGCATTCACCCCATTTATGGAAAGCTCTCTCTAAGGAGGTCTGTGTGGCACCAACCATGTCATTGTTTCAGTGACAGGCAATGACATCTTTTTTTCTTGGACATTTGGGAAGGCACTAATGATAACAGTAGGACCCAGGTGGCGCTGTGGGGTAAACCACAGAGTCTAGGGCTTGCTGATCAGAAGGTTGGCGGTTCGAATCCCTGCAAACGGGGTGAGCTCCCATTGCTCGGCCCCAGCTCCTGCCCACCAAGCAGTTTGAAAGCACATCAAAGTGCAAGTAGATTAATAGGGACCGCTCCGGCGGGAAGGTAAACGGCGTTTCCGTGTGCTGCTTTGGTTCGCCAGAAGTAGCTTTGTCATGCTGGCCACATGACCCGGAAGCTGTCTGCGGACAAATACCAGCTCCCTCGGCCTATAGAGCGAGATGAGCGTCGCAACCCCAGAGTCGGACACGACTGGACCTGATGGTCAAGGACCCCTTTACCTTTACCTTTAATGATAACAGTATTGTGCTGTTGAATCTGTTTTTTTGTTCTTTATTTAGTTTTGTGTTGTATTTTTTTTACTGGTTGTAAACCACTTTAGTGGGAAGTGATTTATAAATTGAATAAACCTAACCTGATGTGACCAGATCTGACCTAATCACTGCATTTTTCTTGCTTTTCATCTTCTTTGTTGCTTTATCTCCATTTATGAGGGAAAGGGTCTTCCAGATGTGGTTGGCACCAAAATGCCAGCCTGCATTTCTCACCCATTTAACCTGGATGTACCCTTTACAGCAAAAATCAGATAAGTTTTTTTAAAAAAACAACAACTTAACAATCATCCAACATCTAAATGATCTCCTTGCAATATTAAGCCCCTGTTTAGAAACATCCAAACAGACAGATTCTCCACCCCACTGCATGATTGTTTCTCCAAGATAATTTTGCAAAGCAGAGATAGCTGGAAAGTAGATTCATCATGTCTCTGCGAAATGGAATTTTGAAAGAAGAAGGAATGCAGAAGAAAGGGGAAATTAGCATATTTATGAAGCGAAAAGGAACAGGAGGGGGAAGCTCCTGTGGCCAGAGGATGTACACTGGAGTTTGCCTTTTGCTAATCTGCAGTGTGCTGGCTCTTAATGAATAAAAAAAATCCCTCTTCCTCCCTTTCAATGGAAATGGAAGTGCATTGTTCAAGAGTAGCAACCAGGCGGATGCTGTCAGCTGATGGAGTATCTCATAGAAATTGCAGTGGGGTGATACTTACCTTGGTAAAATGGCCCCTCACTTTTTTCCCCCTATCAGCTTATTGTGTGCAGTTCTGGCATCTTTCCTGTTCTTTAATTTATGAGCCCCCCTTTTTGTATCTAATTATTCATTGCCTCCTTATGCTACTTGGTAATTTATCTCCTACACAAAAATGGTTCTGTCTGCGTCAGGCTGCATGGTGGCTCCTGTAATCAAACATCCCACCACCAGTGAACAGCTGAACTGGGGATGGCAGACACAAACAGGACAATGTTTTAGGATTGGTTTCAGACAACAGTCTTGCTTTTAGTAAACCAATCGATTACAGAAGTTTGTAGCTCCTCAATTAGGTATATAGTATTTTAGGAAATCTTAGCGACATTGTATGCTTCGAGAGGTGTGCTGACCTGTGAGCACCTCTTAAACCTGGGCTTTGACACTTGAGATGCATATTTTAGGACTTGGCTTATTCTGGTGATTGTATTTGGTTTTAAATTGTTGTGACCCACCCTAGGACCTTAGGGCAAAGGGTGGGCCATAAATTCTTATTTTTATTAGTAGCAGAATCATAGAACAGTAGAGTTGGAAGGGACTCCAAGGGTCCTCTAGTCCAATCCCCTGCAATGCAGGAATCTTTTTGCCCAATGTGGGGCTTGAGCCCCTGACCCTGAGATTAAGAGTCTCATGCTCTACCAACTGAGTAGTGTTACATTTAATTTATGGAGGCCTTTAAACCAGAGATCACAAACCTGTGGCTGAATTACAACCTCCATCAGCCCCAGCCAGCCTGGCCAATGGCCAGGGATGGGGGAATGTCTTTCAGAAACATTTGCAGGTTTCCATTGCATTAGGCCAGGGGTCAGCAAACATTTTCAGCAGGGGGCCGGTCCACTATCCCTCAGACCTTGTTGGGGGCCGGACTATATTTTGAAGAAAAAAATGAACGAATTCCTATGCCCCACAAATAACCCAGAGATGCTTTTAAAAATAAAAGCACACATTCTACTCATGTAAAAACACACTGATTCCTGGACCATTCACAGGCTGGATTTAGAAGGCGATTGGGCCGGATCTGGGCCCCGGGCCTTAGTTTGCCTACCCATGCATTAGGGCAGGCATCCCCAAACTGTGGCCCTCCAGATCTTTTGGCCTACAACTCCCATGACCCCTAGCTAACAGGACCAGTGGTCGGGGAAGATGGGAATTGTAGTCCAAAACATCTGGAGGGCCAAGTTTGGGGGTGCCTGCATTAGGGCTCCCATCAGCCACAACAACTCTTATTCCCATTTTTACCACTGGAGGGCTCTGTAGAGGTGCATTCTACAACTCATTCCACACCAACACTATTCATTAGAACAACATGTAAGTAAGAACTCGAACTTGAGTTTGCTTATTTCCTCCTCCCTTCCAATCCATTTTCCTTCAGTGTCATGTGTTTTTACATTGTAACCTCAGAGACAGGGGCTGCCTGGGTTTTTTTATTTAGTGATTTGTAAACTGCCCAAGGAATCCTTTTTGGTTGAAGAGCCGGGTAAAAAAAACATTCCCTAACGAAAATAAATAGCTGAGACCACCATTGAGCAAAAGACAAAGATAGAGGTTGAACCAAATATGTGTGGTTCAGGGGGAAAAACAAAAATGTGTGGTCCAGAGGACTAGTTTTGTCGGTCCATGCAAATGACACCCTCAGGATAAGTCAGGAAAGTCCACTACTGAGAGCTTGTGTAGTATTGTGGGCAAGGAGGCTCATTGAGAAGCCAGGAACTCCCTGCTTCAAATCTTGCCCCTGCCATGAATTCATTGGGTAGGATTCTTGGGCAGGCCTCTCTCATACTAACCCCCCCCACACACACACACACATCCTGCCGCAATATGGGAATAATCAATGCTGTTTTTCTGGAAAAAGAGGTGTTGGAACTCACTAAGAACACCTCCCTCGTTCTCTTAGAATGGCAAAGGTGCCTGAGAGGTACCAGAACTGAGTTCTGGTGAGTACCGTCTGAAAAAAGCCCTGGGAATAATAATACCAAACTACTTTTACAGGTAGTCATGAAAGCGTTTGACTGTTCTGAAAGGCTGCTGCTGCTGTTGCTGCTGCTGTTTTTGCTAGTCTTCCTCTCCATCTGCTTTGTTGGACTGGCTGTAGGAAGCACACAGCCCAGTCCTTCTTCAGCTTCCATTTTGTGCTGGCAAATACAGCGCAAACTTCCACAAAGGGCTTGACTGCAATACAAGCGAGGAACCGAGTTCAAGACTTGGCCAAGACTGCACTACGGCAGGAGTGGAACTTCAGCCCAGTCATGGATTAAAGGCCCTTTCTTTTGCCACTGAGTCATAGCACTTGTCATCTGAGTGACCTTCCACAGAGGACAGATCCCCTTAACATCCATCTAAACCTCCGTAGGTATTAATCAACTAATTGCACTAATAATGTAATGCTTTTGGGTATTCTGGAGATGGATTGACTCTCTTTTTCAAAATCCACCCTGCAATTTATGGATACTTGCCATCACCAGCATCTTACACAATGTACTCTTCCTTTTAGAGTTTCAGAGTCAGGTGGCAAATTTCAATAAGCTAAGAAATGCAAAATAAATGTGGTGCTATATCTGTTCAGCTAGAATCGAAGGCTCATATTATATCCCGCCCCCATCCTAATAAAATAAGATATAACAAACTTTAATCCATGGCCATCTGTCATGGATGCTGTAGTTGAGATTCCTGCACTGCAGGGGGTTGGACTAGATGACCCTCGGGACCCCTTCCAGTTCTATGATTCTATACTACGTTTATTTTGCCATTGCTTCTGTGCTTTAAACAACACTTGCAATGCCCACTTTATACCTGTTCAGCACAACCTATGTTCCAATTATCCAAGGATCCTACAGCTACTGTTACATCTAATACACCTACAATTGGATTAAAAGTATAGTCTCTCAATGGAAACTTTTCTGCCAGATGACTGAATCCACAATTATATAATCAGGTCAGGCCTTATAGATTTGTGCTCACAATAGCAATTTATCTGGATGGATGAAGTAGCCTTTTTATGCGGATCATCTTTATTGTACCGAAAAATGGAGGAGAACAGAAGCTTCACAATATTGCATTATTACCTGTGCTCTGGTAGTGTGGCAAATAACACACACACACACCTTTGTTCCATTGTGTGTGAAAACAGAGGCTCGTCATTTGCAGCGTAGCTTGGTGCATAAAGCACTTCTTATTTATTCATTTTCATTATCACCGAACAAAGCCCACTGGTGTGTGTGTGTGTGTGTGTGTGTGTGTGTGTGTGTGTGTGTAATCTTAAACTTAATTGCAGCAGGGAAGTTAACACTTCAAAAGAAACTAACAAACAAATGTGCCTGCTAATATTTCAAAGATCTAATGATTATATGTGGTTTAATTTTATGTGAGAATGCTTTGAGCATTGTTTGATTTGTAATTATAATTCCTCCCCCCCCAACCCCCCCCAACAGTGCAGAGCTTCTGTTTGTGTGCCCCCCTCTTTCATCATTTATGGAAAGTAACCCAGCAGTTAATACTTATCTCAATGCATTTCTTTCTCTTAGTTACTGAGGATATTGAAGACTCCCCTTTATATTTATGCATTTGGCATTCCTTGGATAAAACATGTTAGAGTGCAGCGGCATGGTACTGACTGTGTCTTCCCCTCAAGAGCAAGAGCAATGGTAGAAATTCTGGGGACATAGTGTTTAGAAGTATTGAGCTGTCCCCCTGTGTCCCCCAACCCCCTGCCCTCGCTCCTCCAGGTATATGAGAGTTCCTCCAAAATGGAACAGTTTGTGACCCGCTTCCTACTTCGCGAGACGATGAACCAGCTGCAGTCCCTGCAGGTCTCACTGGAATGTGCTGCAGACACCATTGAAGAACAGGCTGGCCGAGAAAGGTACAAGAAATGGCTGGGGGAATGGGAAAGAGATGCAAAGGCGCCACCAAAATGTGAGGAGAAAGGCTCTCTGGGAATGCCACTTCATGTGATAATGGCCTCAGAGCACTTCCTTCCTTCCTTCCTCTTATCCTTGTCTCAAACCAGAGGGATAGGCTCCACCCACACCTGGAACTTTATTTTGCTACTGATATTTTATCTGCCCACAAAGTCAAATAGGGACAGTGGCAGGACTGGAGTGGATTGTGCAGTCTACATCCAGCATCCCATTCTGGCACGGGGTTTCTCCCAGTCCCCACTATTTCTGGGGGCAGTTTCTGCATTTCCTGCCTGGTTGAATGCTGCAGTGCTGTTCTGGAGGTCAGAGGAGCTGCCACATAGACATTCAGTTGCAGAGACAGGAATAATACGCAATCCCCACCTGGGAGAAGCAACCCACAGGAACTGAGAGGAACCAATATTTCATTCATATTAGATCCGATCTCCCAAAGCGAATACCACTTTTCGTATCCTTGAATTTTTCAGAATTACAGTACTAGTAAATAATACAATGCTTTAGAAAAAGCCCCCACAGATTTTAGACCAAGAGTGTTCTTAGGATATGTCTCCTTTGTGCCATGAAGAATGAGGGGCCTTGTTTGCAGAAACTCACACAGCAGAAGTGACTCTTAGGCATGTATTGCTGGCTATGATTCTCTTTAGAACTCATATAACCCCTATTTTAAAACAGCTGCTTTGGGTGGCAGTTCATTTCCAGGCCCAGTTTAAGGTGTTAATACTATGTTTAAACCCCTAAATGACTTAGGCCCCTAATACCTGAAAGACTACCTCAGGCATCCCCAAACTGCGGCCCTCCAGATGTTTTAGCCTACAACTCCCATGATCCCTAGCTATCAGGACCAGCGGTCGGGGAAGGTGGGAATTGTAGTCCAAAACATCTGGAGGGCTGATGCCTGGACTACCTCTTTCCCTACAGTCCCTCCTGGGTGTTAAGAACAGCAGAGGAGGCCCTATTGGTTCCACCTCCTTCAGAGGTTTTTTTTTGGGGGGGGGTGTCCTGGGAGAAGACATTCTCTGGCAGCTGTGTGTGTCTGCCGCCTTCATCACACAGTTTTGGGTGAATGCTGAAGATACATCTCTTTACGCTATCTGTAATTTAACTGTTTTTAATATTGAATTTTAAATTGTTGCAACCTGATCTGGGACCTGATGGTGAAGGGCAGGTAATACATTGAAAAAATAATAAGATTGTCTGATTAGAATGGCGGCAATTATAGATATTCGAAACCCTCAGAATTTGAAGCATGGGGAAGCAAAAATTTTATAATTTGGCATAATATTTGGTTTAATAGATATATATTTGTATAATTTGGAATAATTGGTTTGATATGATTGATTTGTAAGTGAAAATCTAATAAAAATTGATTTTAAAAAAAGAAGAAAAAAATAAGATTGTCGCCGCCATCATCATCATCATCATCATCATCTCATTTTGTGCTTTTCAGGAATGATGTTACCAAATCAGAAGCTTTTGTTGGTCCACGCACTGCTAAAAGATGTGGCCGTAGAGCTCAGAAGAACATCTGCTTGTCTCCGACAGATCCTTATTCAGGGATGCTCACCACAGGTACTGGCAGGTTTCCCATCCCTCTTGTCAGACTTCACATTGATATGAGGCTGGCTGCTTCACTGCCAGAAGCAGAGGGGTGGCTTCTGGAAAAATAGGGTATAAAAATGTCTGAATGCAGTAACAAAGTATTGTTCAAATTCCCTGGCCACCGTCAACAATGGCCTGGTGCATACAGCCGTAGGCATCACCTGGTTTCTCATCACTTGAGCGCTATTGACATTATTATTATTATTATTATTATTATTATTATTATTATTATTATTATTAGATCCCGTCCATCTAGCCACTCTGGGCTGCTTACAGCACATATAAAAACATAGTAAAACATGTTTACATGTTTACTCCCATGTAGAGTGCTCACATCTAGCAGCAGAGCAGGACCATGCTTCTAATAAAGGGTCCTGATGCAAATGAAACATTCAACCACTCATGCATGCATAAGGACTCCACGCATCGAGAACAGGACTTGAAGCACAGCCCCTCTCCTGTTGCTACATGTTAGTGTCCTCCATGTGAGCGAACACATGAACAGGGCCTTGATTGCTCAATGATCTGGCGACTTGGTGTGTGCTGTGTTTCGAAAAAAGCATGGTCATGAAAAGTTATATGGAAATTCTAGGTACAGAGTTTGATACACGGGGGCTTATTCATGTAAGTCGCCATTTGATGCTGAAGTCAGCATGCGAGGGACACAAATTATTTATTTACCTATTTTAATAATTTATACAGCACTTAATACTGCCGTTTCTAAGTGGTGTACACGAGGGATACAAGAGGTACACCAAAAGGTAGGCACACTTAATGCCTTCATAACAAGAAACACTGTGCCTTTCTTTCTAATGAATTGCTGCAAATCAGGGCCTAAGTAGACCTTTGACTGTACTACAGCCCTAAGATCAGAGATAAGCCTCTGCTGCCGCCTTTAACTATCCTTTTACTGGCAGAGGCGAATCTCCAGTCCTAGTGCTAATCTCCACAGCACTAAGACTGGAGATAAGCCCCCTGCTTGCTCTTTAGTAATACTGTAAAAGGCAGCAACAGTGGCTTATCTCTAACCTTAGCACTGTGCAGTCAGGTGACTGACAGGTAGGTGGCCACACCCACTTATCAAAATAGCCCACGAGGCTGGGCTACTTCTAGGAACTACAAGGAACTGCCTCCAGCCCACATCTCCAAAGTAATGTCAAGTAAAAGAAACACCTGACATGATATCATCACTTTCTGCATTCTCCCACTACTACTGCTTTCAAGGGTGGGGGAATGCTGGGTGTCACACCATGCAAGTCTCTTACCAGGGAGACACATGGGGCAGACATCAATCAGTGGCAACCACTCAGTCCATGTAACATCTAGTTAGGCCCTGAGGCATCATTCAAACAAGCCTGGAAATAGCTTGAAAGCCCATTTCTGATCTGTGAGCCAACAACAGGCCAGGGCTCTCCCATGTTACAGTTTTCAACACAACAGCGGCAGTGTTAAGAAAGTACACTCACACATGGAAACCTATCAGAAGTGGTCGTGGCTATTTTCCAGGCAGAGGTCCTGTCTGTGTTGCAGCACAGAGCATATTATTCTAAGGCAGGGGTGGCCAACTCCCAAGAGACTGCGATCCACCCCCTTTGGGGGGGGGGTTCAGGTCAAAGTTGTAGAAAACCATTATGCGGAGGGAGGGAGGGAGAGAGAGAGAGCATTGCCTTCCTTTGTGGGCTGGAGTGGGCAATGCCACAGGGTCAAGGAGGAATAACAAACAAATAGACCTGCCTTATTTGTGCTAAAATGAAGGAGTGAAGGTTTGCCATGCCATCCACCTGTCTGCTGGCACTACAGAAGTCCTCCCTATCCGCTGAACTACAGGCAGGAGGAGACACTGCATGATTTCATCTCCGGCTTCTCCCTTTCCCCCATTGCATCCAGGTGTCTGTGTGGAAACTGACAGCCAGTGGACAGCTGAGATCGACCAACTACAGCAGCTTATTGACAAACTGGAATGTAAGGTGGGCCAACAGATGGAACTGGTAGTAATAATACATGGTGGAGATTCTGTGTAGAACAGAGATGCATTTTCCCAAGAACCTGGCTGCTTCCCAGGGCATTTGGATCTGGTCCAAAATACAACTTAATTCACTTTAACATCACCTTCTGTTGGGGCAGTTCAGGTTCTCCCTAGACATATCTGACTGAATTCTCTATCCTTCGACCAGGGAATCTTTGAGCATAAAACCCTATAATCAGGCATTACTTTCCCAGCCTCTCAAAGTCAACTTGCCTACCGGCAAGAGTTTAGAAAATTTGACACCCCCCCCCCCAATTAGGCCCCACCTTTGTACCTTTTCTTAGTAGATTATGCTTTAAACCCATCTTTAAGCTAGTTTTAAACTGTCACAATTACCAGTCAAGGGACCCTAAGATATGTAGTTATAGTAAGAGGGGGAAGTACAGAAGCCAAGTGTCAATAGAAATATTGCAACCTTCCTTATAAGGTTTATTGCATTAACCAAAGCAACCGATATTAACCAACCAAGTCTGAAATGTAAATGGCTTATGTATGCTGGGCCTCATTTTGTGACTCTGATGTGTTTCAAATATATGTACATGCAATGCCTGCCTAATACATTATGAGTTGGAGATCTAGATATTGCTCCTGGTTGTGGAAGAGGGTAGGTGACTCCTGGCCACCCCCCTGTAACCCGCACCACCACCTCCCACACTGTTTCAGAGGGTTGGGTGAACCCTGGAGGACCGAGTGAATTGGCAAATGTTGCCTCCCTCCACCTCCCAGCAGAATCCCTCTGTTGCCTCACAAAGGCTGAAAGGAGCCTTTCTGTCTGTGGGAGGTGTAGTCTGGATCCAACCAGAGTCTGTTCAATGTACAGCATCATATATATTTCAAAACAAAGTGGCAGTAAAAATCCTAAATAAAGTTCTGTCCTTAAACAAAATGGTTTTCTTCCCAGGGTGAAGACAAAGGAATAAAAGTTTTTATAGAATTGTTTATGGTGCTAGGAGTCCCTTGTCTAAAGAATGTATAAATAATGCTTTACACTTCAGAGGGAGGTGACACATTCTCACAGCTTATATTAAGGTCCATATTCTTTCTGCTGAAATTGAACCTAGCCAAAATCCTAGAATGAAACAGGGAACTAAGGAGTATCTTTAGGGTGTTTACTGTGAAATATTCCAGAACGGTAGCTATGTTAACCTGCTGCAAAAAAAAGGGGGGGGGAGGTCTTGTGGTATCTTAAAGCATAGCTGTCAAGTTTTCCCTTTTCTCACGAGGAAGCCTATTCAGCATAAGGGAATTTCCCTTTAAAAAAGGGAGAATTTGACAGCTATGCTTAAAGACTAACAAATTCATTATGGCATAAGCTCAGCGAAGTCAACCGTTGTCCACAAAAGTTTATGCCACACAATACATTAATGCATATATTAACATGTCAGAAAATTTTGTTCTTTCCACTTTCCAATCTTTCTGGAAAAGGACCATATCTTAGTAGCAGGACATCTGCTTTGCATGCAGAAGGTGCCAGGTACAATCCCCAGCATCTACAGGTATGTCTCCTACCTGAAATCCCAGACAGCTGCTGCCAGTCAGTGTACACTACTGAGTGAGATGGGCCAGTGGCCTGACTCAGTATAAGGCAGGCTTCCTAGGCTCCTATGACATAGGTTCCTATATACCATTTGACTCACTTCCTCGGGTTTTTTTACCGTTCCGCCTATGAAAGAAGACGGGACTTCTCTGCTGATGAGATAATGAAATTTCATCCTCATTACCTTGGAGCTGATTCATATATGCATGCTCATCATTTGCAGCTGAAAGTGTGAACTGCCTCTGTTGAAAATCATTGTGTCCAGAGATAGGAAGGTTCTGCCTATGGTGTGTGGTCTCTTAAGAGAGTTCCATACGTATGAAATACCATCTGATGTTACCCTGATCAAGTAATTCCTACACATTACACTCATTCGTAACACATTCCATGAGACATCAAATAGCCAACTGCTAAAACTCCCACTGGTTTATGTCTGGATACCAATAAAAATGGCTGGTTTTGCTTCTGGGAAGAGCTCAAATGCACACAGGCAAGACCCTAAAGGGAGTGGGATTCCAAATCTGAAGAGCCCTGTTCTTAGTCTGTCGTGCTTCTTCTCATATATTACATTGCATCAGGCCAACCTACCGGGTTTTTTTGCTCTGACATACTTCTATGCAGTTTTCTTTCCTAAAAGAATAAAGTTTAGGGGTACTCTCATATTGACTCAAGAAACCCATTTTATTGTTCAAACCGGGGAAAATAGATACCGTAAATGGACAAAAGTACAAAGATTCACAAAATGTTTAGGGGTATGCATACCCCTATGTACCCCCAGAAAGAAAGCACTGCTTCTATGACAGCCAAGTCTTGGTTTGTAACAACTGTGAATGCTGGCAAAAAAGGGCAGTCATTAAATCAATGATACATTTCACACTTTGACATTCATTTTCCTCCTTTTGCAATAATTGTGCATTTCTGTCTATTCAGAGTCCAAGGCTGGAACCTCTGAAAGATGATGTGGTCTGCAAAGGAAGAGATTCTTCTGTAAGTTTAATTGTGACTGTTCCATTTATTTGATAATCAAAATGAGCAAATCCTTCAGCCAATGTGCTTGGGATACTATTAATATACTGGTGGCTTCCCTAAGACACCTGTCTACCTCTGCCGCTGCCCGCCTCTGCCGCTCGCAAGAGATCAGAGCCTGCATTCGGGAGAAACACAGCGTAGCACTGTGTCTCTACCCAACCCTCCTATCCCTGCTCTTGCGAGGGGCAGAGGCAGGCAGCTACAGAGGTGGATAAGGCAATGGAGAAGCAGGTGAAAGGAGACCTTTTGGGTGCTCTTTCTCTGCCCCGCCCCCGCCTCTGATGGTCTCAAGAGATCAGAGCCTGCATTTGGGAGAGGCACAGCATAGCACTTTGTCTCTCCCGACCACAGGCTCCAATCCCTGCTCTTGCTAGTGGCAGAGGCGGGGGGGGGGGGGTCGGCCAAGTGGCCAAAAGGAGCACCCCCGCCTCTGCAGCTGCCCACCTCTGCCACTAGCAAGAGCAGGGATCGGAGCCTGCAGTTGGGAAAGGCACTGGCTCGGCAGCAGAGGCATCCCTCTGCTCGGATTGCAGCGGCAGCTGAGGGTTCCCGCTGCTGGAGCCATTGCATCCGCTCCATAGGACGCACAGAGATTTCCCCTTACTCTTGAGGAGGAAAAAAGTGTGTCCTACTGAAGGAAAAATATGGTAGGTTGGCACAATTACAGTGGATTAAAGCATCCTGTTGCTTCAGTACAACAAATTCTCTTTAAGAGATAAATAAATGGGCTTTTTGCCTTTAGGATAGTGATGGTGAAATGTATTGGAAAGCATGGGAATGAACAAATGAGTAATGGGGAGACATTGAAATGCCCCACAAACAAATCAGGATGGATGCAGGGTAAATACTCATTGAAGGGTATTGTCTCTGCAACCAAACCAGAACAAAAGTGTAATAAATACCAAAAACAATCCCACCTCCATGTAAGTTGCATGCAAGCAAATCAGGATGAATCCTCAATAAATGGGTTTTCTGGAGGAACCCAACAAAAATTGCAGAAGCCATAGTGTGTCTTTAAATGAACAGTTTTTCGCATTAGTTTTGGACTAAAACCATACCTAAAGTGAGTAAGTCATCTCCCAGGAACAATTGTGATGTTCCAAGAACTTTGCCCACTTTGCATTTCTCATTCATGGAGCTTAATCAATGTATGATCACAGGAAGGTCCCCAAAACATCTGCCATACCCTTTGCACAAAGGACAGGTAAAAGAAAGGAAAGGAGGGATGGATGGATGAGCCAAATGCATGCTAAAAAGTTTTCTGTGCCAGTTAGAAATATGCTACATATGATGGGGAGCTATAGTGCACTATCAATGCTTCTGGGATCTCTTATTATCTGCATGCTCTGGATCAAGACTACAGGAGGGCACCATACTAGGGATGGTTGCCTCTTAAGCAATAATACACACATCTTCCTGATCTATCTTTCTCTCTGTTTGTCACTGGCTTCTTCCATAAAGTTGCCAAATCAATATACAGTGGTACCTCGACTTACGAAGACGATTCGTTCCGCAGCCGTCTTCGTAAGTCGAAGTGCTGCTTTTGCGCATATGCAAAGCGCGATTTCATACTTCTGCGCATGCGCCGACCCTGCGCGCCGCTTTGTGCAGGCACAGAATGCACACGCAGGGCGAAATGACTTCCGGGGTTGTCGACTTCGGAAGTCGACATCAAATCGAAATCGAATCGTTCGGTTGTTGAGGTACCACTGTAAGTGGGTGTTGCAGAACCTGTTTGGAAGTGCGTGTTTCTAAGTGGAAATGCAGTCCTTAGATACAAAGGGCTGCCTTTGATCATAGTGATATTGCATGTAGCATACTGCTGGAACTGGCTCTATCGCCCCTCACCATCTCTCTTCCCCCTCCTGCCTCTGCCACTTTCTGCAGCACATCCTGGTGGCACAAAGACAGATCTCAGTGGCAGACAGTGGATTAGAGGCATTCCGCCAAGCTCTCCAATCCTACACAGAAATCACAGCCGGACAGAGCAGCTGCCTACAGTAAGTCTTCCAGAGTTTGACTTTCATAGGCTGTTTGGATGAGAAATGTTGTGAAGAACAGCAATTGTGGCTTTTGTCGAATTCTCCATCTTCAGGCTGTTAATTTTAACTCACTCCCCCAAACCGCTTGGTGGTATTATTTAGAACAAAGATACAGGGTGGCTTTATAGTTAATCCTGGAGGGGGGGGGAAATATATGAACTAAATTGCCGACCTAACATCCCCCATAAAGTAGATGAATGCTGCACTACAAGATACAGACTCATTACAGGGAAATATTATTACTCTTTTTCTGTGCAGATGGCAAAACAAACAGAAGCACAGAAAGAAAACTGCACACTCAGATGATTGTGAATGCAGACTCTGCCCCCCTTTCCTAGTTCTGTAATCATTTTTCCTGTTGGAAAATGCATTAAGTAATTGGAAATGTATTAGTAACTGCCTGTATTTTACTTCCAAATACTGGGAAAAAACAAAAGCATTCATCATTGAAACAGTGAGGAAGGAAGAGTCAGCAGATTAAGTTACTGAATTAATGAACATACAGTAATAATAATAATAATAATAAATTTGGGAAGGTATTAGCATTAATCAATTATCTTCGTGGGAAAGTTGGCACAATTTCATTATTTGCTGGACTTGGTCGTGTGATGGCAGTTTTTCAAGGCAGGATATGGTCTGAAGGAGCATGACACTACAGTATGACCTTGCTAGGTCTGAAACTATAGGAGAACCAAAACACAGCCATCTTTCAGAAGTTACTGTACAAACTTTTCTCTGCAGTTCTCCAACCAAATAATGTTTGGAGAAATGAATATATTTGGGGGAAAGCATGCATAGAAATGAATATGTATAGTGAAAATAACAGGTAGTTGCTAGCAAAAATGTGTATATTAGCCAAAACCGCATACAAAAAATATGTTTATTAGGAGAAAGGCACATCTAAAATGCTGAAGCATTTTAATGAGGATTTTAAAAAATGAAATTTGCAAAATGCTACAGAAATGGGGAGAACCAAATCTAAGATTGGAAAAAATGAGAAACTGGGAGATCTGAAATCAACAAATCCTTTGCTCCCCAATCATCAGCATCCTCCAAAACATTAGGCTGATTTATGTGTGCCGTGACCTCATCACAGCCACCCACGTTGCACATCATTGGCCACTCCCACTGGCAGGAAAACAACATGGGTAACTATGCCTTAAGACTTACAAGAGAGTGGAAGGAAACTTAACACAGGGCTAGTATTTTTGCCAGCAAGTATACCATCCAGTTCCACTCAGAAAAGGTTCTGTGAACAGGTCCTATTTAGTAGAGTTTGAGGCTACGTATCAATTCTTGTGAGTGAAGAATATCGGCATGTCCAGCAATTTCATTAAAGTCAAGGTGATGTGGAATGTCAAAGTATCAGATAAAAAATTCAATGTCTGCTAGTCTGCCGAATGGAGGCTGTGCAAAAAAATGGGGCCATCACAACAAGCCAAATGATCCTTTGAATAGCACTGGCAGTTCTTAAACATCTTTGTGAAGATGGTTCAAGAGCGAGGCTGGCTGTGAAACTTGGGATCCCATTTATATACAGTAGACTATACACTGACATGTAGCGATAACATTTTCCCTCATGGCCTGTCTTCTTTTCCCGTAGTGTGTCTGCCCACAAACTGTCGAGCGATGCCTGCTTCATCCTCTATGAGTTTTGGCAAGATGTGGCTTCATGGAGAAGGTTGGTGACTCCTGACAATTCATGCAGTATTTGTGGGGAGACGGAGTGGTGGGGGGAGGCCTCAACGCTGATGTCCAGTACTCAGGGATGATGGGAGTTGTAGTTCAGCAACATCTGAAAGGCAATAATATCTCCTAATATCTCCTAATAGATATAGATATAGATATAGATATAGATATAGATATAGATATAGATATAGATATAGATATAGATATAGATATAGATATAGATATAGATATAGATAGATACCGCCCCAACTCCTCCTGTTTCTTTGCAGCCACCTGCAATCAAACTACAGCAAGAAGTTTCAGCATGCCATCACTGACTTATTGGACTCTCCAGAACTTTTGACCACCATGCTCTTTCCAGGTTGAGTACTGATCAATGCAGATTTGCAATTTTCTTTCCACCATTTTATTGCTTTTTTTTAAAAGTGCATCAGACCTAGAGATGGGAAGGCCTAGGGGGACGGGACGGAAAAAGCTGCTTTGGAAAAGGGGGGGAAACTGCTTTCCCCCCCAAAAAAATTGTTTACGTTTTTCCCCCCAGGCCTTCCCATCTCTAATCAGTCCTCTTAACATTACTGTACATTAGAAACAGGTCACATAGTGTGTCTCTATTCTAATGAGGATTTTAAAAAATGAAATTTTTGTTCCATACATCATGGTCCTTAGAATAAGTTGGAGTTATTCTTGCAAAAGAAATACTTAAATTTTTTTAGACTAAATTGTAGCCCAGTCTGTCTGTTTGAGCAGGGCTGGTCCAAGCCATTTTGGCACCTGAGTTAGTCCCCATAATGGTGCCTTGCCCTCTGCACCAGGGAAGAAGGGGTCAGGGAAGATCTATATCAGGAACAAATGGGGTGGGGAAAGAAAGATAGACATTGGGTTCTCCTGCCCCCAGTGGACCCTGCTGCCTAGGGTGGTCACCTCACCATGCCTCATGGGTGGGCCGGTCCTGCCTTTGAGTTTTGTGAACCCCTTGTTTTTGTTTCCTCAGCTTGCTGGTGGATCATGAACAATAACTGATCTCCCCATGGCATTCCCTCAAGGCAGCCAGCATGTGGATGGAGCAAGCATTCTCTTTGAAAGACAGCCTTCCCTCCAGGGTTGTCCTCCCACCCTCTTCATTGTTGCTTTTCTCATCTATATTAATGTGGAATGCTTTTACCTTCTTTCCTTCTGCAGCTTTGGGAATGGGGCAGCACTTTGGAATGCACCCTGCAATCCTTCCTGAGCGTTGTTTTCCTGCCACCTCCTACCATTTTAACCTTAGGAGTTTCACCCAGAATAATGTCATGGCCTTGCTAGCCCCTTTGGATTGTTGGTGCTACAACAGTCGGTTTATCCGGCATAGCATGATGTACCTCCACTGTCGGAGGCAGTACGGCTATGAATTCCTATTGCCGGGAATCTCAGGTAGAAAGAGTGCCGTTGCACTTAGGTCCTACTTGTGGGGCTTCCCATAGGAATCTGATTGCCCGCCCACCACATGAACATGGGCCTTTGGCCCATCTAGCAAGCTCTGAGCATGGTGCCACAAAGGGAACACAATTCATACAGATTGTTGTGGAGATGTGAGGCTATAACTCTTGAGGTGCAAGGCCAATATTGGAGCTGTATATTGTCATCCCACAAAGCTCTGGAGATTAATTAATGAGAAGACAGATCACTTTTTAGGTCAGCTATAACCAGCGCTTTCCTGCCCTGTGACTGAGGTCATTGCAGAGTGCTTAGGAAACTTTGATCAAGGAGGGTAAAATTAGAAGATTCTCCAGTAAGGATCAATGTTTTGCATTAGGGGCTGTGTGCATTTTGTGATCCTGCAGAATCTGAGAGATCTACACTGGCTCCCAGTATGTTTCCGAGCACAATTCAAAGTGTTGGTACTGACCTTTAAAGCCCTAAATGGCCTCGGTCCTGTATACCTGAAGGAGCGTCTCCACCCCCACCATTCTGGCGGTTCCCTCGTTGCGAGAAGCCAAGTTGCAGGGAACCAGACAGAGGGGCTTCTCGGTAGTAGCACCCGCCCTGTGGAACGCCCTCCCAGCAGATGTCAAGGCAATAAGTAACTATTTTACTTTTAGAAGACAACTGAAGGCGGCCCTGTTTAGGGAAGTTTTTAATGTTTGACGCTGTACTGTTTTTATTATTCGGTTGGAAGCCGCCCAGAGTGGCTGGGGAAACCCAGCCAGATGGGTGGGGTATAAATAATAAATAATAATAATAATAATCCCCACCCATCTGGCTGAGTCTCCCCAGACACTCTGGGCGGCTCCAAATCGAATATTAAAACAATGCAGCATTAAATATTAAAAAATAATAATAATAAGTGAAACAACAACAACAATTATACATACATACATCCTAGTCTGACCTCTGAGAACTACCGTAGGTGCCATATCTGCAATGTTCGGTTCAAGTTAAATGGCAGCTCCTGACCTTTTCCAAATCTGCCTTACTTGTTAATGTGATTTTTCTGAGCATCACTTCCTCAATTTATTGATGCATTTATAGTACCCTTGACAGTGTATTCCCTACTAACAAGCTTAAAGAAAGGTGGTTCAGCTGCTAGTGCTAAAGAAGGAACGTCTGAGAGGCAAATAGGTCATAATTAGCATCAGAGCCAGAATAGACAATGCCATCTATGGTATCACAGTACCATGAATAGCTGACAGAGGAAATTTTGCCCTCTTGTTTTCTTTGCTTCAATATACGGTAGACATTTGGGTCAGAATCTCACCAATATACATGCAGCAAAAGAGTATGACCAGTGCTATTTTTCTTGGGGGGAAATTGTGCCGGAACTCAGCATGAACTCCTCCTTTGTTCTCCTAAAATGGCAATGGTGCCCACCTGAGAGGTGCCAGAACTGAGTTCTGGTGAGTTCCGGCTGAAAAAGCCCTGAGTGTGACTAAGGGAGCTGTGATCCTACAAACGCTTATCCAAGAGAAAGTCCCATTGAACTCCATAGGAATTACTTCTGCATATACATGAATAGAATTGCACTGTTAGGCTGTAGTCTTATGCATATTTTCCTGGAGAAAGCCCCAATAGGGTTTCAGTAAACATGTTGAATTGAACTCTTAATCCTGAAAAGGGATATCCACTGGGGTGCCCTCCAGATGTTGTGAACTACAACTCTCATCAGCCCCAGCTAGCATGGCCAATGGTCAGGGATGATGGGAGTAGTCCCCAGCATTGTGATTGGGGGGGGGACACCCACCAGATTGGCTATCCCTGATCTAAAACTAGCTTCAACTACCTTTTTGGCTTTGAGAATATTCTCAAAGAAACATAGGAATATAGATGAGCATCACCAACATAATTTTAAGTATCCTCCTAAAAATAGAAAACTTGGTGAAAACAGTGTCTCTTTGTGGGTGGGTGTGTTAATTTTATGTATTTACTGAATTTCAAGATTGCTCTTCTTTATCCATAGCAATCACAAGGCCATTTCCCACCAATTTCTCCAACAATCTTAACACACATGGTCAATAATAAAAGCACATTTTCATCTCAAAACACAGCAGTGTAGAGTAATAAGCCAGGGTTTTGAACAACTAAATTACCCTCCATCAAAAAACACTCAATACTGTCTTTTCACATTGGTTTTTCGGGTGCCTTGCAAGACTGCAAATAATATAAAACATAACAAAAAGAGAGAGAAGGAAAAAAAACCCACCATAAAGCAAGAATTAAAAGTATCATAGAACCAGCTCAGTTTTTAAAAAGCTGACATTTGAAACATGGTCCTGAAATGTCTGTCCTTCACACATCATCTTATTAAAATCTGCAAAGAATGACCGCTCCCCACATTAAATGGGGGGCAACTTTTGCATGGTCATCCCTGGATCCCAGGTAGTTCGGACAGGCTGCATCCTCCCCAGGCTGGATACCTGGGGTCTCCGCCTACCCCAGCCAATCGTCCAATCCCACCTGGGGAGGCATTGCAAGGGGATCAGCCAGGTAAGGGGAGGGACCATACAACCCACACAACAGAAGGTGAATCTTACCTTTGCAAAGGTGAAGGGGTTGCTCAAATGGGTGTGGCATATGGCTGTACTGTGATGTATGCTTTGTCCCTAAGCAGTGGTGCATTGATGGTGGCTGCTGCCCCTGGGCAGAAGAAATTTGCTCCACCCATTCAATAATAAATCCTACATGTCTACTCAGAAATAATTCCTGCTAGATGGCATGAGGTTTGCTCTCAGGGCTGTCTTAAACATGTCGGGCGCCCGGGCGCCGTGGTGCGATGATTGCTCCGGCGCCCCACCCCGCCCCGTTTCTCACCGCGGCAGGCGGGCGCAGCCCCACGGCACACCCCTGGCGGCCCGATGCCCTGATGCTTGCCTTAGAGCTGGCCCTGTTTGCTCTCATATAAAAGGTAAAGGTAAAGGGACCCCTGACAATTAAGTCCACTCACAGGTAAGTGGGGCTATAACTGTGTTGAATCCTAAATAGGGTCAATCTGGGTTGGCTTCCTCCTCCACGCAGCTTTGGGGGCAGGAGACTGAAGCAGACTGCCTGATAAACACAATAATCCTATTCTCTCTCTCTCTCTCTCTCTCTCTCTCTCTCTCTCTCTCTCTCTCTCACACACACACACACACACACACCCCTCTCCCCCCCACCAACTCAACAGTGTTGCAGCTTGGATGGAAATAATCTACTGGAGTTTCAAGGCAAATTTTTAAAACCATTTGGGCTTTGGGAAAGGGAGTGTGTAACTTGCTTTATTTTATTTTGGGGGAAATGAATAAAAATTACCTCATTAACAAGAGACAAGCTTTCTAGAAGGCACAGGTGTGTGTGTGCTGGCAAGTGAAACTATGGGGCATGATCCAGACAAAGATAATCAACTTTAAAGCCCTATTGAATTGAATGGTATGCGAAAAATGCTTAATTTTGGCTGGATCATGTCCTGTGATTTATACCATGGGACAAAGATAACTGAAACTTCAGTCTATTCAGCATAGTGGACATCAAAAAGGGAGGGAAATAATCAGGGGGAGGGTAGATATTTATTTTCTCTGATGGGGCTGGTCCTTCATGCTGCTCCATGCTATTCTCTAGGGGGTCAGCAAACCTTTTCAGCAGGGGGCTGGTCCACTGTCCCTCAGAGCTTGTGGGGGGCTGGACCATATTTTGAAGAAGAAAAATGAACAAATTCCTATGCCCCACAAATAATCCAGAGATGCATTTTAAATAAAAGGACACATTCTACTCATGTGAAAACATGCTGATTCCTGGACCGTCCGCATGCTGGATTGAGAAGGCAGTTGGGCCAGATCCGGCCCCCTGGCCTTAGTTTGCCTCCCCATGCCATAGCTGCCAAGTTATCCCCTTTTTAAAGGGATTTTCCATTATGCTGAATAGGCTTCCTTGCGAGAAAAGGGAAAACTTGGCAGCTATGCCCCATGCTCTAGGTCTTACTTCTAAGTAGACATGCAAATGATCTGGCTACTCTCTTACAATCTGCAGTACCATGTGGGGAATAATTGTGACCTACTTTACCAGGGTGCTGTAACAAGGTAAGAGCCTGAGATGAAGTGTGTGGAGCATTAGAAATGATATGTAAACATAGAAAGCATCGCCTTCCTAGAGAAGAGAAACAAAGTCTGACCTGTCAGCTCAAAAGCATGGGGGAAAGGAGAAAGGCCAGGCCTGCTGCTGCCATGTAGAAGCTTCCTCCTGCATGTCATCTCTCAAATTGAAGCAGTTTAGCTCACATGTGCAGTGGCTGCTCAGCATAAAAAAGCCCAACATGGAATGACACCATGCTTTGATGGTGTTTCCTGCTTGGCAGGGGGTTGGACTGGATGGCCCTTGTGGTCTCTTCCAACTCTATGATTCTATGAATCTCAGGTAATTTATGTCACCCAGTCAGTGCATGCAAGCTGAATTGCAATTGTTCCTATTCAGGAGCCTGTGGTGCAAATCTTCCCATGAATCCCAAACCAACTAGCCTAGGAGCAGGGTGGTCTGCCAGACAATGATCCAAACAAACACGGCTTCTTCAAATTTGCCGCCCTGTGCAACTGCCTGGTTTCCCCTCCTGCAAATACGTTTCTGTCCTTAAGGGGGAAAAAATGATTCGCAGAAAGCCCTCCTGCCCCTCTCTTGTGGTTCCAGATGGCAGGCCACTGCCAACAGGCAGCTTAGCAAAATTTATTCTGCTGTGAATAAAATGAACCTGAAACAAAAGCAACAACAACAAAGAAGAACAGAAAATTGCACGCTTTTAAAATCAAGACATTGATTTCTCTGAAGTGGCACTTTGCCATCTGTAGCGCGTTCCATGTTCTGTGAATAATTTTTCCAGTAAAATAAGGAGTCGTTTTCAAAACGAGAGAGGGAGAGAGAGAGAAGCAGCTTCGTTTATTTTACTAATGCCTGGTTATTTAGTATTCCTTTTGTGTATATTCAAGGCTCTGCCTGTATTCAGTAACTGACACATGGCTGTGTTATCCAGTTTTCCTTATCTCTTAATAAACAATTCCACACTCCTGGACTGGATTGGTTGAGTTTTAAGTCTGCCTCCTCTGATGAATTTTCCTAAATGGATTTGGGTGAATGACCAAAGCTAATGAGAGTGCAGGTTCCCTGATGGAACTCTTCAGAATAAGGCCACTCAGAAACACTTATTCTCTTATAAATAAAGTGAACCTTAACACGCATACAAAAACCTAAAAAACCAAGGGAAAGCATAAAATAGCGAGCCGGGGGGGGGGGCATGCGGAATCAAGGCATTGATTTCTCTGAAGTGGCACTTTGATGCTTTGCCATCTGTATTTTCTCTATAAATGTGCCTTTGCATTCAATGTTTTTTTATTATAAAAAAATACATATTTTTAGCAGGTTCGTTTTGAAATGTCTTGTTTATTTGAACATTTAGGGGGAAAGAACCCAGGGTAGTCTTCTTTAGTAGTGGAATTTGAAGGAAGGCTTTGATAACTACAGAAGCTGGGTATTCAGTACAGGATAAGAAGCTAATCCTTAGATGATATGATGGGATACTTCAATGGATCGTGAGGGCATTGCTTGTGGGTTGCCTGGGTGCCAGTAATGGATGTGAAAGATTACAGGAGCAGATGTCAGTGGATCTTCAACGACACTGGGGCATATTTCATTATCAGCTCTAGTAAGCAAAATATCTGAGAACTCTACTGGCGGTGCTTTCACGAGGTGCCAACATTTCTACTGGCTACTACTGATTCTTGCTCTCTCATAGCAGAGTTAGCACATCAGCGATTGCGTCAGGCCCATTAAAACTTGGTTAGATTTACATCTGCCACCACCCACCTTTAAACAAACGTTCCCCACAAAAATACTTAGGCTGGACTAAATCACAGGCAGCTAGCTTTGCAAACAAGTGAATATTTTACTCACAGCGTTACAGCAAACATCTGTTGGCAGTAAAATGAAGATGAAAAGGGTTCCAAACAACTTTTAAAAAGAAAATAATTTGGTTTCTTTACAAAACCAATCTTGCAATCTTCAGGTTAGCAAAGATGCAGGCTCATTTTAGAGAGATTCAGTTCACTTGCAGGGATCCATGGCCACATGTTTCCTCCAGGGAGAACAAAGAGGGGAAAACTGAGAGGAAAGGGCGCAGAGGCTGCTGAGAGCCTGCTAAACCTCACCTACTCGGGTAGCTAGAGCTCAGGGCTCAAGTTGACCTTTTCATGCATGTGAGTCAATAACTGTATATTACAACATTGCCTCCTCCTAGGATTGTGTGTTCCCCTCTCCCTCTGTGTGGCCAGGAGGAGGAGTTCAAAAGCTTCTGCTTCCACACCGAACTCTGGTTAACGTCAGTTATGGTTAGTTTAAGCAAGCTGCTTTCAGAAACCACAGTCTGAAGTTGGTTTATGTGGGAGAGCATCTGCTTTGTATGTGGAAGGTGCTGGGTTCAGTCTCTCCAGCATCTCTAAGTAGGACTGGGAGGTACCATGGTGTGAAACTGGTAGTTAGCTTCCGCTGAAGCTGCTTGCCTACCTACTCCAGCCCCCATTGTGCATTTGTTTGTGTGCTGTGTGTGCTCCATGAGTTCATGCGCATACAAGCATGTGCACACACTCGCATGCAGCCATTGGAGGGGTGGCGAACTCTCCATTGAGCTAGATGGGCCAATGGTTTGGTTCAGTATGAAGCAGCTTCATATGCTCCTATGTAAACCGGTAGTATGGAGTCTTTGAGCCCAAATATAGCAAAGATATTGCATTAAATATATTTTCAGGCATCTTGGAGTGCTTTCTTATTTGGGGTTTGTAACATAAAGGCACCACCCTCCCTTTTATGCGGGCCTGCATAATTTTGGCACCAGATGAAGGATGCTTGAAATAGTCTCCATATGGCAGCCTTAATGTTTTGAACAGCTTTCTGGGTGGAACCACCTGTGGACGCTCCAACATGGCACCACTGGGCATTTTTAGTCATGGCGGCCAATGGGGTTACTGGAACTCAGGGTGATCCACATGGCAAACTGCTCCTACATTTTGCAGCGATCATATGGAACAGTTGCCATGCAGAGACAACTTTGAGCAGTCCCACGTGACAGCTTTAACTGGCTGTCTTTGCTCTGTAATGTCCAAAAACAATTTTATCCACCTGCCTATTACCCTTCAACAACCGCTGTTCTCTTGGGGATGATTTTACAAATCATAACACTAGCCCAAAGAGGTGGCTCTATTGCTTTGTGACTGACTGCACGTTACTTGTCCTGTTGTGCTAAAGATATATGGGGAGAGGCATCTTTAGAGATGGCAGGATTCAAATACAGTACAGACTGCTGAACTTACAAAACTCTGCCCGCTCCATTGGCACTGGAAGAGATACATGGTTTGTCCTTCCTTCACAATGTTATCAGTTGTTCTACGACTTATTAATGTTGTTGTTTGCAGTGGGGCCTCATCTGAGGGCTATTTTTCTCCCCAGAAGACCTACTATCTGTTTTGTTGTCTAGTCCTAAGACGGGCAGAAAAATCAATGCCTGTTATGCTAACATCAATCACCTGTCTTATTTTACCAGGCTTGTTGCTAACATTTATGCAACCGTTCTTCATCAGATAAGGTTCATTCTTGAACCTTTAATGTACTGTTCAGCATCAAAGGAAGGACTGTCCAGCAGTCATACAGTTTTAACACCCACCACTATTTCTCCAGCACTCCTTTTATCAGTCGTACGAAAGGGATCTGGTGGTGGTGGTGTTTTCTTTTGGGAAATCAAAACAGGCCACATTTCCATTTGTGAAATTGCGGCAACAAGCCCCATCTGCTTTCACAAACTGACAAGAGACCTAAAGATAGAGAGCATCTGTGATTTCTCATAGGTGATTTTATGCAAACAAGGCTTGCAGAAACTCAGATTTGGTCCACAATTTTGTATATGCAGCAGGAGTCGCCTGTTCTGCTTCCAATTACTCTCACTTTACACCAGTAAGCAGAATTTCACCCCATCCCCATGACTCATTTATGCCACTGCAACAGCTGGACTAACCAATGAGAATTAAGCTGCAATCCTAAACTCACTTACATGGGAGCAAGCCCTATATAAATCAATGGGACTTACTTCTGGGTAAGGATGGGGGAGAAATGGGGTTCAGTTCACATTCAAAGGCAAACCTACCAAATTTTTCAATCACCAAAACAGTATTAGAAATGAAACACAGCCATATTTTAAAATTTGAACTTTTACAAATTTTCTGATACATGTCTCCAACCAATGTTTACACAAATACTGTAGATGTATTGGGGAAAGTGTTCATAAAATTGTTAGGTTTTCCCTTTAAGACTGATGTGGTCAATGGTGCTACACAGAGATGTGTGTTTGTAACCTTGATCTGAATGATAGCACACCTGTGAGCTTTTGCTAATTTGAATAATTGAAGGTAGAGTTTGCTTACTGTCATGTGATTGGGTAATTGACTATTTTGAATTCTGTATTTAAGCTACTCAAATGGTTCATGGGTGTGGTGGTGATGGATTGTGAAATGAGAGGAAAGGAGTAAGAGATGTGTGTTGTATATAATTGTAAATAAAAGCAAGCAAAGATACTGAAGACGACTTTGTTATTTTGTCGACCCTGCCGCTGTTGCCACTCGGTTGGTGTGTATTGCCCAACAAAAATATGTACATTAGTCAAAAAGGCATACAAAACAGATATTTATTATAATAAATTTGCACTAACATGCTGAAAATTTTTCATGAGGATTTTTAGATTAAGAACATTGCAAATTGTTGCAGAAACAGGAGGAACTGAATTTACGATTGGGGAAATGAGAAAATCAAGGAACAAAAATCAACAGATACCTCTACCCTTACTTGAATAGGCATTGTTAAGATTGCAATCTTAGTTACCTTCACTTGTACTTTTACCGATGCTGTTTTGAATCATTTAATACTGAGTCACAGCTAGGTGTGTCTCCCTTGCTTCTTTCTACTCAGTCCTGCTCAACATCCATACTTTCAAGTGTCAGTCATGCATGGTTGTACTGACATTTCGTTAAATTTGTTATGGGTTAGGTTTTAACGTGAAGGGGTTATGATATTAATGCATGTTGACCCAACGTGTTGCCTCCCCAAACTGAGATGTGTGTCATCCCAGCCGTGCTCCTGCGCAAGTCAAGTGCCCCCACGAGATCGTGGTGCCCAAAATGGCCTCCAGCTCTCACAGGGGAAAACAACATCCCAGTTTTTCTGGGACACTTTTGGGGTATGTTAATGATAATCATACTTAGTTTAATTGCGATATTTTTGTAGCCCACCCTGGAACTATACCATAGAAATCACCCTATAAACATGTGAAGACACAATGGCATTCAAAAATGTATGGGGAGCCTCCATGGATGCAAACGGACCCCTGCTGAAGACAGTCACCTACTAAGAGCTGGTAGGTGATTGAAATAACAGTGGAGGGGGCTGCTCATCCCCACTAGCCCACTCTCCATACTTCGTGTTAAAAAGCAATCAAAATTACCGGTAACTCCTGAAAAGGGCCACTGTTGCTCCATCTGACACATGATGGGAGAAAATTAGATGGTGTCCAAACTGATTTTTAATAAAGTGTGTCCAAATTTGTGCTTTCCCACCATTGAGCTATTCCTAATACATTTCCTCAAAACCAAAGATTCTCTTAACAAGGCTTCTCGGGACACAGTTTGAAATCCAGTCTTCTAGAACCTTCCATATTGAACAATGTGACCGTTCACTACATCTGGCATCTGTAGTATTTGCTGTTTGTGGGTTTTATATCCCAGACTGCTGCACTGCCAAAAAGAGAGGAATTCACCAAGGATTCAGCAGAAGAGGGCATTGATCTGCATAAAAATTGCATACGGCGATTTAGATGCACAGATGCAAATTGGGAAACAGCTACTCTGAGCTAATAGAAGTGCAATACACCAAAGTGGGAAATACTGTGACCAGGTAACATAACATGTGCCAGCTCAGTTCGCTGTTCCGTGTTGTTGATAAGCTTCAAGATTCCTATCCTTCTTTTTCATGGTTCTTTATCTTTAAAATGGACTTAGAAGGAACAACCCTTCAAAGTGAGGATACCTCCAGACAGAGAGCACTTCAGTTTAGAGGGCTGTCTCTGTAAAGTCAGACACGTGGACTACAATTCCCATCATCCCTGACCACTGGTCCTGTTAGCTAGGGATCATGGGAATTGTAGGCCAAAACATCTGGAGGGCCGCAGTTTGGGGATGCCTGCCCTACAGCTTTAGCATTTCTGCATCCATCCCTGAGAAGGCTCTTGCCTTGGGACTCTTCTGGCACCACACTTGCATAAATCTACACATTCTCTTGGTGTCTTTGAAGCCCAGTTTTCCCCACCACAGAGCAGGAGGGCCAAAGCCAGGTCTGCCCATGTGGTCATCACAGCTGGGAGAGTGAGAAAATGAGTCGGAGTCAAGAAAGGCACAATAGCAGGGGAAAGGCCATGGGGTTCCTTCCTGCTGTGTGCCTGACGCTCCTCATCTCTCCAGCAGAACTGCCCTGTTATGTTTGCTGCATAATAGATGAACCAGACTGTCTATCTGGGAGTGGCAGTGAGCAGCCACCATCTCCCCCCATCTGTGTAGCAGAAGGGCATCATGTCAACACAGGAACTGTGCGGAAAGGTGCCTGGCATGCTCAATAAGGGAAGAAAGTGACTGTGCTCTGGGCAGCTCAGCATGACTTGCCAGAGGGAGCATTAGCAGGACCTTTCAGGAACACAATGGTCAGGGTCAGGTATAACAGCACTCTGGGTTAACAGCTGTTGACCACAGGAGAAAAGCTGCATTTGGTTGGGTGCAATCACAGAAGTGAAGGGGGAGGCAAGAGTGATGTAGTGGCTGTGGCAACAAGACGTGCAGGAAGAGGCTGCAGGAGCAGGAAGAGAAAGGAGGACTGTGGACAGAACTTATTTCCAAATTTAAGCTTCCAATCACAGCAAACAATTCAAATAAACACAACCTTTTAATATTCTGCAGCTTTCCTGGCTACTGAGAAGTTGTTACTTTAATGAGCAGAGCCTGAAGTTATTTCTGAGTACTAGCAATCCCTATTGCATCATTTTGGGTTAATGACCTTTTTTGTACACTGTCCACCTGGCTTTTTTAAAAGGTACCATAAAAAGCCACTAGCAGAAGATGAGACAGGGAACTAACCGTATCATTTGTCAGGGTATGACTTCTGCACTGCAGGTGGTTGGATTGGATTACCCATTGGGTTCCTCCCAACTCTACAATTCTATGATTCATGCATATTGGTGTCCCTCCTACCAAGAGGTGATGCTCTCAGCCCTTACACACTTAGAGGGTCATGTGAGGCCTTTATTACAGGATATACAAGAAATGTGGTACCTACAACAAACTGAATTAACAACCATCACCCTGAAGTTTGGCAGTTGAAATATGATAAATCCCAGAACACTGGGACGTATAATCCAATCAGTTTGAAGTGAACATTTGATGAACTCTCTTAACATTCTGCCTCTTCAAGGTGCTGCTGATTTGATTGGTCACATTGAAATCACTAGACCATCCTAAGAAGAGAGAAATTATAGGTGTTTAAATTATTCCTTTGAGGTACCAGTATTTATTCCAATAACAGATGGAAGTACCCAGCCCAACACACTACCTTGAGGAGGACACAGATGAGGAAAGACAGGCAACTCTACTCAGTGGGAGCCCCTCAATGGTACGTTCCCATGGGCCTTCCCAACCTCTCCTGAGCATGCCTAGAACAGAGAACAGCCAATGGACACGTCATTACTTAGTTGAGCAGCCCCTCATGAAATGTTAGCTCCTGTTCCCTCAGCTGAAGCCCTCTGTTTTCTGTAAAACAGCTGCCTGGCTTACCATTCATGGCTGGTAGGAAGCTGTTTGTATGAAGGTTGTAGATGTACTCATGGAGCTTCTGGGCCTGGAATATAGGACACTCTTTAAGTAGAATCATATAAATGCCTGACTCCCACATTTAGTACACATTTTAAATCCATATATATCCACCACATGTACTTTAAGAATTTTTTTTTGTAAGGATTGGGCTGTCTTTTAAGGACTATAATAAAAGTGGATTCAAGTGATCTATTGAAATCCATGCACAGTCAGCTTCATCAGGAAGCTTTTCACATAATCCATTAATAACCCATTTGCCTGGTGGCTAGGGTGTATTCAGCTTTCATTCTCAGATGCCAAACCACAAAGCTGTACCTAAGCCAGGTAGATAAGTTTGTGCAGAATGCGCGGAACAAGAAGACATGTAGGCAAAGATACACTTGGAGTAGAGAGAACTTTACCTCCTCCTAGACTAGAGTATCTGGCTATAAAACATGCAGTCAATATCCTCAAGCCCTCTTGGATCAGGTTGTGCATTGAAGGCTCATGCTATACAGCACACCCTATTGTTTCATGCAAAATAGATTGATTTGCCTGTAGCATATTTCAGGCCTTGAAGAGAAGACTTACATTGGTAGAACCAACAGATGAGGATGCCTGAACACCATCAAAGCTACAGGGAAAGATAGCAATCAGTTTAGGCTGGGAAATGCAAGCTATGAAAGCAGTGGCTTTCAACCAGTGTGCCATGGTTGTATTCCTTATTTCTACTAGCTGCTAACAATCTCTCACTACTAACTGAAAACAAATCTACAGTAGTAAGAAAAATACTGATACCTCTTTTGTGACAAAGAGATTAACACTTTGCCATTAGAAGCTGAGAGCTTTGCATTGAAGGTGATGATCTGCAACAATAACAAAAATATGTATCATTGCAAATGGCTGGACTGGCACAGCCTCAATTACAGTCTTAGCTGTTTAAAAAAAGGTGTTGTGGCATCTTAAGGGCTAACAAATTTATTATGGCACCACAGACTAGCGTCTACTTCATCAGATGTAAACCTTATACCATAATATATGTATTAAAATTGTGGAACCTAGACCAGCACAGCAAATGCTACCTCTCTAGAAAGTCTTAGCTTTGTTGTTATTGCTGTTCTGTTTGTTGTAGATCACGTAACAAGTTTGTGTCGGGGGGGGGGCAAGAAACTGCTGGGAGTTGCATGCATACATGCATGGATTATAGCACGCGCACCCCTCTTTTCTATTTCTTTATTATTATTATTTATAAAAGAAACTTAATTTACTCTGGCTGCATAGGGAACAACATTCATTTCTACGTACATCAAGTGACATACAACACAAGACCATCCTATTATGAGTGAACTATTTGAAAGAGATAAACAATTATGACTTTTCGAAGATATTTGAAGGCAGCCCTGTGTCATGAAGTTTTAATGCCTGATGTTTCATTATGTTTTTTATATTCTGTTGGAAGCCACCCAGAGTGGGTGGGGTATTATTATTATTATTATTATTATTATTATTATTATTATTATTATTATTATTATTTTCTATTCAACGGGAATTGGCCATTGCTTTGTCAGTGATAATCTGGCTAGGATAATCTGACAAGTTTGTGTTTACTGTATGGGGGCATGTGTATGAATCTTGCATGTACAGTGGTACCTCGGTTTATGAACACAATTGGTTCCGGAAGTCTGTTCATAAACTGAAGCGTTCATAAACTGAAGCGAACTTTCCCATTGAAAGTAATGGAAAGTGGATTAATCCGTTCCAGACGGTCCGCGGAGTAACCGTTCATAAACTGAAGCGACCATTTCCATTGAAAGTAATGGAAAGTGGATTAATCCGTTCCAGACGGGTCCGCGAAGTACTTAAACTGAAGCGTTCGTAAACTGAAACATGGGTGTAATTGGTTCCGGAAGTCTGTTCATAAACTGAAGCGTTCATAAACTGAAGCGAACTTTCCCATTAAAAGTAATGGAAAGTGAATTAATCCGTTCCAGATGGGTCCGCGGCGTTCATAAACCGAAAATTCATAACCCGAGGTGTTCATAAACCGAGGTTCCACTGTATAAGGGAGTGTTAGTTGAGGTGAACGTGGCCATCGGCAGAATATAATTAGTGCACCGTGGTCAATGTGCTGTGCAATTCTTGTTTTTTTCTGCATTTTGCAAAGTTTATTTAAGAACATGAGAAGAGCCTGATGGATCGGATCAATGGCTCATCAAGCCCAACATCCTGTTCTCACAGTGCCAGATCCCATGCAGTATTTATTGGTTTACACTGCTCCTGGAATCTTTTGATCAGAGATTGGGAACCTGTGGCTCTCCAATTGCTGTTTGACTCCCAACTCTCATCAGCATGGCCAATTGACAGAGGTTGTTGGAGTTGTAGCCAGTCAACATCTGAAAGACCCTGGTTCCTATCTCTGCTTTTGATGAAGAGGAGAACTTCTTTAGATAAATAAATAAAATAGAGGTCATGCAGGTGTTTTGCTTCAATACTCACAACTTCCCAATGCAGGACAGACTGACCACGTACAAACACATCAGAGAAAAGAGGCTGTTTCACCACAACACTCTGGCTGTCTATGGAAATGAGTGGAAAATTTGAGCCTCTTATCTTTACCACCAAAGGTTGTGGAGCAGGGAAGTGCTCAGAAATCTGCAAGAGAAGGCAAGGTGTCATGAGCTTCTGGTATGTATGTGTGTGTGTCTGCCACTTCTACAGACCTTCGTTCCCATTAGGACACGACACAATTTCCATGACTATTACCCTAAAGAATGGTCTCATGAGACAATGTGATTTAGAATGCAGACACTGTGTTCAGGTTCTGCTACCAAAAGAGCTTTTAATGCAAATATATATTCAGCAGATTCCAAGCTTAACAAGCATATAAGATTCTAATACTTAGGCAAGCATATCACTGCATCTAGGCAGCTAATTAGTTAGACTTTGTATGCAACAACAGTAATTGCCTGCTGGCTTTATTTATGCAAATTTGTATTAAGCACTTCTTTTTTTAAGCAAACAAACTTTGGGTTGAATGGCTTAGTTATGTCCTGCACTACATAAGCGGGCAATCCTATCAATATCTTCTCAAAAGAAAGCCTCACTGAGTTCAATGGAGCTTTAATGACTCTCAGTATATCTTTAATTGCAAAATGCGCTGGATTATGGAGAAAGCTAGAGAGTTCCAGAAAAACATCTACTTCTGCTTCATTGACTATGCAAAAGCATTTGACTGTGTCGACCACAGCAAACTATGGCAAGTTCTTAAAGAAATGGGAGTGATCAACTTATCTGTCTCCTGAGAAATCTCTATGTGGGACAAGAAGCTACAGTTAGAACTGGATATGGAACAACTGATTGGTTCAAAAATGGGAAAGGAGTACGACAAGGCTGTATATTGTCTCTCTGCTTATTTAACTTATATGCAGAATTCGTCATGCAAAAGGCTGGACTGGATGAATCCCAAACTGGAATTAAGATTGCTAGAAGAAATATCAACAACCTCAGATATGCTGATGACACAACCTTAATGGCAGAAAGTGAGGAGGAATTAAAGAACCTTTTAATGAGGGTGAAAGAGGAAAGCGCAAAATATGGTCTGAAGCTCAACATCAAAAAAACTAAGATCATGGCCACTGGTCCCATCACCTCCTGGCAAATAGAAGGGGAAGAAATGGAGGCAGTGAGAGATTTTACTTTCTTGGGTTCCATGATCACTGCAGATGGTGACAGCAGTCACAAAATTAAAAGACGCCTGCTTCTTGGGAGAAAAGCAATGACAAACCTAGACAGCATCTTAAAAAGCAGAGACATCACCTTGCCGACAAAGGTCCGTATAGTTTAAGCTATGGTTTTCCCAGTAGTGATGTATGGAAGTGAGAGCTGGACCATAAAGAAGGCTGATCGCCGAAGAATTGATGCTTTTGAATTATGGTGCTGGAGGAGACTCTTGAGAGTCCCATGGACTGCAAGAAGATCAAACCTATCCATTCTGAAGGAAATCAGCCCTGAGTGCTCACTGGAAGGACAGATCCTGAAGCTGAGGCTCCAATACTTTGGCCACCTCATCAGATGAGAAGACTCCCTGGAAAAGACCCTGATGTTGGGAAAGATTGAGGGCACTAGGAGAAGGGGACGACAGAGGATGAGATGGTTGGACAGTGTTCTCGAAGCTACTAACATGAATCTGACCAAACTGCGGGAAGATCAAGTGCTTGATTTGAATGGCCTATTGCCAAAGGAGCATAAAAAGAAAACACACTAACCTTTGTAATTGCACTTGCCAAGTCAGTTGTCACAAGTTGTTTCTGCTGATAAAGGGAATAGTAAAGTGAACCAGCTTTGGATATCTCTAATTAATTTCTGAAACACTCTCATTCAGGGCTAGCAGGCCAACAGGAGAAATCAAAAAGGCCACCCACCAAACAGCAGCTTGAGCGCCCTCTTCCCTTCTCCCATGTTAGAACCATTCACTCTGTCTCTCTTCCTCTCTCCTTTCACTCTGCATACAAAAAGGGCTTGCGTACGTAGTTGTAACCAAATAACTCCAATACTGTATGAGCTAACACACCACTTTGGAGGCTGGATGGGAAACAGCGGAAGGGACACTGTGTTGCCTTGCTTTAAAGCAGGGACAAGGAACCCTGACAAGAGAGTTTGGCTTCTGTGTTGTGCTGTGAGAAAAGGACTTCCTTACTTGCAGTGCAGCACAGAAAAGCTCCCCACTCCCACACTTCCGGTCCGTTGCGCCGGCCAGAGGACGCAGGGACCTCGAGCTCCGAAGTCCCTGGCATCGCGGAGGGGGGGGGATTCCGCGGGGCACGTGGATTCCCCGAAAGAACCCCGGGAAGAGCGTCCCGGGGGCTTAGAGTCCAGCGGAGCTCCGTTTCGCGATTCCTCCGCTGCCCAGAGACCCAGTAGAGTCCCTGAGAGACAGCGGAGTGAAGAGTCGCGGGAGCCATTTTGGACAACATCGTTACCTCCGAAGAAGCGAAGCCTCGAGTCTTCTGCCTGTTAACGGTGGATTTTTCCAAAGAACAACTAAGACTGGAAAAAAGTAAGTGAAATCTCTAATTGGAACTTTGAAACAAATTCGGAAAAATAAATTGGAAAAATAGGAAGAGATTCAAAAAAACGGAAGTCGATCTCTTCCTAATGGGGAATCAAGAGGCGCATTAAATATTCCAAAGCCGAAAGGGAAATTGTCTGATTGTGGAACCCGAGAGAAAGAAAGACTTTGCTAACCCTTCTCGGCCCCCGGAGCCGGCACCCCTTGAGGCTCAGCAAGATTATTAAGGGGGAAAGTGCTTTGACAGTATGTATATTATGTTTTGTTTTGTTTATATTAAAATCAATAAAAATTATTATATAAAAAAGAAAAGCTCCCCCCTCCCCTTGGCCTCTCTATTTCTCCTCTCTCACAGCCCCTTGCATTGGTCTGTCTTCCGCCTCTTGGGCCCTGCCCCCTCCTGCCACTTAATATCTCTCTCTCTCCCTCCCTCCCTCTCCCTCTCCCTCTCCCTCTCCTGTCTCCAAGAGCACCCAACCCTTAACCTCTTTCTCCCCCACCTAACCTCTAGCCCTATCTTTTCTTTCCCTGTCCCATTGCTTAAATTATGAGTGTTATCTCTGTGTGTCAAGTGTGCTCTTCCTATTGGGACCTCTGGCTCCCCTTAGCACTAGCTCTACCTGCTGTTAGCTGCCTTGCCCTCTGCTCTGTCCTTTGCCCCACCGGCCTTAGTGGTCATCGGCTGTTGTCTGTGTCCAAGCACATTTTGTTTGGGGTTTTTTGTTTCACCTGATTGTCATGGGTTCTAGGAGTCCATTGTTGAGGAGACTTGCTGGAACAATCAGGATTTTCCTACTTCGTACGTTTTTTTTGATAAGCCTGGCACTAAACTTCATCCACAAAGCATAGGGAGAAGCAACTTGAGAAATGGCATTTGAACAAATAAAATGAGATTTGAATGAACAACGGTTCTTTTGCACTCTCAAAACCATAATGCCCCTCTCTCAAACAAGATGAGCAAAAGAAAAGGTGTGTGCAAAGGCAAGGAGAAGGAGAAGCGTCTGATTATGAAAGATGAGGGCAGGAATAAGGGACATTGCAAGACATATCTTCAAAGTGACCACAGAAACAATATTACTTTCTTAACAAGACAGTCAATTTCAGAGGGAGAAGCCAGGAAGCAGAAAGCTAATTAGGGGCAATCAGTGATAGGACAGGGGATGAGGAGCAAACCATTTCCATTCATCATGCTATTTTTAGAGAAAGTGTGCTTGAAAATGATCTGGTGAAATTACAATAGAAGGAAGGAGATGCACAGCCAATTATGCATCCTCTGGCTTGACGATGACCTTTTATGTTCTATGAGGCTATGCTGTCCTAGAAATAGAAGCAATCCTCAAAACCAGGAAATGTCCAGTCATCCTGCCCTAAATCTACCATGGATAACCTTGGGACAGTCCTCTATAGCAGGGGAGCTGGTGGTCCTTCAGCTGTTATTGCACTCCAGCCCCATCCAGCATGGGCAACCATCAAGGATGATGGGCAATATAGCCCGGCAGCATGTGGAGGACCATAGGTCCCCCACCTCTACTATAATATAGAAGTTGTAGTTACTGTTCCATTGCTTGGGTGGTTGTTTGCTGCAGTTTCATATCTCCCTGAAGTTTTTCTAAGTGTTAGCTGTAAGCTTTGCATGAGGCTTTTAAATGATGGAGGAAGAACATAATCAAAGCAATCGCTGGAAACAAGCTTGTAATGAAAGTATTTCTCTGGTGCAAACTGGGTTCATTAGCAGAAATTAGCAGTAAAATGCTGGTGAATTTTCAGAAAGTTTACACACACACACACACACACACACACACACACACACACACACATACTGCAAATAGCTGCAGAAATGTCATAAACTGAATTTAAGATTGGAAAAATGAGAAATCAAGAGAAGCCAAAAATGACAGATTCAACCATCCCTACCTAGCTCTACACAAGCACAAGTAATGGAGATGGGGTTGCCCGTTTTTCTCTTGGGCAACAAGCTTAATCTACAGAAATTAGCTTTTAATAGTTATCTCTAGGTTGGTAAAAGCTTTGCCTGGTGCTTCTGTACACTAAGCTACTGTTAAAAGCACAGCCACAGAGGCCAGTGAAAAAAAATTATCAGCCCTTGGTGAAGAGCAGATTCTAGAATGGAAAGGGGCGCTTTTCGTGAGAACATCAATGGATCCATCAGAGGGTGGGGGGGGGCATAAGAGAAGTAAAGGGAGAAAGGGAAACAAGAACATAAGAGACTTGCTGGCCGGTCAGAGCAAAGGTCTGTTTAGGCCAGCATCCTCTTTTCTACAGCAGCCAAACAGATGCCCACAAGCAAGATATGAATCCATCTCCCGTTGTTGCTCCCCTTCATGCTCCTAAAATATAGAATCACCTGTGTGGGGAGTGGAGTTGCAAGGGCTCACAGGTGCACATGTATGGCTAAGAGTAGGTGGTTTTTGGCAGCATTCCGTCTACAGCCACAAAATGTATAGCACCAACACTGTGTCATATAGAAGCACAGAAACCCAAATGTTACGGCCACTTTACCCCTGCTCCTTTGGTAAGGTTGGCACTGCAGCCTCCAGTCAGGGCAGCAATCCCAGCGCTGATGAAATCCTTGCTCAGAGTCAAGTGGAAGTTAGTGCCAGACTGTGGAGTCGCTTGGAAAAGTGTGGTGCTGTGTGGGTTTCCCGGCAGAGAAACCTGAAATGTAGCCTGGTGGGAGATCCAAGGGGGAAATGCAGGACATCTTTGTTAATCCTTTAAAGAGAGTACATCAGCCTTAAAGGGCTCCTTCCCAACTATTTGCAGGAACTCTGTTTGCTGGTTTGAGAATCTTGTATTTCAAAAACCCACTTTATCCCCTTATATACCCAATCAACCACTGCGCTCTGCAGAAGAGGGTCTCCTGCAGATAACTTCAGGATTCTGCATGAATCAGGACTTCAGCATGCTGGTTTCCCCTCCTGTTGTGTATTAGACAGACCCCATCTGTTATCATTTGGATCTACTAAAGACCTTCCTCTTTCAGCAAGCCTTTTAAGTGGAGATCTTATCCCCATCTGTATTGGAACTATTTTAAAACTATTTTTACACGTGGAATTGTCTTTAAATGTTTTATGGTCACCACTGTTTCATTCATGTTTTGATTGTATATTTTATTGCTTTATCCCACCCTGGGATCTTGTGGTGAAGGATGAGTCAGGAAAATACAGAGCTACAGAAATAAAACCAACACTCTAACCCTCAGTCAAGCTCTGTGCTCTTTAGTCTTACAGATGTCATTAGACTTAAGGCCATGGACCCAGATGGGGAGTTTTGGCTAAGGCTGGGCTGATTATCCTCTCACCCAACACACACACACATTCTCTTCCTCTCCCTCTCCCTTTTGTCTACCTTTCCCCTCAACCTACTAGTTTTCTTTTGTTAGGAATTTCTGGTGTTGGGTACCATTCACTCCCCCCACATATCCTGAAATGGTACCTTCCCAAGAGAGCTGTGCCATGTGCTTCTTCTTATAAAGGCAGACCTTGAGAAATAAAACAGGAACAGCAGCAGAAAGGCACACAAGAACTACATCTACGCCTGACTTCCATTGCCACAATCACGAGGCAAGAAAAGAGGTTATAGATATGGGGATTAGTCAGAATTTCATAACGCAACCTGTTCTCCAAAGCCAAGAATAATACTTGCCTGATAAGGAATCAGGAAATACCTATCGTTTACTTTAGGGGAACCTATTAGATCATAATGCATGGTCCCAAATGTTCCAACAGGAACTGCAGCTGCAGAGAAATACAGAGAGATTGTTGAATCACGTGCAAGACCCATGAAAGAGCATGTGGCTATTGGGACCTGAGCCACCTCTTTCATGCTGCTCCTTTAAATTGTAAGGTTAAAACAGACTTGAAAAGTACATTCAGTTCAACCATTTGCCTCAAGCCTAAGAAATAGGGTAGGTTATCAGACAAGGGCAATTGTTGCTTATAATGCTCAATGAGTTAATTGGTGTTCCTGAATACAGACCACTTCCATTGATGGATTGACTTAATAAAACGGTGGCGAATCACTGTGAGATAACCATACCTAATTTAAGGCATAGAACACTTGGAGAGTTACCAGCTGATTTCTTATCTTCTGTTTCCAAACAAGGTTATCTGTTAGCTTCTGCTAGGCTGTTCCACAAAGTCTCCCCAGCAGAAGCAAAGGTTGTTGGAAAAAGACGATGTCATCAGCAACTTACAAGCCAGTGTACTCAGAAGTGACACATTAAGGATGTCAGCCACCAATCGGATGCAGTGATGGATCTGTAAAACAGAGTGATGTAGAGCACACAGTAAAGAATCAAACACACAAAGTCAGGAAGAGAATAATTTGGAATGGAAAGGACTGTTACCAAGTCCTCCTGAAACAAGGTGCTGAGAGACTTCTTGAAGAATCATGTAAAATGCATATTTTGGTATAGAACTGCACAATGAATTAGCTATCCTAGGAATTTCTTATGGATTTTCTGAATTTCACTCAGATCAGGGCTGAATACCTGCAGACACTTCTAGGCTGTAGTGATTTTTGGGTGGGATTCAATCACATATTAGCAAATCCAGGTTGCACAATTATAGTTGAACAGGAGGTTTTGCACAACAACCCCACTTCCCCCCAAACATTGGACTTTTTGCAAGAAAGAAAGTGTTGGGGAAATGCAAAGGGAAAATGTGGAATAACACTTGCTTTGACACAGCATTGTCTAGCTTCCCCACAAACAAATCGCAGCAAATGCTCCTTAAATAGTCAAGGTCATCTAATCTCCCTGCAGACAAATCAGGATCCAAATGTCCTATGTGTCTGCAACACAGAAACTTCTGTGTATATCCTGTAATAGTAAACCCAAAGCAAGGGAGATACACTTTTGTCCCCAAATAGAGAAAACGTAGTGCTGGAGAACTTTGTCAACTTTACTCCACTGTGAGTTGCATGCTCTTGATTAGGAAGAAACTCCTGTGGTTCACATGAACCTACATAATTCACATTTCTCAAACCAACATGCAAACTTAAAGACAGTTATCTTTTGAAATTTGCGCCGAATTTCACGATGCAGTTCTCCAATAAAAAAATTGGTACAAAGATGCATTATTTCAGGGAAATTGAGCACAAAAACACATATATTCGTGAAAAGAATAGTTGCCCAGCTTACCACATCAATCAAAATTGTCCAGACCACAGATTGCATGTTGTTCTCATCTGGTCCAGCCACACTGAGCAAAAGGAATTATTGACAACACTGATTATAAGGATCAATAAGCATGTAGAAATTTCAGTATTCCTATTGCTTTGCAATTCTTATCTCACATTCTAAAGCTTAAACCTAGGTTGGTTTCAAAACAGGGATACAGATATAAAGGAAGAACATGAAAAATTTAGAGAACATATGCTGCTGGCAAATGGCTGGGTATATTCCGCAGGTACAAACACTGAAAAATAATTTTAACTTCAACCTTTGAAAGAGGCCTGATAGTCTTCAAGTTACACATGCAGAAACCCACAACTGAAGACAAAATGCCTGTTTGATGGTAAATTAGCAAAGTTGCGGAGTATAATTAGGTTGCAGCCAAAAATGTTGCCACAAAGTTCAATCAGATTTTATCATCATCAAAATTGCTGCAGTTTTTGCCATTATTCTTCACTTTGGGTTAGACTCATGGGCCAATCCAACAGAGGTGCATTTAAAATCTAGACTGAAACTTATCTGCTTAACCTGGAAAAATGGCACTAACAGCAGGAGCCTGAGCCAGCTATTTATTTCTACTCTTTGGTTTTATCTCAGATTTGTATTTGAAATGTATCCTTCTCTGCTCATGACCTTCTTCAGTTACCAGAGTATGAATTATCTTCCCCATTCACCTCTTTTGCTGTTTGACGTGAATATCATTGATAAAGATCCTTGAAGCTTCAATGATGAATATCTGATTCTTGGAAGAATCCCAGAGTAGTTTGGATACAACATCAATCTTGACTTTCACTTCAGAACTGAAGACGCCACTCTTGGTGCTAAACTCCAAGGAAAAGCAAATAAGCAAATTTTCTCTTTTTTTACAAGGGCTCGGGATGTTGGCAGAACAACAACAACTCTTAATGACTGCATCTGCATTCCTATGAAAGCCATCACCATTGAGTTGGGCTGTTAATAATATTTTTGTTCCTTAGAATTTTATTTCAAAGAAATTCCCAATGTACGTAATCAGATTTGAGTTAGAGCCAAGACTATAGACATTAAGGATTAACAGATTATAGTTCTGGTCTCTGTCATTTTATCATGTTTTAACCATAATTCTGTTCTGTTCCATCTCTGCACTTATATGAATTTATTATTATTATTAATTTAAATCATTTCAAAGTATATTGTAATGTGCATTTTCTCTCAAAGTACGTATGCAAAACACTTATTTTATCTAGAAGATTAGCCTGTAAATGTGTATTTTGATGAGAAACTATGTCACATTATTTGGAGAAGTGCAAAATGTGTTGGACAACTATTTTATTTTCTTCAAAAATAGACCTAATTTTCCAAATGCAGCTAACATATCAAAATAAAACAATAAAAACCAAAACAACCCACAAATTTAATCCCAACACATAATCTGAATTTTAACATACAATTTCCAGCAAACATAACATCTCCAACTTAATTTAAAAATTCAGGTAGGTAGCCGTGTTGGTCTGACGCAGTCGAAATATATTTAAAAATATATTTAAAAATGTCCAGTAGCACCTTAGAGCCCAACTAAGTTTGTTCTTGGTATAAACTTTCATGTGCATGCAAGCTTATACCAAGAACAAACTTAGTTGGTCTCCAAGGTGCTACTGGACTTTAAATTTTATATATATATTTCATTTAAAAATACTAGCAACATAAAACTTAGTCTGCTAAGACTTAGAACCAATGCACACATTCATTCAAGATGTAACGATCCCATTCTGCATAGGAATTCACAGAGATTAATCATCCCTATGGACAATTCATTTGCCCTCTAAAACATATTAAACAGTGGTAACCAACCATTTCACAGGGGCAGCCCATTTTTATATCATACCCTGCAACCCTAAGCACATTTGCCAGACAGTAAGTCCCATTCAGCAAAGTGCAATTTACTTTTCAATAAAGGTACTTTGTCTTGTGCGGCTAATGAGCCAATTTACAAACAAACTATTTGGTTGATGCTTGAAAGGCAGGACGAGAACCAATGGCTGGAAATTGCAAGGAAGCAGATTTTGGTTAAGCGTCATGTGTAACGTTCTAATTGTAAGACCTGTTCAGCTGTCAAACTGAATTCCTTGGGAGGTGGTGGGCCCTTCATCTTCACTGCTGCTTTTAAATCAGAGGCTGGGTGGTCATCTGTCAGGGATGCTCTAGTCTAGTAGTTGTGTCATACATTGCATACCCCATATAAAGCGGAGGGTTGGAGTAGATGACCCGTAAGGCCACTTGCAACTCCATAATTCTATTAAACATTTTTGAACGTTTATCTTGGGATGAACATTTGTTCAGGAACTTTAACTGACATCAGGGCACAATAGTACACATTGTGGATGGAAATGAGCTACTGGGCACAGGTGACAACGGGGCTCTTTGACTTCCTATTGCCAAGGTTCAGGCAAGATTTCTCTTGACAGCAGCCACAGTGTAACTTCATGAAAGGGTATCTATGGACTTCTGCCTGTGCCGTTTTGCAGCTCAAGCCAACTGTTAGAAATGCAAAGGTGTGTTTGATGCTCTTCTGGCTGTCAGCCCAATCTCTTTGGACACTTACCTTTCACCTTTTATGGAAATTTCGACTGGAAGGGAAAGGTGGACCTTGTCACCAGAAGAAAACTTCATCAAAGTTGGAAGAATTGTAATTTTTGTAATGGCCAAGCTGAAAAAAAGCAGGGAGAGTATTGAGAAGAGACAGCCAAGCAGGTCTTTTACTGCAATCTCTCCTCCCCCCAAGCAGACTTCTGGTGAGAACTGAATAGTAATGAAAGAATCATTGGATTCCTTACCAGACTGAAAGACAATCAATGACCCATTGTTGCGTCTAGCAACCACCTTCATCTGTAACTAGCTTGCTTGTAAAGACAGGTCTTGGGGGGGGGTGCCTTGGTACCCCTTGTCTAAAGCAAAGACGATGTTGCTTCCAGATAATCTGTTTATTTATCCTAATTTGTTGGTGGGTAGATATGACAACGCTGAGCATCCATTTTGATTGGTTTGCAGGGAGGTTAGATGACATTGCATCAGGCAAATATTATATCCCATGGTGCATTGCTCTAGAGCAGGTATGGAAAACCTGCAGCTCTCCAGATGTTGCCAGACTACAGCTCCTATAATCCCTGACCATTGACCACAATGGCTGGGACTGATGGGAACTGAAATCCAAGAACATCTGGTGGGCCACAGTTTCCCCACCCCTATTGTAGGGGCACCTGAATATATATATATATAGGCTTTGAGGGCAGAGCATAGCCTATAACATCTGTAAAGATACCGCCCTGGTCTGGGCTATGCATGCCAATCATGATGAGAGCTGTCTGAAGGCAGTGATATACTTACTGCGTTATACTTTGTATCACTTTGAGCATCTCTGTTTCGTCTGCCTTGTTTCTCAAGCTTCCAGTCAGTTTTGTGTCTTCTCTGCCTTTTAAGAGCTCACTTACATCTTTGATTGTCTTCGGCAGTGAGTTTGTTATGTCCAGTGGCAGCAGTTGCTGGATCACCTCTGACAGTAAGCCTTGTATATCTGAAAGTAGGAGGTGGTACACTGACTTCCGCACATACCAACTTTAAGGGAGTCGGAGAACACGGAAGGTCACAAAATGCAAGGGCTGGGGTATCACAACGATCCATCATCACAGTTAAATAACCTGACAAATTCCCAGAGAAAAGGCTGACCATGATTTAAGGCATCTATTACTTTATGATAAATAGAGAATCTTTGCAAAGCAAGGAGATAAAGTGGGAAGGGGGGAACTTTTGTACACGGTGTTATCTCTTCTGCCTGTAAATGCTGGATTCAACTACAAACTTTTAAATTGCAAAAGAAGGTCAGCTGTTGTTGTTTTCTCGACCTGAGCAGGGCTCCTAGCACTGGGGGGTTGGTGGGGAATGGCTTGTGGGAAATTGATGCCATGTTTCAGGGATCCAGAATAAACTGTGAAACCACCAGACGTTTAGGAAAATAGCAACAAAGGAAGTCTTATCACCTACATCTTTTGCCATTTGACTGGCCACTGTTTGCAGCAGAATGCTAGATAAAAATGAACACCTGGTCCAATCCAGAAAGACAATTTGCATGTTTTGATCATTGAATAAAGACTCACCTTGTGCAAGAGGGAGTCTTAAATCAGGAATGGTGAATCTTTCTCAGCCTGAGGGCTGCATTATTGAGGTTATTAATATTGTGCATATGGAAGCAAATTGGATAAATAAAAATTTGCTCTTCTTTGAAATAAAAATTCCCCATTCCAAAAATATGGTTCAAAAGCATTACTTACAGAACTTAACTCCATAAAAACTTAAAAACAACAAAGTTACACTCAATAGTTGCATAATATCATATGCTGATCCCAGCACAGGTAAAATATCTTACTTAGAATAAAAAACCTCTTCCACCCAGAGCTAAAAATCAAAGCTCTGCCTCTCCTCCAAACACCCTCCATTAGCCTGAGGCTGTTTTCCTGGAAAGAAATTAGCAATATTCTCCTCAGCAGTTTCAGAACAAAACTTGCTCCACCCAAGATGAAGCCCTACAAATTACCATAGCATACGCATAGACAGTATACTTTTCATGTGGTTGAAGTTAAACACTTTGTGACTGACTCAGCAGAGATACAGCCTCACTTAATGATCAACTGTTAGTCTGTCTACTCAGCTCCAATTTAGCTTCAGTGGAAATTTCCATGCCATGCATGCATACAGACACATCACAAGAGTTATTTCCCATTTTAATGTGCATTAAACAATTACACTTAACATGCATTCCCTTCTGGGCCAGCTTCCAAGGTCCATATACCAGCATCGGGTGAAAACATAGGTAAAGGTGGGCAGAGCAAGGAATGATTTTTTTAAAATATTTGTTACAGGTAGGTAGCCATGTTGGTCTGACGTAGTCGAAACAAAAAATTTAAAACAATTCCTTCCAGTAGCACCTTAGAGACCAACTAAGTTTGTCATCGGTATGAACTTTCACGTGCATGGTATCTGAAGAAGTGTGCATGCACACGAAAGCTCAAACCTATGACGAACTTAGTTGGTCTCTAAGGTGCTACTGGAAGGAATTTTTTTTAATTTAAAATATTTGTGCAGCTAGGGTCATTTATGCACACTAACATACCCCATCTCTATATTCCATCAGAATTTAAGGACACATTCCAGGCTGAACAAATGACCAGTGGGGGGTGGCCTAGGAGGGTTCTAAGGGCCAGACAGAGGGCTGCATTTGGCCTGGAGGACTGAGGTTCCCCATCCCTGCTTGAAATTGTGGTTTAGGTGACAGAGGAAAGAAACCTCAAAGAGAATAACTGCAAAAGCAATGCCATATCCCTGTTTTCATTCAGTATTTCTGATGGAAGAGTTTATTTCTGGCAGTTAGGGGAGTGTATGCAATGGTAATATGCCATGCTGGTTACTTACAGTCATTAAATGCAGTGTCACTGATACCTGCAGTGATAGATGCATAGACCTCTCTGTTTGCAAATGAACCGACTTGACTCCTCGCGGTTCTGATTAGTCTCACCGTTTTACTAGCTGGTAAATAGCTTCCATTTGCAAACAGGTACTCTCCTCCTCCTTCCCCAACAGCTGGATCGACTATACTGGCTCTGGTTTCGCAGGAAAAGAAGATCAGAACCACATTCCAAAGGCTTTGCATCCTTGGCCCTAACGCATGGGGAAAGAACCTTCACAGAAAGGAAAGCAAAAAAAGAAACAGTGATCAAATAATAATATGTTTTCCGTATCTTAGAATCCCAAGAAATATCAGCACAGAGGCAAAAGGTCCTTCTGCACAGTGATACAGGCTATTTGAAAAGAAAGTCATTGCTTTACTTTACCTATTAAGACTGCATATGCACCATACATTTAAAGCACAGTACTTCCCCCAAAGAATCGTGGGAACTGTAGTTTACCCATCACAATGCTGCAGTTCCCAGCAACATTAACATACTACAGTTATATAACCATGAGCATCCCAGTTTGCTTGTGGGATATTTACATGTCTTCCCTTTCTTTGTCCCATGTCATTTTTCAATGCATTTCCCTGTCACGTTGCAAACTGCAAAAAGACAGATTATTTTCAAAAGTGGATTTGTTTTTTTTTTATAAATACTTTTTATTAAATTTTCCAATTAAAAAAAACAATTCAATTATTTCAATTATATCCAATTATACATATACATATCAATTAAGCCAAATATTATGCCAAGTCCTTAAAACAATTTTTTTTCGACTCCCCATGCTCCAAAGTCCTGGGATTTTAAGCAGCTGTTAACATTGCCATCCTAATCCTATTGTCAAAATCTTGCTGTTATCCATCATAGTCCCAATCTTTTCAATGATCCTTCTAGATGTTTTCCTCTCTCTTTTATCTTTCGTCGCAGCTTCTGAGATAAGCATCAAACAAGATTTAACACTGTCCATTTTTCCTGTGTGGGTTTTTTATCCAGTCCAACCTCCCCATAAATCTCTCTTAGTCCAGTATGCCTTTCTTGCCACGTCAACAGTCCGACACAAACCAGCGCCATTTTAGGAATCTCGGATTCTATGCACTCTTCTTCCAAACTTCTTATAGATTTTGCACGAGTCCAGCTTTTGGCGTGGAACAGCTGTTTCACATTATGTGACTTGCAGCCTTCCTCGTCCTTCAGCTGGTCCCCGCACTCCGAGACTCCCGTTTGGCTGCTACTATCCATCAATTTTCACATACGCCACAACTCAGCGCCATCTTGAGTGCCTCGGGATGTACCTTCTTCTTCCAAACTGATTATGAACTTAGCGAGAGAACAGCTTTTTAGCGAGGGGCCGTAATTGATTTATAGCTTTCCTCACCTTTCTGCTGAACCCTGCAGTCCGAGACTCCGATTAAACCACAATTAGCTCTCAGATTCCAAAGACGCCACAGCTCGTAAATCCCACTCGTCAGCAGCATTCAGGCAGTACTGATAAACGTTCCGGGGAGGAGGGGGGGTTTCCAGTTAAAAAAAACATTTTCTAAAATCATACCAAATGATAATCCTCTATTTAAATAAGATCCAATGCCACACAGTTCATTTCCATTTCTCATTTGTCTAAAATAGTCAGGCAGTCCGTCCAGGAATGTTATATGTACGTCTTAAAATATGAAAATAGAAAGTTCACTTCCCTTTTCGTTCCGCCCCAGTCATTCTTTTCTCTTGATAAAATACTCTCTCGGCTCTTCTCACTCAGAAGCTGATAAAGTCCTGGCAGTATCTTCTTCCCTTTCCTTTGAAGCATGTCCATGGTTTTAAATCTAATTATTCTTCTTAATCATGGCGTTCGTGCTCGCATGGGGGGCCTCCAGGAGTTCCGGCTCCCATGAGTGCTTAGCCCAGTCCCCCCCACCCCTTCAGGAATCGGGGTGGGTTAAGGGGCACCCGCGGGCCAGCGGCCCCCCCCGTCACCCCCGGGGGGGTCAGGGGACTGCCTTACTCCCCTGGCAGCCGCCAAAATTCCTCATGGGAGTCGGGAGCGATGGTACGGGTCAGCCATAACTCCCACGAGCACGAGCGGAAGTCTATTTTCAAAAGTGGATTTGTTGTCATAGGATGGGGCAATAGAACCATTTATTCCGCTTTAAATGCAAATTCCAAAGGTACAGTGTGTTTTTGAATCCCTCCAGCGAAATACTGTCAGTCTGGATGCAGAAGAAGAAGAAGAAGAAGAAGAAGAAGAAGAAGAAGAAGAAGAAGAAGAAGAAGAAGAAGAAGAAGAAGAAGAAGAAGAAGAAGAAGGAGGAGGAGGAGGAGGAGGAGGAGGAGGAGGAGGAGGAGGAAGAAGAAGAAGAAGAAGAAGAAGAAGAAGAAGAAGAAGAAGAAGAAGAAGAAGGAGGAGGAGGAGGAGGAGGAGGAGGAGGAGGAGGAGGAGGAGGAGGAGGAGGAGGAGGAGGAGGAGGGTTTGGATTTGATATCCCGCTTTATCACTACCTGGAGTCTCAAAGCGGCTAACAATCTCCTTTCACCCTGTGAGGTGAGTGGGGCTGAGAGACTTCAAAGAAGTGTGACTAGCCCAAGGTCACCCAGCAGCTGCATGTGGAGGAGCGGAGACGCAAACCCGGTTCCCCAGATTACGAGTCTACCACTCTTAACCACTACACCGCACTGAAAGTAAGAAATAATGTTTTACAAGTTCCTGTTATGCTCCAGTCTAGTTTCCCTTGCTGTGCTTTCTTGTGTCAGTAGTCCGTATCACTGCCTGAATTATCTAGGAGCAATGCACAACCTAAACACTCCTAAATGGCTTCCTCATCCCTCTCCATTTCTTTCCTTGCTCTTCACCAGCCTCCAGAGAAACCCTGTATGTCTCTCAGATCTCAGTGTGAATATTATGGCAACCTGCACCCATGTGGATTCTGAGCACAAATTCAGTCTTATTAGTCATACCACTTACGCATATTTTCCACCACTGAATTAAACGCAAAGAAGCAAGAGTGTACAAAAGGAAAACTCATTTGTAGCACACAGTGATAACAACAATAGTAATAACGTTATTTTTATATCCTGCCTATCTGGCTGGGTTTCCCCAGTCACTCTGGGAGGCTTACAACATATCTAAAATAATAATAAAAACATCAGTCCTTAAAAACGTCCCTAAACAGGGCTGCCTTCAGATGTCTTCTAAAAGTCAGATAGTTGTTTATTTCCTTGATATCTGAAAGGAGGCAATTCCATAGGGCAGGCGCCACTACCTCAAACATGTAGTGTTTGTCTTCAACCTTTTCAGATCTGGTACCCACCTTTAGCCCAAACACGCATTTGGAGACCTACTTCATAACTTTTTACCAAATATTTGTGTGGTGGTAGTACTGGTCTTGCAACTTATCTGAGGTTAGGCTGCTGCTGTACCCGAATTAGTAAGTCCTGACTCACCAGTTCAAGACCAATATTTTAAAGGACAGGTGTCAGCTTCCACATTGTTCTCCGTTTTCTGAGTAGAGAAAACACCAACCACAGTATTTACATTTTAAAGAAATTTTCTTCTAAGTGCCCAATCCCCAAAATAGTCTGTTTCTGTTTTGTTCTTACCCAAAGTGGATGATGTGGCAGGTAGCTTTTACCTAGTAAAGAGTTTCCAGCAACGGCTTCTTAAACTGGCTCCATCCTCTGCTCTCGCTGTTATATACTAATTGAATAATAGCTTAATGAAGGGGTTGTGCACTAAGATGATTGTTTGTGGGAAGCAGACCTATGTTCCTGCCAACCTTCCAAGGTAAATAATTGGGTAAAATACAATATTCTGACTGTGATCAGTAGGTGTTATGTTTGGCTACAGACTTTGAGCCAACTTGGTTATTCAGTTCTCTTGGACTCTGGTGTTGATAAGCAATGCAGTGGGCATTAAAAGAGGCAGGAACAGTGGATGCAAACCACCCAACTTTCTTAATATTTGTTCTTTGCAGATGTCACATAGTGAGAATCAAATGGAACTTGGTTGCCTGAAGAGCTAAGACCATCTAAGCGCCGCCCTGCAGCATTCCCCATGAAAACCCGCTCTTTACCACTGTTCTGATTCAGCATTAAAGAGTGGGTTTTCCTGGGGAAAGTAGGGGGGGTGGAGCTCTCAGACATGGACTGGGAAAGTATGGATACCTGTGCCTGGAACACATGGGGCTAAAGGTAAATGTGGATGAGCCCTAAGACTCATCACTGCCATTGCTTGAGACTTGCTAGATTTTGCTAGTATGAACCATATACATTGACTGTGGACTGGATTGATTCTGCAGGAGCCCAAGGTGGTGTACGTGTGGTTCCTAGGAGATCACCTGTCTAGGCACTGACCAGATCCAGACCTGTTTAACTTCAGACTGTGAATAGATACTGGAACAATGATATTATGAACTTCCTGCAACCAATGGCTGCCTATGATCCTGATTCAACACTGCAGCATAGAACCAGGAGTTCAGAGAGGGTCCTGGTGGAACTTTTGCCATTACAGTGAGTACAGAAATCCACTCCTTAGTCCTGTTGGCCTTATTGCTGGATTCACACACAGTTCTCCTTCTCCTCATGGACAAGCTGGGAGCAGACCAGCCTGTAGTACGCCATTTGTCGGCACTGTTGGGATCAGTAGAACGGAAATAGACCCTACCTGAATAGCTTTTTCAGGCGGAGGTCCTAACATGCCCATTTTTCTTCCATCAGCCCCTTAAAAGACAGCAACTCTTTAAAAACATAATAGATCCAGTTGTAGTTCTCAAATCACCAGCAGATATTTCAAGAAAGAGTCAAATAGACTGAACCTATCCTACATCCCTAACTAGATAGTATAATAAAGGTAAAGATAAAGGGACCTCTGACCATTAGGTCCAGTCGTGACCGACTCTGGGGTTGCGGCGCTCATCTCGCGTTATTGGCCGAGGGAGCCGGCGTACAGCTTCCAGGTCATGTGGCCAGCATGACAAAGCCGCTTCTGGCAAACCAGAGCAGCACATGGAAACGCCGTTTACCTTCCCACTGTAGCGGTTCCTATTTATCTACAGTACTTGCATTTTGGCGTGCTTTCGAACTGCTAGGTTGGCAGGAGCTGGGACCAAGCAACGGGAGCTCACCCCGTCACAGGGATTCGAACCGCCGACCTTCTGATCAGCAAGCCCTAGGCTCAGTGGTTTAACCACAGCACCACCTGGGTCCTGGGATAGTATAATAGAGATCCATAATTACGTGATTGCTGGTCTCTAAGTTTTAGCAACAAGCAACCACAGCAAGTGGGCAAGAAGATGTTGCTGAAGGAGTTATGCTTTTCCTTGAGAGCTGCTTTCACGATGAAAATCCCAAAGTTCCACCACTAAAAAAAGCTTGTGGTACCCATAAAGTGAAATTCACGTTGTATTTCTGTTCTCCTGTTCTTGTGCTTCCAGAAGAGCTGTGCTTCACAAAAGCTTTAACCTTGATTTCAAAATGACAAAACTGAGCTTGTTTATCACCTCCTATTCTTTGCTAACTAATTATTGGCTCTTATGAAGGCTGCCATCTTTAACCCCCCTTACTTAAAGGAGGGATGCTATTCATTTAAAGCATCAGACCATGCAAGAAATGGAAAAACATGGGTTGAGAGGGGAGTGTGCTTGCCAGACATCAGGATGGTCCCTCTCAAAGTGAGATTATATATATATAGACACACACACATACCACATTTCATATCTGTCTCCATGTAAGCATATGCAAACACACAAGGTATGGAAGCAGAGCAGCAGGGAAGAAATTGCTTTACGCCTAGGGGAAGATTTTCAAAGGCATCAAGAGTAGAGAGGGGATTAGGCAAAGCAAAATATGTCACAGAGATTTCGCCTCCCATTTTTGGTCTTTGAAAAAGAAATGTCCCCTGGCTTCACTAAAGGGACGATCAGAAACTCGTTTTATCATAACAGGAAGAACCGCAGCAAATAGTTGAAAGAGATCGTGGAAGGTAGATTCAGCATGAGGCCCAGCTGACTCATAAATGGCGTCACACACATATCTCCAAGGCTGTAGGAGATGCAGGGCAGGAAAAGGCATGATGTGCCTGCCTGCCTGCCTATATAGAGCTGCTGGGGTCAGAGCAAGGTGGGGACATTTTCAAGGGTTTTGATATGGCTTTAAATATATAATGAAGATGGGGCCTACGTCTGCAGGTCAGAGGCATCCGCTGCTATTCTGAGGGCACAACGGTGGAATTGTTTGTCCATTATTTCTGAGGAGATACAGGTGCCTTTTAGACATTCTCCTAGCACCGTGGGAGCTATTTGTGAACAAGCAGCTCCTGAGCATGTTTATATTTATAGAGAGAATATGTCAAAGATATTCTGTGTGGGCCTTTCTTACTTGAAGCAGTGGCCAGTTCCATGGCTGGGTCATTTAGAAGTTTGCCTAGACACACAGGTGCTGAATGCTAGTCAAGGGAGATTGCATTTGGAGACCAACACGGTCTGTTGCTACTCTCTCTCTCTCTCTCTGTGTGTGTGTGCAGTGGGAGGTGGGGAGGGGTGACACGAAACCAGGTCACTTCAGCTTGGAAAGTCTGCTTGACTACTCCTATGGCAAAGTTGTTGTAAGAAACAGCAGCTGTGTGCAAGTAAACAGAGCACTAGGAAGGGGCAGTGGGTTGCATTATGATGAGGTGGTTACCATGGTATTTCAAAGTGGCCAATGAGGTGAAACACAATGAGGATCAGAAAGAAGCCACTCACACTTTTGGGCAGCTGGGTTTTTCAAGCATACCCTATGATATTCCACAGCAGTCGATGAAACGTTGTCACGCCACAAGCAAACTCATTCAGCGCCTGTCCTGTGGAATATAAGTGATACTACCTGTGTCAACTTAAGGGGCACAGGTGGGCGAAGAGGTGATTCTACATAGGCCTGGGCTTCTGTGCATACATGGAAGGATTTCCACAAATCCAACTTCTCCCACCAAATTCAGTGCTATCGAAGGAGAAGCTGCGTGTGCCAAATGTTACTTTTCCCTAAGACTATTATTTGTAAATAGTAAAGGTACAGAAGCCCTGCCTTCTGTGGAGTTTTCAGGCAGCCAATAATATAATGCAGTACATACAAACCTCCAGGTCAAAAGTGAGAGGGGCTTCCTTGTTAAAATCTGGACTATTTTATCTCAGAGGGAAATAAGTGATGAGTGTCTTGTCAGAAGACCTATTCCATGGGTTTGATCAAACATACAATTCACCTTTCAAACTTCTTATCATAGAAACATTAACCCTTCCATATCACAACCTACCTGCAAAATATCCCTTGAGAAAACCAACAGTGCTTTGCTAAAGCACATAATACTGAGCCACCATAAAGACAGGCTGAATCATGATTAACTCAAAAATTCATTTTCTTTCCTCACTCCTTTTTAAATCTGCATTTGTAATCTCATGTAGAGCCTTGATTTCTTTTGTGGCCTCCAGGCTCTGCAGAAATTCTAGTAATTAACAGTAATAATGAATATTTAGCAACCAACAAATGAATGAATATTTAGTCATTAGCAAATACCTACCCAAAAGGCGTTGTTGTGCATTGATGAAAGGTGGATAACAGTTTGTTGATCCTCTGCATTTATTACCAACAAGCAAATCTCAGATTGCAACAAGTGCATTTAAAAATGGTAATGTAGACATCAGTGATGATGCCCTGCTTGGTGCTTTAATTAGGCTGACTGCCTTACATGGGAAAAAGGACCTGGTTATTTTTCAAAAACAGAACACTTTAGGTTGGTGGAATATTTTAATTTTGGGAAAATACCAACCTATTGTTTATTGTTGTTTAAAGCCCTTCTTGAGCATCCCATGAACTGCAAGAAGATCAAACCTATCCATTTTGAAGGAAATCAGCCCCGAGGGCTCATTGGAAGGACAGATCCTGAAGCTGAGGCGCCAATACTTTGGCCACCTCATGAGAAGTGAAGACTCCCTGGAAAAGACCCTGATGTTGGGAAAGATGGAGGGCACAAGGAGAAGGGGATGACAGAGGATGAGATGGTTGGACAGTGTTCTCGAAGCTACGAACATGAGTTTGACCAAACTGCGGGGGGCATTGGAAGACAGGAGTGCCTGGCGTGCTATGGTCCATGGGGTCACGAAGAATCGGACACGACTAAACGACTAAACAACAACAACAAGAGCCCTTCTGAATGAGGTAAAAGAAAAATGAGTCCTGTAGTTAGGGAGGTTCTTAGTTATCGTGGTTCAAGTTATTGTGGTTCAAGACTGGGCAAACTGTGCTCAAAGGATGCTGAAAATTCCAAATCTTTCCTCTAGCTAGTTTCTTTATAGTGAAGTTGTATGGCAGTTCTTTGCAGTTTGCTTATCAATAAGCAAGTTGGGCTAGTCTAGAGTCCAGTTTCTAAAACCATGGCTAACCAGACTCTTTCAGGAAGCTTAATCTGAATCATCTACAGATGTACAGCAGTTAAAAACATGCCTGGAAAATATCTGTGTAATTTAGGGGTGGGGCGGAGGGTGGGAAGCTTGTGATTCACAAAGATAGGCCACAGGCGCCACACTGTGGTAGCAGGGGGGCATAGGAGTTTGTTGGGACGAAACTGTTCTTCTGAATTATTCTATATGTTTGTTTTCTTATATTTATATATAGCTTGAGTAATAGCCCTTCTTCGTTGGTTTTTCTCCCAGCTTTTCTTAGAGACAAGCTAAATTCTATCAACCTTATGGCCTATAGCAAAATTATTTATTTGGGCAATTTAAATACAGTGGCACCTCTGGTTACGAACTTAATTTGTTCCGGAGGTCTGTTCTTAACCTGGTACCACTTTAGCTAATGGGGTCTCCTGCTGCCACCGCACTGCTACCGCACGATTTCTGTTCTCATCTTGAGGCAAAGTTCTTAACCCAAGGTACTACTTCTGGGTGAGCAGAGTCTGTAACCCAAAGTGTTTGTAACCCGAGGTGTTTGTAACCCGAGGTACCACTGTATCTCTACACATGGTTTATAACATAGAACAAAGATGTTTAATTTAAAATCCAGAGAATTTCAACACTCTATAAGAAACAACAACTAAAAAGAACACTCTCTTTAGCAAGAGTGTATATATAAGAACAAATAGCAACTGAACTGTCAGACATGCCAATTGCAAGAAGCCTGCAAACCTGCAGAAATGTGTTTTAGAGGTGCTCACTTTCCCTGAGAATGCCAACTTCTAAAAAATAAAATAAAAAATAGTGTTTGCCTGCATTCTGCATAATACTTGACATTCCTCATTGGATAAATCTTCTACAGCTTTAAAGCTCTTGACAATGTGTAGAAACTGTGTATTTCCAAGGAGAAATTTAAATGAAAAAAATGTAGTTTTGTTTTAAACATGGCTCAGACTTTATATCATCAACTGTGTGAAGGGGACAATGGTCTTGTACTCCTTGCCAGAGCAATGCATTGTATTGGGGGCAGGGCCGGCGCAAGACACTTTGGCACCTGGGGAGGACCCCACAATGACTCCCCCCTCCCCACCAAGGAAGAAGGGGTGAGGGAAGATCTAAATCAGGAACAAGGGGGGGAAGAAAGATTGACATTGGGAATTGATGCCCCTGTGGATTCTGCTGCCTGAGGCAGTAGTTTCACTTTGCCTCATGGGTGGGCCAGACCTGACTGGGGTTCAGCAGGCAATCTGCCAAGAGGCAGTTAATCAGCTGCTGATGCTGAAGAAAGTTGCCATGTTTCAGTAATGGTATTACTTTAGCAAAGGTATTTGTGTAGAGACTTTGCAGCAGCAAAAGCATTAAAATAAATGTAACATCATTAAATTTAAGTGTAACATCAATAAAGCAACAGTAATCCCTATAAACAAGGTATTGTTACATAACCAAATTGCAAATAAACATGCTCTTCTATATTTAAATTTTAAAAAATCACATTTGTTTTGACTTTCAAGCCCTAATCCCCCAGTCTGTCATCCCTGTATCTAGCTATGGTAGGTGATAAAATATGCACAGAAATATGATTTTATTTTATTTTTTTATGTAATGCTGATGGCAGGAAGATAAAAGGAAAAACAAAAGCGGGTATTTTTTAATATATAGTGTATGTTGCAGGGATACTGCCTATAATAAAATAGTGGTGGCAATACTAAACAGCAGCAGACCTTCTGTTGCAATATTGGGGGTTAGTAGGCTACTGGGCCAGTAAGCCCCAGATGGACAATCAATATTCTATATATTGATGTGGGAGGGAGGTGAGGCTCTTGAGTAAACTCTGAGACTGCAGAACTCCACAGCAGTGCGCTAAAGCAAAAATTCTCCAAAATCCTGCCTCACACTCAAACATGAGACCAGGGTTTCCCAAACTTGGGTCTACAGCTGTTGTTGGACCACAACTCCCATCAAATATCGAAAGTCAAATTCCCCTGCCCCTGCACGAGACAGGCAGCCCTTATTAGCAGTCTGGCTGCTACTTTCCATGACCTTTGGCCTTTCAAATGTTGGATTCCCAGCATGGCCCGTGCTACTGTTTCTGATGGGTTATGTTCTACTTCCACTGTCAGAATGCTTCTGAATACCAGTAGCTGGAAACCACAGGAGTGAAGAGCACTATTGTGCTCAGGTCCTGCGTGCAATACTGTGAGTACAGGATGCTTGTCTTGATGGGCCACTGGAGTGATCCAGGAAATGAGAGTTAAAGAATCCGGCAACATGGAGGCCCTGCCCTAGATAGGGTTGCCAGACTCAACAGAGGACAGGACTTCTGTGCCTTTAATTGCCCTGCTCTCTTTTGAGTCTGGAAACCTTAAAGAAAAACCTTTGTTTAATTTCCAAGCAAAGGGTCTGCTGGTTTCTCTTTAAGGTTTCCAGACTCAAAAGAGAGCAGGGCAATTAAAGGCACAGAAGTCCTGTCCTCTATTGAGTCTGGCAACCCTAGCCCTAGAGGCTGCTAAATCTCAGGTTTGGCCCCTGACCTATATTGACCTTCTCTGGCAAACCCATAAATTTTGGTAACAGTGGCACTGACTCTAGCTTCCATCCTGAGCTACAAATTGAACCCTAACCTACTTATCGGCTTCAAGGGGTCAGGAAATATGCAGCCACCCTAGACACTGAGAGAAACAAGTTCAATGGAAGCGTGCACCTTGCATCTTCCCCACCAAACTGTAGCCACATTCTCAAAGTAAGTAAATCACTTCCCAAGTTTGGTGAAGAGCCTTTGGACTTCACTTTCTTTGTGTTTCTTGCTTTGGCCACTGAGGCAACGGCACCATCCAAGTAGCCATGGGATGTAGCACTCTGTACCAAAATGTCTTTTTTCAAAAAAATTCTGTGCCAACTCCCAAGAACTTGGCAATAACCCAAATTATGAAAACTGTGTTAAATTATGCAGATATCTTGCTGGTACTTCTTATTCTTCTTGTGCCCAATATAATATTGTAATATATAATTAGTCAGGTCTTGAAAAATAGCCAGGGAAATCTGCAGTAAAAGGTGCATTTTATTGATGTTAAAGTAAAATATGGCACTCGTTAATGTAAACCACTTACAGTATTGGTTTTTTTAATGCCCTAGGGAGCAATTTAAAACTTTTTAATTAGAAGAAAATTATTCTGCTCTCTGCCTACGAACATAGAATAAATAGTATATGTCACTTAAATATAAGCTAATATTCTTTTGCTTAAATCAGGGGGTGGGAACCAGCAGCCCTTGACAGCCTCCTTAATTGACTTGCAGTGTCCTTTCTTTGTCCTGGTCCCTGCAGAAAAAGAGCCTCCTGTTGGAGTCAATATAAGTTATCTGAGCCTAAGTTTGAGGGTTGTCACAGGCAAGGAGGGAAGGCTTAAACACCCCCCAGCTGCTTGACAGTGGAACCGTCTCCCCCAATAGGTTGTGGACTCTCCTTTCTTGGGAGGTTTTTAAAGCAGAGGTTGGATGACCATCTGCCATAGATGCTTTCGCAGAGATTCATGCATTGCAGGGAGTTGGACTAGATGACCCTCAGGGTCCCTTCCAACTCTACAATTCTATGATTTTATCTCTTGCAACCCTAACCCTGCTGGAAAAAATTGCTGGCTGTGACGGTATGCAGCCTCTCCAGCCACATTGTGCAACAAGTTCAACGTGAGCTTTATCCCAGAAGGCTTGAAAACAGACTTCGGGAAAGGTGCCAATGGAAGGCTGTTTTCAAGCCACATGACTAGAACCTTTTTGGAGAGTGCAGCTGGACAGGGAAAGGTTAAGCATCCTCAGCAGCAGTTTCCCTTGTAGATCACCCACCTCAAGCAGTTAGGCATGTAGTAAAGGCGAAATGCTCGTCTTCCAAGTTTCAATACACTGTGCGAGAGACTGTTTATGTCTGTGCTGGCTCTGATTCTGCCCATTCTTGGCATAGAGCCCCAGGAAGGTCAGCTCTCCGGCTGAAAAGGCTTAAGTGCTCTCATTTTGCCTGCTGCTTTACTCTGGGGTCCAACATTTGATGATTGATTTTCTCATGCTTGCATCTCACTCTTCCAACAGGAAGCATAGAGCAACAAACAACCCACAACATTACACATGGAAGTAAAATAGCACTGAAAACAGTTCTATTTTGTTATTTGGGTTATATGGATAAAAATTGGGTTGTTGTTGTTTTTTAAAAAAACCAAAACTTTGTAACATAACCAGGAACGGAGCAGGAAGTGCCCTATCACACCTTCGAAGGTACTTTTTATGTTCTTGGCTTTGAATCGGGCTGTTGTGTTTCACTTTGGGCCCTATGAAATGTGCTAGATCAGCAAGTGGTCTTCAGCCTTTTCAGATGCAGGACCCACTTTAAACCCAAAGAGGTATTTGGGGATCTGTTCCTTAATCTTATAACATGCAGTGGTGGCTGTGCTCCTCTTGCAATCCACCTTAGGTCAGGCTGTGACCCACCAGCTGAAGACCACATGGAGGGTTCACATGTGTCGTGGTGACTCAACTCTTGAAATGGGCATATGGCTTCACTGCCCTAGAATTCCAATCACTTATGGACATTTTGTGCATTCTATAGATTAGCTGTCAGTTTAAGCAGAATCGTATTCGACATACGGTAACAAAGCAAAGTCTGGCGTGGTAAGGTGAATATAGTCTTTTTATTGACTACTGTGAGTAGAACAAACTAAATACATCTGTAACAGTTTGGGTTCCTTTATACAGTACATTAAATAAGTTATGCACATAAAATAGGTAACAAAAACTCCTAGTATAGAATCAAATGGCAAAAATTAGATAGAAAACAGAATCCAAGGAGTCTTCCTGTAGTAGAATTTCACATACATTTTCAAAAATTGTTTTAAAATCATGAATGGTAGCATTCATTTATGTACACTGGAGTTAGTGTGTTTTCCTCTTAATACATAGCAAGCCATTGTAGTTGCATGGAAAGTTATGGAAGACTGCCTATTTACACACAATTTCAGAATGCCGTCTCACTTTCTCTCTCTCACACACACAAATACAGACACCCCCCCCCCACTTACCTCTTTGGAGCAAATTTTCTTTTCATTTCTCTGCAGAAAATAATGTGGCAAGTGGGGGTTTACAAGCCAATAAGTAATTTCAACACCACAGTTTTAATTATTATTTCCATATTTTCTGCAAAACCAATTTATTATTCCTTGCAGTACAAGAAAAGTTTGAGAATAACAGGGCTGCTTCTTTGACTGCCTTTTTTTCTTTTTTGCATGTGGCAGAGAAAGGTCTGCATCCAACAGAAGTGGCCATTTTTGATAACCTTAAAACCTTGATCCTCTTCACTCATCAATAAAACTGAAGACTTCCCTCTTTGGCACTGCAACACTAAGTGATGTGTCACATGTGGAATTTTTTCCTTTTTTTCTTCAGGCAGTCTAGTATCTGGGAATGTGAATGCATGGAGACGTGTTCTAGAACAGGGGTTCCCAACAAAATTTTCTCGAGGACCCCTCATCGAGCCGCTATTGTGACAAGGACCCCCATTAATTCCTAATCCTAAATCTTAATTAATTAATTCCTAATCCTAAATCTTTGTTTTGCAAAGAGGCAGTGCGCGCCAGGGAGGAGGGAGGGGAATGGAGAAGACAGGGTACCTGCGCAGTAGCGCACAAATGAAGCCAACGCGCGCAAAGCATCTTGGGGAGGTGAGCGTTAGTAGAATGCGCGTGCTGCCTCTTTGCAAAACAGTAGTGTTTGTAAAGCGCCACCTAACGGCATACAGCAGAACTACTGCCTCTATCTAATTCTAGTTTTGCGCTAGACTCTGCTCATGCAGGAAGCGGCCAAAACAAAAAATCTGTTATCATACGAAATATATTTAATATATTTTTTTATTCTAATAGCATCTTGCGGACCCCTCTGGCATAGCTCGCGGACCCCTGGGGGTCCCCGGACCACCTGTTGGGAACCACTGTTCTAGAAGATCAAATATTACCTTTTTAAAAATGGCTACCACAGGATAGCCATTAGAAATAATGCTAAATCACATTTGGGCACCAAATGAACATGTGCTCCTTTATCTTCTCCACTCGCAATTTCATCTCCCACAACAACAATAGTAGCAAAATATAACCTTCAAATGAGGCAAAGTATGCTTCTGCTGCTAAACCTCAAGTGAGTTAGGAAATTAGAGCACAGAGTTGCTTCACATGGTATACTTCTGAATTAATCCAATGTCAACCATATCAGAATGATAACCTTTCAAACACAAAAGCCTTACATAGTCACTTTGCTAAGTGAATGCAGCTTTGGGTATATCTACACCCCCCACCCCAATTTTTGGGGGGCTAGGTGTGTTTAAGTCTTTCCCCAATCCAAATCCTTATCCGCTTGCTCCCCAGGGGAAATGAATAAGGCTTTCCGTGTGGCTGCAATTATTTATTAACATTAATTTACTTTTTAATCTAATTCAACCATCAAGTTAACTTCAGTCTAGTTCAATCATATAATTTAATAGTTAATTTGGCATGCTCAAGATTTAGCATCACAACTTAATGGATTTAAGTTCTTAGTGGATTTGAATTCTTTTCAAGTGTCCTCCCAGTGACATGCTTTCAAATGCCCTGAAGTGAACAGGCAGGTTGCTAAAGATGCAACAGGGAGGCCTCACAACTCAGGAACGTAGCCAAATACGTTGGTAAAGTCGCATTCCTTGGTTTTCAGTGCACAGGATCCCTAACTGGAGGCATCAGTTTAAAGATATATACTGCTTAGAGAAGCAAAAATATCCCGTTGGACTTGGATGTCCGTGAAATCTGTTATTTGCAACTTGAACTTTATTTAACTTAGCTCACATGCACTGAGAGACCAGGTGATAGAAAACCTGTTGGAATAAACCATATTTGGTGGGGGGGGATCCTGTTATTTTATTTATTTATCCTGTTATTTTATTTATTTAATGTATATATGACATCAAAGTTTACAAAATTTATGTATCAATGAATCTCAAACATTTAAAGTCAACAACTTCTCTCTCTCTCTCTCTCTCTCTCTCTGTGTGTGTGTGTGTGTGTGTGTGTGTGTGTCTGTAAGAAAACAATACCTTGGTGTTACGAGACAAAGCAATTGGATCTGGGGGAAAGACCACCAATCCCTTTTGTAAAAATCTTTGGACAAAACATTTCAATCTGTTGCAGCCCATAGACAGGTTCTTAAGCAGCTTGTGCATAACTGTAAGGAATTAAAATGGATCAACAAGTGGGGTGGCTGCTGAGTCATTATATGAAGTAGTTTTAAATCCTCCTTTCAGCAAACAAAAACAGCATCCTTGTGCCTCCGCCCCCCCCCTTTTCCATGTGTCCAAATTGAAAGAGAGGTGGGGGAAACGGAAAGGGGGTGGGGGAATCAATAAATATAGACTTAGATAATGGAAGGAGTGGAAATAGCTAGAACTAATAATCAAGCTCACTTACATCTCATTTCACTTGATTCACTTTTGCCTGAGAAAGAAATTTTCAAATAATGGTCAGATTGCATACCAAAGATGAGAGAAGAGGATGCCCACGCAAGCTCTGCTTTGTGGTAAAATGAACAAGTATCTTGTTAGAACCTCAGGCGAGAGTACAATTTTGAGAAAGTTCAGATAAAATGAAACAATGGGCCAAAGTCCTCAGGATCCCAGGAAGACCCTTCTGAGATCCCACTAAGGAAGGCTAACATGGACTCCTAAAAATGACATTACAATGGCATGGAAAATACCCCAAAACAATGTTAGCCTGAGCACCAATGTGCTGGAGTACAAACCTTCTTCAACATTTTGAGGCATCTGTTTTTCAATGTAGAAAACTAATAAACTGTGTTGAGCGCAATCTTCTCTTTTTTTTAGAGTGCATTAGTGTCTATTGCTGTCACGGAGGCTGGGGTGGAGGATCGAGAAGTGGCGGCCGACGTTTTCTCTAGAGCTGGACTTGCTACCGTATCGACTGCTTTGAGGGCAGCGGCTGCGGCTGCGGATCGGCCTGCTGGTGTAGGGGCTGGTTTGACTTGGCTGTGTAAGCCCTGCCCACAGATTCGGTGGTGCCTCTCCCAATCTTTGTGCTGGCAGAAGGAGCCACAGTAGCGGGCAATGTTGCAGCCGCTACAGGTCTCGCTGGCTTTGCGCCCACAGTTCCAGCAGCTCTGGAAAAGCAAAGAACAAGCGTTTCTCTTATGCACAGCTTCGAACGAGGCTGGTATCCGCCCATCCCGACTGAAGCCATCAGAGGAAGGTAACAAGCGGTACCCCACCCCACAAAGTGGTATTGACCAACATTTCTATAACGGAGAGATTCATAGCAATCCATGCAAGTCCTACCACCCGCACCATTAAGAGAACAGCACCACATCGTGAGAAGCCTACAACAAATTAGCTGCACTATAGGTTTAAATGGGTTAATTTGTAAGAAGGAAGGTTTTTCTGAAAGCCCATCCAGCATGTGGAGGATCTTCCCTAGGCATGGGGGTTCCAACCTGGAAGTTGAGCAGGGCCACACAATAACTTTGCCTGCCACAACTAAGCAACATGGCAGAAAAGCAACTGGGAGAAGGGAGTTCTGCCGTGACAAAGCATCTCCTAAATTGGCTTTCATTCACTTGCATTTCACTGACTGCCAACATCCCGCAAATCCAAAAGATGGCCTCTCCAATATAATTGCTGACACTGTCCTCACTGCAACTGTTCCCAAACTATGGGGGCCAGCAAGGTGTGTGTGCGCGGGGGGGGGGGGGGGGCGCAAATCTCAGAGCCTCATGCAGTCACTGAAAATGACAGTGGAGATTCGATGGCAGCACCAATGAATCCGAATTAGTTGCTTGTTGGAGAGAGGTGTCTCAAAACTCTAATTGACTTTAGATTTTTGCTCCAATCAGATTAGTCAGAATGAAAAACAAGGATCAATCCGGAAAGATTGTATGTCATCTTTAAAGTTCTTGCCTTGGGACTTTTTCCATGATTGCCAGAGATATTCCCTTGGCTTCTCACCTCTGTAGACTCCTCCTGCTCATTGACGACTAGGAAAGCGTCTTCTGTAGCCTGGCGTTTTGCATCGGCAATGGTCTGTTCCATGCGGGCTCTCTCAGATGCAATCATTTCAAATGCCTTCTGCTCTGCCTCTGCTACAGCTTTTTGGACTTCCGACATGGCCTGGCGCTTCACTTCATTCACAGCTTCTTCTGAAGGGAAACAAAAGCCTCATCAAACGGCTTCACATTGGAAGGCAAAGTATATAGCATGGAAGTACCCAGTGGTCATAGGAGTTAAGAAAGTGAAGCTTTTGCATAGCACTTGAGCCTAACACGGCAATACTACTGAAATGATGGTCATACTCTGATTTCTTATGCCCTCTACTGCATCACATAGGAGCACCAGCAGACTTTTTGATCACATTTGTATCCAAAGAGTTCAGCATGCTTTGGGTTACCTTGAGCCTCTGAAACTGAGTAAACTACAAATCTAACTACGGTAAATGCATTGAGATAGTTACCCTTTTAACAAAGGTGGCAGTCCATACAGAAAGTTAGGGATGCTATTTGAGTAAACTAAGCAAGGCAGTAGAAACTCTAGCCTTGAAAATTAATGCAGTCTCTTTTCTTGGTGCCATTTCACTCCTTTACTGTCCTTGACCTCGCTTGTTGGCCCATCCAGCAGTTTAATTCTACTAGCTACAGAGACCCTTGTGATTCTGTTTACGAGCACCCATGATACCACATTAAGGGTGGTTTTGCTGCATCAGCATCATCAACAGAGAATTAAATAGCAGTGTCAGCAAATGAAGCAGAAGCCAATGAAAGAAGGGAGGGAGCAGTAAAGGGAAGCATTAAAAAGAACAGTATCAAACAATGCAAACATATTTGCAGGGAACTCAGAAAGTCGCAGAGAACTCAGGAGGTACTTTTCAACATGCACAAAAATTAACACAGAATGAAGCAAATGGTTTTATCCAGCTTCTACTTAAAGCAAACCTTCAAACATTGTTCAGAACCCCAAGATGAACCCAATTTTAGGTAGTGTTACCCTTTAAAAATTGATAATGAAACACAATGGCCAAAGTCCAATGGAGCTAGGTGTGCTTATGCCCATGAATTTACAGTGTGACCTATGTGTAGAACCTGTATTTCCATAGAGTTTTCCTATGGAACTCTATCTTTTTAACTATTAAAAACATACTAACACAGAGACACTTTTCAATGTTTTTCCCCAGAGAAGAGGAAGTGGAAGATTGTCTACCTTAGAACCCAAACGCTACATAAACAGAGGGATGACATGTCTTTTAGCTTCCGTACTTGACCTTGCCAGTTTTAAAACTGTTTGTAATGCTATATTAAAACAGGGCTTTTTTAAAAGAATGTGAAAATACCATCTTTTCATAATTAGCAGACTGCTGTGGAAACTGCATTTAAAAGTATTCTTGAAACTTTTGCTTGCAATTGTGGTATGTAACAGAAACACTCCTATATTTTTTTTAAGGGATATAGAAAGTATTCCCTTAACATAAAAAGAGATTCCTTTCCCTCTGCCTTCTCCTTTGCCCTATTTTGTCTCAAGGAGCAGGGCAAAATTCCCTTCCTTTTGTTCTGCTATGCCCTCTTCCAGCTTCTGCCAGAAAGGCAAACTGAAAAACCAAGTGAACATTGTCATTGCTAACATTTACCCAGACAACCCCCAGATTAAACATGCAAGGAGCAGTGGCACATTTGAGACTCTCTATCAGCTACCTCTAAGGAAAAGAGGCTCAGACACCCCCTCTCCTTCCCCCTCCCCATCTGGGGAAGGTGCCAGCGCTGCCTGGCTGGCTGGCTGAAATGCCTAGGTCGAATGGACAAGCAGTGATGGGTCCAGATGGGTCCATCTGCTGGAGGCCTTGGTTGGCTCTGGCCATTATCACTCTCTAGGCAGTGAGACAGCAGCCTATTTATGAGGCCTTTCCCCAGCCAACCTGTGGTGCGTAAGGCTTTCCATCTTCGCAAGAATCTCTTGTAACATTCCACAGCTTCTCTGTGTGGCACTTCTCTGAAGGGGGCCTCCTTACTTACCAGCCTTTTTCCATATCTCTTCGGTGACATAACTGGCTGCTCCTGACCTGCTGCTGAACTCCCGCTGAGAATCTGTAGAAGGAAGGGTGGTGTCAACAGTATTAGACACAGAAATATTCTCCCACCCAAACTCTAAGAATTGATAGGCTGCATCTGTTCAGCAAGAAGTAGCATGAAGAGAACAGGGTAGGATTAATTGCTAAAAAACCAAGCCAAGAGACTTCTGCAGTTTAACAGTGTTCACCAAAAGGCAAAATGATAAATGGCCACTCTTAATTTAGTGTCCTGCATAATTTATTGGACAGCGAAGCCAATTTCCATCTTTTAATACTCTGTCATCACAGGCTACACACTTATAAATATATCTTGTCAAGCATCTGCTTTGCCCTACTGTAATGAGCATTAATCCTTGCTAATGGCATCTCACATTTTTACAGTGCGCCTTGTAGTCCCAAGGATTTCAGGCCACTGGAGCACACGCTATATTTTAAGGAGTCGTTTGAGAACAGGAACTCACAAGATACACAGTGCTACACAGAAATCAAGGAAGATTAACACTGAAATGTTTTCCTCCCATGCATTACATTCTCACTGTCTTCAGTTGCATAGTTAGATGAGATGTTGCATACTTTCAGATTGAAAGCAATGCATTTCTGACACCCTGATGTAAGTGTAACCTTATGCGCCAGATGGGGGAAACCAGAGGATACAGCATTTCTCAACCCAGAAGTATGTCTCCATTCTCATCTTGCCCCCTCCCCATAAGTATAGCTCACTTACAGACGTACTGCAGTATTCATTACTGAGTGTGCCTTTGTTGAATTACTTTTTTACTCAGAGGAGACTTTGCTGAAATTAATGAACCTAAGTGAGTCATGACAATGTAAAATGAAAAAGTAGAGGGTAACCAGCGTAAATGAACTTAATAATCAGTCTATATAAGCAACAAAATCTAATAGATGTGTTGCCTAACATTTTATTACCAAAAATGGATATTTTGGTATCAATGGTATAACCCTGAACTAAAAAGACATATACAAATACACAAATTTAGAAAACTGAATACCAAATATAAAAGCTATGTGCTACAATAACTAAAAAAGAAAAATCTATAAACAGAACCTATATCTCCAAAACATATAACCATACAAGAAACTCTTTCTACATCACATGGGTTATACTTCTTCAATGTTATTCTTTATCATAGGATGTCCATCAACCAGATTTTCTGGATGACTGAAATATCAATACCAAACATGTTCGGCTTACAAGCCTCCTTCAGTGGTTTATTTTGTTATGCTGCATCCTTTATGCATGAGCTCAGCCAAATTATGTCCAAGTGTCCCTCTTGCTTGAGTCAAGGTTACAAGCCAATATCTCCACTTGCAATCATCTATGTAAAAGTCCAAGGCACACGACGACTAAATTCTTAGCCAGGGCCATTGCTCTAAGTAAAAGTTGGCGGAAGACAACCCATTACTAGTGCTTTATCCCCTTGTGAGGATCATCTATTTTAAAGTTTTTGGGACTCCCCACAGCATTCACCACTCAAGTGCTATTCCATACTTGGAATCTTCTATCTATATCTGAACAACCTACCTCCACTAAGCCAAGTTTTGACGGGTTATGTAAGAGGTTGTTTATTTTGCAAGCACATTTCCTTGTTCCAGTTGCCATTGGAACTTCTCCAGCCCCCAATCCATAATTAAAGCATTTGAGATGGCAGATAAAGTACCCTGGCCCCAACATTCTGTTTAATGCATGGTTTTGCATGCACCCTCTACTACAAAGTAAAATTCATATACTTTGTTTTGAGGAAGAGATATCGAAATGCCTCTCTTTCATATCATCAGGATATGGTGGAATACAAAAATCATTACTAAGATTTTTTTACTGTTCCCTGCCCACAAGTTCACAATCCAAAAAAGACGGGACACTTAAGGAAAAAAGGATTGGGAAGGAGGGAATATGCTTAGGATTGGAGGGTGGCGGGAGAGAATCACAAAACGGCATGCGACTGAGTATGCTGAGTGGTCACAGAATGGGCGGTGGAGTTTCCACACTGCAACTCTTTTGTTGCAGGCCCACAACTTGTTTATCCACAGAATTTTTATTTTTAAAACTTGTAGCAAAAACCATGGCACTTTCATTTCCATCTGGCGTCAGGAATTAAAGCCAACAGTTGCTGCATCAGTAAGCATTTAGAAGCCTTATGTAGCTGGTTTTGCACAAGCTGTAGCATCATGAAAGCAGCTGGTAGGGGAGAGGTAGGCAGAGGCCACAGAGAAAGAACTGCGGGTGGAGGGGTTGCCATCTTTGGAACTCCTTGGGGAAAATCACCAAAATAAATCTGCTGTAACCTGGAACTGGGTGTGTGCAGCCCAGCTAATTGACAGCTGAATGGGACACAGTTGTGAACAGCCTGAGGATGCTCTGTCCACCTTGGTGCCTGCCCATGAAAGCAAGCCTAGAGGTGAGAGACTAGGGTGATGCCAGCTGGTACCAGGAACCTTCTTTCTTGTGAGATTCCAGGGAGGTTTGTGAGTTTGTTTGGGCCTTGAGTGAGAGCCAGGAGACAGAGATATTGAGTGGGGAAGTGTGTCAAGGAGAAAGAATTTACATGGTCTATATTTATTCGTAACTTGTATTAATTGATTTATTAATCCTGTCTCCCTGCAATAGGCTTGTTTTTGACACTATCCTATCCACCCCAGAATTTCAGGAGATAGTTATCAAGGCAAATCCTCTACCTAGATGCACGCCCCAGGTTAAATATTAATGTGTGACAAGCAATTTCTAATAAGGGAAGTCACTAACAGTATAATGGGAGTCTTAATTGGTTATTTCACTGGAATGTAGTGTGTGGGGGGACAGATTCAGTGAGAAAGACTGCATTGCATTTTTACACTTAAAATGCTAGAAGCAGCAGCAAACGGCAAGGATTTCACAAATAAAAGAAATACATGACTTCTATTTATTCCTCTTTTGTTTCCTTTGCATACAACTCTACTTCAACATCCATTCAGGTTCAAACTTCTGAATATCCAAGGCACACAGCGGCAGGGAAGGCACAGCTTGCTCAATTCCAGATAGTTCTATTTTTGTGCAGAAGTTAACTCAGAAGTAAGGTGCATTGTACTGAATGGGATTTAATTAATTTGTGCATAAGTAATTCGTGTGTTGAAGATTACAGCCTAAGCTGCAAAAGCAAAGGAGCCCGTTGAAAAGAATGGGAACAATCTAATACTTTGGTCTTCTGGCACACTAATAATACACAGCCACTTTCTGAAAACGGCTGTTAAATGTTATTCCACTTCAGAACACATATGGAACATGCAGAGTTCCATAGCTTACCACTGTTAATGGAGTCTGAACTCCCTGGGCTATGTTGCCTCGTGATTAAGTCATTCCCTCCTTTCCGTGGCTCTGTGGTTTCACTGCATCGCCTCTTCCAATAGTTGAGCTCTTCTCTATCAGCCTCCTGACAACGGCGGAGAACGGCCATAGAGCGCCTGGTCTTCTCGACCATTTCCATGATGCAATTCAATGCCTTCCAGAGAGAGGAAAGAACACCGTTTGAAGAAGCTGTTAGAAAATGTATTTCCTCCTGCAACTTTAAGAAAAAGAAACTCAGGGGCAAAACTACAGTATCAAAATTAACAGGGCGAAGGTTTTCTTGGTTTTGCTGCAGTAAATGGTTTCAAACTGTGATGCTGCATGTTGTAGTGATCCCCTTAAAAAAAATCAAGCCCAAACTCTTGCATATATATATAAAAATACAAGTATATTATGGGAAAGCAGGTTGGTCTAGTACAGTCATTGACACACTAGTTTTCTACATAACTGAGTTGTTATTTTTAATGGAAACATTTAAATATGCAATTCATCACATGAAATGGTACAAGCTATGTGATGCTGGTCACATAGCTTGGCTTTTAATTAGCTGCAGGATGCTCTTTTGCATGACTCTCAATCTGTACATTTATTTGTAACAAATTCCACTGGAGATGCCAGGAACGGAATCTGGGACTTCCTGTATGTAAAAAGCATGTGCCCAATTACTGCATTATAGCCCATCTAGGCTAAACAAGTGCATTCTCTCTCTCTCTCTCTCTCTCTCTCTCTCTCTCTCTCTCTCTCTCTCTCTCACACACACACACACACACACACACACACACACACACACAAACAAGCACACACTTGCAGCATGCACACATGCTGTTATATTTCCACTGCTCCATGGCAGAGCACACACTTTACATGCAGAAAGGCCCAGGTACAATCCATAGCATCTCTACTTCCAAGGAGCAGGCAGCAGGAAATGAGAAGGATCTCAGCTGGAGACCCTGCTCCAGACACAATACACAATATTGAGCTAGGTGGATAAACAGCCTGCCCTGGTATTAGGTTTTCTGCAGTCCAGGTTTATTTGGTTCCCTCCCCCCTATTCCAGTCTCTCACATGATCAAGATGCTTCCATTCATCAGCCCATTCTCTCTCTGTTAGGCGATGGTCCACGAGTTCATCCTGATAACCTCCGTTTAACCCTGTAATGCATGGCAAGGAAAATGCTACGTCAGAAAAAGAGCCTTGACAGTTTGATGCGATACAAAGATATGGGTGGGGGAGAGAAGAGCTATTACAGTGGACCCTCCAGATACGAACTTAATTCGTCCTGGGGGTCCGTACTTACCCCGAAAAGTCTGTATCCAGAGGTGCGTGGCGAAACCCGGAAGTATAAACTTCTGGGTTTGCTGCCTTTGTAACTCGAAATTATGTTACCTGAAGGTAACATAACCCGAGGTACCAATGTATTCTATAACAGTGGCCCATGGAAAAAATCCCCTGCCTGGGAGTCAAATTTTGTCTGTAAGACTCTTTCCCCCCCCCCCACCCCCAAAATCCACAGCCATCTATCAATCCAGCTCAATCCTGCTTGGTCACTATCTCCCCTCACCATCACCCACCTATCCAAGTGGGCCCACAGGGGTGAGGAAGAGATAAACATAGCCCAGGCTTCTAAAGCCCCAGAGGGCTACCAGATCAACAAAGGAGCTGTATAGGTTTGTGTGCCTTTGATTTTGCTATGCAAGAACCGAATCTATGGAGATTCAAAAAGCACTGAATTTGTAGCTTTAGTAGCTAAGGGAAATGCGTTTGAAAAATAGATGGGACTCCTTACCTATACCATGCCTATCTCGCAATTCTCTGTGCTCCAATGCCTTGCTTGGGTCTCTGTACAAATGGGACGTTGCAATGTCTTCCAGGGTGTAATGCTGGAGTGGGGGTGGAGTAGGATGAAACTGCCCCGCTGGGTTTATGACGGGCAACATCAAAGCCGGGCTGTGGCGAGGTGCTGGACTAATGGTGCACACCCTCTTGGCAGGAGGCTCTGATGGGAGAGGCTCTCTCTCGAAGCTGTTTTCTTCCCTCCTGTAAGCAAGTCAAGAAAGGAAATTTTCCATTAGTACTAAGATACCAAATGCTGAAAAGGAGAGAGAGTAAGTTTGTGTTGTGCTAGCAGTGAAACCAATAATTAATGGGGAAAGAGATATGTAGACGTGAACTCTGCAAAGAGATCAAGTAGAAAACAATTTGCACATACAGATGGTACACAAGAATCATGCTGCTGGGTCAGTCCAATGGCCTATAGTCCAGTATCTTTTTCACACAGGGAGAAACTAGGTGTGATATGGAACTTGAAATACAAAACCAGGTCAGGGTTTTCAAATAGCAGGTATGCTGATCCACAAACTGAAAGCCACGATGAGTCAAACATTCACAGAGCCAACCTAAAAAAGCCACACGTAGGCAAGTCTTGAACTACCAGATGCCTGAAGAGGTCACAACAAAAGGGACTTTGAATAGAAAGCAGCTTATAAGGCGCCAGGTTGTTAGTTTTATTTAAAATGATAAATTTATCTGTTTTGAAAACAGCTCCTGCTACCTGTCTGGACTGTGCCTCTTTCCGTTTCCATTCACTTCCATCAGCAGCTCTGAAGAGTCACCTGGGGACGCAGTGTTTGTGTTCAGCAAGATGTGCTCATGCTGGGCCAGGTATTGGGAAGGGGTCTGTTTGGCTGCCCGAGCACAATGCAGCAGCTCCCTCTGCAGAAGGGGAAGGTTGGCCTGCAAAACAAAAGTTAGGGTTGCCATTTAGATTTAGCTGCTGGGATACCCTCTTGCTGTTGTCCATCTAATGAGCCATAGGAGCAAGCTACTTGTTAAAACAGGGCTCCTTTGTCACAGAGACACCGCACCCCTACCTAGAATCATTGTGAGCCTCCTCAAGAGCAAATTAAACAAAAGTAGAATTTGCTAGCAATGCCTATATTTGTGATAGGCTGGGCTATATCTTGCAGTACATGATGTTTGATCTTTTATCGTGTTTTTAGTATTCTGTTGGGAGCCACCCAGATTAGCTGGGGAAACCCAGCCAGATGGGCGGGGTATAAATAAAAAAATTATTATTATTATTATTATTATTATTATTATTATTATTATTATTATTCCCATGTCCCAGACATAAATGTCTTCTGGCAGGATGAGCACTCATGCAACTCTACTATGAATAAATGGGAGATTCAGTCCCTTCAAACAGAAGGTGGGGAAAGGGCTGATTCTTTCCTATTCTTGCCAGGTCTCACAAAGTTCAGAATTCAGCTTGGCTCCCCCTTCTGCTTCTCTGTGTACAAGTATCCAAAAAAGAGAGAAGTATCTAGCTATGGTCAAACCTAAGGGAGCAGCTGGGTCAATGGTAAAATAAGGGAAGGAGCGCATGGGCCTGGGACATGCTGTAATGACTGGGGCATGCTGTACAGAACACCCTCCAGAGAAAGCAAGTTTGTAAAAAATTAATAATATCAAAATCAGTTGCTTCCATCACATCAGCTGCTGCAACGCTGCAGGCCAGGAGCAGGTACATGACCCACTTAATGGTCAGAGGTTATGCGGTGGTAGAGAAAGGGGGCTTTTGAGCATTCCTTGGCAACAACTTTTAGCTACACATGACCAAGACTTCCTCTCAAATACAGTGGTACCTCGGGTTAAGAACTTAATTCGTTCTGGAGGTCTGTTCTTAACCTGAGGTACCACTTTAGCTAATGGGGCTCCTGCTGCCGCTGCGCCGCCAAAGCACGATTTCTGTTCTCATCCTGAAGCAAAGTTCTTAACCTGAGGTACAATTTCTGGGTTAGCCGAGTCTGTAACCTGAAGCGTCTGTAACCCGAGGTACCACTGTAGTCAGAATCCTCCTCCTCCTATCAAAAATCATCGCTTCGTGAGTCTTTCTCTAGTGTGGCACACAGAATTTTCTCCTTACTGGCTCACCAGCCAATGCACAGTATCAAGCAATCACCTTCAAGAATGGAATCACAAATGGACGAAGAGGAAAATTGGTAGCCTCCTGGAGTTTGCAGTGAAATTCCTCTATTGTCACGGTAGAATTCTGTAAAGAGAAAGGGGATTGACATGGTTATTGATTCTAATTCAACACTATTTCTACAAGACCTTTTCCCTCTGAGAGTCTGGATTTACATGTACCATGGAAAGAACTAATATTTCTTAGTGTCCCATCCTATCTGATCTGCTTCATCTTACATTTGGCTAAGAACATGAGCTACAAATTCTCACAGATGTAGACATAGGAAGCTGGAGGGCTGACATCCATCAACCACACTACATTGTGATTACTTAAGAAGACAGCTACTCTGGTCTCATAAGCTGCTTCTGCACCATTTCAAAGTTTGACCACAGTCATTAGAAGTTATCTAGAATCGTAGAGTGCTAATGCTGGCTAGTCAACCTCCAAAATTATAAAGTAAATAAATAAAAATCCAAAACAGGAAAAATAGGTGAAATGTCACATGTCAGTTCCTAGCACTTAATCATTTTTGTTGACCATGTATAACCAGGGTATAATTTTATGAAAAGCCTTGCAATGTGAAAACAGAATTCTCCGGATGACACTGGGACAGAATTAAATGAAAGTGCACCCCAGTTGTGTGTATGAGCGTGATATATATGTTACACACAAACACAAATATTTCTCCTTTTAAAAACTGGATTGAACTCAAATCAACAGCACCAGAAAATTATTAATTCACCATGCTGCAATTAATTATGACAAAATGGACACCCCAATTTCTGAAAAGTTATGCAGTGAAGGTTTTTTTTTGGGGGGGAGAATCACACTGCTAGACGGGGGAGCAAATATTGTAAGAGGTCTGGCCATTCACAGAAAGCCTACTGACAAAGTCTGAGCAGGATCAGAAGGGTCTGGAAATCAAGCCTCATGAGGAACGGTTGAAGAAGTTGGGTATATTTGACCTGGAAAAGAGGAGATATGACCGCCTACTTCATATATATAAAGGGCTGTCACACTTGTTTTCTCCTACTCCAGAGGGTAGGACCCAAACCAATGGATTTAAGTTACAAGAAAGGAGATTCTGACCCAACATCAGGAAGAACTTTCTGACAGGAAGAGCTGCTCGACAGCGGAATGAACTCCCTCAGAAGGTGGTGGACTCTTCTTCAATGGAAGTTTCTAAGCAGAGGTTGTATGGCCATCTGTCATGCATTGCACGGGGTGGAGCTAGATGCCCCTCATGCTCCCCTTCCTCCAACTCTATGATTCTGTGATTCCATAACGAAATGCAAAAGCGTCTGCTTTTCTTTTCTTTGCTGCATTTGACTTATTAATACTCACCACTAATGCCAGAACAAGGGTGCGGACTTTCTCCCCAATCTCTGGTGAAATGTCGTTGCCAAACTGCTGGAGGGTGGTCAGGAAGCGTTTGAGTTTGCTGAGCTGACGAGCCCCACAGGTAGCTGGAAGCTGCTGGTTGGTCAGTGAAGATGAAGACGATGAGGCAGGGCCATTGCTGAACCTCTGAGGGGGTGACGGTGCTCCATTCAGCGTCGGTGGAGAATGGTTCATTCCATTGGGTACTACAGTGGGGAGGGGGAAGGCAAAAAGCAATGAATATGTTACTGGTAGTTTTATATTTTGATGTTTAGCCCAAAAATGCTTCTTTTTACATAAATTTATATATCACTTAACTATAAATAGTCTCCAAGTGGTGTACAATAAATAAAATACAGAAAAGGCAAAAACCAGTTATGCTATAAAGTAAATTAAAAGCTGGAATTTAAAAAGTTTTCAGTACGTGCCAGAAGTTCAACAGGGAGGGGGCCTGTCTGGTTTCAACTGGAAGGAAGTTACACAAAATAGGAAATAATGAAATGCAGGCACAATTGCTGAGAACACAATTCAGGCGTCGACATATTTACTTTTGATACTGAGTGGTGGTGTTTAAAAATATTTAATATTTTAGGAAATAACATCTAGTGGGGTTGAGTGGTGGAGTATAAGCTTTGCAGGTTGAAGATTCCTTGTTAATTTCCTGACACCTCTGGTTTTTGTTTTTAAAGGGAGGAGGGTTAGGGAGCTGGTGGTGGGAAAGACTTCTATCCACAGCCCTGGAGAGCTGCTGCCAGTCAGAGGGAGCATTCCTGGGCTAGATGCGCATTCCACCTGACCAGCGTAAGGCAGCTTACATTCCTGGGACCAGAGAGCTCTCTTTCTGTTCCTTGCAGAATGTCTGCATTCTGTACCACCCTGTACAGTACACAATAAAATTCAAGAGACCTAAGAAAACCCTAGCACTCCAGAATCTGAGAATAAATAAAAAGTTAACACACCAGATGTGCTGACAACAGAAAACACAGATGCAAAGAAACTTGATGTTCTTGAGAAATTAAACGTTTTTTAAAATCGCTTCCTAAATTAAAACCCAGCTTAAACATAGACATATTTTTTTAAAAAATCTGCATCTCAAGAAGCTTGCCTGCTAATAAAGCCACAAAAGTGACCAAGCTAATTAGGTACTATCCCAGCCATTCACCTCCCCTGGACTGAAACAACAGTCCCTCACTTCTGTAATGTCTGCATTATAAAGAAAGAACTCGTGGTGGGTTTTTGTTTTTCCCAGAAAGCTGAACAAGCCACAGTCTCTTACATGCTGCTGGGGTAAACGAGACAGGCCGGGGTCCACCAGGGTTGACAGGCGGCAATGGCGGCATGCTGGATGGCGAGGATCTTGACTGTATCTTCACTTCCACAGGGGATCCTGGCATTACTGGCAGCCTCTTCTCACTCGCAACTGAAATGGAAAGTAGAAGAAATAATTTTAACAATCCAATGGAACTTAGCAATTACACGGTGCTTCAGTGTTTGAACCGTGTCACAGACATTATCTGAGTAATCCATACAAGGAATATCAGTATTCTCTCCATGGGGGTGACAGTTAGGTTTGGCTTAAAGCCAATTAGCCAATTTAGTGGCAAAGGTGAGATCTGAAGGGCGGAGGGACTTCCTGGCTTATGAGTGGCTCTTGAAATATCATTTCAAGCTCAATCGTTTCAAATATTAACTAGAGTTTGTCAGTCTCTGAAGACATGACAAGCTCTGGTCAAAAGACAGTGGCAGCTTTGCAGCTCCTCCTTGCAGCCATGCCAGGGACGGGGGACTGTGAAAACATGAGGCCTGTCCCACCTTGTTTATGTCACACTATAAACTATGGTATGGCTCTATTCAAGACCATCTGCTAGTTGGCTACATTCAAACATAACACTTAAACATGGTTTAGCATTATGAGAATGAGCTTATCCTTATTCCTCCCCCCACAACCTAGTTTGCATGCTCCCACTCCCCTCTCCTGCCCAGTGAGGGTATGAGGAGGGGATCAGAAGTTTCCTGGCTTGTTCCACCAATTGTAGAATGCCTGGGATTGGATAACATGGCAAGCTGCATATTATTATTATTATTATTTATTATTATTATACCCTGCCCATCTGGCTGGGTTTCCCCAGCCACTCTGGGCGGCTTATAGGATATCTAAAAACATAACAAAAACATCAAGCGTTAAAAACCTCCCGATATAGGACTGCCTTCAGATGTTGTGTAATTCTTTATCCTTGTGGCCCCAGATGTCATGAGGACATCATGGCTAGGACACCAAAGGAGCGCAGGGATGAGTGAACTGGGGACGGGGGCAGGGCAGGATCCTGCATGGCCACAAAGAACACTTTACAAAAATGGTTTTAGTTCAGAAATTACCAGTATGGTTAAGTAGTGATTAAGAAGTCTACTAAGAAGTCTTAAAAAAATTAATGGGTGGAACGATTTGCAATGCTTAACAATGTGGTCTGGAGCGTCCCCAGATCAAGATGGTGAGCTGCAGTATAGGATAAATGGGGAAGGGAAAGAAGCTAGCTTGCAGGTGGAGTGTAAAAATGCTGAATAATTCCCAACTATGATTCTATGATTCCCTCTGCAACAGTGAAGGACAGAGAAGGAAATACTTCTGACGTAGATAATAAAATAAATAAATGACCCAAGAGTCACAAAACCAGAACTGTGCAGATGCCCAATGGGATTTTTAACCACCAGTATAATAGTTTACTAAAAATAAAAAGGAGCTTTAAATAAATTGCTTTCATCTGTGTATAAAACAACCCGCTGTGGTGCAAAACAACCTGTTGCAAGCATATATTTTTTTATAAATGTTGTGGTACAATATATATGCTCTCCATCTCCTTGAACACCATACGGACCACTTATTAGTTCCTAAATAAAGGGGTGCCTGTCTTATTTGATTATTTCACAAGCAATCTGGGACTACACTGTAGCATGTCTCCATAAACATATTGACAGGTTTCCAACACATCCATCTGTGTCCCATCTCCGCTCGCCTCCCAACCTCTCCTTTTGTTAAGGGAGAGACAACTAGGAAGGGAAGGAACTGACAGTTGTCTTTCACGTTTGTATGTTGTGCACAGAGTGTGAAAGCCCAAAGGGAGCCCTCACTTCAGACCACCTGCTTTTTCAGTGATGGGCGCCAAGAGGCCTGGAAGAGATCTTAGCAGTTAGACACGTTGCAACCTTCAGGACTTGGCATAATGCTGGAATTCAGCACAGCTTACCAGCAGGCATGCTGAAATGCCTACTCAAAAGTTTAAACAGAAAACTCTCAGATTCTCCCTCCTGTTGAGAATTAGCAGTTCCTATGCTTCCATAACCACTGAAATAAGCTTCTGTGCAAGGCTTTGGGAGCTAAGAACAATAAGAGACTTTGAGAAGAACCCAGAATTGGACACAGTAGTAGAATAAACTGCAGGTCCCATTAGTACAAAAAAAAAGCTGTTACTTTCTTTAATATTCTCCAACCCAGCACACTTCATGATTGGTAACATTCAGTTTTGTATTCCATGTGCATCATTAATGAGTTTTCATAAAATCCCACAGACCATGTTTGGATGATCATATTATCAGTTTAATAAGCAGAAATATGTGTGTCTTTTGGATATGCACATAGCCCCTTTGGGCCACTGCTTTGCATGAACAAGCAAACCAAGAAGTATTCTGTTAACCAAAAGTTCTTGTTTCATTCAAACTGGGAAACTATGATTCACAGATCCAGAGCAAGCAAGAAGTTCGCTTAATATCCTAGTTTGTTCCAAAGTTATTATCAGAATGGGAACTCAAAGTAGAAGACCTCCTTGTCAGCATGGGTGCTCATGTGAATGGAAGCACAAAGAGGCTGCATGTGCAACGTAAGACTCATTCATAGCTTGGCTTATTAAGCCCCATATGTATTCATTCAAATACAGTGGTCCCTCGACTTACGAATTACTCAACATCTGTAGGTTTCGACAACAGGACAAATGGCCGCACACTTACAAGTTTTTCTACATCCGAACAGAAACCGTTGGCGGATTTAAATGTGGTTTCCTCGACTTACGATTTTTACATGCGGTTTTCTCAACTTACAAATTTTTCCGAATATTTTTTTTCCTATGGGAAACCGCGTTTCGACTTCCAAACTTTTCGACCTACAAATGTGCATTCGGAACGGATTAAGTTCGTAAGTCGAGGGACCACTGTACTCCCATAATTAATGTTAAGACTTCAGTGCTGTAAGATGTGGTAAGTATAAACTACAGTAGCATTCCCCCCCAAAAAAGAGTTAGATAAATTCATGGAGATTATGCTTATCAGTGGCTAAACAAAAAAGCCATGATTATAAAAGACAATGTGTTGGGGATCCAGGGTTAGTCATGTTTGGCATAGACCATCTGAAAATCAGTGGGACTTAAGTTAGCAATGACTAAAGTAAGTCCATTGATATCATTGGGCATACTCTAGGCATTGCTAAATCTGGAACCGACCCAGTGTCTCTAGGATTACTAGATAGAGGGAGGCAAACATGGTTATTCCATCGTATTTGATTAGTTTCACCAAGGCCATTCTTATCTATCAGTGGTTAAAGTGAAGAATTAATGTAGCAAGAAAAAGTTCATTCTGTAATATTTATTAATAAAATGAACAAAGACACACCTGGCTTATTCAGTCTCCAGAAGTGAAGGATCTATACGCTATCTGTGCCGAGTGCTCTTACAGGTATGACTATATAGTCTCATAATACTTTCTTATTCTGAATAATGGAATTTTCGATGCCCAGTTGCCCAGTACCCTAGTACTCTTTTAGGGTTGAACAAACTTGTGGCACCATCCTATGCACGTATACTTGCTAATATCTGGGAAGCGTGCAGCTTCATTCCAGTAATTCAGTTCTAATTGATGGGATTTCATTTCCCTTCTACTCATAATCTTGGGGAGTTTTTCCTTTTTTGTGGACAGATACGTGCCCATTGGTGTTATAAGATGCAGGTACACACCTGTATATTGTTCACAATACGTGCTGAAAGCAATTGCGCTCTCTGGAAAAGCAGGTGCATGGATAGCTGGCCACTGTCTCAATATGCTTGTTTCTGCAATTCTGTGCATCACTGCCAACATATTCAATGAAACAACTCTTCTTTATAAACAAAGCTTCAGAGGGCAAAAATGTCTACAGTAGGACCTCACCTGAGAATCTATGAGCGAGCAACATGAACAAATGGGCAATAGAAGAAGAAGAGGAGTTTGGATTTTATATCCTGCTTTATCACTACCCGAAGGAGTCTCAAAGCAGCTAACATTCTCCTTTCCCTTCCTCCCCCACAACAAACACTCTGTGAGGAGAGTGGGGCTGAGAGACTTCAAAGAAGTGTGACTAGCCCAAGGCCACCCAGCAGCTGCATGTGGAGGAGCGGGGAAGCGAACTCGGTTCACCAGATTACGAGTCCACCGCTCTTAACCACTAAACCACACTGGCTCTCAATGCAGCTAAGAGTGTTGTATCGCTTTATATAAAGGTCAAGGGTAGCATCTACAGCACTCCTGAGATCGTCACACATTACAATCAGAAAAAAAGCTCTGAAGTCTGTTAAGTGAGCAGAACAGAAGGCCCCAAGCCAAATATAAAGGAACTTCAGGTTTTCGCTGAATTACAATGACATGCCCCCCCCCCCCCCCGCAAAAAGCCACTTCTGTTGGCAATCTGTTCACCCAAGGGGGGAGGTGTTAGTGTGTTAAAACATGTGAAAATCTGAACTAGCACAGGAACCCTTCTGTACACAGTGCTGAGCCGAGCTCTGCTGTCCTTCACCTGAAATCCCCCGTGGAAATCTGAAGCACCTGTTTTTTCAGTCACGCACTGTGCCAGAGTTGGCTGACTCCATGGGGGGGACGGGACCAGAATGGATAACAAGGCAAGAAAACTTGTTTTGGGTTCTCTCCAATGACAGTATTTGTGACAACAGTATCTCATTAAGGTTGTGTCACATAACAGATGCCACACACACACATATGGGGGAAACCATTTATTTACAAAAGCACAAAGAAAGGAGGGCATCCCATATCAACAGCACACTGGCTGCATTAATACAGCAAGCAGATCACAAGGTAGTTTACAGAAATCAAAAAATGCGAAACAACAACAAACAGTAAACCCTAAGCAGTTATTTTTTAAAAAAATCCAGCATTTATTCCTTTAATTAATTGCATCTGGCCTTCCTGCAACATGGGTCTTTAAGAAAGTGGCTAGCAAAGTAATGTACTTGCATGAACAAACACTGGAAAGAAAATGCTGAATTTGTAAATCCCTTTGATGCCTTAAGTTACAAATACATAATGATGGCACTCTCAAACCATATAGATAGTTCCCTAACTGAAAGTAGCTGCTTGCTTGCAACTGCAGACTACCCAAGAGAAACACTATTCAAGAAAGCAAACCAGTTAGTTTCTCCATCTCTTCAATACGTTCTGAAAACACTATTACTGGATCTAACAGCATCAGCTGTACCATCAAGGGCTTAGCATGGCATATGGGGTCTGAGCTGCATATTTCTGTACACATTGCAGCATGCAGAACATTTATTTGCCTGCATAACCACTAATTTAATATATGAAATCTGACAGCAACGCTTCCTGGCAGTGGAAATGGAAGCATGAATGATTGAACTACCACTGAGCTACGATTCTTCCCATCCCTCCTGTTCTTTTCACTGGTTTGTGATATTTAAAGGGCAAGGTCTCTGTGTCCCTCTGCAGTCAGATGTGCAAGCTGCCAATGCAGGGGCACATTGCACATTTGACCATGAGAAGAAAGTACATCCTTTCTTGCAATACACAAAGAGCTTAGCAAATAATGCACATAAGCATTATTAAAGAGAACACACACTGCCCCGTGCTTCCCCTTCAAGCCTCTCTCAAGAAGCCCTGTGCCACTCAAAGCTTCAGAGGCCCACAGGGCTCCACTTGCCCCCAGCAGCCCCATCACAGCAGCGCAGGAGACTTGCCATCTAAAACAACCAACAAATGTGTCGTCGTCGTCATCCCCGGAAGCCTCCATTCTCTTTTCTCCTCTATTTTTCTGCCTCACTAATCCTTAAGCAAGTTGGAGCTATGCAAGAGCAGTGCCGCTGTTTCTTTTCTTTTTCCTTAACTTGCTCTGAAATCTAATTTTCTTCATACAAAGATTACCATAATAAAGGACAAAAGTAGAAAGGACCTAACAGAAGCAGAAGACATCAAGAAGAGGTGGCAGGAATACACAGAGGAATTATCCCAGAAAGATATGGAGGTCTCGTACACCCCAGGTAGTGTGGCTGCTGACCTTGAGCCAGACATCTTGGAGAGTGAAGTCAAAGGGGCCTTAGAAAGCACTGCTAAGGGAGGAAGGGTGGGAGGGGGAGGGGGAGGGGCGAAGGGAAGAAAGGCCTTACTCCTTCTTTGGGGCTACCAGGCTGAACTGCTACAGTGAAGCAACAATGGGAAGGATTCCCTTCTCAGGATCTCAGCTCCTCCTGACTCTAATCTAGGCCCTGTGCATACTTTGTCCCAGTAGCACTTTCTCCTTTGTGCCTCTGTTCTTCTACCTCATATCTTCCTCCCACTCCACCCAAAAAGACCAAAGGTTGTAGAGCACTGAAGGGTCTCTTCACAGCCCTCGAACAATTTTCTTTTTCCCTCACAGAGACAGGACTGCGAGAGGGTTTAAACATCAACATCAACTTATCTGATCAGTGACAGAGGCTTCACTGCTACAAACACACCCACCCCTTTTACATAACACTATCAAAGAAAACGTCGAAGAATTGATGCTTTTGAATTATGGTGCTGGAGGAGACTCTTGAGAGTCCCATGGACTGCAAGAAGATCAAACCTATCCATTCTGAAGGAAATCAGCCCTGAGTGCTCCCTGGAAGGACAGATCGTGAAGCTGAGGCTCCAATACTTTGGCCACCTCATGAGAAGAGAAGAATCCTTGGAAAAGACCCTGATGTTGGGAAAGATGGAGGGCACTAGGAGAAGGGGACGACAGAGGACAAGATGGTTGGACAGTGTTCTCAAAGCTACGAACATGAGTTTGACCAAACTGCGGGAGGCAGTGCAAGACAGGAGTGCCTGGCGTGCTATGGTCCATGGGGTCACGAAGAGTCGGACACGACTAAACGACTAAACAACACAATCAAAGAAAACACTGACCTAGCTAAATATGGGTTGTTGCTTTTCAAAGCTGTCCCCTATCGAAAGAAATTCTACTCTTTGTGGAAGGTGCCATTCAACACCCTATCACCTAGTAAGTCTACCATCTGCTTTTTTCCAGGATTTGTTCTTAGGTTATTGTCACTAGATTGCGACCGGAACTGCATTTTTTCCAGTAGAAAGGGAAGCACAGTCAGTTTGCACTGCCACCTTAAATACGGTAACAGACCATTCTGCCATATGTTCTTGCCTCTATAATAGTGTGTGCATTGGTGGTGGGATTGATTCTGCTTTAGTTTGTTCTGCAATGCTTCCCCAATCCCACCTCATTATTGCTCTCCAGAGGGACTATAGTGAAACCAATGGTACAAAAATGAATCAGAACATTTGTGGTATAAAAAAGCTACAGGATTTCAGCAGGATGATGTGGGATATGCACAGAATGGAAATGAAGCAGCGTGACTGCCCCAAAACGTTTGCAAGTGCAAACAATATTGAAAGAAGGAACATGTGTGATCGTCTCAATTCCATCTTGAGAAAAAATCATGAATGCTCAATAAAAAGGATGTCTGGAAGGGCCCTTAAATACAGTATATGAAAATGTCCATGACCTACTTAGATGATTTCATAGAAAAACATTGTAAGCACCACTTGTATTCTGGGCATGTTTATAAAGAGGTTCCACTGGTCCACATTAAGCATGTTCTATGTTCTCACATTCCTTGCTGCATTGCAATACCAGCATCCCAACCTCTAGCAGGAAGAGGCCATGCTTCCATAATGGAACACATGGATGCTACAGTTTCACTTATGCTGGTCGGTGACTCATTTCCATTAGTATGATCCTGTTTCAAGGCAAAGCAAAACTTACATTCCATAGAACACTCAGTTTTTTATTTTAATTTTATTTTTAAACTGCCTCTATTGTAGATATTGTAATTTGAATTTTTAAAACCGATGTTCCTATTCTAACCCACTTTGCTAACAGTACCACACCTTTATTAAGAAGTAGTTACAGGTGGGTAGCCGTGTTGGTCTGACGCAGTCAAAACAAAATAAAAAAATCCTTCCAGTAGCACCTTAGAGACCAACTAAGCTTGTCATAGGTATGAGCTTCCGTGTGCATGCACACTTCTTCAGTGTATCTGAAGAAGTGTGCATGCACAGGAAAGCTCATACCTATGACAAACTTAGTTGGTCTCTAAGGTGCTACTGGAAGGATTTTATTAAGAAGGTGCACCAAGAACAGAAATCTCCTTTGAAAAAACATCCTAATGCCTCCCATCCAAAGCCACTGTTTCCCCCAAAATGGGTTACAAACCAAAAGATAAATTGAAGACACTCTGATCCAAGTACCAGGTGCCATGGTACAAGGGGGAAAGGGCACTCTGGCCTCATCCATAAGCCAAAATAATGGAGCCACCAATTGCTATTCAAGCAAAAACCACCAGCAAAAGAGGGTCAGCCTAGACCAGGGGTAGGCAACCTAAGGCCTGTGGGCTGGATGCAGCCCAGTTGCCTTCTCAATCCAGCCCGCGGATGGTCCGGGAATCAGCGTGATTTTACATTAGAAAGTGTCCTTTTATTTAAAATGCATCTCTGGGTTATTTGGGGGGCATAGAAATTCATTCATTCCCCCCCCCCAAATAGTCTGGTCCACAACATGGTCTGAGGGATGGTGGACCGGCCCACTGGCCTAGACTGAACTAGACATTAATGCCAACATAAAGCTCACTACTTTATTCTGGCCTTGAAAAACTGATGTCCCTTCTCTCCCTTCTTCCACATGCCTTCCCCTTATGTGTCCTGCCTATGTAGTTGGTATTCCTGACTAGTTTCTTGTTTGTATTTAATTGATGTGAGCTGCTTTGGGAGATACTTCTCTTAAAATGAACGATCAAAATAAAATGCAATACATAAATAAGGCAAGATAAATATTTGGGGAGCAGCAAACATCAAGATGGGGGGATTTAACCCTTTAAAGACGCTAAAGCAGACGACAGACTAGATCCATTTTGCCCAAAATTGTAAAGAGTCCTTCCCACATACATTGATCAGCTTGTTTTCCAGGTATCCTGTGAATTAATTATTTCAATACAGCTAAAAGTAGCATCACTGTAAATGGATGAGATATTGTAAACATGGCTTTGTCACCTCCCCAGCCTGAGTAAATGCTTATTTTCAACAACACCCTTATCTACTTCAGCTGCTCGCCATCTGTTTCAGTCTCCACAAAGCTAATATTTTTCACATTGGGAACCAGAAAAGGTGGTGGTGGGGAGATTATCTCTCTTGTTTTATAATTAACAGAACTATTTCAATTTGAGGTCATCCTGCCTGAACCCCTTCTCTGCCTGACAAGTTTGGTGTTGTTGTTTTTAAATGTGCAAACCTATTCGTCTTTGCCCATATGCACTAAGATCCTCAACTGACAGTAGAAATAATACATGCAAGCATTCACAACAGACAAGCCAATGTGGAGAGGGTTCCCCAACAACAGAACCGCCCTAGCCTGGTTAAGAGGAGACTGATATGATAGCCATAGTCAAGGGCTGCCACATGGAGGATGGAACAAGCTTGTTTTCTCCTGCTCTAGAGCAGGGGTCGGCAACGTGCAGCCCATGGGCTGGATGTGGCCCACGAAGACTGTTTTACCGGCCCACGAGCCGCCCTTGAACCAAGCTGCCTGCTCAGTGAGCCCCTCGCGCACCGTGCTAAACTGGCACAGCACAGTGTGGGGACTTGCTAAGTGGCGCTGGAAATTGCATCTGCACACGCATAGATACTGGAAATCGCCTCTGCGCATGTACAGATGCCGAAAAATAGCTTCTGCGCAAGTGCTATTTTCGGTGTCTGGGCATGTGCAGAAGCAATTTCCGGCACCATGGACATACGCAGATGCGATTTCCAGCGTCACGCTGCGCCAGTCTGGCCCACGGACGATCACCGTGGGAGTGATCTGGCCCATGGCCGGGTAAACCTTGCCGACCCCTGCTCTAGAGGGTAGGACCTGAACCAATGGATTCAAGTTACAAGAAAGGAGAGTCTGATTAAACATCAGGAAGGACTTTCTGACAGTAAGAGCTGTTTAACAGTAGAACAGACTCCCACAAGTGGTGGTGGAGACTCTCCTTCCTTGGAGGTTTTTAAGCAGAGGTCGGGAGGTCACCTGTCATGTGTGATCTAGCTGAGATTCCTGCATTGCAGGGGGATGGACTAGATGGCCCTTGGGGTCCCTTCCAACACTACAATTCTATTATTCTTCTTGACTAGTTCTGCCCTTGGGGAACTCCGTTCTTCTACAACTCTGGTGGGTGAAAGAGCAGCACTGGTGTATGCTTTATCAGAAAGTGGAAGCCACTGAAACACATCTGGGTTATTAACATGAAAAGAAATGGGACACTTGTGAAGGATTTTGGAAACAGCTCACTTCTCTGAAACTACCATTCGTGTTGAAACAAAAAGATAATGTCAAAAAGACACACTCCCATTTCCTTGAATGCTTTGCTTGGGCATACAAAACACTCAAGTAAAGATGTAAATGACACCAACATTTAGATAAATGGAAGTTAGAGTACTGATGAAAAATGCATCCTTTGGAGTTTTGATTCTGCAGAATGCAGTGGGAGTGGAAGGGATTTAACACCTCTTCTGTGCTCTCAGCAGCTTGTAGGATTGAACCCCCGAAACATGGGCCAGATACTAGATAATTCAAAAATAAATACATGCTTCTCCCACACACAGCTGTTTCATTTTATCTTCAATTTAGCAGCAAAAATAAGCACAAAGTTTCATATAACAGCGTATTTTACCATTCAAAGCCAGTTTGGGAAAAGCATTTAATGCAGGGGAAATTGAATACAAAGCTTTTTCTTGCTGTAAATGCATAGCTCTTGTTTGAAGGATCCAAGCATAGCACTAAATACACTGAAAATTCACAGTCCGAACATTATGACAAGTTGCCTTCTATCACAATTATGATGCATTTTGTCGGCTTCTGCCTGTTTTTCCTGTGAAGAGCATGGTGCAATGTCTGAATGGCCAGCCCAAGTGGCATTTCAGTATCACAATAATGAGCTTGGCTCAGCAAAGCTTCTCATTAAGCAACTTCTGCAGTTCAAACTGTAGTTCACTGTGAATTCAGTTTGGTGAGTCTCTCTACAAAAGTAGAATGGATCCACATGGCAGGCCTCTTAGCTTCTTTTTGATGGGGTCTCTAACACCAAAAGCCCCACCTGGGTTGGGGTGTTGAGAAGTGGAGGCCTTTGATGCCCCAGTAAGCCAGCAGTTCCTACTTTTAATTTCAGAAAAGGAAGAACCCTTAATCAACAAACAAAGAGGAACAATGTGGGGAGTGTTGAGGAAAACAGGCCCCAATGTAAAAACAAACGAAAAGCTGCCTCCAAAAGCTTGGATGAGGTCCACACTGTTCTATGACTCTGCAGACTGTATTTTGACTGGGTAGGAATTCAATACAACCCCCCCCCCCCAAAAAAAACAACCTCTCCTGGAGCAAATGGGAACTCCCCCCTCAATAGAAACTACAAATGTGGGGGCTTCAGTCTGGATCAGGACCACAACGGGTTCCAAAGGTTAAGGTCCTCTACACCTTATTTTAAGCCAGGCATCCCCAAACTTTGGCCCTCCAGATGTTTTGGACTACAATTCCCATCATCCCTGACCACTGGTCCTGTTAGCTAGGGATCATGGGAGTTGTAGGCCAAAACATCTGGAGGGCCACAGTTTGGGGATGCCTGTTTTAAGCCATAGTTAATGTTAGCTGCAGTTTTAGGACCAAGCAGAATTCTGTGTAGTTTGGTCCTAAAGGCAAAAGTGGAAACTTCCAAACTCTTCCAGAGAAAGGAGAGGAGGGACTGTGCAAGCCTATGCTTCACTGTGGTTCACTCCTGCTCCTGCACAACACACTAAACCACTGTTTAGTGTGAACACAGGCAGTGTTTATAAAGTGCTTTTCCAGTATGTATAAATTCCTTGACATATATCATCTCATTAACTCTTGTAAACAACCCAGTATTATCCACATTAAGGGTAGATGCAAGAGATGAGCAGACGAAACAGTGGCTTGCCTAAAAAGCCAGAATGAACTCAGAGTCAAGGTGAGGTATAACAGGGATTTCTTGCTCACTGCTAAGTTCCAAAGCAGGCCACCTCTCTAGTATAATCAGACTTGATAGTATGACTGGAATATGCCTCTTGGAAAACACACAAAACAAATCCACATCTAGTGCAGGAAAGAGTTTTGCAGCCAATTAAACTGTCCAGCTCCCCAATTCTAATCATGTTTACTCAGAAGCAAGAGCAGGCATACTTGGGACTATAGCTTTAGCTTGTTAACACTACATGCACAAACTTTTCCAGAAGTCTGCTTACTATTTCAAGAGGTCTATTAATCCTTAAGTGAAATTAAAATCGACAAGAACAAAACATGCAGCTGGTAGGTTTCATGCAAAGGGGGAAGCTGGGAAGGTGTGTGTGTTCAAGGGTAGCCTTTTGCTTCAGTACTGTACTCTAAATGTTCCCGTTACAATTTAAACTATTTCACTGCAACAATGAAGCCTAGAACGAAGTTTCCAGATGTGAACATCTGTTTCTCATTTTCTTCAGCCAAGAAAACATGAGGAAGATTAACGACTCCAAGCCCAGCAGTACCCAGACATAACAAGTAAAACCTAAGAATACTCTGGAGCGATAGTTGCTCACAAACCCTCAAAAGGTGATTTTCTGCCAAGTCCCTCGAGCACAGAAGTGGCACACACACACACACACACACACACACACACACACAACCCAGGTACACCCAACATGAAATTCAGTGCAACAGAATGCAAAGATCACAGTTTCTATTATAATAACTATGTTTATGACTGAAGGTGGTTAGTATTGCTGGGACACTACCCTGCCACACAGAAATCTAAAATTTGGTACATCTGTAGCCCAAAACATCATGATTACAAGAAACAAATGAAAGGCAGATGTCTTATCATCTTTCCCCCTAAAACACTGTGCGTGGGAGGGGGACATGAGCAGAGCTCCAAAATAGTAAAGATGCTTTCATACTAGTTAGAAAGCTATGATCTGGTGCACACACAGTCCCACAATCCTAGGAAATGCCTGTGAATCAATTCTTTTACAACCAACAATTAAAGCTAAAGGACATGATGCTTACCTCATAATTTAGCTTACTGCTCCTGCACTGAATAAGCCAAGCCATAAACAGGAACATGTAAGAGTTCACTAGTCCCTTCACACACTTGAATCAGAATTGGGGGGATTTCCAGTAACAATGATAAATACATTTCCAGAATGCAAGCTCGGTTTGTCCATATGCTTTATACCTCATTGTGCAACAGCGAGATTAGGACAAGATTGCTCAGGAGTGCCTGCTCCAACACGGTGAAGCTCGTTGTGCTCATTGGTTTTCCTTGGAGCTATGAGCAATGAAGCAGACTGCATGGCGAGAGAGGAAGTGGAAATGGCTCAAGACCCAATATCAAACCGACCAAACAGCAGTTAGAGTGTTTAACCGTATCATGTCATATGGCGATGAAGGTAGTGAAAAAGCCTCGCATCATGTCTTGCCTAGTAGAGCTCTGTCATGCAGTAAAAAAAAGTTGCTAACACCAGCTGTGATAAGTTTGCTGGGCAATTGGGGGACAAAATTGTTCACCTTCAAAAAAAAAACCAAAGTTTGCTCACCAATGATTCCTCAGGCCTTGGTCACCCTGATGAATGACCCTTTCCAGGGAACATGGAACCCCGTTGTTCCTGCCGAATCTCTCAGTGGCTTTTGACACCATTGGCCATTATCTCCTCCTCAACAATCTCTTGTGAATTGGGGGCTGTAAGTTTGGCTCTATGGTGATTCCATTCCTACATTCACACCAGATTTCAGAGGGTAGCATTTGGGGACTCTGTGTTTATCCCCCAACTTAGGTGCAGATTCATAAGTGTTGTAAGGCACCATTTTAAACCCAGTGCTGTTTAACGTCTATGTGAAGCCTTTGGGAGAAGTCATCAGAAGGTTTGGGGCTCTATTTCACCATTAAGTCTGAGTCAAGAGAGGATATGCACAAGCCAGGGTGGATAAAAATCAATGATTTTTTTTAAAAAATCAAAAAAAATCGGATTTTTTTGATTTAAATCGGATTTTTTTGATTTAAATCGATTTTTTTGATTTAAATTGGATTTTTTTAAATAAAATGCTTTTTGAGGAAAATATATTACCATCCAAAGGTTATTCCATCATGAAATAAAGATTAGTTTTTTAATTATGTAGAATAAGGTTGTATATGTTTAATTTTTGGGGTAAATAAATTCCATTAATCCAATCACAATGTCATGCTCTTCCAGAGGTTTTTGTAAGATTATTGGGCAGTTTCTCTGCCTACAAGTTATTATCACAGATGCTTGGTTTACTTTTGCAGTTCTCAAAGCTGAATTTGACTCAACAGAGATCACATGCCTCTTCTTCACAGCAAAAATGTTATATAACATGAACAGAGTTGAGAAAAAGACCTTAATCCTATTGTTCTACAAAGCTATGAATACAGAAACAACCCCTTCAGTGCTAAGTTTCAAGAAGTTCAGTGAATAGAATAGAAACAATATTTTTCTGATTGTTTGGAGTGGACAGTATTTAGGTTTTTCATGTGTAGGCTGAGCTGACAGTCTAAGTTTCTTAATATATATATATATATATATTGTTTTTGTTTAGCCAAATTAGTTAACAAACATGGATGTTTGTTTAAGCAAATAAGATATGCTGTAATGTTATTGTTTCAGTTGAATAAATCTATTTAAATTGTTATTATTAAGGTAATGATTATTTTTCTCCTTCCTAAGTACAACAGTAAAGTTGTCCAAATATGAATAACCTATTAAACTGGGGATAAAAAACTAATCTGAAAAGTTGTTATTCTAAAAATCTTCATCTACTTGCATATTAAAGTTATACCAGCAAGAATTAGTCTTTATGTAGAAAACTATGATTTAAATCAAGCCTTACTGACTAGTGATTTAAATCGTGATTTAAATCGTGATTTAAATCAGTTTGATTTAAATCAAATCCACCCTGGCACAAGCTGAAACAGGACACACTGGACACACTGGTGGACTTGATGTGGGTCATCAGATTGAAGCTTGCTAAGATAAAGACACGGCGGGTGAATGATCCCCAGGTTCAAGAACTGAGGACTTTGCCTGTTCTCAGTGGGGTTGCAGTCCCTTTGAAGGTACTGTATAGGTATGCAATTTAGGGGAGATTTGGTAACCATCTTTGAACAGTACACGGGCCTTTGTGTAAAAAAGTGCCTGCCTATCACGAGCTTAAGCTGGTGCGACATTTGACTGTGACACTGGTAATTTCATGTTTAGACTACTGCAATGTGCTCTACTTCCCTTGCAGCTAGTATAGAAGCTTCAACTGATGCAGAATGCAGTAGCCAGGGTGGTGAAGGGGGGGGGCTTAGTGGACACCCATCACACCAATGCTAAGGAATCTGCACTGGCTCCCTATTACCCACTAATTAAAAAAACCAAATGTCGTCCTTTTGTACTCCATATATATTTAAAGGCAGTTTCCACATTGGCATTTTAAAGTGTTTCCCCCTCAAATCTCAAAATGTGAGTCTCAAAAAAAAGAAGAAGATCTAGGTGACTGTCAAATTTGATTTTGGATGATGTCCAGTTTTTCCTTCTCAATTTCTTAACTACCGTGGTTTTATAATCAGGCTCCCATCCCCCAGCCAACCCATTAATTTCAGTTTACATTGCAGGTTGTAGGATATAACCAAATGCACAGGGAAACATGAAGTGCCATGGTCAAATCTTGGACCAGACACAACTCCTTATCCTTAACCATGTTTTGAGAGGATAAAACTGGGAGGGGAAGACTGAACTCCTTGGAGGAAGAATGGGACAAACCTTTAATAAAATAGTTCCTAATCAGTGATGTTTGTATATTGCCGCACAGTACCATGACGACATTATTATTTACATTTTACAGATGAGGAAGTGGAAAGAGCTGAGAAACAGTGATCTTCCCAAATTTAATGACTTTGAGGTTGAGCCAAAATTTGAAAAAACAGGCTTTCCTGTCTAGCGACCAAAACACTTGTTTGCTTGCTTCTCTCATCCCAACTCTCGAGTGCCCTTGAGAATTGCCTGCCATCTCCAAGCGGATCTGACCAAGCAGAAGAGAAAGAGCCAGAGAGAAGAGGAGAACTAAAGTGTTTAAATCCAGCTACAAATGAATGTAAGTTGCAGTGTCAGGTTGCAAGATCATGGGAGGGGCCCAGAACTATTTCCCCATCTGTATGCCGAGTTTAATAAAGCTCTTCACTCGCATGTATGTTACAAGCATGCCCAAGAGGCTTAATTAAAACACATTTATAAAGCACTTTATAACATTTTCCCAGATATGTAGGTGGTCCTCCCCTAGGCAAGGTCATGTCTCTAGCCACAGACAGACACCCCAATCCAGAAATCTTTTCCATGTGCGGAAGCGCTGATACTCAGAAAGCTCTCACAACAGCCTCTCTATTTTCTACACACACACACACACACACACACACACACACACACACACACACACACCACCCTCCCCCCCACCCCACCCCAAAGAGCCTGCTAGAGGTTGCACACATGGGTTGGCTCCCTCCACTGAAATAAATATGAAGCCCTAAGATTACAAGAGATCTATCTGAAACAGCATAGATCTCTGGGATTAGACACAGTGTACACTGTCAAAATCTAAAACTCCCAACTTTAGTGCACACTGACCAGGCTGAATGGTGTGTGTGTGTGTGTGTGTGTGTGTGTGTGTGTGTGTGTGTGTGTGTGTGTGTATATATATATATATATATATATATATATATATATATATATAACACCACATCGCTTACGGTAGGCAGCCAGGATCCATTAGGTCTTCACAAGATGACATTAATATCCTGAATTTCAATCACAGCCAACTGGGAACCAGATGTAAAACAAGGATAAGTACTTGTTGAGATCTGGGCAAACAAGGGAAGTGATAATGAACCAAAAGGGTCAAATTTAATTTGCAGATTCTAGTAATACTGAAAACATTGGGTTGTTTCCAATGCTAATCCTACTCAGAGTAGATTCATTGGAGCTAATGGACATTACTAACTTAATTAATTTAGATGGGTCTACTTTGAGTAGGATTAGCATTGGTTACAGCCCATTTAACAAATTTAGGTGATGCTTTATACATGTAGAGGTGGAACAAAGGTGCAATTCTCGCTATTCTCAATTTACAGAACACCACCTTGAATATACTGAATCAAAACTGGCTGAGAAATCCCAAAATGAAAAGGAAGGAATTTGTATTCCCCCCCCCACTCAGCTCCTTATTTCTGAATCTTGCCGATTATTCCAATCATATTTTCAAAGATGTATCTCCAAGCATGACTGTTACCAGATGAACACAGATTCTTTGGTGTTCTATGAAACCCACAAGAATAGATTTTATTTATTAAATGATTATCAGTCTGCTATTCATCAATACCAATTCCAGGGCAGAGTACAACATAAAATTATAAACAACCCAATCAATAAAAATAATCATACCCTTAAAGACATCAGCAAACAGAGGCAACTAACAGCTATTTAACACAGCTGAGAAAGCAAAAAATAGTCATTTATACAAAGATGTAAAATGCACTAAGTAATGCAGATATGCCTTAACCTGGCACTGGAACAACAATGACGTCACTACCAGACATGCATGTAAAAGGAAGGCATTCCATAAAAAGGGTACCAGCCACCACAAAGAAGGCTTTAGCCTCCAAACTTAGCCTAGGCCACTACCTCTCAAGCTTGACAAAACTGTGCTTTCTACAGTATTTAACTCAGTCATCTGTCCATTCTCACCCTAGATAAATTCCTCTTAAAAAAGGATAGTCAGAAGTGGAAATGGAATCTACAGGTAGATCTTTGGGTCATTTGCAGTAGCTTGTCCTGAAGCACCTGTATTCCAAGTTGAGAAACACTACAAAAATTGTTTATTTATGTTCTCAGGCTTCCTCAAGACTACAGAAAGCTAGCAAAATTAGCAGGCAATAAAATAATATTTCATAATGGCTAGCTTGCTGGGGACCGAGGGAGGGTGGGGAACAGCAGAAGACTGGCAACCCACACAAACATTTTAAGACAAGACAGACACAAGATATCGGAAACTTCTGTGAAGCCAGGAGAAAAGATGCTACCATTTAGTGCAATTGCAGTAGTTATGAAATAAAAGCTATTAGAGACCAAATCTGGATGTTATCCAACAGAAAATGACCTCTCCAAGTTCAAAAATGTTAGGGACAAGGTCCCCATTTAGTAGCTAGAAGAGGTATTTACCCAATTAACTATAATAACTAGGAGACTCATGAAAGAAGTCATTGCAGAGGATCTCTCAATATAGCACTGAAGTCCTCAAGTTCAGAAAGCCTGTGTGACTCATATTCAATATGGCAAATCTCATCCCTGTCTCCCCCTCACTTTAGAATGGAAAAAAGAATGAGACGGAAAAAGAACACTATAGATACTGTTCAGAAAATGAGGGTAATGGCGTATAGATCAGGATTTTGCCAAACTTCTGAGTTCTTTGACCCCCTCAATGAGCTTATAACGTTGTCATTGATCCCAACCCAGATTCTTTGGGTTCTAAATGAAAAAAGTCAATAAATATGAATATATAATCAGCATTTATTGATCATCAGTCATCACTACTAGGAATGATAAAATGAAAAAAAAGGAAGTAAAACAATAAAGCAGCATGGTCTGATAATACTATTGTATTGTGGGATCCTTTTATTAAGTACAGAAATTCCTCATTGGCAATGGAGGTATACTCTGAACATGCTCGTGTCCCTTATTCTGAAGCTCATGGTTCCTAATTAAATGCTTTGCACTGTATCTTGTAAACCTCATTTCTACTATCTTTTTTACCCCCTTTCAGCCTCTAGGCAACAGGTTTCCAAACTTTTCATGTTGGTGACACACTTTTTAGATATGCATCCCTTCGCAACACAGTAATTCAGATTTACTAGCAAAATGGAGGTTAAACTAGCCCCCTTCCAACCCCAGGAGGAATACAGGGAACGTTCATGCAACACACCTACACACAGCAGCCGAGACACTAACATGTTGCGACACACAGTTGGGAAAGCTCTGGTCTAGGCCTTTATTCACCCCATGCACAGTCCCATTGCTCAAGGGGGTCAATAACAACCATTTTGGGAAACGCTGGTCTAGGTGATATTTATTCTTTGAAGAGTCAAGCTGGTATGAAAAGCTGAGAAGTAGCACATGCCCACAGAGAACATATTATTTTTAAAAAATGGAGAGAAAAAGCACAACACAGCTTTTAAATGTACATTTAGAAAGTCACGTTTAATTAACCAGAGAACACACAGTCAAGAAAATTACATGCAAAGGTATTGACCTGGGGTGAGAAAAAAGTTGCACTACAAGGTCAACTTTCCTTGACGAGAACCAGCAGAGTCACTAAACATCAAGGAAAAGTTGTGCTCTTTGAAAATCCCAGATGTAAAGCAAAGTGCTGCAAACAAGTCTGCCTCCAAAATGCAGGCTGGTCCACCACGGGAGCTTCTTCACCAAAAGTTATTTTTGGTGGTGGCCTCGTGCAGCAAGCAACAAGCAAAACGATGGGAAATATATAAAAAGGAATATGCTTATGGAGAAGGCTCTAGTGAAATGGGAGGCAAAATGGACCCACAAAGGAACAAGAGGGATGTATCAGCATGCTTGGACAGAGGGGGAAAGAAGGCACTCCCCCACCAAAAAGAAAAAGCCCCAATGGAGGAAAGCGGTGGAGGTTTCTAAGCAGAGGGTGGGTGGCCAGCTTTCGGGGATGCAAAGCTGCAATTCCTGCATTACATGGTGTTGGACTAGATCAGGCATCCCCAAACTGCAGCCCTCCAGATGTTTTGGCCTACAACTCCCATGATCCCTAGCTAAGAGGACCAGTGGTCAGGGATGATGGGAATTGTAGTCCAAAACATCTGGAGGGCCGAAGTTTGGGGATGCCAGGACTAGATGATCCTTGGGGTCACTTCAAATTCGACAATTCTGTGACAGCATTCTCAGTTGCCATGGACAACCAAGTGTCAATTTTTTGGGGGAGGGGGGATTGCTATGTTCAAGAGGAGCATGTTTTGCTGACAGCCATTGCTGACCCCCAGTAGGGGCATTACCATTAGGGGTCTTTTTTTAGTTTGAGGTTTTTATTTTGGAGAAAAGGCAAGTAAGAGGTGACATTACAGAAATATGTAAGATTATGCATGGCATGAAGTGGATAGAACAAGTACAGCTGGTACCTATCTGAAATGTAGATTTGCATTGTGCTAAAGTGGCTACTTAAGTGTCAACAAATACCTTTACCAGACACTACATGAATGTGGAAAAAACTGCCTTGGGTCAGGCAACATTTGGCCAGAGGGCCCTCCTACATTAATTTTATTATCTAATATTACAGATTGCAGTCTAGGCCCCACCCTAGTTGGGATTAGCTGTTGCATGTCCCAATCTGATAGTGTTTTCACCACAAGCCGAAATAGTATGGTTGGTACCTACCTGAAACATAGGTTTCCAATGTGGTGCATCCTACTTAATTGACTGCAATATAAGCTGTTCAGCTTTACCTTCATGGCAATACAGTGGTACGTCGGTTTAAGAACAGTCCTGTATAAGAACAATTCGGTTTACAAACGCCACAAAACTGGAAATAGTGTCCTGGTTTGAGAACTTTCCCTCGGTCTAAGAACGGAATCCGAATGGTGGAAGGGTACTGGCGGCGGGAGGCCTCATTAGGGAAAGTACGCCTCGGTTTAAGAACAGTTTCGATTTAAGAACGGACTTCCGGAATGGATTAAGTTCATAAACAGAGGTACTTAGCATCCCTTCTTCTATAATATTGGGAAGCAGGTTTGTGCTGTTCCTGTTGCTGTATAACCACTTGAAGGTTTCAGTGTTGCTGCTGTCCTTTAAGACATCCCCAGCATTATGACTTGAAATCATAAGCTCAAAGTCACATAGTCTACAATGCCCACTGAGGAAATCAGAGACCCCAGGTGGGAGCTATTTTGAGCACACGTTCCCCTGTTACAAGATCACTAGCAATTGCAGAGGTTGATGGCAGGCAATTTTGGATGCTACAAATAAAGTGCATAACAGAATGAGCAAGTGACTTGCACTTCCTGTGTAATATAAAAGTCAGAAAATTCTCATGTCTCCTATGCAGTAAGATGCAAGAGTTCCAGCTCACTTACAGCTTACATAAGCACCACCAAAACAAAAACAGAAAACTAGAGCGTCTTCTTTCTATGCTTGTTTGTAATGTCCTAATCTACTGTGTGATAACTCCAAAATGAAACAAGTTTTACTCTTCTGCAGCCCACATTAGCTAAATGATTATGTCAGCAGCTGGAAGGAAACAACTTTCCTGATCACTACCAGCTGGGAGGTTTGTCCCATTAATTTGTAAACACAGCAGGAAAAATCAATTCTGCCCCACCCACCCACACATTCAACAACAGAAGCCAGAACATTGAAATTTTTTCTCACCAAGATATGAGTGCAATGAAGCTACTTCTCGTTTTGACAAGGAAGTGACCAGGGGGGGGGGGGACGATGACTCTGAAGTGACTGCAAGTTTAACACCCAGAAGAAACAAAAATTAGAGCTTAAAGGGTCTCAATGTTTTTCTAAAACACGTTACAAAATTGGACAAGCGGAGTCCTGAGGTTTGGGGCCTATATATGCTCTCCAGAGGAGTTTCTCTCCAAGAAAGAGAAAAATCAAAACATCTGCTAGACATTGGTGGAAAACCAAGTACTGTACTGTACAGTATTAATTGTCCACACCCCTGAAAGTTAGTGACAGGAATTAGCAGTATTTCATGGGTTGGCTAAACAGAGGAATTACAGGATTACCGAACGTTACAAGCCCATCTGCAAGAATAGAATGCCTACAATTTAGCTCACAGCCGGATTAACCACCAGGCAAAACTATTATATTAATATAATGTTGCTATGTGTTCAAAACACAAAGCTGCCTAGTTTTTCTAAGTGGCCACTATGCTTTATAATATGCACTTAAGCACAGTACACAGGAAGTAGGTTGCTAAGTGCTACAGTGCGCGATAAAATTAAGGGATCTGTATGTGTGATTTAAGATGCTCATTTTGAAGAATTAGCCTTGAACATAATGGCTCCCATTTACATGAGCCTAATCAGCTTCCTTCTTCCACCTGCTCTGCGTGCAAAATACTCGTGTGTTTAAACCTCTCAGTAATTGATGTCCATTTTCTCCACAGGATCTGAAGGTAGAGTTTGAATGGAAGACAGACAGATGCACCCCTCACACACCCTCTGTCTTCAACGGAGAACCAAACCCCAAACAAAGCAATAGCTAAAGCCAACCTTTCCAAGAACATCCTGTGTTACTACAACACTGAGCAAACTATTTCCCTTTGAAACTCCTAAAATGTATGTGACACAACAAAATTGTTACAGAAATTGTAAGTTCTGTTTTGGCAAAGGGTGCATGTTTTACTTGCTTCGAGAAAAGAATATCCACCTCTTACTAATCCACAAAACTGTTAGCTAGTCATGTGAGGGATAGTGCGCATCATCAGTGATATGAGAAAGAAAGAAAGAAAGAAAGAAACCAGGTATTGCTTCCTGTTTCATCTAACACAGAAACTACAGATCCCCCCCCCTTCCTTTTAAAAACTTGCCTCCTATGGTGTGATTGCACAGTGCTGACACACACACACACACACACACAGAGAGAGAGAGAGAGAGAGAGAGAGAGAGAGAGAGAGAGAGAGAGAGAGAGAGAATTGAAGGGTGGGAAGAAACTTAGATGTCAAGCTGCATAATATCCAGTGGACCAGCTATCCAGAAAAACAAGTTGGCTAGGAACCAAACAAAAAGATTTCATGATCGCTAGCAAATCCTGATACCACATCATTTCCTTGTTCAAATTATAGGCTGCCCTCTAGCTCTTTCTAAACAAAACAAAAATCCTCGTTATCTTTTTGTTTGTTTGTTTAACTGTGCATTTTAGCTAGGCTCAACTTTGCAAAACAGAAACATCTCTAAGGGTTGTGTGGGTGGGGGACACACACAACACTTTTGATTAAATCTTGAGAGGAGCTCAGGCAAACCTACAGGGTTCTCCTTCAAGATCTCAGCTGAAACTCATCAGTCATTTGTTTCAATGGTGCTTGTGCTGGCAAACATCCAAGTAAAATTGTGCCTTTAGATGAAGGTGCAATTTGATACGGGGAAGAATACAGATTTTCTTTCGGGCTCCACAGACTTATTTTTAGCAAACTAACAAGCCGTATGTAAACGTTACCACTTTCCTCTTGAGGCAGCACTTCGCTCATGTCATTTATAGGAGTGGTTCAACTGGACAAAAAAGTTCACTGGCTAAATATTTTCCATTGATGATCATCTTCTAACCGCTGGCAGAGTCCTTCCAGCTAGTGAAAAATCCTCACACATTTGGCTATTTCAGAGCACTCCCTCGCTAGCCAACGCTTATTGCACATTTGGGAAGCGCCGAAGGAATAGGGATGGGGAGGAGAGGGTGTAATTAGCTTCACTTGTAAAATGTTTGCCATAGTTGTAATGCTGACTGATGGGAAGCCTTTGGGGGGAGCCTAATAGATTTCAGGACATTGTCCCTTGCAGATAATAAAGTGTGTGTGTTTCAGGGTGGAGAAATTGGTAAGTGGATACTACTTCCCACCACAAGCCCATATGGATGTAATCAAGCGCAAGGGTGGCAGCTGGGGCCAATAACAGTCACCTGCAGTCGAGGGACACGAGGGGCTTGGGGATCGGTTTTTAATGCTAATTTCCCCCTGCAAAACAATGAGCTAGAAAGAGCAAAGTAACAGACGAGATGGGATGAATAGAGACCCGCTAGAACAATAGCTGCACCTGGTGTTAGGAGCAGAGGAACAGAGCTGGCACGCGTCAACAGCACAGGGCACATCTGTTACCCTCACAAAGTAGCCCATCCCCCCCCCTTCTCCACCAGCCTGCGAAAGCCATATGAGGCCTTTAAATATTCACAGCTTGCCGTACAAGCAACAAGTTTGAGTTCTTTCAAAGGCTCCAGTGGTCCCTTTCTCTGTCTAGCCTACCAGAGTGCGCCAAATGACAGAAGGCGATCACAATTCACCTCACAGAACAGGGCAAAGAGACCAGTTGAAAAAGCAAGGGAAAGTCAGATTAAGTTAAACGGAAAGCCCAAAAGCCTGCGAATCAAGTCGATTCCATGGTGTGCAGGATGCGCAGGGTTTTTCAGGATATCACAGGTTTTGTCTCTCGACCCCACCCCACACAAATCTGTGCCATTACCCAAGCAACAGAGTGAGATAGCAGAACTCTGCCCAATATGTGCCATTTCTAAAAGACTCGCTTCATATTTGGGAAGACAATCACCTACTGCCTGGGGGCCGGATGCGGCCCAATCGCCTTCTAAATCCGGCCCGCGGACGGTCCAGGAATGAGCATGTTTTTACATGAGTAGAATGTGTCCTTTTATTTAAAATGCATCTCTGGGTTATTTGTGGGGCATAGGAATTCGTTCATATTTTCCCCAAAAATATAGTCCGCCCCCCCACAAGGTCTGAGGGACAGTGGACCGGCCCCCTGCTGAAAAAGTTTGCTAACCCCCTGAGTCCTACTGAGTTATCGTTAACTTGCAAAAGGACTTGGCAGCACAACTGGACTGAAAATACATATATATATATATAAACATGTTCAGCAAATATGCCACTCAGAGCAAGAGCCTTTAGTGAGGCAAATGTACAAAGCAAGGGAAAGTCCACAAAAGCACCCTTCAGAAACTTCTTTCCTGGTAGGTCTATGCTACAGTCAGGAGGCTATGAGATCTTGGGAGCATAGCTACTATCGTTAAAAGCAGAAGTGGGAATGTTTCGAGATTCAGCTCAGAAACCCACACCCATAACCTATATTTAAATCCACTTCATCTCAGAATAGCAGAAAACTTATTCTCTGGACAGACCATCAAAGCTTTATCCAATTCCCTTTCATATGGTATGGAGATTCGAGAGGGAGAAGTCACTGCCACATCTAGCCTTTGAGAAACATGAAATATGTTAATATTTAACTTGTGGTAAAGTTAAAATATTTGTAGTGACTGAGAAAAACTAGTTCCTAGCAGTTCCTTTTTTCTTGTTGCCTTTTATTCAACTTCTAGGATGACTGAATCAGTACAGTTGGCGAAGTCATTTTTTCCTATTTAGCCTCAAAGGTAGTTTCTGAATGGATCATACCTTCCATTGCTGAAAGAGTGAAAAATGTAGCTGCCCAGAATGGCCCAGAAAGGTGACCCAGTCAAAAGAAACCACCTTCCTTATCCAAGGACAGCCTTCCCCACCCTGATGCTCTCCATAAGTTTTGAACCACAGCTCACATCTGGGCTGTTGTGGGCCAAACATCTGGAGGGTACCAAATTAGTGAAGGCTACCATATACAATGCAGTTGGCGCTGTGGGTTAAACCTTCTGCTGATCAGAAGGTCAGCGGTTCAAATCCCTGCAACAGGGTGAGCTCTCGTTGCTCGGTCCCAGCTCCTGCCAACCTAGCAGTTTGAAAGCACCTCAAAGTTCAAGTAGATAAATAGGTTCTGCTCCAGCAGGAAGGTAAATAGCGTTTCCGTGTGCTGCTCTGGTTCTCCAGAAGCGGCTTAGTCATGCTGGCCACATGACCTGGAAACTGTACGCCGGCTCCCTCGGCCAATAATGCGAGATGAGCGCTGCAACCCCAGAGTCGGTCACGACTGGACCTAATGGTCAGGGGTCCCTTTACCTTTACCATATACAAATCCAAATTTAGCATGAAGCAATGTATTTCAATAATCATGTCTTAGAAGCTGTCGTTGCCCTCCATCAAAATTACATCTGCATTTTTTTAAACATTAAAATTTCAGATCAAGGGAAGGGAACTCTTTAAGCTTGACTTCAGGTACAGAAGTACCCCAAACTGGTAATATGATTGCACTTGCAAGAAATGAATTAGCATTGGATTCCAATTATTGAGTACTAACATCAACAATTTTAGGCAACCCAGGTAGTATTCAATACTACTCAGAGTAGACCCATTGAAGTTAATGAGCATGACTAACATTCATTATTTTCAATGTGTCTACTCTGCATAGGATTTAGCTGAATACCAACCACCCTAAGTCATCATGAAGTCGGATAACTTTACAATTACTGGGCTGTGTAATTTCAAAAAAATTGTTTGACAGCTTTAACAGTATCAATTCAGAATTCAACCTATTTCTCAATGTTTAACCTCTCATCCCCACCCCCACCCCGCAAGCAGGTGGCAAAATATCTGCAAACCAACAGACATGACACTTCTTGCATTTACAGAAGATTCACACCAATGTAAACTTGAATTAGGCTACAAACAACTTGAAAATGAATAGGAACAAAATTCAACTTTGAGTCTTTTGATATTCACCTGTACAGAGCTAATAGCATACAATAATATGGTGTTTATGATCAGTGGACTTTGGGTTACTAAATGATATTTGTCAAACAATTAGATCTGCAGAGGGAAAGGGGGCATTAGAACAACAAAAGCCACATTAGTAAGTTCTTTACAATGAGAAGTATTCATGCTGCAGCTTTTACAGTAAGAAAAATACTCAGGTCTCTTTGTTGAACTGCATTCTCGCAATTGAGCAACAGTTCTTGGCTTACTTTAATCCAGGGATGGGGAACCCTTTTCAGCTTGAAGAACACATTCCCTTCTGCACAACCTTCTGGGGGCGATATGCCACTGGTCAGCGGGGCCAGAGGCAAAAGTGCACAGAGAAATGAATGTGAATCATACTTTTGTACAGTTATGCTAGTTTTGATACACCCTCATGCATCCAAGCACCCATGAAGTGTTATCAGAGTTCATGGACACATTCCCACCATGCAAAAACATCAAGAAGGGTGAAAGCAGGGCCAATGAGACATGTGGCCTAGAGAGACCAGAAGGACCACATCTCTCTTCTTATGTTATTCAAAACAGAGCTTGAGGTCTTCCTTCTCTGAAGTCTAGCCTTTCAAGTTACCGAAATTCTTCTCAAAGCTACTGAGAAGCTCTCTTTCAATAGCTTGGGTGTCTGGAAATTCTAAAAGCAGCTTTACGCTCTTCACGTAAGAATGAGACCACCAGTCCTATGGTCAAAAACTTGCTGAAGGACCTCAACTCGAGTACTGTATTCATATCGGAAGATATTATCTATGGGTAGACCAACATGTTTCAGTCACATGGCTTTCTACAGGGACTTTCTAGTAAATTACATTCATCCAACCCCCTAACTCTCATTGTATCTCCTCAAGATGACACTCTTATCAAACTCCTGATGCTAGATTAGGAATAGCACACCACACACGGAGACACACACAATAAACTACTGCTGCTTTCTCTATATAGCATCACACTTCCAAGGAGCTCATTAGCAACACTGACCACTGAATGAGCCTCTGAGGAAAGCAAGCTAGACACACATGGAAGATGAGCGCCCACAAGACATACTATGTCATGAAGCAACACCCACTATGTTTTTTGTATGTGCATTACTGATGAGAAAAAGCAACACTGCCTACTTCTGTAAACTATTTCTTAGCAGCACACTAACAGAGATTGAAAAAAAGGACCAAAAATGAGGTGGGAGCAAAGGGTAAACTCACAGGTGCAGTCATTTCTTTCAGCTCTGCATAACCACAACTAAGCAGAAGAGAAAGCTTGCTCAAGTCCCTATGTTTTCAGGTTTAGGAAAGCAAATGTTGTTTGGGATGCGAGCATAGGCATTGTTATAATGCAGTATGTCAGATTGGGGGATTTGACTGTTAGCACTGAACACATGCATAGTACTACCGGTATTTATCACTTTGCTACCGTGTTTCTCATATTATAAGACACGTCTTATATTTATTTTTTCCTCAAAAAAACACACTATGGCTTATTTTCAAGGGATGTCTTATTTTTTTCCTCCTCCTCCTGCCGCGGCCAGCATTGCTGCTGCTCCTATCACTATGTCTTATTTTCGGGGTATGGCTTATATTCCTTGAATGCTTAAAAATCCTGCTATGGCTTATTTTATGGGGATGCCTTAAAATATGAGAAACAGGGTAAAAGGGGAAGCCCCACCATTTCGCATGAACCAAACAAAAGCAAGTGGGAATTAGGGAATAAACCTGCCTTGGTCTAGGTGTCCCGAGGGACGAATGCACATCTTTAAACCTTTCCAGTCTGATTTCTTAAGTAACTGGGTGAAGCATTTAATGGAAGCACAGAAAAATAAAAACGATAGTGAGTCAAAAGAGTTTGAATCCTGTACACAAAAAACAAAACAATAATTTAGGGCAAACAATAATTTGGCACTTCCTGGGTACGCAAAACAGAATCCAAGGTTCTGTAGCGACCCATTACACACAAATATACCTTGACAATGAAGACTTTCATAATGAGTGCACACTGCTGCACCATAAACTGCACCAAAGAGTTAGACACCGGCAGCATTAACTGCTGCTTTTTCCAGGAGAGGGAGTGTGTTAAGTGTACACAAGCCTGACAGGAATGCAAACAGAACAGTATGCATTTTTTTTAAAAAATAACAGCATTAAAAATTATTTGAAATGAAAACTGGAATTCACTGCTTGAGTTTATCCCATTACTGAACGACTGTCATTTTTATGCAAATATTTAAAAAACAGAATTCTTGCAGTGGAAAGTCTACGGCATCATATAAATTTTTTTTTAAAAAAAACAACAACATCCCATTACATTATGAAGCTAGCATCCTTCCTAAGAAATAATGTTTCCTCATGACAAAAGAAAGATACGGCATTTGCACTGCTATTTCTCTCGGCTGTGAAAATCCATGTAGCAAATCTGCTCATCTAATGAAGTTTTGACACAGCAGAGGCACTGCAGTCAAACTGAGGGTTGGTTAGGGAGCGGGGAGGGAGCTGTAGCAAAGTACTGCATCTGTTAACATTTTCTCTTGCATGCACACACACACATAGGCACCAACCTAATGAATAAAATTGTGCTTCTGGTGCAATTTTGGCCACAAAACAGCTTTAAAAAAATCCCAGTAAAACTGACATCAGAACAGCCTTCTTTAAGATGAGTATTATTTAGAGGAGCTCACTTACCGTAGGCACCCAAAGGCCAAACAAGAACAACCAGGCTGCTGTCCAAAAGACGCCCGATTTCTTTAAAATATAAATAAAAACGGGTCTTCTTTTGCAGCTCCTAATCTTCAAGCTGAGTCTGTGACAAACCTTCCTTCTCTTTTCATTAGCTGGACATGTGTCAGCTTCCTCACATCTGCGATTTCTCACTGACTGGAGCCGCCTGTCTGATTCCAGAGAAACACAGATGGATCCCAGATGGGAAGGTCCTGCCAAACAGACCAGCTCTTTACCTTGCCAGAATACCCAGATATGCGCTCTCTCTCTCTCTCTCGCTCTCACACCCGTCTCTCTCTCTCTCTCTAGCTCTCCCTCCGCCTCCCTGTCACTTGCTCTCTGTTACCAGGACTCTCTGCCAGCTGATGTCACTAAGTACACACCTACTAGTGGCTTTCACATTAAGTCTGACATTAATATGTTAAAGACTTGTAATTTGTTTATAGCCAACAGGAGGAAAAACTCAGCGTAGTGCTAAAACTATCCAAGGACAACCCTGGTGAGTAACGGCAACCGCGATGGCACTGCATGTCCAGCGGGACTGACCATGTCAAAAGCCTCACATTTATCCTCCTCCAGCGCTTGCCTTTTATGAAACATGCGCACTGGAGACTAATATACTATGTCATAAGCTTCCTTGGGCCAAATGGAGTGGTCATCTCAATGGGTAGCAAGAGAGCACAAGGTTGTTGTTTTTGCTAAGTGTGGCCCAATGAATGCAAGGGATAGGATTTATGTCACATTACTATGCAGAACACAAACGAATACAAAAAGCCAATCAAGTGAATATGGAACCCCATCACTGCGCTTGCGCTTGTATGACCTGCACCCGGCAGTGGCCACTTGTGATTAATGGCCATGAGATAGTGTAATCAAACATCTAGAGAGGGACAATTCCTTTTAGCAGTGCAACAGCCACTCCCAATCTCTACATTGTGCAAATTCCATTTTTTTAAAAAAAAAGCCTTCCCCCTTAATTTTGCCAAATATGCCCTTTTCTGAATAAATCAGACCTTGCCTCCTCCTTTCATGCCCTAGTTACCGGTAACTCTGCGCTTGATTATCTTAATGCACTCTACATGGGGCTGCTCCATAAAGTATTCTGAAACTTCAACTGGCACAGAATGCTGCCCACAGGTTGCTGCACAGCCTTAGGTGGTCAGAACGTATTAATTTGACCCCTCATCAGGTGTTCCTTAAACTATCTGGACAGCACATTGGCAGCTCCCACCACCCCTGACTTACCGAGTGGGAAGATATGAAGGAAGATTATCAGTGCATTCTGAGAGTCCTTACAGTCCTCCCCACATACCAAGAAATCTGCATTAATCACAATTCCCCCATCATTTAACTGAATGTGTTTAGTATAGGTGGGGTATAAAGGGGGCTTCTAACTTGGGCAATTATTTCAGGAATCTGACAAAATGGGCCCCGTCTGTTGAAAGCTTATGCCATCATCTATTTATCTATGCTAAATCTCTAAAGCTACTACAAGACGTTGTTGTTGTTGTTGTTGTTGTTGTTGTTGTTGTTGTTGTAATAGACCACTCTGGTTGTCCTCCAAACCTCTCACCAGAATACTGAAGTGTTCATTGAAAGCTTCATCTTTTCAGTATTTATTTATTATTTATTAACTGCATTTGGAGAAATTGTTTGATAAAATTAGCACATTAATTTTCTGAAGCTTTCCAACAGCATGTAAAAAACTTCCCTGTAAACTGTCTCTCATATCTTAGCCACAGGGTCTGCAACAATACAAAATGTGGCATGTGTTATCAATTAGAAAGCAGCAAGGGGAGAGAATGATAGGTTTCTGATGTTACAGGAGTGCTAAACTAGATCTCGAATCCCCAACACAGGAAGTGCATGTTTATAAGGCAAGCATTCTCACAAGCTGGAAGGAATGATCAAAGGAGGGGGAAAGCCAGTAAGAAGTCACATGGTTTTAAGTTATGCAAGTGTGCTTCAGATGGCAGCCTCAGAAAAGCCTTCAATTAATTGCCTAGTGGTTCTTGAACTGTTGCAGAAAATGTGTCATGAATGAGAATGATTTGGCCTCCATATTTTTAAAGATGTATGCCAATGCTTTAAAAGTAGGTGTTTAAAATTCCCAGAGTCAAAATCATTTTACTGGGTGCCAAAGAGATTTCCAAAAGCTAAACCAGAGCTCTTAAAAACCCTGTGGAGAAGCAGAAAGTGAAACAAACTCCAACAAGGTAGCAATATCCCCAAGTTCTAGCGATCCCAATATACAGTACGTGGCATGGGGCTGAAATACTGCATTCTGTTATCTGCATTCACACACCAGTATAAACAGGAGACATTAGCACTAGCACTCCGTACCTTGGATGGGAGAAATAGTATTCCCTGATAAAATTCAGTGCTGTTAAGAATACAGTGTGAGAAAAATGATTAAGATAATATTCTAACTCAAAAAGCACACATTAGTTATTGCTGTTGTAAACTGCATGTGAATATTTAATAATCCCATCCTCATTCTCATTTTCTGACACAAGTATTATTATATTCTTACACATATATGAAAAAACTATGAAGTTGCAACAAACTAAGAATCTATATTAGTTGGATTACTCAACCAAACTGGGAAGTATCTTGCTCCTTATTGAATAGCTTAAATAGCTACCCCATCCAACAGTTGCTTCAGCCAGCATAGAGCTGTAATAAAGCATTTGCATCTGTTGAATTTCTGCCTGCCTGGCAGGTGTTGAGGGTTCCTGAGCAATGTCAGAAGAAAACTGTGCCCGTCGAAATGGGATGGGCTCATCTCCTTCATGACAGCGGATTCTTTGGGCTGCTTCACATACTCCTTTTTTCAAACGAACCTATAAATTACTAGACGTTTTAATTTGAGCACACACATGCACACACTGGGAAATACATGCGTCTTGCAGATAGATACACTCATAGCTTAGCTGGTAGTGGCCACAGCCTTCAAAAACAATTATGTGAGTTTACCCTTCCCTTTAAAGATTCACTTACTTGATTACCACAGGCTCTTTTAGTGAATAAATGTTCTGAGTGTATGGCAAGAATGGGGAGCCTGTGGCCCCTTCAGATACTGCCTTGCTTGTTGGGACTGGTGGGGATTGGAGTCCAGCAGTTTTCTGAAATGCTGTTCCCCATCTATGGTGTATGGCAGGCACGTCCAACAGGTAGATCGTGATCTACTGGTAGATCACTGGAAATCTGTGGTAGATCACTGGCTCCCCCCCCCCAAGAAGCTCAACAACTTTGACCTGAACCCAAAAAACTGGGGTAGATCACTGCCAGTTTTTTACTGTGAGTAGATCACAGTCTCTTGGGACAGGTAGGTAGCCGTGTTGGTCTGAGTCGAAGCAAAATAAAAAAATTCATCAACAGCCGTTAACAGCCATCCACAGGTTTACCACTCCCATCAGCCCATCACCCATTCCCACCCACCCCCACCACCCTCTGTATATATATAAGGGTCTGACACTTCTGTTTCCAGTGTATCTATAGAAGTGTGCATGCACACGAAAGCTCATACCAAAATAAAAACTTAGTTGGTCTTTAAGGTGCTACTGAAAGAATTTTTTTAGTCTCTTGGGAGTTGGTCACCCCTGGTGTATGGCATTGCTTAGTTGCACTAGCATCAATGTTCCTCATCTATAAAATAGTAATTATTACTTGGTTGGTTACCTGTGATCACATCTTTATGTTCTCCTGGTGATGTTAAGTGTTCCTGATCTGCAGCAACTCAGAAATGAGTTTGTACTTGTTATAGCAAGGTTTCCCCAATTTATGGATTACAAGGTACAGGAATCCATTGTAATCAGCTCTCCCTCCCTCCTCCAGATGCCGTTTTTTGGAACCGGTTCCAATTGGCTGATCCTAGAGTTCTAGTTTGAAAAACAAAAGGTAGATCCTACAAGCTTGAGGTTGGTCTGATTCAGTCCTAAACGGTTATCCTCATCAGCAAACCTCCCACAGAGGAAACAGATTTAGGGCATTCTGCATGTGAACATCAGGGTCTTTTCCAGGGAGTCTTCTCTTTGGCCACCTCATGAGAAGAGAAGACTCCCTGGAAAAGACCCTGATGTTGGGAAAGATGAAGGGCACAAGGAGAAGGGGACGACAGAGGACAAGATGGTTGGACAGTGTTCTCGAAGATACCAACATGAGTTTGACCAAACTGCGGGAGGCAGTAGAAGACAGGAGTGCCTGGCGTGCTATGGTCCATGGGGTCACGAAGAGTCGGACACGACTAAACGACTAAACAACAACAACAAGCATGTGAACTTTCTAACACAGCAAGCTTTTGACAGGGGAAAAATGAAGCAGGAAACCAACTTGGAGGAGGAGCAGCCAATGCCAGGATTTTGCAACCCAGACAGCAACAGCTCAGTGGAAAGAAATAATACTGCCTGCAATGACCAGGAAAAAGCTTTGAAGCTGTTTTATTTTCTTCATGTAAGAAATTTCCATGCAACAAGCTAGGAAAACCAAAGTTTTGAGCACAGAAGACTATTCATATCTGCATCCTTTATGTGGTTTCTGAGTTTTAGGCCAGAATTTCTGTACCTATCACAGGCCATTTACACAATTTCCACAGAAGTTGAACTTGTGCTGACTTTTGTTGACTGTGATGTTGTCATACAACCCTTCCCCTTTTGTTGCTAGCTTTACCGTGGAAAGAGGTCTCTAACTATTAGCATTTATCAAAATGCTGCCACTGGCATGGAGTTTTTTTAGGAAGGCAATAGCAAACACTCATTGGACCTCTTCCCAGCACTTTGCCTAGCATGGGCTTGTCCTTTGCCCTCCCATGCTATGGACAGGAGTACAGATCCATATCACTTTAATAGGGAAGTGATAGAGACCACCTTCCTGGCTGATGATCTTTAAATACACCTTTATTACCCTCTTTCTTTGGAATGCAAGAATCATTAGTCCTCTTTGGGCAAACACAATGGGGCAAGCATGCAAACTCCATCTCCAGAGACCCTGGCCATTCTAGTTGCACTTCAGACCTTCCTGTGTCGAGAGAGGGGGTGTGAAGGAGGGTTTTAAGAGCACTGGGGTAAACATGTTTAGAAGCCTCATTGTGACAGTGAACCCCCACAAACACGAACCCCCGCAAACACAGGGAGGTCTGAAGTAGAACTGGGTCATGTAAGGGATAGCTTCTCCTCACTTTCTGCCCACAAATAGAAAACATTGCCCACAAATGGTTCGCTGTGAAAGACCAGACGTATTTTCTGCCCTTCGGTGCCTGGGGAAATAACTTCTATTCAGTAGGAATACCTCAGATTAGAAGACCTATACAGGCATAATTACTCAGTATGCATGAGTCAGCATGCTATTAATATGTTAATACCAGAACAGCAGCAGTTAAGAGGGAAAAAGGCTGCAACCCTATGCAATTAAGAGTATATCCTAACTTCAAGTAAGCATGCAATGAAATCCATGCCCCATTGATTTTAACAGACTCAGACAGTGTGCAATGTAGCTGAATACTCTTGACACTTTTACAAGCTGCTGTCAGACTGTTTCTTAAGCAATCTGATTTAGAGATGCAGGGTCAATTTTGCATGGTAAGATAGCTACCAGTACTGCTCTCCTTATAGCATAAGCTCAAGTAGGTCTCTCCTTTATAACTTTTGTGAGTATTTAAACAACATAAATCAAACGACTAAACAACAACAACAAAATCAATGCTGAGGGGGCATTTTCACACTTCTGACCCTGATCCAGCAGCTAAAGAATAATTTGCTACACAAACTGACCTCTTCAAAAAGACTCCTGCTCTGTACAATAGTTGGGACCATCTTGCAGTAAGGGTTCTACATACAAATAAAGCACACGTGTTCAGACAGCAATTTCACCCCTTCTGAACAAAACCCCTGAATCGCCACCCAACACTACATTTCAGTTAAAATTTGGTAGGGCTACCGAAGGCCAAATAAGGTCTAATGAATAAATGCCAACTGACCCTCTCTCGCTGCAACCAGAACTGTGAAATGGGAAAATAATAATAATAATAATAATAATAATAATAATAATAATAATAATAATAGAAAAGAACAAAGTACTCCCCTTGAAAGCAGCAGTTTGGGACCCTATTCTAGAACCTGACTACCTCCAACATGTCTGTCTCACACCTCCAGGCATTGATTCAACATATGAAGAGTTTTAATTTGGAAATGGTCTGTCATACTGCTTAGGATATTAGATACCATCAATTAAACAGTTCACACTTGAAGTTTCAGCAAACAAATTAGATCATGTCAGCTGCAGGATATGGGGGAAGAAAGCAGCCACCTCCTGAACTATTACAGTGGTACCTCTACTTACGAATTTAATGCGGTCCGAACGCACATTTGTAAGTCGAAAAAATTTGTAAGTCAAAGCAACCCTATCTAAAAATTCGTAAGTAGAAAAAATCCTATCTAAACTGCATCCAAGATGGCAGACGGAGCTCCATTCGTAAGTAGAAACATTCGTAAGTAGAGGTACCACTGTACTTGAAAAAGAGAAATATTAAAAATTGCAACCTGAATTAGATATTTATGTTCTACCCTTCTGTCCAATAAGGATCCCCAAGGAAAAAAATATTGTCACCAATTAAAAAATAAGTCAGCCAACAATACAACAGCAGAAAAAGCAAAAACAAAAAAACTGATGACCTGTAAAACTAACCACACATTAAATAATTACAGTATTGGGTTGTATCCAACTAAGTTTTACTCAGAGTAAACCAACTGAAATTGATTAACTTGTCACGCGCATTAATTGCAACAAGTCTACTTCAAATATGACTGAAACTAAATATAAATCACTGGTCCTAAACATCCTCTGAAATAGCAGTAATGTCTAAAACTTAGCACAGAGGGAACCAAACAGCTCCACAAAGGGAGGATTTGCAGAGCCTAGGTGCCACTATCAAAAAGGCCTCAACTTCCAAGGACATTTACTCTATTTCAGATAATCCAAGGGAGATAAAAACAGGGCCTCTTTTGTTGACCTCACAGCAAGTAGGAAAGTTCATTTCATCAGACCTGCATGCATATTATTCATGTAGATATATGAATAACCAATCTTCTACAACCCTTTTCAGTGTACGCTTAAAACACTATTTAGGCAACCTTATATTTTGTTGCCTAACTTTATTTAGACAACATGCAAACATTGACATATTTTGCTCTTTTCTGCTGTTACTTTATAGATCTTTTTAACTACGATGATAGAATCGTAATTTTAAAGTATCTTGTAAACTGTTGAGAGGTTCTGCTACAATGAAGTGGTGTGTAAATTTTGTTAAGCAAACAGAAATAACAGGGAAATGTAATATTAGAGTTTTTATAACTAAGTTCCAAACTTCAGTCCCACCTGTGCCTAAATGGGGTGGGGTGGGGTGATCAGATAAACAGCTTAAGACCTTACTTGAGAGAGGATGTTAGTAGTGAGAAAGATGCTTCTGTGGTTAATTACTCCAATGCAGCAATTTGTTATGCATGACAACAGCGAGTTCATACCTTTGTGGAACCACAAAACAAGGCAACTAAAGGTCTTTGGCTGAATAGCTGCCTGAACAAGACAGGAGAGGAGTGAAGAATCAGATGTTGGTGGCACTACAACCCCTCTGAACCCTCACCACTGGACTCCTAGAATTGGAGTCCAATGACAACTGGAGGGCTTGAAGTAGGTGTTTCGAATGTATGAATGATAAAATTCTAGTTTCAAGCTGCCTTCACTACTAGCGACACAATGACCTTGCTGCGAATCTCCAGAATTTTAGCTTTAAACCTAAATACATTTTTCACACACGTTAAACGCCTAAGGTTCCCTTACATTATTTTTGAGGTGTGTGGATGGTCTTCATGTGAGCTGTAATGCAGAAGAGAAACAGAATGTGCACTGTTACAAATAAGTACATGTGCTTAGTCTTTACTGTTTTGGCTCCAGGAGACCTGCAAATTTATTGCGGCATAAGGTTTTGTGGACTATAATCAACTTCATCGGAGGCATGAAGTGTTATCTGGTGGCAGGAACATGCATGCATGGTTGTGGGGAAGTGGGAATGATAGACAGAAAAAGTCCAGAGAAAATGAAATAAGGAAAGTAAAGATAAAGGTAGCTCTCTCTTCTCCCCCCACCACCAGGAAAAACAACCCAAATTGTGTATTCAGGGTAACGCCTCATGCATGCAGTGCTGTTTAAGAAAGCTTAGATAATGAATTTGCTAATTTCTAAGGTGCCAGCCTACCAACCTAGGAGGAGAATTGGAGTTCCTGCCAACCTAGCAGTTCAAAAGCACGTCAAAATGCAAGTAAATAGGAACCGCTACAGCGGGAAGGTAAACGGCGTTTCCATGTGCTGCTCTGGTTTGCCAGAAGCGGCTTTGTCATGCTGGCCACATGACCTGGAAGCTATACGCCGGCTCCCTCGGCCAATAATGCGAGATGAGCGCGCAACCCCAGAATCGGTCACGACTGGACCTAATGGTCAGGGGTCCCTTTACCTTTACCTTTAAGGTGCCAGAAGACTGCTGTTGAATTACATCTTGATCAGTGCTTTTGTTAAGCAGATCCTGTATTTGTATTTAAACAAAAACCAACTTAGGATGCAACCCTATACTGACTTACCGGGGTAAAACCCCATTGAATTTTAAAGGACTTTAAGTACAGGATTAAACTGTTATGCTATGAGTGTGTTAGTATCGGTTTTAAGGGGCTCTTCCAACCATTTTTGGACGCTGGTGGCGCTGTGGGTTAAACCATAGAGCCCAGGACTTGCCAATCAGAAGGTCAAGGTTCGAAGACGGGGTGAGCTCCCATTGTTCGGTCCCTGCTCCTGCCAACATTTGAAAGCACGAAGTGCAAGTAGATAAATACCGGTAGGAAGGTAAACGGCATTTCTGTGCAGGCGCAAGTAGATAAATAGGTACCGCTACAACGGGAAGGTAAACAGCATTTGCGTGTGCTGCTCTGGTTCGCCAGCAGCGGCTTAGTCATGCTGGCCACATGACCCGGAAGCTGTATGCTGGCTCCCTCGGTCAGTAAAGAGAGATGAGCGCTGCAACCCCAGAGTCATCCGTGACTGGACCTAACTGTCAGGGGTCCCTTTACCTCTTTTCCAACCATTTACATAGTGATCCTCCTTGCACCCAATACTGTATTATTCAGACAAAAAAAATTTACTTGCAGGTTCAATACTGGAATGCTTCCCTCTCATCCTCTAAATATCAGTGCACACACACACACACACACAGAGAGAGAGAGAGAGAGAGAGAGAGAGAGAGAGAGAGAGAGAGAGAGAGAGAGAGAGAGAGAATATGGCCAGGGGAGGAAAAAAGACAGACCTTTTTGTGCCTGGCCTGGCATTCCAAGCTCTCCACTCGTGGCTCCATGAAGTCTGATTCAGCAACAGTGCTGGGAGCTATTAGTTTACGAAAGGACCAGCACGCCCACCCAAGCGCAGACGACTGTGAGGGGCTCCTCTTACACCACCACCATGTGCCTTTCATTCTGCCTTAGAGGAGGCCTGAAAGGTTGTGGTTTTCACTTAAGACAGGAAACCAATCAAAAGCCAGAATGGCCAGGGGAGAAGGGAGCAGAGGTCAAAAGGAGAATTACAGGATCTCTTCCAGACTGCGTGGCTGGCACAGGAGATATTAATTAATGTGCAATTTATTGGGAGGATTTGGCACCATCACCATCCATTAGCTTAGTTCAATGTAAACTAATGTGCATTTCGTCCTTCCTTCTTTGCCCTTATTCCACCTCTCCCTTCTGTTTATAGATCTGGGGAACAGCCACTCTTGTCTGCAGTCTCGCTTTTCCTCTTCAGCTATTCTCTTTCCTTTCCCCATAGGAAGTAGGTGTCAGTAACTGCATGATGACCTTCCTTACACCATCCTGTTCCAATAACTCTTTCAATCTTTATCATATATATCTCATTATATATATAAAACACTGTATATTCCTGCGTATAAGACTACTTTTTAACCCAGGAAAATCTTCTCAAAAGTCGGGGGGTCGTCTTATACGCCGGGTCATCTTATTAATACGGCGAGTATATCCCAAACTCTATATTTTAACTGGGAACGTTGGGGGTCGTCTTATACGCCCAAGTCGTCTTATACGCCGGAGTATACGGTGTGTGTGTATGTATGAATATTATCTGTTGACAGAACACAACAGTTCTGTTGCAGCAGTGATGCAGATACCTGCAAAACAAACTTCTATATTTTTAAACAAACAGCAGTTCTAAATAGATATCAAACAAAGTAGAAACTAGCATTTCTTGCACAAAACAACTTTCAAATGATAAGCCTCTATGGCATGTAAAATGTATAACGACAATATAACCACAACTCAGACTCATGGCAACCTGAAGACCATTTGTGATCCAGGCAACTCTGTGGCAGTATTTCCTAAATAGCCTTTAAAAGGGGGGGGGGGCTCCTGCACCTTCTCTCACCTTTGGTGTTTACAGCAGCATTTCCTCATTCATAAAAGGTAAAAGGTAAAGGGACCCCTGACCATTAGGTCCAGTCGTGACCGACTCTGGGGTTGCGCGCTCATCTCGCATTATTGGCCGAGGGAGCCGGCGTACAGCTTCCGGGTCATGTGGCCAGCATGACAAAGCCGCTTCTGGCGAAACAGAGCAGCACATGAAAACGCCGTTTACCTTCCCGCTGTAGCGGTATCTATATATCTACTTGCACTTTGATGTGCTTTCGAACTGCTAGGTTGGCAGGAGCTGGGACCGAGCAATGGGAGTTCACCCCGTTGCAGGGATTCGAACCGCCGACCTTCTGATCAGCAAGCCCTAGGCTATGTGGTTTAACCCACAGTGCCACCCGCGTCCACATTCATACCAGTCTTTTAATTATATGGGGTAGGCTGCTTTTGAGAGACAGGTTGACTTAATCAATGCTATTTCTATTTACTTCCACAAACTTGTATCCTCCCTATCCTCCCAATGGGAACACAAGCCACCTAACGATGCAAATTACAAAATCAAATCCACTTATATGCAAAGTACTCATAACAAGCAGCAGAATGCCTGGGGAAATTCTGCAGCCCAAAATCATGGCGGAATAAGAAGTGTTTACACTTTACAGCAAGTTTAAAAACAGTTGAAGTGGGGACAACCAAAGGACAAAAATGGGTTAATTCCATATCTGGTGGCCAGTACCAAAAATGCCCTTTTGCATGCCACCACCCAGGTATCTCATAGGCAACCAGTGCAAAAATTGGAGTATCAAGGTAATATGATCGGCACCTTGCTGCCTCTGATAACAACCAGGCAATGGCACTCTGCACGAGCTCCTGAGTGTCCTCTCTGGCATTTTGGAGCCTGAGAAGCTCCTTGGCTGGGTCAAGACGGGAGCACAAGAGGCACAAGTCTCGCTCTGAACACTGGTAAGAACATATAATCATCCCTACCATGTGGCAGTGGAGGCTGTAAAAAAGACTAGTCTTGCAGCTCACATTGGATCCTCTATTAGCTAGCCATCTGATGGTCTGGAGATTACTGACTCCGAGTATGGGGGAAGAAGAAGAAGGGTTTGGATTTGATATCCTGCTTCATCACTACCCGAAGGAGTCTCAAAGCGGCTAACAATCTCCTTTCCCCTCCTACCCCACAACAGACACCCTGTGAGGTGAGTGGGGCTGAGAGACTTCAAAGAAGTGTGACTAGCCCAAGGTCACCCAGCAGCTGCATATGGAGGAGTGGAGACGCGAACCCGGTTCCCCAGATTATGAGTCTACCGCTCTTAACCACTACACCACACTGGGGGAGGGAACCTCTTGAGTATGTGAAGACCCACAGTGACCAACAGGCTTGTGCACTTTTGAGGATAAAGTTGCTTGACTTCTGAGCGATTTTGCACTTGTGGCATACAATTTCACTATTTCAAGTAAGCATTTCCTCAGTCTTTTACAAAAGTGTGCAAGGCCCACACTGCTCTCCGACAGCACAAAACATAGCACAGTCTAGCACTGCGACGCCTCAGATGGCACCAGTAATACAGTTGGAGCGTTCTGCCTCAAGGAGCCCAAGGAGTGCCCAGCTTGAGCAGCCTAATCATCCCTGGTATCACTGCAGAGACTGCCAAGTAGGGGGACCAACTGTGGCAGGGACACCTGTCCGATAGGAAATAGACTAAAACCAGCCATTCATTTCACACAGGCCAGTCAGTAAACAGCTGTCAGATGGTAATAACTTCATCAATGCCAACCTGGGCTGCAGCTGATCCAGTGACCTCCAAGTGAAAGGCTCCATATGCCATTCCTAATCTCCTATAAGCCATTTAGCGTTTGCAAATAATTAGTCAGGCTTTTCCCCCCATTTCTTGTCAAAAATGCAGTTTAAATACAGCTGGGGGGGGGGGAATTAGTCGATCAATTGCAACAACTTATCAATTGATTCATTAATGCATTACAGCGACACAGCACTAATTAAAAAGCATTGTACCCTAAAGGGAGCCAGATCTACAACAGTGCTCTGGTAGAAAGGGAAGCAGGCATTAATGCTGCTGGAATTGCCATTAAAAAAGCTTAATGCATGTCTCTTCTTTTTTCCAAAGTTAAGCAACTGGGATGCTTAACATCTGGGGCAGCAATCACAACTGGCAAGAGGAGACAGGTTTCTATCATCTTTTTAAAAAATCCTGTTTTTACTTTATTTATTTCATTGTATTACTTATCAAGACAGTTGTTTCTGTTCAATGTTAAGGGGGGGTTGGTCATATATATCACCTTCTTTTCAAGAGCATGGGGGAAAGAATCTGAAGAAATTCCTGACTTCGAGAATATAATCGGTCACCATAAAAACTCCAGTTAAGAAGCAACTCTCAAAGATTCACAGGTGTAGAATCATACACCTGGTTGCTCTCCGGCCACACAAGTTGTTTCCCCCCCTCTTCAGCCATGAACATTAAAACCTTTTAATTAATTGAAATTAATTGCAATTTGCTACATTTATCTCTGGAGTAGAACCAAAGGAGAGGACTGCTACGTGTGAATGCTGCTGATCATCAGTTTGCCTGCCTCAGAACACTCAGCTTTTCTGGACAAAGAAATGACTTCTGCATGGCGTTGCTACAAACTTAAAAACTGGCGCATGCTGAGTGTGTCAGCCTGTGTGTCAGAAGAACATGTGGCAGCCCCAGGTGGCCTTCAGCAAAATCCGCCTGCCTACAAAGAAGTTCAACAGCTTGATCTCATCTTCCTCCCTACAGTACCCCACAAAAGATGGTTAGCATCCAGCCACATTAGCATTTAGCTACATTAATGCTAATGTAACAGCACCTCCAGAGGAAACAGGGGAGGGGAGGAACATTTTAATGATTTCATAAGAACACTGGGACTTCCAGATTCAGCAGACTTGAACAAAATACTAATAATCAAGGCTTCATTAGATATAAGTCTTAGGGGCTTATTTTGCCTCAGCAGCTCAACTTAAGATGATTAGAATTCCAACAAAAGGGTTCAAACGCAGTTATCCATTTATTCAGCCTGCCCAAGAATTGAACCCTAAAGGCCTCTTCCAAGTTTCTTAGACTACATTCTGTCACCTTGGCTTCAGCATGTTGTAGACATCACAAAGGTGGGTAATAAAAGTAATACCTTTTTGGCCAGAGGTAAATCTACAATTAATTGGTTTGAAGGTGCATGTTGCTGTTCTATTATTGATGCTATACAGGCCTGGCTCTGAGAGTTGCTAGGATGGAGACCATCCAGGAATCACATAGAAGCTGCTCCAAACAATTTGAAGTGCTACACCACACACAATTCGCAGGACACAATTTCTGACCTACACCTGCTACCGATCCCACTGACTCTGAGTATCAAACTCTGCCCAAAATTCATGACAAACTCTAGCAGTGCTATGATGCAGATGCAACTATAGATTGTCAAATACCCTGCCGCACAGTTCCAAGTCCTAGTTCCTATTCGCCACAGCCACAAGTGCCTTTTTCGTGTGCTTTAAAGAACTCATATAATCCTGAGAACTTTTCAGATCACTGATCTTTAAAAAGTTGTGCCAAGTCAATGGTAAATGGCCATTGACACACAGATGCTATAGAGCTCAGAAGCAAAGATACCGTTTCTGTTTTTCTGGAAGCAGCCTTGTAACATAATGTTGTTAGCTGTTCACCAGTGAAAAACCATGAATTACATTTCAGGCATGATTTAGCACTTTGGAAATATTTCCACAACACAATGTTCAATCCACAGGCAAACGAGAAATAAATATATTTTCAGATGGCTGTGTTTTAATGCTGAAAACTAAGCTAAAAAAAATACATTTTATGTACATAGGGGTTGCATGAATTAGAGCAATTGCAAAATTTTGAACCTTTCTTCCAAAATTCTGTGGCATCAGACACTGAGAATAGATCCAACAGAACAGGACTCATGCTTGCAACCTAACATTAGCACACACCAACACCACAACCAGTCCATCGTAAGTTATGGTGTACAGGATGGCTTGCAAGAACAAAGCAAAAAGTTAGGCAGGAAGCCAGACAGATAAGAGTGCATTCCAATTCGCCCTTCCTCATAACTGAGAGAGAGAGAGAGAGAGAGAGAGAGAGAGAGAGAGAGAGAGAGAGAGAGAGAGAGAATGAGCATGCCCAGCAGGAGTGGGGTGGGAGATCTCTCCACCTGGCTCTGCCATGAGGTGACAGCCTGGAGAATCCTGTTATTTTCAGCATAGATTTATTATTTCCCACAGTGAATTTCTAGCAACTGTTCAGACAAAATCCATGTCGGAATCAGAATTTGCTCCAAAGAACAAGCAACCTATAAATGGTTCAGCAGCATAAATCTTTTCTCTAAGCTAGTTGGATGGAATCACCATCTCTTTGACCTGTTTGAAAAGGGTGTATTTCGAAGGAGCCCAGGGCTCAAGAAGACTGTGACTACTTGCCCGCTTTCTCAGACAAGCCTCGCTGAAGATTGAAAGACTGGGTTTTGTCAGATTCTAAGTGTTATGTAAAACAGGCCTAGGTATTGTCTTTTACATTTCCCTTGTGGCCTGTGCAACAGTCCACTTATAAAAAAGGGGGTCTGTTGAATGAATACATGTACAGTGTACAAAGATCTTTTTTGCTCAGGACAAATTTGCTGTTCAACACATGGCCAAACTCTCACACAATAAATTAACTGTTTGGCAGCCGCTGAGCTATTTGCTGGAGCCAAACCAATTAGGCCTTTAATGTGATCCCAATTTCCTTTTTCTGAGAATAAGAGGAAAGGAGGGGAAGAGGAAAGGAGGGGAGGGTGCTTAAGTAAGTAAATCCCCTCTTGCTTTATAAATCCTTGCCAATCATTCCAGATAAACCTGTCACCCACAGCTCTCAGATCTACATTCACACTCCTAAGCTCACAAAGAGGGCTAGGGGCTGATCACACATGGCGTTCAGCATGTCCAACTACCAACATGTGTTTTCCATAGTTTCAAAATTCAATCATTTAAAAAATATTTACCGAGCTTTATCTTTAATCAAAAAAACATGGCCAGAGATAAAACAAGCTTAGCACAAGTTACTGTTTCGGTTTTCGGAATGCCAGAAAAGCCAGTGATGTCACCAGATCAAGCTCAGTTCTGCACCCTGGAGAGTATTATGGTCTGCTCTAGGATTAAAAGAGGTGAGGCAAGACCCTTTAGGCCTCAAAGCCCAGAGACACACATGGAAATGGCTTAAGAGACAAGAGTGGGGAAGAAATGGGTACAGTTACCTTTCCAAGTGTGAGAGAATAGAAAGGGGGGGAGGGGAGAATAATTATCTCTCACGCTTCCTTTGGCAAACCTAATGCAGCTTTCATGGGGTTTGTGAAAAGTCTGCCAGCCAGGAGCTAGTCCACACCCAATAAAGTGTGGAATTTGCTACCACAATATACAGTGATAGCTGCCAACTTGGACAGTTTTCAAAAGGAATTAGCTTTATCCTCCAAGAATTTGTCTATCAATAGCCACTTGTCATTTGTGGCTATATATTACCTCCAATATCAGGGGTGTTAGGCATTACATCTCAGCATACCAGTTGCTGGGGGGATGAAACTGGAAGAAGATGATTAAGCTCGTGTTCTGATTGTTCCAAAAAGCTTAGTCCAGGGCAGCAGGATCACCAGGGAGGAGCAAAGCGGCCATCACCTCCTCTCTGGGAGCCTATTCATTCAGGTTTGCAGTAAGCCATAGTTTAGCTTAGCATGGCATGTGAACCAAGTCAGTGTTTCCTGTGAAGTGTATCAAGCTCCTGTGATCTGCAGGGCAATGAAGGAGTCCACCTCCTCCTAAGAGACCATAAAGATAATATTATGATGGCAGTAGGTGGAGTGCCAAGATCCACAGGTCAGAGCAACTGTTCATCATCATGGATGCTTTAGCTGAGATTCCTGCATTGCAGGGGGTTGGACTAGATCGGGGTTGGCAAGGTTTATCTTGCCTGGGCTGGATCGGTGCCACGGAGATCACTCCATGGGCTGGAGCGCACGCGATTTCTGGTGTCTGCGCAAATGTGATTTCCGGTGCCGCGAAATCGAGTCCCTGTGCCGCGCTGTGCTGGTTTAGTGTGCAAGTGGGCACCTCAGTTCGGAGGCAGCTAATGGGCCGGTCAAACGACCTCCACGGGCCACTTCCACCCATGGGCCTTAGGTTGGTGGCCCCTAGACTAGATGATTCCCTTGCTCCTTTCTGTACCTCCCTGAATCCACTTTTAGTAGTAAGCCTAGGCAAATCATCTCCCACCATCACCTTGCATCTGCTATTATTTTATACTGCTTGAAATCAATTAAGTATTTTAGAAGTAGAACCCAAACCTGCCCAATGCAGTTTGCAATTTCCAAGGAGAATAACGGCAACCAACTAGGGTTATTGCAACAAGCAAGAAATTGTTACTGGAGACAGGGGTGTATATAAATCTAAATAAAAAGAAATGCTATGTATTTCAAGACCGTTTGCCAGAAGTAGCAGGGGAGAGGCTAATACAAAAGTATTAAGAAACTAAAATAGTGGAAATGTTTTTAATTGCTTACATATGAATAATAAAAAGTGGGTACCCAAAACCTAAAAGATAGCAAAGTTGGTTCTGCACATACTGTACTTAATTCCATGGAGGATGCACCACTACCAAAAAAAAGCCCCCTTTTATGCAAGCCTCATCTCCAGCAGAGATGGTTATTTAGAGAAAGGCTCCACCTGCACCATACATTTAAAGAAGAATCATATCACTTAAAACAGTCATGTCTCCCCCCCCCCAAAGAATCCTGGGAACTGTATTTTATTAAGGGTTTTGAGAGCTGGTAAGCAACTCTTTATTAGCTACAATTCCCAGAGTGGTTTATCAATCAATCCCGTTCTCAGGAAACTCTGGAAACTTTAGTTCTGCGGGGGAAAGAGGAGCCTCTTAACAATTCTCAGCACCGTTAACAAACTGTAGTTCCCATGATTCTTTGGGGGAAGCCAGAGCTCTCTAAATTAGTATGATGCTGCTTTAACTGTATAGTGCAAATGAGGCCGAAGTTATTGGTCAATGACCTTAGCATGCACGCAGGTTGGTACAGAACAAACTGCTCCTTCAAGTACTACGGTCCCAAGCCATTTAGGCCTTTATAGTTACCGTGTTTATATTTATTTTTCTTCAAGAAGACACACCTTGGCTTATTTTCAGGGGATGTCTTATTTTTATTACACGCCCAGCCTTGCCTCTTCCTTGGTGCCCTCCAGAACTGCGCCTATAACTATGTCTTATTTTCGGGGCATGGTTACATTGTGCAAATGCTTAGAAATCCTGCTATGGCTTATTTTATGGGTATGTCTTATTTTCGGGGAAACAGGGTAAGCACCAGGCTTTGAACTGGGACCAGGAACAAATGGGCAGTCAGTGCAATTCTTTGAAAACAGGCAAGATGTGAGCCAAGCATGTAGTGCCAGTCAAAACTTGGGTGGCTGCATTCTGCACTAACCGAAGCATCCAACCCATTTTGAGAGGCTTATATATAACACATTGCAATAACCCAGATGGGATGTTTACAAGAGGATGACTAACTTGTGGCCAGATCTTCTCTGTCCAGGAGTGGTCACAGCTGGGGAACCACAACTAGATCAGGGAGTCCTCCTGTTCCTTCAAGAAGAAGAATATTCCTGGATCTAAAGAATATTAATCTAGTACAGATTGCTGCTCCTTTCTACAGAAGACAAGACCTTTGTACAAAATTGATATTTTGGCTCTTTGAACCTGTAAGCCAGGTTTAATAGTCCTCTTTTTCCCCTTTATCAATACCAACAAAACATTAAAGTCAATAGGTTTATCTCAGAGCAGAACCAATATCAGCAACTCAAGCTGTTGAACTGCATGAACTCAATGTATTGACTCTATTAGATCTTAAAAGTTGAAGTAACATCCCTACTTATTATGTACATTCACTGCATTTCTGGAGTTAGATTTATAACATCGGCTAAACCTTATAGGTGGCGCTGTGGGTTAATCCACAGAGTCTAGGGCTTGCTGATCAGAAGGTCGGCGGTTGGAATCCCTGCAACGGGGTGAGCTCCTGTTGCTTGGTCCCAGCTCCTGCCCACCTAGCAGTTCGAAAGCACATCAAAGTGCAAGTAGATAAATAGGGACCGCTCCGGCGGGAAGGTAAACAGCGTTTCTGTGTGCTGCTCTGGTTCGCCAGAAGCAGCTTTGTCATGCTGGCCACATGACCCGGAAGCTGTCTGCGGACAAACGCCGGCTCCATCGGCCTATAGAGCGAGATGAGCGCCGCAACCCCAGAGTCGGACACGACTGGACCTGATGGTCAGGGGCCCCTTTACCTTAAACCTTATATACACTTAAAAGGAGATTGCACTGACCAAAATGATCACAATTTGGAATAAAGAGACTTCCAGGAAAACCTACGTTTTTTTGGTTTAGAAAAATGGCTACCAAGAGGTAAGCAACATTTAGCCTAAGTGCTCCCTCTTTTGGAAAGCTCTTTGTTACTCATAGGACTTAAACCTTCTGTTATAAAGAGTTGACAGCCTTCACAGTTTTTGGAGTGCAGATTGAAATAACAAGACAGCTGAAAGGTGAAAGAAATCAAATGGCTTTTCTTATAAATAATTCAACAATATGGGTTCTATCCAACTAAGGTTTGCTCAGAGTAGACCCACTGAAATTCAGGGGCTTTTCACAATTAGCATCACAGTTTCCGAACACTGGAGAAGAGTCATCACCCCCTCCCCACTCCATCTCCGCCCAAGAAAGGTACAATCCTGAACTCAGCACGCCACTTAAGGAAATTGCAACACCTTTTTAAAAAGTTATTGTGCTTAAGTAGCCAATCTCCCTCAATAAAGAACAGTTAGATCCTAATGATGGTCCTGCATTTAAACCACAAATTGTTATTCAAGGGATAGAGACTTTCGTTGAGATTCCTGCATTGGAGGGGGTTGAGTCTGACCTAGATGACCCTCAGAGTCCCTTCCAACTCTATAATTAATTCTGTTTCTACAATCAGCACAACCATCACAAAGTGAGACACATTTCAACTTCCTCTTTACTCCCCCTGAATATTTTACAAAGGACAGCATTCTGAGCATTATCTTTTCAAGTGCATGAGGATTCATTGTAATCAAGAAGTAGATCTCCTAAAGTCACTTACTTTGTTCTTCCAAACTTACTCCCACATTCTAAAGGGAGGACAATACTTTTCCATATCTCTTCCAAAATACAATGTAATAAAGTCATCAAAAAAGGCTCATAAATAAGCCAGTCTGATGCAGAGGATAGAATGTTGAGTTTCAATATAGGAAACCGAATTTCCAATTCCCACACTGCTTTGAAGGTCATTAGATAACTTTGGGTAAGTTTACTGTCTCTTAGCTTAACCTACCTCCCAACTTCTGTTCAGTTCAGGGTTCAGTGTGGCGTAATGGTTAGAGTACTGGACTTTGACCTGGGAGACCTTGGGCCAGTCACAGTCTCTTAGCCTAACCTACCTCACAGGGTTGTTGTGAGGATAAAATGGGGAGAAGAATCATGTGTACCACCTTGAGATCCTTGGAAGATAAAGGTGGTATATAAATGTAAATAGATAAATAACACATTGCTTCCTTTTCCTCAGTAGGAAAACACAATACAAAAAAGATGTCCTTTGCTGCATTACAAGATTCACCGTTTTTTCTTCTTCCCATTCCTCAAAGCAGCACAGCCCATTTGAAGAGGAGGAGGAGGAAGGGGCAGGAAGAAAGACATTGCACAGGTACAATGTCAAAGGTGGCTCTGTGGTTTAGGCCACAGCGCCACCCGCATCCCTTGATCAGTAAGGTACTGACATTGTATCTGTACCTTGCCAATTGGAAGGTTGGCAGTTCGAATCCACGCAATGGGGTGAGCTCCCGTTGTTCGGTCCCAGCTCCTGCCCACCTAGCAGTTTGAAAAGCACGTCAAATTACAAGTAGATAAATAGGTACCGCTCCGGCGGGAAGGTAAACAGCGTTTCCGTGTGCTGCTCTGGTTCGCCAGAAGTGGCTCAGTCATGCTGGCCACATGACCTGGAAGGTGTCTGCGGACAAATGCCAGCTCCCTTGGCCTGTAGAGCGAGATGAGCGCTGCAACCCCAGAGTTGTCCGCGACTGGACGTAACCGTCAGGGGTACCTTACTGCTAATGGTTAGCAAAACTGTTATCCCAAAAGATGCTCCTAGCCACAGAGGCCACTTCAACCTCCAGTAATACTGCTCAATCTAGGAGCACTCCCAAACTATGCACCTGCCACTTCAGAGGAAGTGAAACTTCATCTAGAACAGACAGCCTATGTCAGTGGTTTTCAACCAGTGTGCCATGGCACCCTCGGGTGCCTTGAATGATGGTCAGGGGTGACGCAGACAACTTTGGCCTTTGTGCCTCTTTCATTCCTTCCCTCCCTCCTCTGATGCCCTCTCACATCTCTGCCTCCCAAAGGCTTGCATAGCTGTTTGTTGCAGCACCCTTGGCTACAAGCTTCCCAGGCGAATGGTGCCTCAGGGGCTGGCCAGGGGGTGCTTCCCAGGCCCCTGTGGGGCAGTGTCAAGAGGTGGGGGATGCGGCTCAGAGACCAGGGGCGACAGCTGCGGCTGCCAGAGGACTCCCAAGAAGAGGGGAGGAGAGAGGAGGCTGAGGGAAGGGAGGGTGTTCGAAAAAGGGCGAGGAGTGGCCAGCTCTGCAGGCAAGGGGTGACATAACTGGGCTCCCGAGCCCCACAGGGGTGCCGCAGAAAGAATGTAGTTGGTCAAGGGAGCCGTGGACCCAAAAAGGTTGAAAACCTCTGGCCACATTGCAGGAAGCCCTCAACCACAGGATCATTGACTTGTCAGAATCGGTTTCTTGGCCTTCATCTAGCCTATCAGTGTTTCCAAGCACTAATCCAAGATGTGCACAGCCTCACCCAACACAGATGACACAGAGAAACAGAGCTGGATATATCTCCACACTGGCAACAACTCAGGGGGTTGCGGAATTTTTTAAACATTATTATTATCATCACCACCACCACCATCTTTGAACCATTTGCAGATACACTTTTTAATACGTTGGTTAAGAAAGTAAACTAGGCTATGTATGGTCCTTGCAGAAGATATTTCTGGGGTTATCGACGAAGACTTGGAGCCATCTGCTAGTCAACAGGAAGGGCTGGATCAAACCCCCAGTTTAAGTTCACTATCTTGTTTCCAACAGAAACAAAACACCAGAGAATAGCCAGACCTCTAGGCCACAGAGAAATTGGCGCATAATCAGACCTCTGAGAGCCTCAAGCCACTCACTCATGAAAGGGGAGAGAACCATTTTTTAACAAGAAATAAAACTGTTAGAATTCATGTGGAAAGCACGAATATAGAAAATGCAGCTGTGGTACAAAAAGAGTGACAAAGAGGGCTACAGAGTAACAGCAAAGTGCTCATGCACACCTTAAGTGAAATGAATTCACTAGGATGATAATAGGAGCACCCACAAACCTGAAAAGAAAATTTGCTGATAAAAAGAGATGGTTGGATTTCGCTCCTCTCACACTTAGTCTTTTACTACCATTCTCTGAATTCTCTTTGCACACATTTCTCCTGCATAGCACGGGGGCGGACTATTTCAAACCATATGGATCAGAATACTGGAAAAAGAAAAACACTATGGTGAAGCAAGCCACAACAGAAATGGGAATGTTTTTGTGGATGTTGGGACAGAACAGGAAAGGTAGTGAGAAACAGATGTGACTTGACTGAACTGAAAATGCATTGCAGAAAACAGTGCTTAGGAATGTGTCTAAGAACTTCCAGAGGGGTAGCTGTGTTAAGTCTACTGTAGCAAAAACAAAGAGTATAGCAGTTAAAGGCAAACAGTCTTACTGTGGCATAAACTTGCGTGGACTAGAGCTCATTCGTCAGATGTGTGAAGTGTTACCATCAACTGTCAGATAGCATCTGTGCGTAAGGGTTTATGACCATTTTATGCAAGTTTAAATGTATACAAGAGGAGTGCGTGGAGCGCTGGGGTTGATGTACTGGCAAATCTCTGGGCAATTTACAGTAGACTGGCAAGGATTTCTGACTCCAATGGTCTAACAAAAACTTACAAACTAAAACTAAAAAAAAACTATTTAAAAAATTGCTGAAAGCGACAACACTTGGGGAAAACCAGGAGTGAATTCACAGGTTGAGCTTGTGTTGAGAGTCACCCTGTTCCTTCATTCTTAGGAGCATGTTTGCCTGCCCAAACCACTATTTTGCACCTGGTCTACTTGGTGGATCTTACAGTTCCGGTAAAAAAATTTTTTTTTAAAGCCAAAGTAGATCCTGAAAGTCTGGCATTGACCCTAACCCTGACATACAAGATATGCACAGCTACTATTTCCAAGTCATAACAGGTGATCTTCCTAGATTTCTTATGCTTATTAGCACCTGTAGTGGGAGAAATAAAAGCACTCATTTGACTTGAGACCTAAGCAAATAGCTTCATGTTTACTGATAAATTCTAGTCCAGCAATTTCCTACAGGGGGAAAAGATAAAGGATCAAGAGGAAGGCCCAAAACATATTGATGTACAGCCCCCAGTTCTACACATGGGCCTTAAAACATTGAACATGCATGCTCCTTCCCAACCAAGGAGTATTCTTCCTACCTGCCTGTTCTTCACAACTGATCATTCACTGACCTTCTTGGTTCCTCAGTACAGTAGTGCAAACTCACACATACACACTCAATATACACAGAGAGCCACTAAAAACTATTTAATGTAACCAAATACATCAGCAATGGGGAAGCTGTAGCCCAACCCACATCACCTGAAGGGACACAACCATGGGCATAGGGAGGATTTTTATTGGGGGGGAGGACTTTGTTGGGAGGGGGGCAAAACAGCCCTGAATTGGTCAGTTAAGTATTTCTATTGTTTTACTTGATCTAGGGGGCAGCTGCCCCCTGCCATCCCATAGACACAACTCCCACACAGCTCTCATCATCCCTGACCATTTGTCAAGCTGGCTAGGTCTGATGGGACTGGGAGTCCATCAACTTCTGGAGGACCAGAGGTTCCCCATCACCCTGACATTCAAACTTTAAAGATCAGAGCCTTGGCCTAACCGATAACATGAGATAGTGAGGTTCACAGTGTAAATTGCACTTAAGCAGAAGAGATTTCTTGTGTGTGTGTGTCCCACATCCAACATCTGTAACACTTTACTTTTTTTCTAATGACTTCTATTGCAAAGCCATTCTACAGTCTATATCAGGCACCCCCAGACTTCTGCCCTCCATATGTTTTGGACTACAATTCTCATCTTCCCCGACCACTGGTCCTGTTAGCTAGGGATCGTGGGAGTTGTAGGCCAAAACATCTGGAGGGCCGCAGTTTGGGGGTGCCTTGTATATATTAAGACAGGCAGTACAGTGAAGAATATACTTTTTCTTCCCCCAAAACACATATGCAATTTCTGTATACTAAGTATACATGCAGATTCTACCCAATTATGCTACAATCATAACTTTAGTTAACTACTTTGCACCAGTTGGGTCTGCACACATAGTTCCACTGAATTCAGAGTTATGTAGAACACTGCTACAAGCCAGTTTTCTAATTCTGGGATGCACTCATTGTAAAAAAGAAAAATCATCTTTTATCATGTATGCTATTTATCACAACAAAGCAACAATCCTTTAAATCGCAGACGAAGTACTAAGGGGCAGTTTTACTAATCAGGGGGGTGGGGAATGGTTAAGATTTCTCAAAAACAAAACTTTTATTTTAAGACACACCTTACCACCACCCCTATTATGGAAGGAACAGACACCACACACACACAAAGCTGGAGAGAGAGAGAGAGAGAGAGAGAGAGAGAGAGAGAGAGAGAGAGAGAGAGAGAGAGAGAGAGAGAGATGGAAAGAAATTAAAGGTCTCCTTCAGAATGCGCCACTTCTAAATCCCAAAGAAATGATCAGTACTGTACATGAAATTAGGCAGAATAAGCGAAATGCGAATGAGAGAAGCATAAGAGGCCCCAGGTTAAATACAACGGGAGTGGTGGAGAAAAAAGCATCTCGAGAGCTTGCAGGAGATAAGAAGCCCACGGAGTAAGAAATGGGGAGAAGGAGGAACCACAGAGGGGAAGCAAACAGCCTCCTGGAAAAGCGTGATAAGGAACGGGAAGGCGAGGAGGATCTGACTTGGGAACCGGAGAAGGCAGAAGAGTGTGCGAGGGGCAGAGGAAGCGCTTGAAAGAAGGGAGTTTGGGAGCATCAGAAAGGGGAAACGTATAACGGAACTGTAATACGAAAGTGCCCCATCCCTCGAAGTCCGGGGCGCCGAGTCCTCCTCCTCCCCTTCCCTTCCCGCCCGGGGCCCCATGGGCAGCTCTCCGAGGAGGCTCTCCCGGGTGGGACGGCGCTCGCTCGAGTCGGAGGGGCCCGCCAACCCCCGGAATGGGGAAGAAGAGGCGCGCCTTACACTGGGAGGTTCCCGGGATGCCCACCATCGCGCAGCCGGAGCGGCTCCTTCCCTTTGTTCCGTCCTACTCGGGGCGACGAAGGCGGCGCGGCCACGACGAGAGCGCAGCCGGGGAGGCGGCGAGGGCGGCCAGCGCCGCGCTAGGCCCTTCCGCTCCGGCCCCGCCCCCTGAGGTGACGTCACGCGCCTCCTGCGACGCCGCCTCTTTCTCCGTAGGAACCGAAGGGGAGGAGGGCGGCCTTGGAGGAGGGAGGAGCGGGGGGGGGGCGGCCTGAGGCGGCGGCATAGCTGCTAAGTTATCCCTTTTTTTAAGGGATTTTCCCTTATGCTGAATAGGCTTCCTCGCGAGAAAAGGGAAAACTTGGCAGCTATGGGCGGCGGGCCATGTGCGCTCCAGACGTTGCATCGGCACCACCCCTCCTTTCTTTAGGGGAGTTTTCACTGGGGCTTACCCGCAAGTAACAGCCGGAGTTTTACAGCGCGATCCTAGGCATGCTTCCTCGGAAGTAAGCCCCACTTGTTGCACCGCTGGGTAGGCGAAATCGGCTGCTGCTGACTGTTGCTGTTGGCAATCGCTAAGAAAAAACATCCCAAATAAAACCGACCATTTCATCATCTGAGGCCCTTCTTCTTGTGCCCACTCCATAAGAGGTCCAGAGGGTGGCAACTGAAAACGGGGTCTTTTCTGCGGTGGCTCACCGCTTTCTGGAAAATAAGAAAATTCCTTCAGTAGCACCTTAAAGACCAACTAAGTTTATATTTTGGTATGAGCTTTCGTGTGCATGCACACTTCTTCAGACACTTCTTCTTTCTGGAAGACCCTCACCCTGAAGGCTCACCTGGCCCCTTAGTTGCATATATTTAGGCGCTAGGCAAAAGCATTCCTCTTCTCCCAGGCCTTTGGCTAATTAAACAATCCATGGCCTATTAAACTGTAGGGAGAATGTTACTTTGTTTGTTCCTATGGTATGTATTTTTGTGTTTTTACATTGTAAACCACCCTGTGATCCTCTGATGTAAAAAGTATAATTGATAAGATGGTTGTAGACAGTGTTCTCGAAGCTACGAACATGAGTCTGACCAAACTGTGGGAGGCAGTGGAGGACAGGAGTGCCTGGCGTGCTATGATCCATGGGGTCGCGAAGAGTAGGACACGACTAAACAACAACAACAAATAATATTAATGTGTGGTGGGTAGCGGCCCTGTTAGTCCAGGTAAAATTACCAAGAGCCTTGTATGGCACCTTAAAGACCTAACTTTTTCTTATGGCATAAGCCCACTTCATCAAGTGTTATCTGTGGATGTACAGAAGAATGTAAAATGAGCCTCCTGGATCAAGCCAGTGACACATGCAGTCTAGCATCCTGTTATCCCAAGAGGCCAACCAGGTGCTGGTGGGAAACCATCACCTCAAGAAAGACTCGAGCAGAAGAGCACTCTTACCCTCCTGAGTTTTTCAGCAACCTGATATTCAGAAGCACTGCAGCCTCCCAACTGTGGAGGCAGAACATATCATGGCTACCGGTAGTAGCCAAGTTCCATCAATGCACTGCATGAAGAAGTACTTTCTTTTATCTGTCCTGATTCTTCCAGCATTCATGCACACATGCATGCACACAAGGTTGTAAGGAGGGAGATTGTAAGCAACTGGGGTCAGAGGAAAATGAAATGCAGGGAGGACAGTAACAATTCAATTAGAACCAGAATGTATTGAAAATAAGCACAAAAGCAGTGTTAAAATAAAATAAAAATGGCAGTGCCGAGTTAGTTAACATCTTTACAGGGGAAGGAAACCATTTGTTCAGACCGTTATATCTTTATACAAAGAGTTACATGAGACAAAAGGAAAAATGATTGGGAAGGAGGAGGGAGGAAGTGAAACTCGAGCACTATTTCATAGTTACGTGGTGCTTTGTTAAACTATGGAACTTCCTACCACAATATGTAGTGATAGCCACCAGCTTTGACAACTTGAAAGGGGAATTAGAAAGACAAGGCTACCCACACCTACTAGTCATAATGAATATATATTGTCCATTGTCGCCAGTATCAGAGGCCATATGCTGCTGAACACCAGCTGCTGGGGCAGAGGGTAAACTCACGTCCTGCTTGGGGCTTCCCCTAAGCAGCCCATTGGCCACTGCAGTGAAGTCGAGGACAGAATGGTGGTCTACATGGGTATATGGTTTGTTCCAGCAGAACACTTCTTAGGTTCAATGTGATTTACTCTATTTAAATGTGCAGTCAGTCATAACCAGGGCCGGATTTAGGTTTGTTGAGGCCCTAAGCTACTGAAGGTAATGGAGCCCTTTATATGTCCAGCTGTCCTTTGTCAACAACAAATTGTTGCTGTTTTTTGTGTTGAATATATGCTATATGGTAATTTATGGACCTAATAGGTATCTAAAGCCATTTGCACATAACAAAATATGTATTTTATCAAAATATTTGTTGAACTGAAATACAATTAAGAAGAAGTATATTAATAATGAAATACAATTAAGAAGTATTTTGGGGGGGGGCAAGAGAGTGAGGCCCTAAGCTATAGCTTGTTTAGCTTATACAGTGGTACCTCGGATTAAGAACTTAATTCGTTCTGGAGGTCCGTTCTTAACCTGAAACTGTCCTTAACCTGAGGTACCACTTTAGCTAACGGGGCCTCCTGCTGGCGTCCCGACGCCACCACATGATTTCTGTTCTCATCCTGAAGCAAAGTTCTTAACCTGAGGTACTATTTCTGGGTTAGCGGGGTCTGTAACCTGAAGCGTCTGTAACCTGAAGCGTCTGTAACCCAAGGTACCACTGTACGTAAATCCGGCACTTGTCATAACCATTAACTCCTTTTTTGTTATTCCTGTCTCCACAGCTCATTTTCTTTGTAAAAAGTGTGCTCTGGAGAGGTCATTGTTATGGTCACCAGTCATGAGTGATGTATGGAAGTGAGAGCTGGACCATGAAGAAGGCTGATTGCGGAAGAATAGATGCTTTTGGATTATGATGCTGGAGGAGACTCTTGAGAGTCCCATGGACTGCAAGAAGATCAAACCTATCCATTCTGAAGGAAATCAGCCCTGAGTGCTCACTGGAAGGACAGATCCTGAAGCTGAGGCTCCAATACTTTGGCCATCTCATGAGAAGAGAAGACTCCCTGGAAAAGACCCTGATGTTGGGAAAGATTGAGGGCACAAGGAGAAGGGGACGACAGAGGATGAGATGGTTGGACAGTGTTCTCGAAGCTACCAACATGAGTCTGACCAAACTGCGAGAGGCAGTGGAAGACAGGAGTGCCTGGCGTGCTCTGGTCCATGGGGTCACGAAGAGTCGGACATGACTAAAGGACTAAACAACAACAACAACAGTCCAACAACAACCCTATCTTGCTTACCTGGAAGCGATCGTGCATAGGATTACAGTCTTAAAGCACAATCCTTTTCCTGTTTGCTCAGAAATGTTTGCTCTGAAAGGAGCTCCCCAAAACTGAGCGAATTGGTGGTAAAATGGCAAATGCAATTCAGTGTAAACAAATGTAAAGTGATGAATGTTGGTGGGGGGGAATTTCACATATATACTTGTGGGATCTGAACCAGCAGTGACAGACCAGGAACAATGTCGCAACATTGTAGTGGCTTGCTCAGTGAAGATGTCTACCCAGTGTGCAGTAGGTTTTGGGCTTGTTCCACTGCCCTCAGAAGCTTTGGGGTGGGGCCTGACCCAGGAAAGGGCATCCTCTGTGGCAACCTCTAAGTTGCCCTCACCACAGAGTTGTGTCTGGCCTTATTCTTTTCTAAGAATGCTGAAGTCACCTCTTTACCCTGGCTTTTGACACTTGAAATATATATATATATATATATATATATATATATATATATATATATATGCACCCTATTTTTGATTGTAGGTTGTTTTAAACTGTTTTAAGCATTGGGTTTAAATTGTTGTAACATGCCCTGGGATCTTAGAACACAGGGAGGGTAATTAATAATTATTAGAAACAACAACAACAAGATATATTCCCCAGATTCTCCATGACTATTAAAGGAGTAAATAGTGCTTTAAACAGATGGTGTGGCTGTGACCTTCAACAATCCCTATGTTTTTTTCACTATCAGAAAGCTTGGCCACACCTTTCCCCCCCCTCCTTCCCTTTTAACCAGGTGAATGGGGTCAAAGTGTTCTCTCTTTCAACTGTCTTATCTCTTGTAGAGACATATCAATTGAATGTGATGGGCTGTTAACGCTCTTTTGTCAAGTCCTAGATACTTGCCAAGTGTCCTCTCAGGCGAGCTACACCTGATAGCCCTGCTCTCAGAAATATAATAGAACGCTAATATAATTAGTGGTAACAGAACATTATGTATAAACAGCAGAATTTAACATTTGGTGTAACAAACCACAAATGGAAGTTGGGGAAAGTCAACAGGGATGGGCGAAACTAGAAAATGGATGCTAAATGATGATATTGAATAATTGTTATAAGAAAATCAATAAAAATTATTTTTAAAAAAGAAAGAAATATAATAGAACACTAGTTTTCTGCTAGTACAAACACAGAATTATAAATAAATAAATAAAACCACTTAAAAGGATACTCTGTACTTCATAGGAATAAAAGAGTACTATTATGGGGAGGGAGATTTGGCCAATAGCTGGAAGTAAAAGTAACATTATATTCACCATCTGTTTTATTGCATTTTGCAGAAAGAAAGTATCATATCAGTATGAGATTGTAAGCAAGGTATACGTGTTTAAACAAATAAGTAATAATAATAGGACAGAGCGAAACATATTCTGCTGGCTATTAAACTGATATTCATTAGTATTTTGCTGTATTGAAACAACCCCATTAAATTGTGCTGCTTTGCTTGATAATGAAGCCATGTTTGCCTGTTTAAACAAGGAAATGCTGCGGCATGCTGGCCCACAGAAAGGTGAGCTTGAGGGATGTTTTTATTTTCATTACAATATTTTATATAAAAATATAGTTTTATAGCGGTTTAAAAATAAATAAACACATCAAAGGGATAGCGTCAATGAATTGAATTAGGGTCAGTGAAGACCAGCCTGTAATTTGCATGTTTCTTTTGGACAGTATTAGAAACACAGGTGTAATATTCATGCAGGGGGTGGCTTCTAAATGGGACTTACTTTGCTGCAAAATACCCAAAAAGAAACCTTGCATGAGGAGTACCAATCCCACAGTAGATGCCCATCCAGAAGCACCGACCTCTTTATTTACCCCGATCCATAATCAAAATGATATTTAGTTCTGACCAGCTATTCAAGCATAGTCTCTGATTGGGATTTAGAACCAGAGAATTGGAAGGGACCCTGAGGATCACTTAGTCCAACCCACTGCAATGCAGGAATATGCAGCTGTCGCATATGGGCTCTAACCAGCTGAGATCACAGAATCACAGAATTTTAGAGCTGGAAGGGACAACTTGGGTCATCTAGTCCAACCCCCTTATGCCAAGTACTTTAGATTTAACAATATCCTTTCATGGAGGCAGGGGCGTACCCAGGATCAAAACTGGGTGGGGGGGGAGCTATGGTCGTTCAGGGGCGGGGCCAAGGCACGGGAGGGGAGGGGGCACAAAGTGAGAATGTGGGCGGGGCTACAGGGCCAGCGAGCCCGGCGACATCGCGGCGACTGCAGCGGCCACCTTGTTGTTCTGGGGCTGGCAGCGGCAGCGGCTATCTCCCTCCACTCAAAGTTTGTTTGAAATTATCATAACACAGTAACCAATCATCAGTAAATACTGAGCTGTTTTACAGTACAATTCCTGTGTGTGTCTACTCAAAATTAAGTCCCAGCATTATACCCAGCTAAGTGGGTATTGGATCGCAGCCTCGTTTTCTTTAAAGGAGTCATAAGCCTGTTTGTACGTGCAGCTGCTAAAACCATTTATTTCAGTGACTGTAACTCTGCATTAGGGACCCAGGTGGCGCTGTGGGTTAAACCACTGAGCCTAGGACTTGCTGATCAGAAGGTCAGCGGTTTGAATCCCCGTGACGGGGTGATCTCCTGTAGCTTGGTCCCAGCTCCTGCCAACCTAGCAGTTTGAAAGCACATCAAAATACAAGTAGATAAATAGGAACCACTACAGCGGGAAGGTAAACGGCGTTTCCGTGTGCTGCTCTGGTTCGTCAGAAGCGGCTTTGTCATGCTGGCCACATGACCTGGAAGCTGTACGCCGGCTCCCTCGGCCAATAATGCGAGTTGAGCGCACAACCCCAGAGTCGGTCACGACTGGACCTAATGGTCAGGGGTCCCTTTACCTTTAACTCTACATTAAACTGGACAGAAAGTAATGCTCTCCGCTGGGGATGAAACCCAGTAATATATTAATGCAAATCATTTGTCATGGCAGTTGTATGTTTCGGGTAGAGACACAGACTAAAGTGCCATGAGTAAAACAGTTTTTATTAGGCTTGGTTAAAGAGTTGGGCACTGTGGTGTCTAAGAGCTGTGAACCAGGAAATATGTGATTCAAACATCACATGACGAACTTACAGGATGGCCTTGGGCAAGTCGTTATCTCTCAGCTGTCCTCTCCTATCTGCAATATGGAGCTAATAATACTTAGCTATCTCTCGAGATTGTTGTCCTAAAGATTACTGAGATAATCTGCGTGAAAGGCTTCTGAAAATCTCAATTCCAGTAGACAAAAAAAAACCCACATCCAAATATCAGCAGGTCCCAGGGCACCCTGCATTTTGCAGAACTACGACTATTTATACCCCGCCCATCTGGCTGGGTTTCCCCAGCCACTCTGGGCAGCTTCGAACAGAAGTATTAAAATACAATAATTTATTAAACATTAAAAGCTTCCCTAAACAGGGCTGCCTTCAGATGTCCTCTAAAAGTCTGGTAGTTGTTTTTCTCTTTGACATCTGGTGGGAGGGCGTTCCACAGGGCGGGTGCCACTACCGAGAAGGCCCTCTGCCTGGTTCTCTGTAACTTGGCTTCTCGCAGCAAGGGAACCGGCAGAAGGCCCTCGGCACTGGACCTCAATGTCCGGGCAGAACGATGGAGGTGGAGACGCTCCTTCAGGTATACTGGACCAGGGCGTGGAACCATTGGCAGGAGAGGAGACAGACAGACCCCATGCTCAGTGAGCAGTGACAGTACTTGGAATCTCAAATTTCAGCAGCGCCCTGTAGGACACCAAAATTGAGTGCCTTCTCTGCAGGGCCGGCTCTACGGCCAGGTTGGGTGGTGCAGGGCGCCACGGCGCCGGCCCGCCAGTGGGGGGGGCCACACAGCCGCGCCTGCCCGCCCGCTGGCCGCTCCGCCACGCAGCAAGCCCGCCCGTCACGCAGCAGCGCCCTTGGCGACCGCGCTGCGCGCTAAGCCCGGCCAGCCGCCCACCCGACGCGCTGGAAAATGGGGCGGCGGGGGGGCGGAGGAGGGATCCGCCGCACCACGGCGCCAGGGCGCCAAAGGTGCTTAAGACGGCTCTGCTTCTCTGCTTCTCATGCTCCATTCTAAATCATAGTTGTGGCATCCCCTGCAGCGCCCCGAAGGCTTGGTGCTCAGTGTAACCAAATCGATCGTGCTCCCCTAAATCTGCCTCTACGGTGAGCATGGAATGCTGAATCTTGCTGATTGTGTATCCTGCAAGAGAGTTCTGTGAACAGAACCGCTCTACGCTGCAACTTTTTTGTTGCGTGTCTCATTTCAATGCTGTATTTGACTTTCATAGGCAAATTGAGAGCAGGGCATGTCCGAGGACATCCACTTGGATGCGCTCTCTCTGGCTCGTGAGCAGTTGTGCTAGCTATAGGATGAGGGTACTTAAAAAGGAAAGAAAACACCACCACCAAAATAGCAGTAATGGTACGGGTGACTGCTGTTTGCTAAAACAGTAATGGCACATCTGCAAGCCGCAGTACTTCACAACTACAGCCTTGGCTCTGGAAACTGCACACCTGGTTCATTATAGGGCTTGTGAAAATTCATAACTCATAATCTTAACAGGGAAGGTAAGTAGGCTAATCTTGGCAAAGATTGCTCTCCAGGGAGAGAAATGAGGCCAAGCGACCAAAGAGGAGGAGCCGATCTCCGTTGAGACTAATGTCCCTTAAGTATAGGGGTGAAAAGGTTCTGAGGGTTCCTGCCGAGAGTGGGAGACCCACAGTGGGGCTTCCTTTATTTCTGTAAGCGTGCATCTGTTCAGAATTACCCAGGAGGAGGGAAGGTAGATTGAGGATAAAAATAAAACTGAATAGAAACATTTCCAACTCTCTCTCTTAAAAAAACAAACCAAAAAACACACAACCCCTCTCACATGTGCTCTATATTATTAACTTTTTTTTAACACTGACTGCAGCCAGAATATAACATTCAGCTTTTTCACAGCTTGGTTGGATGCATCTTATCCATATTCAGTTGGTCAATAATCTTCATAATCAAAATAACAATGGGAAGCAAAGAGAACAGTCACTGTAGAGTAGACTCCAATATTTTCATGGTATATTTTCTCCAATATTTTCATGGTACAGTATATTACTGTAACTTTCTTGCTCTTGTGGTTGAATGGAAGCATTTTTGACAATTTATTCTAAGCATCCTAAATATGTGTCTCTTTCTGAGTCACTATCTTACAGAGGAAATATGCAGTCTAGATCCTATACATGATCTCTATTCATGTGTTTTCCTGTCTGACCCACTTTCTGAATAACCGAAATGTTCCAAGTTCTGCACAAATGTCACTCAGCCAACATAAAGCATGACTACGAAATGTTACTTATGCACAATATCTTGATTTGCTTGATTTATTTCTGCCAAAGGAGCACTTATAACAAGGCTTCAATTGATGATCTGTGTGAGTGAAGATTAGAATTCCTCCTGAATTCAAGGAGGATGAAGGTGGCTTCCAAGAGACTAGCTTAACAGAAGAAGCCCATATCTGTGATTAGCTTGTGTATGGGAAATGCACCCGGAAGACAAAAATGTATCTAGGAGTTAGTGACCTGACAGGGTTACCCTTCCTGCCTCTGTTCCTTCCCCCTCCCTCACTCTTGTTAAGTTATTTGATGCTGTGAGAACAGTCTTTAATGTCCTGAGAAGTACTTAGCAACTCCGCACATGCACTGTACATAGCGGTTTGCCAGCGCCGCTGTATGGATGGTGCCGGGATCCCTCCGTCGCTGCTACAGCCGCGAACGGAGGATCCTCTACATGCGGCTGTAGCAGCAACGGAGGGATCCCACTGCCATCTGTATGGAGCTCGAGCGGCACTGGCAGCAAACCGCTATGTACAGTGCATGTGTGGCGTCATTACGTACAGCACATGCACACGACACAGCACATGTGTTGTACATAGTTGTTTGCCGCCAGCGCGGGATCCTCTGCTCGCAGCGGCAACCGCGAAGGAGGATCCTCCACATGTGGCTGCGGCGGCACAATGGCTGCTCGCGCCGCCGCGAGCCCCCACAGGGTGCCTTCTTGTCACCCCCCAGACATGGCACCCGGGGCAAACCACCACGCCCCCCCCCCGTTGCGATGCCACTGCTCTGGATAAGCTCCTGCAATCCCTGGAATCTCACACCACTTGGAGATAGGGCGGCATGTATCGATATTCCGAGAGGCAGTACGCTTCTGAATACCAGTTGCTGGAAGCCACAGGAGGGAAGAGCAACATTTTATCCAGCGTCTGGGTGGCCACTGTGAGAACAGGATGCTGGATTCGATGGGCCACTAGCATGATCCAGCTGGCTCTCATTATGTTCTGATGTTCATGAGCAGACACACAGCCTGCCAGGTCTTCCTTACTCTGGTGAGATAATTTATATTTTAAATTATATTAATTATCTCTAAATATGCATCAATATGTATAAATTAGTATAGGCCAATTTTATGCAAGCCGCTCTCCTTTTCTGGTGAGGCACTTCCACTTTTTATTTAACACACATGCCCACCCTAATTGGTGCTAAGGGACTGTTAGAAAGATGACTCCCTTCAGACCAGACGTGATTTTGCTTTGGACACTCTGAGACCAGCCTATTAGGTAGCACAGCCTGATGATTTTTAGTAATTGCCTGTACTTGGAGGTCATCCCTGCACTACAAAGATAACTGCCTTTGGCTTCCATTATACAATCAGCAGCCTTCAGGTACCCATCTTCACATTTCCAAACAGACAGGTTTATCGGTTTTGTTCAAAAGCAGGCTGCACGCACCCCAGCCTCTCATTTTCAGAATGGCAGCAACCTATCTCAGTGCCTAGCCTAGCAGACTGCTTGCCATCTGCCAGCAGCAAAACAACATACAGTTAAATGTTAAATACACAGCAATGCCGTGTGACACCCAGAAAAGAAGGCAATGGCTTAAAGCTATATGGGCTTTGTTACATAAACAGCATCCTGAAATTAGTATTTGCTTTTTGAAAAGTAAATAGACATTCTGAGTGTTCTGCCTAGCAGATGGTAGGAACAACAGTTCTTTCCTGGGGGGAAATTTGCTTGATGACCCGGGGGGAACTGAAGTCCCTCTGCTCTCCAGATTGGGGCCCAGAGACAGTTTGTTTCATTAATCAGCTGATCAGTTTATATCCTCGCCTTCTTTGCCTGCCGGCTGAGACTTCCAAAGGGTGATGGGCAGTGAAGCTAAATAGTCAGCCGGTGAGCAAAGGTTAAAATAGTAGAAAAGCCAGCAAATCAATGAGCAAGGTTATAGCTCCCTCCTGCTAGTCAATAAACCTGATTTACAAGTGTATTCGCTATTTCTGGTGATCACTGGTCATGATATTTTATGTATATTTCTTTATTTCCCAGCAACGTTTTTCCTCGCTTGATGGTGAAAGGGGATAACCCAACCAAAAAATATGGAACTGCTACTACTGGCATTGTGCTATTTAGCTAACACATTGGTAGATAAATGTATCTTCCCCACCCACACTCATTACAAGAGGTGGGTGGTATAATCAATTGCTTGGCACTCCAATCCTAAAGGTCCGCATAGTTGTGATGGTCCTCTAAAAGGAGCCACTATGAGATATTGCATATCGTTGTTAAGTATGCAGTGTCCCAGTCCATTTGGGATGCCCAAAAATGAATGATCCAAGAAAATAGGAATATACTGAGTCAGACAAGTGGTTCATCTAGTTCAGGCATGCCCAAACTTTGGCTCTCCAGATGTTTTGGACTACAATTCCCATCATCCCTGACCACTGGTCCTGTTAGCTAGGGATCATGGGAGTTGTAGGCCAAAACATCTGGAGGGCCACAGTTTGGGGATGCCTGATCTAGTCCTATACTATTAATTGACTAGCAGCAGCTCTCCCTACAGGGGCATCTCCCAGCCCTACATGGAGATATCAGAGATTTAAACAGAGACCTTCTGCATGGCAAACCTGTGTTCCGTCATTGTTCAACTGTCCTTCTCCTGCCCTGGCTCATCTTTCCCCATTTCTGCGCTACTTTATGTTGTGCCCTGTTGAATTCTGGGTACTGAAGGCTATCTTTTATAATGTGGCTATCCCATCCTGATCTGCTACCACTGGCACCAACATCCTCTGTCGACTTGTGGTGGTGGCACAACGTCACATGTCATGATGTTGCGGAGGAACAATAATATTCATATATATCCTATCAGGAATGTTAAAATAATATTCAACTGCTAATCCAGCCAGTTTAGGGGGTGGCATCTTGGGTTTTTAAAGTACTTTTTTACCAATGTTTTTAGGACTGGCTCTGTGTGTAATTATCATTTGTACTTGCTTTGTTCTTACAAGTGGAGTATATTCCATATGTAGGTCAAGATTCTGTTCATCAGCATCAGGATATAAAAAATGAAAGCACCAATATGCTATTGTTGGCTTTATTTTTCCCTTTAAAATCTCTTTATCTTCTAGGAATTGGTGCATGGCCTAAGCCAGTAGTAGCTAAATACTGCAGACCCCCTGTTTTGCAAAGTCATGGACCCCCTACTTTTGAAAATTTTGAAATATCTCTATGGTAGTTTTTGTTATGTGAATGGTGCCGTGGACCCTCTCAGTGGGTTACGCAAACCCCCTGGGGTCTGTGGACCACCAATTGGAAACCACTGGCCTAAACTAAAGTGGTACCTCGCCTTACGAATGACTCGACAACAGAATTTTTCGACTTACGAATGGGGCAAATGGCCGCACGCTTACAAATTACTCGACATCCGAACGGAAACCGCGGCAGTTTTAGATAGGGTTTTTTCGTCTTATGAATTTTTAGATGGGGTTGCTTCGACTTACGAATTTTCCCATTTCCAATGCATTCCTATGGGAAATTGCATTTCCAATGACGCTTTTCGACTTGCGAATTTTTCAACCTACAAAGGTGTCTTCAGAACGGATTAAATTCGTAAGTCGAGGAACCACTGTATTCCAGGTTTTCTAGGCCTGCTCTAATCTGGATTTCACTGTAGTTTATAATCCAAGAAAGTTGGCACCTCTGTCAATGCCTTCATTTTCATTATTGCTCGGCCCAGCAATGGGAAAGGTTAAGGGGAAAAGACTGACAGCCTGAGAGTATCAAGGCTTATTTAGACCTGTGTGGTGCTGTGGGTTAAACCAGAGCCTAGGGCTTGCCAATCAGAAGGTCGGCGGTTCAAATATCCACAACGGGGTGAGCTCCCGTTGCTCGGTCCCAACTCCTGCCAACCTAGCAGTTTGAAAGCACGTCAAAATGCAAGTAGATAAATAGGAACCGCTACAGCGGGAAGGTAAACGGCATTTCCGTGTGCTGCTCTGGTTCATCAGAAGCGGCTTTGTCATGCTGGCCACATGACCTGGAAGCTTTACGCCGGCTCCCTCGGCCAATAACGCGAGATGAGCGCTGCAACCCCAGAGAGGGGACCTAATGTGACTGGACCTAATGGTCAAGGGTCCCTTTACCTTTAAGAGTCAAAAACTGAGCTAGTAACAGAAAACTTCTGTCTGTGCAGTTTTGTAATTTGTTCTGTAGTTATTTGATTCATGACTTCTCTGTGAATCTCATTGATTCTTCTTCTTTGTCTCTTCTCACCCTTGGCTCAATTTTTTTTGACCAATCCGAGCCTTCTGATGCTGGCTTTCGACTATAAGATTTACTTAGGGATTCCAGCATGTAATTGTCAAATTTCAACTCTTCAATGAAATCCCAAACACTTGCTCTTTGAGAGAGAGAGAGCGCAAAGCAAAACCTGGAGCAAAAAGATTCAGTAACAAGTTAATCATCAAACAACTTATTAGGCACAAAAATTAGTTAATGGAACTCGTTGGAAAAACATGCCTCTTAAATAGAATAAACAGACTTGGCATGAATCCAAGGTCTGGTGTCACATGGTGTTTAATCCATCAATAAGGACATAGTGAACTCAAGAGTAACCACCTCCTCCTCCTCCTCCTCCTCCTCCTCCTCCTCCTCCTCCTCCTCCTCCTCCTCTCATAGTCCTGCCTCCCCTCCAATGCCTTGCCCTTGGCTGCTGGGCTGCCACCTGCTCTCTCTATCCCACCCCACAGCTGCTGGTTTAGAATAACAAATTAACACCCACTTGCAGAGACCATTACCTACTAGGCATGACAAAGTAAACCTATTAACCTGGGACAGTGTGTCAGCTGGGAGTCTGAGAGGAAATACAAGCCTTCAAGAAGGGGGCAATTTTGCTAGTCCAGCTGTAATAAAATAAAATAAACACTGGAACCGGAAGCGGTTTATCTAGGCCTACAAAGTAAAGAGACAAACCCATAAGAAAATAGGACTAAACTGCATGTCTCCCTCCTTAACTCAAAAGAGGATGGGTGGAGTTTTGTTTGGAATGAGGGGTGCTAGAAGGATGAGTCATTCAGCCCAGCTGTTTCACTGTTCCTGTTGAAGTGAAGGCACGTCTCTGGGTGGAACTGAGAATACACCCTGTCTGGACCCCTGGAAAGCTCCTGCCAGTCAACATAAACAGCATAGACCCTAGAGCAGGGTAGTCCAACCCCACATGCGGCCCTCAAGACCTGTTTTGGTGACTCTCGCCAACATTTGGCGCCCCCACAAGCCCTCGAGCTGCCTGGCTTTGGGAAGGCAGCATGAGGGCTGGGGGGGGGGCTAGAAATTTTTGTCCTCGCTCTCTACCCCTGGTGCGACAAGGCAGTGTGCAGCCCATGGGTTCCATGTCAAAGTGCTCTTGCAACCCACTTGGTATGCAAAGTTGGACCGCGTTGAACTAGGTGGATCTACTGGCAGTCTTGAAGGTTACACATATTCAGCTCCTTGAAAGAAAAGTGTGATATAAATGTAATAATAAAGAAACAAATCCCTTTCCCAGTAAGACACTAAAAGAAAAGAAAAGCTGGAGGCACCAGTTATTGAAGTTTGTTCAAACTCATTATTCTGTTTTCTCCCCAAGTATGGAGAGGCTGCTGTCAGTAAAGAGCTTTCTCTATGTTCCAGCTCTCGAACTATGAGCAGCCCATATGAATTGAATTGCTGATAACTTCACATGTGGTACAATAGCTATCCTTTGTGCGGCTCCTTGCCTTGAGCACTTTAATGGCGAAAGCCTCGACAAGGCGCTAGGGAAGGCAGTGCTGCAGAATGCATTCTCGCCCAACAAGTTGAATGATGTAAAAGCTGCCTTGGATTCCAGACAAATGAGGGGACTTGTTTCAACTGGAAATGGAAAGGAATTCCCTTGCAATGCACTAAGCTCCTCTGCTCTCTTGTCAGAAGAAGAGGCAGATTGATTGTGCTAAAGATCTGGTCTAAACTTAGCTCTTTGAACTGCAAATTGGTTCCTGTTGCAAAATGGGTAGGCTCTAGCTCAGGCATCCCCAAACTGCGGCCCTCCAGATTTTTGGCCTACAACTCCCATGATCCCTAGCTAACAGGACCAGTGGTCAAATCCTCCTTCCAAAATTTACTAGGTTCCTATCCTGAAAGGTAGGCAGCTAGCACATCTCCTAAAATAGGTTAAGCTTTAAATAGGCCTGCCTGAAAAATGAATAATTTATCAGAATCACTACAACATAAGCAATTAGTTAAGAAGCCAGAGGGAGTAATACTTGCACATCATCTGTCATTCTGACTGTTTTACATAAGACACAATCTTGTACTCAGAATGTTGCTGGACTCTTATCTCCCACCATCCCTGACTATTGCCCATGGTGACCTGGAGTGATGGGAGCTGGAGTCCAGCAACATCTGAAGGGCCACAGATTCCCCATTTCTGGGCGTGGCAGAAGCCCCACTCCACTGGCAGAACTTGAAACATGCCTACACACTGAAAATAAACTGATTCAACTGCATGGATGTGCTGGCACACCACTATGCCAGTATATTTGTAGCACTGATACAACTCTGCTGCAATATGCAGCAACAACCCAAGCAGGATGGAAATGATGGTGATTGCAAATTAATGCACTTCTAGCCCGCCTTTCTCCCAAGTTGGGAGATGGGGAGGAGCAGATTAGGCCAAATCTTATAGACTCCAACCATGTTCCTGTCAGTGGTTGCATCCCCTCTAAAGTCAAAGGTCAGAAAACAAGAATTGCCTGAGATAAATAGTTCAGTACTCTGGACAGATCCTAGAAAAGAGACAATTGGTTCTGATAAGGGTTGGTTGCTGACTGAGTTCTTAAAGGAATCCCTCAACTCTCTCAGTTGGAGGATGTCCTGAACGTGACTTCTTCTCTGGTTTGGAGCCTAGTCCTCCATTGCTTCTTGCCTCATGGGGAGCATATCTCCTACACAAGGCCTTTGAGGGCAAGGGTGCTGGTTTGGGTCCTTGGTTGAGACTGTCCTGAACCCCTGACATACCTGATGGCAAGTCAGTATGTTAAAGTACATGCATCTAAAGTCCCGTGGAGGTCCAGGAGCATCCAGGCCAAAGGTCCACCAACATGGGCCGTTGAGCAGATACAGCACCTCAACTCTGCTTCCCTTTTACACCTTGCTTGCTGATTGCAGCATCTAGACTTGAGGAGTCATGTGACCCTCACCATCAGATTCACTTGCTGCTGATGCTGCCCTTTTCATGCCTTTTTGCAATTTAAATCACTTTATTTATTTTCCGCCACAGTGCAACTACGCGGTCGCACCTTAGTGGGAAGACACCTGTAATGTACTATGCAAATGATGTTCAGGAATCCAAGTGTGAGTTGTTGTATCTCTGTTATGGGATATCACTTGCTTTGTATGTAGAAATTTTTCATTATCAGTCACTGATATCGCCAAATAAAGGATCATAGGGGCTTGAGGAGACCACTGACCCAAGTCCCAGGAGAGCTAATTGTCATCTGAATAGATGATACTGGTGTTAATGCACCAACGGTCTGACCCAGAATGGACATTTTATCCTTATAAGCTTGCTTACTTTTGCTTTCAGCCAGTAGACTGCTGAGCGGAAACTGGGTTGGGATCTCATTATTGATAATCATAGTGGCAACCAGACCTATGTTTTCTTCACCGTGCTGTTTTTAGACAGCTTGCTTCGATAAAATTTGTGTTCCACGGAAGGAACACAGACTATGTTTTCTGCGATGTCTTACAAGACTTGCATATACATTTGCGGGGGCAGCGGCAAAGCATTTATTCTGCTCCATTGGTGTGACTAGGTTATTCTGGTGCAAACAAAATGTAGCAGTGATCTATCTGATCAGGCTGCCCAGTTACTCAGAGGTAACAAAGGCTGGTAGTGGGAAGGTGTGATGTTAAGCATCCAATTTCCTTTGCTGTTGGGTGCTCAAAAGGTGGCATAAATCACACCGAAACCGCAAAGCAGTACGGTACATTAGCTGGTGTCAGAGGCATCAGCACAAATAGATGGTGTAACAAGAAGCAGCCTTGTTAAATCAATACTGTTTTAACAACTTGGGAGCCTCAGAATATTTTCCAGCCCCCTCTTCCTGGGGGCATCATCAGCCCATGTGGAGCTAGTTTCTGATGGTGGGATAATTACATTATTTCTTCCTTTCATCTCTTCAGTTGCTACTTCATAACTCAGATGCCTGAAAAGCTTTTTTTCCATATGAGATTGGATAGAATTAGATAATGTGCATATTTTGACAGCTTTTCTCTAAGCCTTCAGATAGTTTCCCCAGGAAGATTTCAGTACAATATTGTTAGGCTAATCCATCTTTCCTGATTTAGATTTTAAGGGTGCACTCCTGTACTAAAGATCCACCAATTTGAGGGGTCCTGGGATATGGCAGTTGCCCAGCTGTGCGAGCAAAACTTGAAATGATTACTCTCGAGCCAAATATTGTATATTCCAGACTACATTGAGAGCAGGCCTTTGCACCATCTTTGGATATGGTATAATGAATTTCCTTCTCCTTGGTTTCAGTGTGAAGGGGAAATAAAAAATAGTCATTGTCGCTGTCTTCCACCTCACCCACATTGCCATGACATACTATAGGACATGGTGTGATTCGACATCCAATCACAGCACATCACCAACAGTATATAAACCCCATATGTGAAGACCACAAGTCAGATGACAGGGCACATGACACGGGGCAGTATCTTGGTGTCCTCATTGCATACACACTGTGTGCAAGGGGAAACCACAGAGAATGAACACTTTACACAACAGGGAGCACTTTGTAGATATAAAAAAGCCTGGACTCATGACACACATGGAAACCTCAGCACACTGCCCACACTTTTGTTGTGTCTAAAACCCTAACAGTTGCCTCACCTAGGGACTTCAGACAATGTTGTCTTCATAGACTTTCAGGGGGGGGGGGATGAAGGCGACATCCTCAAAAATGGCTGGGCTGGGGGAGCTTCTTGTCAAGGATTCATGGGGCAATAAGGGGGTAAAATCCCTCCTTCCAGCACTTTTCAGGAGGATGCAGTCTTTATTTCTCTACTTTGGGAACTGCTCTGAAGCATGTCTGAAGTTTCTGGACCACTCTACTTCACCTTGCACCATTTATTTGCTTTAAATGATGTCAAAATACCTCCAAATCACCCTTCTTCAGTTCAGTATTCAAGCGTAGTGCAAAGTGGATGCAAATCTCAATTGTTTGGTCACAGGATGGCATTCATTTTAGTTGTACCTGGGTGGTGGAGTAAGCAGTTGGCTGTTGCTGTTCTGTAATTGTTTCTCTGAATAAAGGGGAGGGAGAGATGTGTGGATACTGTCATTATAAGGTTTAGCCACTAGGTGCCACTGGTCAGTTTCCTGTCCCTGTTCAATTCTTGTTGAACAGAGACAATAAAGTTCTTGTTTCACTTCCTGGTGGTGTGTCTTTTAAGCCTTCCACAATGGTGAAGATGTTAGCACACAGCATTAGCCCTTCTGCTGATTAGCAGAGTCCTGCCCTCTGGCAGTTGATGAGACTGTCCAGGTTCCAATGGGCAGAAGGAGCTGCAGATGGCTGGTAAGGATGCCAGCCCCTCTGTCAATCTGCAGAGTCTTTGGATCTTGACCAGTATGCTTCACACTGTAGCATGGCAGTGAAATGTTATACACACATCTACTCAGATGCAAGTGAGTATAGAACTGCAGCCTTAGACAACCAACTCTTTTACATTGCATTTTAAATGGGAAATGTTATAAATGCCAAAAAAAGTATTGATTTCTTTCTTCAAATTCAAAAAATGATGCTATTTTGGAAATGGAAAATCAGCTGGGCTGAAATATATATATATATTTGTATGTATGTATGTGTGTATGTATATATATATATATATATATATATATATATATATATATATCAACACAGCTGATCAGTGACAGATGCATACTTGCATTCCAAATACTTACATTCAGGGTTTCTCAGCACTTTATAATTGCCCAGAAGTTGCACACATTTTCTGCTTTTCTGTGGAGGAATGTTGCCCTGAGACACAGGGCTAAGCACATGGCTTTTGGTCAAGGTAATTCCAAGAAATACAAAACCTTCTGGAAAACGTATCATGCAGAGCTGTAAAATGAACCCATTGTCGCTCCTGCACCCGGCTATCTCTTGACATCATTGCTGTGTACACAGCGCTCATTAGGACCCCCTCTGGCCACTCAGAAAGAAAAGACCAAACAGGGCAAAACAGCTGGTTAGTATTCGTGCAGGGGTGTGGTTCCTGTATGCAAACAGTGCTTCAGGGAGCCACAGATGAGAATAGTGTGTTGGAATTGGTCCAGATTCAATTAAGTTAAAGGGGAAGGGGGCTAACCCTATAGACAAATATCCTGTCCTGTTTCAATGAGGCATGCTACCTATAAAACCTATACCTACTCACTCTAGTAGCAGGCCCCCTCCTTGAAAATACACACTGAGTTGGAATCATACGGCTGTTGTTATGTGCGTTAGTGTGACGACTGCAAGTTCCAAGTGATAAACTGGCTATTTGAAGCTTCCACTGTATGGCAGTTGTCCTGAACTAAACTTCTCCGTAAATGCTGTTGATCACACTAAATTATGTTTTTTACAACTATGTATTCTTATCTGGAATGTTAAATAATAATAATAATAATAATAATATTTGTGAGCAAAGAGATGATCATATTTAAGTATCCTGCCACATTGTAATTGTCGAATTGGCTGGTCCTGTGCTACAAAAGAGATGCGGGTGGCATTGTGTTCCAAACCACTGAGGCTCTTGGGCTTGCTGATCAGAAGGTTGGCGGTTCGAATCCCCATGACGGGGTGAGCTCCCGTTGTTCGGTTCCAGCTCCTGCCAACCTACCAGAATTGAAAGCACGCCAGGGCAAGTAGATAAATAGGTACTGCTGTAGCAGGAAGGTAAACGGCGTTTCCGTGCGTTCTGGTTTCCGTCACAATGTTCCATTGTGCCAAAAGTGGTTTAGTCATGCTGGCCACATGAATGGAAAGCTGTCTGTGGACAAACGCCGGCTCCCTCGGTCTGAAAGTAAGATGAGCGCTGCAACCCCATAGTCGCCTTTGACTGGACTTAACCGTCCAGGGGTCCTTTACCTTTTTTACCCTGGGCTTTAGTTGAATTTTATTCAGTTCTTAGAACTTCCCTGAGGTGAGGGCAATTTAGGCTGGGGAATCTGGCACCGGGAAAAGAGCTACACAAACCACCCCTCCCATAGCCCAGTGCTGATTTGATTTGGGTCTCCTCATGACTGCTTTTCACTTACAGAAAGTGAGGGCCCATCTACACTGGAGTTTAATGTGGGTTTGAATCTGCTTGTTTCTCTATTTATTTGTTTAGCAGAGTCCACACAATAGCCTCCTCAGGTGACAGACAGCCCCTGCACACCACTAAATTCAGATGTCCCCAATCCGTTGAGAATCTCAAAGGAAACAAAAATCCAATATAAAATCATATGTTATCTAACTGTGGATGTACTGATGCGCATTGTGTGAGAGAGTTTTCTTTTTACATGTGTGGTGATGTTTCACTGGGTGTTGTCTGCTACCTTACACTCCTACTTCTGGTCCATTTCAATCCTTCGCAACTCTCTTGAAAACATTCTTAAAATGCAAATCTCTGTTTCTCGTTTAACCCCTAAAATATTATTTCTCATTACAGATGAGGTTTGGAATCATTTATCAGAGATAAGTAAAATTCAAAAATCTTTTTCCTGCTCTTTCACAAGGATTCTGAGGAATACCAACAGGTTAACATATGCCACAAAATGATATTTATTTTCCCCAGCCTTATACTCTGCTACTTCTCCAAAGGCCACCTAGTGAGCTTTATGGCTGCATGAAGACCTTCCAACCCCGTACTCTAACCACTATACCTCAAATTATCCTCTTTTATTGGAAAGGGACAACTACAACCCAAAGAAAGAAAGAAAGAAAGAAAGAAAGAAAGAAAGAAAGAAAGAAATGAATTTTCATTCTAGTTTTTTTAAAAAATAAGTCCTGAAGAGTGTGGTTTTTTTTAACACAGTCTTCATTACCTTGGTGCTCTAACCATTTTCTAAACTGTGTTTCAGGCTGCAGTCAAGCAAATGAGATAAATGACTACTTCACGTACCATCTGGCTTCTGAGAGGCTGACGGCAGAGTTCACTGGCTCTCCTGCTGACAACACCCTCTGCATGGCAGTCTGAATTAGAGCAGTTTGGAAAATGTAGAAGCCAGGACCAAGTGCAATAGAATGCTCCATTTCATGTTTATGGAGAACACTAGGGCAGTCGAGGTATGACAGCAGAACACTTCAGATCATTCGCTACCAATTAAACATTAGGTTTGTATTTGGACGCTGATGTATCTGATAAAATGCTGTCCAACACTCCATGCTCCTTTTGATTCACACCCAAATGAAGAGTGAAAGTCCCAGGTTGAAATCTTCTCTAGCTGGAGAGGACCTCAAGTAGGAAGGTTGAAGAAGGGGGTTACCTGCTACCTTGGAAAGGAGGTGTGAGTCACTTATACTTATCGGCAGCTGGTTTCTGGGGGAGGCAATAAACTGCACCATGTCCCTGCAGATATACGTGTTATGGGCTCTAATCTGAGACCTCGTTCAACTGATTCTAGAGTAAGAACTAGAATCAGCCCAAGTCATTTTCAGCCAGAGGAAGAACAGCAAATGGCACTGCTTGGGAGGGTCAAGAGAACACCCAGAACAGTACACAAGGAAGGGGAGATCATTCTGTCTAGCAAGCAGAAATGCTTGAGCTGACAGACCGATCATCTAAAATAATTAGCAATTTGTTGCCCTTCCATGACACTCCAAATCAGTTGCCTGAAGCAACCATCTCTGTGTGCCAAATAGTAGGGCTGGCCCTGGTAACGGCCCTAAAAGACAACACTGGTATTAACTTTGCAAATTGGCACATAGGCCCTGGCAGGCTGCTCGGAGTCTGTTATTAGTGGGAACCTGAGATGAATAGTTCCGAAATAAGGAACATCCTTTAGGACAGGGGTCAGCAAACCTTTTCAGCAGGGGGCCGGTCCACTGTCCCTCAGACCTTGTGGGGGGCCGGACTATATTTTGGAAAAAAAATATGAACAAATTCCTATGCCCCACAAATAACCCAGAGATGCATTTTAAAGAAAAGGACACATTCTACTCATGTAAAAACATGCTGATTCCTGGACCGTCCATGGGCCGGATTTAGAAGGCGATTGGGCCGCATCCGGCCCCCGGGCCTTAGTTTGGGGACCCTGCTTTAGGACCTGTGGGAATATGACCTGAAATAAGGGCTACTAGTATTTCCTCTAAATATGACTGAGATTATTACAGTGTACTGTGAAGCAGTTTACACATGGACGTAGGAAAGGGGGTATGGTCCGCCCCGGGTGTCATCCTTGAGGGGGGTGACAAAATGGTACACTGTGGGGGGCAGCCCTTACCGCAGGGCCTGGTCTGCAGTGCACCTGAGCCACGCATCTCTCCTGGGAGTGACGCGGTGGCTTGGCCCTGCGCTGCCCAATACGGCAGCATGGGGCTTGCGTCCGCTAGGCGGACTCCATGGGCAGCTTGCCGTGCCACCCTCCTGGGCGGATTGCCGCCCCTGTGCGCGGATCGCTGCGCCACCCCCATGGGTGGATCGCCCCGCCCCCGCTGCTCCGGGTGCCGAAGCAGCTAGCTATGCCCCTGAGTTTACACACATAGAAGTATCATGGAAATGAGAAACAATAATAGCATCAATAAAAGGGTCCCTTAAAATAAGAGGCATTTGGTAGCTTTATGCAGAAGGCACATAGTACTACTTGAGACCATGGGCTAAAGGTGTCATTAGGTGTAAAAGGTGCAGCAGTGTCCATTCGGATAGTAATCTTGTATGATTCACATCTTTATTTGGTCTAAAGTGTTTGCCATGTGCCATGCTTGGATTGCTGTTTTATGATGTTGGTTTTATGTGTTTTACGCAATACTGCTGTGTTGTATTTTGACTACCGGTAATTGCTTGTGTACTGCCCTGGGATCTTCTGGCTGCACAGTGGATTACAAATACTACTACTATTGCTACTACTAGTAGTAAAAATCCTTCACTTTTTAAGAGTTGGCATTTTGAGAGCCTCCAGATTCTCATCAGAAGTGTACAGTTCAGAAAAGCATCTGACATTTACTTGCTATTCTGAGAAATGGTTAAACATCCTTCCTTTAACAAGAAGCTAGAGAGTCTCTGGATACAATAACAACTCAGCCTTTCTCCCCACCAAACCCGCAGATTCCCTGTCCCAAATTGGTTTAATTCCTAATCCTATAAAGCTCATGCATATACCAATCTGGTAATTTGGCTCAAGTCTGCTTTGAGAGTCTCTTGATATTCTTTTATACAAAAATGATCCTTAACAGTTGTTCCACTGTTCAATTTTACCAGATTTACTGAAAACATTTAGCTCTGTTAATTGCAACAAGCTTCCTACTGTATGAAATACAGCAACAGATTGAGGGTGAATAAAGATGAAGAGAGCAGGGGTTTTTTAAAATTATTTTTATTCAGCAACAACCAAGTTAAAAATGATTTCCTGACAAACTGTGCAGCTTATTGTCTATTCTCATATATAAACTCCTCCACACCAGCCATCTGATATCCATTATTACCATTGCAAACAACCACTAACTCCCCAGCTGGTCAGCTCCAGCTCAACACTGCAATAACCATTCAAGGCTGCCATATGGTACGAGAGTTTCCTGAGCTGGGTTGTCACTCAGCTTTATACATTTCTGAATCAATTTCCTTCTGGGGATTTTGTAATATATAATTTGGAAACCCTATTTTCATGCAAGCTGAAAATTTGGTTTGAGCTCTCCCTTGCTCTCTCTCACACACACAACCTGATGGTTAATCTACAGCTGTAGATCAACTAACAATGGCGGAGGGAAGTTTCTAGCTTATTGTGAGGCTGCAACTACAGCTGAAGAGGCTTCTTGACTTGGAGAGTTTAGGTATGTCCAGTTCTAAAATGGATGATAAAATAAGTTCTTCCTATGCTGCTGAAAGATCTGTTGTAAAATAAAAAAATTCCTTCAGTAGCACCTTAAAGACCAACTAAGTTTTTATTTTGGTATGAGCTTTCGTGTGCATGCACACTTCTTCAGATACGGTGCTTTTCAAAATCAGGGCTAAGAAGAAAGCCCCCCCCCCATGATCTAATGATAAAGGTTCTGGGGTAGAGGAAAGGTGAACTACTGATGCCATTTAAGTGCAATAGATGTTCCTTCCCAATTCTGCTGGTTCCTATGAACTAGCAGTGATAAAAATGGAGAACATCTGCTTCTGCCCCCCCTTTTTAATTACAGTGGTACCTCTACTTACGAATAACTCTACTTACGAATGTTTCTACTTACGAATGGAGCTCCGTCCGCCATCTTGGATGCAGTTTAGATAGGATTTTTTCTACTTACGAATTTTTAGATAGGGTTGCTTCAACTTACGAATTTTTTCTCCCAATGCATTCCTATGGGATTCGACTTACAATATTTTTTTTTGACTTACGAATGTGCGTTTGGAACACATTAATTAATTACCACTGTAAATGGATAACCTGCTTTTGTTTAAAAAAATTTTTTTTTACTCCAGATAAAATAATGAACACTTTATATACCACTGTATTCTGCTCTGGTCAGACCTCACCTGGAGTACTGTGTCCAGTTCTGGGCACCACAGTTCAAGAAGGATACTGACAAGCTGGAACGTGTCCAGAAGAGGGCAACCAAAATGGTCAAAGGCCTGGAAATGATGCCTTATGAGGAACGGCTTAGGGAGCTGGGTATGTTTAGCCTGGAGAAGAGAAGGTTAAGGGGTGATATGATAGCCATGTTCAAATATATAAAAGGATGTCATATAGAGAAGGGTGAAAGGTTGTTTTCTGCTGCTCCAGAGAAGCAGACACGGAGCAATGGATTCAAGCTACAAGAAAGAAGATTCCACCTAAACATTAGTTCTTTAAGGGTTGGACTGGATTGCCCTTGTGGTCTCTTCCAACTCTATGATTCTATGATTTATTTCTATCCGGTGTATTAGCACCAAGGAAGCTAAAAGGAACACTAAAACTACAATAACATTATTTTAAAATAAGTTAATAGGTACATTGGCAGGAGAACCACCGCAACCTCCCCAATGCTTTGCCTTCTCCCTTCCAGTAAGCAGCAGTGACACCCCTCCAGGGAAGTGAGCTTGGTGGCTCTGCCCCACCGGGCAAGACACTTCTGCATGGGTAGGATTGCTGTGGACAACATTACGATGTTGAAAACATTTCAGCTCCAGGTACTGTGTTTTTTGATGATGCAGATGATCCATGTTGCTCCAAGAAGCTCTCTTGTGTTCTGGTCTCAGGAAATCTACAGTTGCAGAGGGTGCTTGCTGATGTGTCCACATATGGGGCAATGTCACTTCAGCTCATGTCACTTTCCTGTGAGGGAGGGAGGGAGCTCGAAGTTCAGCGCATCCTGTTTACCCCAGTCCTTAGCTTTGCTTCATGTGGGATGCAGCTGCCAGATGTCTCAGCAGCACATCTTTTCTCTCTCTTTTCCTTGAGATGCACAGCTGGTATCCCTGTGGTGGAATGCAGTACATATGAAGCTGGAAGGGCTTTAGATAAAGTCTGGTCGTCTGTCCTGCCATCTGGACCCAATGCCCATCTTGATGACTGAAGGCAGTTAAATCATCAATCACCGCTCTCACCTAAGTAGCACAACAGCAACAGGACTCCATCTTCTAAGCTCCCTTCCTGGGAATTGCAGCAACTACAAAACACAGCCACTAGGCTATGGGACATGGGTGGCACTGTGGTCTAAACCACTGAGCCTAGGGCTTGCCGATCAGAAGGTTGGCGATTCGAATCCCTGCAATGGGGTGAGCTCCCGTTGCTCGGTCCCTGCTCCTGCCAACCTAGCAGTTCGAAAGCATGTCAAAGTGCAAGTAGATAAATAGCGGGATAAATAGCTATGGCGGGAAGGTAAACGGCATTTCCGTGTGCTGCTCTGGTTCACCAGAAGCGGCTTTGTCATGCTGGCCACATGACCTGGAAGCTGTACGCTGGCTCCCTCAGCCAATAACGCGAGATGAGTGCCGCAACCCCAGAGTCGGTCATGACTAGACCTAATGATCAGGGGTCCCTTTACCTTTACCTAGGGCTAAGTTGGTCACTTACACATCACCAATAAAATAAAATAAAAAATGAGGAAGTGTATCTCTTTAATAAAAAATAAAAAAGAGGATGATTGAGGATACCAGTTCACATAAAATGTGAAGATGGGAATTTATATGTAAATATGCCAATTTAGAAATAATTGCTAGAATTTAAACAGAAAAACAGTGCACCTCACCCTAGTGAGAAAAACTGGGGCCAGGCAACCAGCAGCTCAGTCTCCTATTGTCTGATGAGCAGCATCAATGCATCACCTAGTTGTAAAACAATGCTGTAAGGTAAGCCATTATTATTATCCCTCATATTGCACACGGGGACTGAAAGAGAGAGAGAAAATGGACTTCCATAAGGTGGAATTCCCTCATACGGAAACTTGGGGGGGGGGCTGCATTCCAGTGGCTAGAGGCTTCACGCATGTGTTTGTATGTGAACACACATTTCCTTCCTCATTTCAAGAACGCAAGAGGCATTGTCACAGTTCAAGAACACCCCCGCCAGACAAAAGTGTTGCAGGAGGACCTGGGCACAGCTGATGGGGGTGTCTCCTGGGAGGTTGTGTGACTTGGAGAGTGTCCTGGTGGCTGCATAGAGAGGCCTGGATGCCTGCAATAGGAATCAACTTGTAGGATCCAAGGTCCCTTCAGCTTCCCCAATAAAATATTTGAGGAGGCCGCCCCCCAAGTTGATGGGCACTGCCCTTCAAATGGTGTGCATGTGCCACATCTTGTTATGCAGGGCAGGGCTTATCTTGGGTCCCCCAATATTTTATTCAAATAAAAGGACTCTAGGACCCTCTAGGAGGACTCTAGGACCCTGCCAGAGCCCCACACCTTCGTCCCAAAACCCAGTACTTCATTTACCAGTCTCTGAGGAGGCACTCCCCTCAAATCAGTTCCCAGTGTATGAGCACTGCTCACACAGCTTTAAATCTGCCCCTGCCAAGGCTACCTGGTGGCATAGGTGAGATATGCACAGGGGACATCCTGAATCATCGCTTTAGCTCAGGCATCCCCCAAACTTCGGCCCTCCAGATATTTTGGACTACATTTCCCATCTTCCCTGACCACTGGTCCTGTTAGCTAGGGATCATGGGAGTTGTAGGCCAAAACATCTGGAGGGTCACAGTTTGGGCATGCCTGCTTTAGCCAGTACACCTTTCATTACTTAAGATGTGAAACATGCATAGGATCGTGGGGAGCTGCCTGCAAGGTCAACCTATTTGTTCATCTAGCCTAGCATGGTCCACACAGGTGGGCAGCAGCTCCCCAGAGACTCGGGCAACAACCTTTCCCATCACTGGCTACTGGATCCCTACTTTGTCTGGGGATGCCAGCAGCTTACCCTGGGACGTTCTGCAGCAAAACAGAAGCTCTGTCCCCTGTTTGCATAATCTTGCTTGTGACCTTAGACCTGAACCAATCTCTTTAAAGTGCCCATTTGCCCTGGTTGCAAAACTGCTGTGACAAGCAGAATCAGCACAACCAATGGCCTGGGGCTGAGCTGGATGGAGAAAAGTGGGGCTGGGTCAGGTGTGTGTAGGAGGCAAAATGTTTGAAGCTTGAGGGAGGGAGGCTAAGGTTCCTGTTCAGAGCCTAAGAAATCCCAGAGTCCAGGCTATCAGCAGCCAGAATTCTGGAACTGTGCTTGGAACTGAGTCTTCATGCCCAGCCCTGTGAGAATTATGAATGTAAGCGGGGAAGCCAGCTAGATAATGAAAGCACTCACAAGTGAACAGGTGCTAATGAGCCCAGGCCTGCTAAAGATCAAAAGGTGAGCCAGGTGCACAGGTTTCAGAATGAGATGTTGAAGAAATACCAGCTGCAGGCACAGCAGGGTTTGGAAGATGCCTTCAAGCTGAATTTATTTATTCGCAGAGTGTTCTTCCGATAAGAAGTTGTTCCTTACCACTCTGGAAAACTATGGCCGCAATGTACAGGTACATTTGTACAGGTAGAGGCTTTGTTATTTTCTCCAAAGATTGTTACAATTCCTGTGAGGATTTTGGACAAATATTATTTAAAGTGTTTGAAGTATCTAGAGCTTTGGCCAGTCCTGCTAGCAAATGCCTGTGCTATGACTTCCACTAGCACAATAAAGCTCCTCTCCTCTTTTCTCCCCATGCACCCACAAATTGCCTCAGGAAGGTGGGTGGGATAACTGCCCCCCCCAAAAAAAAACATGCAGGAGGAGGAGAAGGGAGATTGTTCTATCAGACAAGCTGAAAGAAATCCCACCCCCCGCCACTGCGTGTAGAGTCAGTGGCCATTTTCAGACAATTATATACTGATTTGTCGAGCTATGACAAGAACAAGCTTTTTGCCTTTGCTGTGAGTTGCAATTAAACCTGGAAGTCTGTAATTAGTTTCCTGTTGCATCTCAACTGGGAAATTATGGTTACCTGCTTCAGACATGGGTAAACCATCGTGTGAAGTTTGGTAGATATTATGGCTTGTTCCAGAGCTGGTAACCATGACTTCCAGGCTCAGATGGAATGGGAAACCATGGTTAATTAGAAGGGACCAAATCAGGATCAAAGGGCTTGTGCAAAGCTCAGCTTAATAAGTGGATATATGATCACTCACTTGGGATCACTCTATTTGCAAAGTTGGGTTCTATAAAAGATATATGAGCAAATGGTTCACAAAACGTTTTTTCCTAGAGCTGTGTTCTGCTGGGTGTGTGCACCCTTACAGATGATATTAATATGGCTTTGGATTGTATGGTTTAAGAAGTCTGGGTATTTTCATGGACAGCTGGCTATTACCATGTACAAACATAAAAAAAGAGATTGCTTTGTACAGTTCATTACCATATCTGGCCATACATGAGAAGAAGAGTAGTGTCTGTGCCACTATTGATTTTTTTCTAAACTGGGTTTAAATTATCTCATGGTTTGTGTGTGTTCATTCATCAGGTTTTGCATATGCATGCAGGGGACATGGGTCATGCTTATTTTGTTAGCCGAAAAGCAAGATTACGATTACTATGAACAAGGCTTTCAAACATTCACTTCTCCTAATTGTATGGTACATGACAAAGTGCAGCCACGGAGCAAGTTTGAAAAACACTGTATATCAAACTCAGGTTGTTTCCTTATTGGGCTTGTTCTACATTCTTGGTTTCTGCATTCATCCTATACAAGAACATTTGTAACAGCAGCAGTCTTGCCCCTACAACAGCATATCCATTTCTCCAAAACAAACTAAAGAAAACCCCCACAACACTAAACAGGTTCACACGGTCCATGCTTAAAGCATGGAAGGAAACAGTAAGCCCCTGGCTTATCACCCACTGTTCCAACATGCAGCACAAAACCTCCAAATAAAAACCTGGCAAGCCAAAGGCCTACACCAGGCATAGGCAAACTCGGCCCTCCAGATGTTTTGGGACTACAACTCCCACCATCCTTGACCACTGGTCCTGTTAGCTAGGGATGGTGGGAGTTGTAGTCCCAAAACATCTGGAGGGCCGAGTTTGCCTATGTCTGGCCTAAACCATCTAAAAGATTTCTACAAAAACAACAAACCCATACCAACACAAGAAATACAAGACAAACTAGGGGACACCCAAATACCCTGGCTAACACACCACCAACTATACGCAATCTTTAAACAAACCAGCAGTAAAATCAGCAGCCACTAGGCCCTTGACCACCTTCAAAAATCTTCTCCTGACAGCAGAGGGACACAGCAATATACAAAATACTGCTCCAGAATCCCACAGACCCCCTTGACACAGTCAAAAAGGAATGGGAAGACGGCATAGACTATGAAATCAACCCTTCCCATTGGAACAATTAGGGGGAAAATATGGCTAAGGAGGACCATGACAGATTTATAAAATTATAAAGGTGTAGCGGGAAGAGTTGTATCCAACTACCGTGTTTCTCATATTATAAGACATGTCTTATATTTATTTTTTCCTCAAAAAAACACACTATGGCTTATTTTCAAGGGATGTCTTATTTTTTCCTCCTCCTCCTGCCGCGGCCGGCATTGCTGCTGTGCCTATCACTATGTCTTATTTTCGGGGTATGGCTTATATTCCTTGAATGCTTAAAAATCCTGCTATGGCTTATTTTATGGGTATGTCTTAAAATATGAGAAACAGGGGTAAGTCCCCTCCCTTTCCCCCTTCTCCCAAATCGGCTGTGGGGTTTTCCCGACCCTTCAGAGCAGATTTCGAGAGGAAGGGGGTTGAACCAGGTAGAGGAATTTCTGTTGTAGGATCACAAGCCATTCCTCTCATTACAGCAACTTAGAGATTCCAAAAAGAGTGAGCCTGACACATCTCTCCAGGAAGGTCATTCTAGTAACACAGAGACTCCACTCCTTGCCTACTTTAAAGCGGACAAGCCGTTGCATGCATGGAGAGTTGAATTGCTTCCCCAGGCAAGCAATTATGATGTCTTTGCGGCAAGGTGGGAGCCTCATCTGGCTATAATGCATCTTGTAGATACTTATATTGCAAGACGCTAAAGTGGACAGAAGCAAAAGGAGGGCAAGGGCTCCTCTTGTATGCACCAGAACTGCACAGAAAATGGCATTGCAGCAAGTGCAGCTGTGCTTGCTCATGTGTAGCCACATGTGGGTGTTATTCTCAGCACATGCCCTGATTGGTGCGCCGCAGTAGAATTTTTATGGATATTGAAGCCCTGGGTATCATTTTTATGCCATTTCTGCATTTTCTGTGTTGTGTTTTTCCCTCCTGAGGAGTACACACATTGGCTACAGCAGCCACTCTCTCAGCAAAGCCCTCTACAGTGTAATGGGAGTACGTATAGGATTGCTCTGCATTTGGAGAGCATTTGGAGCCCTGTGACAGATGGAAGATGGAGGTTGGGAACAGATTGGTCCAGCTGACCCTGCTGTCACTTAAATCTGCCACTAGCCCAGATTGTTTTCTCCTTAAAAAACCTGCGTGCAGGGTGAAATTCACAAAGCAGACAAATTCTTCCGGAGAGATGTGCCTATAACAACGTTGTCTTCTGCTGTTATTCCCGAACCAGGGTTGCATGATAAAAATATCAAAAATGAAGGCAACTTTCGATCTAGAGAGTCTGCGTCCAAATGAAGTTCAGTGGCGTTCATTAGCCCTGGGGGGCGGGAGAACAGGTGAAAAGAAAAAAAAGAACATCTATCCATTATTAGCTGTGGAACTGAATTGCTATGAAATAATGTCCAAAGTATTCAGCACTCAGAGGCAAACAGTGAACTATTAGGGTAGTAGGGATAACAAATCTATGAAAATAAATTATATAATCAATCAGTGGTGGGTGGTGCCCTTGGGACTGGTAGGGCAGAATTCATGGAGACCAACAGTAGGGGGAGCTAAAGCCAGTGAAATACGGAGTTAGCTCATTCTAGTTTCACCCTCAACCTTCTCCCTGCTTAAGTTCTACTATCAAGGGGCAACACAGAGACTAAGGAGGAGGAAGGGGTGCCAGGCAGAGCCACGCCTTGGACTCGTTGTGAGAGACAGGCAGTTGGGGCCTGGCTAAGAGCAGAAGGACGTTGGTTGGGCAATGCCCCATTGACCTAAATAAACCAGCTTCCATTTTCATGAACCTTTACATCATTGTAATGTACACAATTCAATTAGGTTACAGGTATTATCTCTTGAAATAGAATTCACAGAGGCATGGACTCCAGTTGTTGTCATACATCTGTCTCGGGAGACAATGGAGGAATGTGCCTTTCGGGGTGACATCAAACCGCTAGAGAGTTACAGCAACTGCTGTGGCTGTAGAGGCTGATACGGGAGACATGTTTTGTTGCAGCTTGGACAGATGAAGGTGTCTGGTTGTGCTGCTGCAGATGTACCATGGCATTTCTTCTCTCTGTGCTCCTTCCAGTGGTCATTCCTCTGCTGGACACTGCTGCGGATACATGATACACTGTGATTGTCTTCAAGGGATTTCCACATGGTGCAGTTGATTTCCAGGGATGATCCCTATTCCCTGGTCCATGTCTTTGGTAGATGATCAGTGACCCTATTTTGCCCCTATTGCTGTCTTTGTGGGTGCCTTGTTTACATTTTGTTAATGTGAATTTACTAGAATTGTCATTATTCAGTGTTCATGTCTAGAAGTTCAATTTCTGACCTTCCTAATGTTGTTGGATTCAGCCAAAGATGATGGAGGTTGTACGGTAGTCAAGTTGTTATCAACTTCTTCTTCTGCGATCACTCATAATCGAGTAAGATTGTTTTTTATGAACATGGTCTTAACAGTGAGTCCATAAGTGACTGTGGAGGCCAATTCTGAATCCACACATCCTCCCACAGTAGGGATATAGGTTTCCTAGCGGGAGTTGATCAAGGTGAGGGTTTGCCAAGCATGCCTACCTCTTAGCATGTTTCTCCCTTTAGTCCTGAGTTCGAGAGTCTTCAAAGTCCATGGCACCTTTGATAAAGGCTGTTCTCTAATTGGAGCACTTGCAGGCCAGTGTTTCCCAATTGTCGGTGTTCATACTATTGGAGCTAAGGCTCCAATACTTTGGCCACCTCATGAGAAGAGAAGACTCCCTGGAAAAGACCCTAATGTTGGGAAAGATTGAGGGCACAAGGAGAAGGGGACGACAGGCTGAGATGGTTGGACAGTGTTCTTGAAGCCACCAACATGAGTCTGACCAAACTGTGGGAGGCAGTGGAAAACAGGAGTGCCTGGCGTGCTCTGGTCCATGGGGTCACGAAGAGTCGGACATGACTAAATGACTAAACAACAACATACTGCATTTTTAAAGATTTGCCTTGAGAGAGTCTTTCAACCTCTTTTGTTGACCACCAGTATTACACTTTCCATTTTTAAGTTAGGAACAGAGTAGTTGTTTTGGAAGACGGTAATCAGGCATCCAAACTACATGACCAAATGGTGTTTCCATGTGCTCTGGCACTTGTCATGGTGTTCTGTTGCAGCAGAAGTGGTTTAGTCATGCTGGCCACATGACCCAGAAAGCTGTTTGTGGACAAACGCCTGCTCCCTCGGCCTGAAGCGAGATGAGCATCACACCTCATAGTCACCTTTGACTTAACAGTCCAGGGGTCATTTGCCTTACCTTTAGTCAAGTAATATCTGGTAGGCCGACAGATTGCCCAACTCTGGAGTAGATGAATAGATGTACCTTCCTCTAGTGCACATGTAAGGAAATAGATGCACATGAATACTACAGCACCATGCAGCACACAGACTACCGATAACTTATTGCAGGACAATTATGGGTCTTAGGGAACCATCAGCAAAAACACTTCTTGAGTTGACACATGGCTACTATAGCATACAGCATACAGTGGTTGTTGTTGTTGTTTAGTCTTTTAGTCGTGTTCGACTCTTCATGACCCCATGGACCATAGCACGCCAGGCACTCCTGTCTTCCACTGCCTCCCGCAGTTTGGTCAAACTCATGTTCGTAGCTTCGAGAACACTGTCCAACCATCTCATCCTCTGTTGTCCCCTTCTCCTTGTGCCCTCCATCTTTCCCAACAGGGTCTTTTCCAGGGAGTCTTCTCTTCTCATGAGGTGGCCAAAGTATTGGAGCCTCAGCTTCAGGATCTGTCCTTCCAGTGAGCACTCAGGGCTGATTTCCTTAAGAATGGATAGGTTTGATCTTCTTGCAGTCCATGGGACTCTCAAGAGTCTCCTCCAGCACCATAATTCAAAAGCATCAATTCTTCGGCGATCAGCCTTCTTTATGGTCCAGCTCTCGCTACTATAGCATACAGCATACAGTGGTACCTCTGGTTAAGAACTTAATTCGTTCCAGAGGTCCATTCTTAACCTGAAACTGTTCTTAACCTGAGGTACCACTTTAGCTAACGGGGCCTCCTGCTGGCGTCCCGACGCCACCACATGATTTCTGTTCTCATCCTGAAGCAAAGTTCTTAACCTGAGGTACTATTTCTGGGTTAGCGGGGTCTGTAACCTGAAGCGTCTGTAACCCAAGGTGCCACTGTATAGCAATGTGGAATAGTGGAAGGGATGAAGCTTGCAAAGTAACCCTTGGCGTGTGTGTGTGTTGAGTGGAGCGGAGCGGAGCGGAGGGCAGGGAGTTAACAAACATGTCCCTGTTTAGGATCATAGTGAGGAAGCTCTTCTCATTCTTAAGTTTCCAAATCACAAAGAAGAAATACGTTACCAGTTTCGGGATCCCATTACCAAGGAAGGATTAGCTGTTGTGAGCAGCTCTCTTCCGTGATGGCTGTTTAAGAATGGTTGTAAAACAAGAGAGATTTAAAGCACATTCAAAGCACATTCCCCCCCCCCTCAAATAATTCTAGGCACTGCTGGGAATTATAACTCTGTGAGGAGCAAACTGCAGTGCCTGGAATTATTTGAGGGGGGAAATGTGTGCTGGAAAGGTGTGTGTGTAGCTTAGGTGTCAAGATACTCTCCTTGTCTTTCACACTAGATCAGCTTAAATCAGTTAGGTTCTCCAGCTTTTAAAAACTTTCCTCATGAACTTGGATTACAGTCCTAAACACTCTTATGACGGAGTTAACCCCAATGAGGATCAGTCTTCGGTCTGATCCTTAGTTTCCCCTTCCCCTCAGTATTCAGGATGTTGTCTTTACAGGTGCTGCCCCTGCTGGAAATGTTTCCAGTCTCTGCAGGCTCCCTTTTAAGTGCCTGGCTAGGAAGAGCAGATCTGCTGGTATGGCAGCTGCTGCCACCTCCATCCATCGCCACTTCACTTCAAGCTCTCACTGTGAGCTCACCCCACTGCAGCTTCCCGTCCTTCTGCTTCCTGAGCCATTGCACGAGGTCTAAACAAAGCAGGCCTCAGTGACAGGCTCCCTTCTGCAGACTGACAATGGGACACGCACACTTCTCCCATGTGACTGCCTTGGCAGCTTGGAGACGGATGATTCCGGAAGACAGTGGGGGGGGGTCACTTTGGCTTTGCTTTCATGAATAACAAATGTCCCAGATCACTGCAGTGTACTAGTAGCAGAAGTAATAATAATAATAATAATAATTTTTACAACTATAACAATAACTATAGCATTTTACAAAAAATGAGAAACTTACAGTCTACAGTAGACTAAGGTTAGGAAGAGATATGGAGTTGGGGTAAACAATGGAAGAAAACAGTACAACTTTAGCTATTCATACTTATAGGCTAAGAATGCAATCCTAATCTGAGGATCAAGTGGGCCATGGTGTGGCCTGGTGTGGCCATGAAAACTTCCTCAGACATAGAACTACTGCCAGTGGAGTATTTCACCATGAAACAGAACATTCCATGGATGACCTTGTATCTATGGCACCCGGAGCCCGTTTGTTCCTTCAGGAAATGTCCAGACATTTTGAAGCTATGGTGCTTTTGTGGAGGGTTGGAAAAATTGTGTGTGTGCGCGCGCAATACTAATTTTTTTTATTTGTTGCATATTGACAGTCACTCAGGTAATTTACAAACGTAAGATGTATTATGTATAACTTTGTATACCATGGAAATGTCTGGTATATTTAAAGTACAGTTTATTCCTAGAATAATTACAAATTGAATTTGTAACAAAAAAAATAAAAGAGCTGAGAAAAAGAGGCGAGGGGAACAATACTCAATGAACACTACACGAAATTAAATTAGTCTCTTTTCTATCAGTTTATTTCTTCACATTGGTCATCGTATTTTTTGTGGACTTCTAAAAGCTGAAGGTTTGCCTTAATTGAAACAAGCTCCTACCCTTTCACATGCCAGTTTATTTGTTGATTTGGTGTCATATTTCCAAACACCTGAAGATAATATGTATGGGTCAGTGACATCTCCTGTTAATGCCTTTCTCAGCTTTCCCCAACAACTCCCAACAGGGCCAGGTGCAGGGCCAATGGTCAGGCACATTGGGAATTGTCACCCAAAGCATCTAGTGGGCACCAGGTTGGGGACAGCTGGCTTTAGCAGTTCACCAACACAGTATCACAATTATTTAGGGGGAAAGTATCAGTTTTTCTATTCTGAAGGAAATCAGCCCTGAGTGCTCCCTGGAAGGACAGATCGTGAAGCTGAGGCTCCAATACTTTGGCCACCTCATGAGAAGGGAAGACTCCCTGGAAAAGACCCTGATGTTGGGAAAGATGGAGGGCACTAGGAGAAGGGGACGACAGAGGACAAGATGGTTGGACAGTGTTCTTGAAGCTACGAACATGAGTTTGACCAAACTGTGGGAGGCAGTGGAAGACAGGAGTGTCTGGCGTGCTATGGTCCATGGGGTCACAAATAGTCAGACACGACTAAACGACTAAACAACAACAACAAATCAGTTTTACATGTGTACAGATACTTGTTAAAACAAATTACATTGTTACATCAATATCCCGGCCACTGGTGGAGGAATGGGGGGTGGGGGAGGGGGAGCGCACTGCCCCCCTGCACCATTGGGGGGGTACCATCACAGCTGCCCCCTGGATGTGAGCCATGCCCCCCAACTGCGCCAGGTGCCATGCCCCTGCGGGCAGTGTGCCGCGCCCTCGGGACAAACGCCAGTCAAGTTCCTGCCTACTATCCACTCCTGGAGCATGTAGCTCCGCCACTGATCTTGGCTTTCTTCCAAGCAGCAATACCTGCCCTCAGTAACAACACCACCCATCTTATTCTCACAACAATCCTGCGAAGTTGGCCTGAGAGACAGGGGCTGGTCCAAAGCCACCAAGCAAACTTCATGGCTGAGCAGGGATTTGAACCTGGGTCTCCCCTGACTTAAGTCAGGTACTCCAGACACATAGAACAAAACCGATGAAACCAGTTGCAAGGCAACATGAATAACGCAGAGGGTAACCATGCAGATAGTCAAGCTAAGGGAATGCAAGGCTTTCAAGACGACCTAATGAGACCATGTCAAGTGGCAATGATAAATCTCTCTCATTGCCTAGTGCTAGACAGGGTGAGGTTAGCCATGAACTTTGGCAGAGTCAGTATCTGAATGGCGGCTGTTTGGGTCTCCTGCTCCCGAAAGTCGTCTTCAATAGCAAGGCAGATTGAAGGAGGGGTGGGAGGTTGCATTATACTGCTGGGGGTTAATATCATTTTCATAGAGGGCACAGGGTCTCAAACAAACAAGGGACCATTGACCAGATGGGGAGATGTGTCTGTTTAATCATGTGATTCAGGCCCCTATTAATCACAACAAAGGAGGGTGCCTTCCTAGCAGCTGGCCCCGAGAAAGAGGTTAAAGAGACATGTGTTGGGGCAAAGCACAGAGGAAGCAGGGTGGCAGAGTGACCAGACCCTTTGTCTCCAGGGTCATTAGCCATCTGACTAGAGGAGCAGGTGGGGAGAAACCCATTCCAAGCATGATCCTCTTCAACTCCAGAAGATACCTAGAAGCTGCTGGAGCTTGGGCAGGGATTTGGGAAATACAGGATTCAATCAAGGGCTCTGGAAGTAAAGGGGTGGGGAGCAGACAGCCTCTGGGGAGGTGGGGACGTCTGGACAATCATGTTCGGCGAATGTGCTGCCTTTGTTGCCCAGGCGGATAATGAATAAATTTGAGTTAAGGAGCTGGATCCTCCCAATTATGCACACACAATGTCCTCTTCCTGATCCAGCTCGCAATGCCATGAGCGCTCTTATCAACCCAGGGCCCCTGGCAGAGGGTGGAAAAGCAGCGCACACAATTGCAATCAATAACCACCAGATGAATCTTTTCCTGTGAAGAATGGAGCTCTCACTTGGCTGCCCGTAAAGAGAGAGGAGAAGGAGGACACTCTTTATTCCGATTAGGCGCCAGTGCTCTTCTTCAAGCTGATAATAAATAAAAGATGTCAGCCAATGCCAGATAAAGCTCAAATAAAAAGGGTGGTTGCTTTTTGGGTTTTTTTTTTAAAGGAAACAAGACTGTCCTCTGGAGATGTTACAGTGACAGCTAGTTTATAACTTTGCAAGAAAGCACGTGGAAACATTGCCAGTGTTTAGGATCTCATTTACATGTCAGCATTTTACTATGGATGTTTTTAAGCCACAAAAATAATACGATGCATGATAATAATACCTATGTATATCTGTCTACACTCACTCACCACACTGTAATTCTATTTCCCTTTCATCTTGGAAAATAACTATTAATTATCCATGTAGCATTAAATTCAGAAAGTCTAAAATATCTGTCTTGGGTGCCCATAGTCTGAGCCACAGGAAAAAAAAAACTCTGATTAACTGGGGCTCTACCCTATAGCTATTTTATTCTGTGGTTAACTCAGTGCGAGAAGCTTTACGTTAATAGCAATCACATCACCCAAATGCAAGGGACCAAAGAGGCTATTTGCAGGATGTAGTGGGGTGTCAGGCCTTGGGTGTTGAGAACTTATAGCAAGGGTGTGGAACCTGTGACTTTCCATAGCCTGTGAACATTAGTTATACTGGCTGAGGCTGGTGGGAGCTGCATACCAAAAAGTCTGGAGGTTTAAAAATTCCCTGCCCTTGCCCTATAGGCTTGAGAATGTTTGGGCAACTGAATCCTGCACCTCTCTTCCTCAAATGACAAAAAGATCCTGAATCCAGTAAATGAAGCATGCTCCTTGACACTCTTAACATGCAAGTGTCACTTGTACAAGTAAATTGTCATGGCTAGGGAAGGAGAGGATCACGTGTGTAAGATTGGAAGTAGGCACCTTCTTGCTGCCATCCATTGATCTCTGCGCTACTATGGGCACTCAAACCCAGACAGCTCTTGAACCGAGAAGGCTTCAAGCTGTGCAAAATACAGCTATTGCCCTAAGTCATGGATGGAGAACCTGTAGGCCTCTAAACGTTGTTGGATTCAATCAGCCCCAGCCAGCATGGCCAAGGGTCAATGATGGAGTTGTCATCTATGGTGTGTTAGGGGAGGGGTGGTACCTCTGGTGGGGAACACGTCATGCTCCTTCTGGGGTGGTTGGTCCATCTTATGGTAACTTGAAGCAATGGGCAATCAAGCCCTACACCATCCTTTGGTCCCCACCCTGCCCTACACCTAGTCTGGAGATATCCAAAACTGAGCATCCTTGGGTACCTTCTGTTTGTGCCTTTTCTGGAAGAATCTCCTAGATTAAGCTGGCTGTGAACTGAGTGAAGAAGAAAAGGGAAATATCAGTGATTCTCCTCCTCTCTCTTTGTCCCTGCCTGGACAGTTTCTCACAAGCCTTCATTTATATCCTTTGAGTTCTCTTAGACTTCTTAAATTCCAGCCTAGGGCAATACTCTGTTGCTTCAGTATTATAGTAACCTTGGAATGGGAAGGTCTTTTCAGCTCAAGGAGTGCATTCCCTTCTGGGCAACCTTCCAGGGACCACATCCACAATCAAATAGAGGGTGGGGCCAGACGCAAACTGGGCGCAGCAACAAATGTAAATCTTACCTTCGTAAAGCTGGCTACACAGGTTCACACAACCCTCTCTATTCTCAATTGAAGGCTTAATCAAAGTTCAAGGACACCCCACAACCAGGCAAAAACACTCATGGAGAAAGCAAAGTGATAATTGCTAAGTGTGGCCTGGGGAGGAGACCCAGAAAGAGAGGTCACATTTGGACTCTAGGCTAGAAGCTCCTCATCTTCATGCAATTGGTTTACCTTAAACCTCCCACCCCATTTTGGGTCTGTTTGTGTAAACAGACCTATGCCTAGGATGGGGAAACTTTGGCCCTCCATATGTTGTTGGACTAGAACTCCCACCAGCCTTGACTATTGGTGATGCTGGTTGGGGCTGATGGGAAATATAGTTTAGCAACATCTGGAGGGCCAGAAGATGTTTAGATGGTAAATCACTTGTTAGAAAATGGGATGGGGTGGGTTACAGCAATGGGGATTATAGCACTGTTCTGTTTCTGTTCTGTTCTGCTTGTTTAATACACGGACATTAAAGTTTAAAAATTCTCAAATGTTAGCTGATTGTGCATACTGCAGCTTTTATTCTTTTATACCCCCTGCTACTAAACCAAGCCTGGAAAACTATTATCGTTGAAAACTCAAAAGGCCTTTTGAATTTTCCTTGAACAAAAGTAAACATATTTTATTTTCATATATATCATTATTTAAGCCAGCCTTGTTATTTTGAGAATTGTGGCTCGAACTGTGCTAATCCCACATGTCCATCCCTTTGCTTTCCCTAAAGAAGAAAGCATTTAAAAAAATAATTCCCCCTCGAGAAGCAGGAGACACATCACCTTCCAAGTCCCAGGCAGAACCTTTCCAAGCCCTTGCTGTGTGAAAAGGAGTCGACTGCAGGCTTGAAGACAGGCAGCCCCTCATTATCTGGACTAAGCCTTGATTTTCTGCGCCTGCAAATCTCTCCTTAGCAAAGACAGCAGTGGGCTAATTTCAATTAGCTGCTCTGTGCCATATGAATTCTATTAATATCGAAGTAATGAGGTAATTACTGTGATTTGAAGAAATTACTAGGGAATGGCTCTGGATGAAATCTAGTGAGCAGCAAATGAAAACATCTGTTTTCAAAGGAACAAAAGAATATTTTAAGAGGGACTTTTCGCTCCCCACCCCACCCAAATTCCATTCTTCCTTTTAAAAAGGAATAACACCTTCAACTTCTCTGATGTTATCTCTGTGGAGAGTGGCACATGCTGAAGAAGGGGGAATGGTGCTGAACCTTTTGTATTCCCGTACCTGACTGGAACTGACTGTCATGAACTCAGAGTTCAGCAGTGACCTGGACAGTGAGGCTGAGTGGTGTTAATGCAGAAGTCACCCCCCCCCCCAAGCCCCAAAAGACAGACACCACCCCAAACAGAGGTGTCAGAGACACCTTTGAGAGGGAGTTCTGGAGCACAGGTACTGTACAGGATCCAACACAGTGCATGCAGCATAACCTTATAAGGTAGCTGTTCCCAACCTGGGCCTCTTCAGGCGTTTCAGCCTACAACTCCCATCCCATCCACTCCTGCCAGCATAGCCAATGGTGAGGCATGATGGGAGTTGTAGTCCCAATATATATATATATACACTGTATTTATATATAATGTCCATGTTTGTGTGTCTCCACTTTTCTCCAAAACCAACCGCTTGACCGATTGCGTTGAAATTCAGACACAATGTCACATGCGAATACGCAAGTGTTTGTATATACTTTGCGTACACAGATGTCACACCTGTGGCAGGTAAAACTCTGTTTTTCAGAAACAAAACTCAACACAGCGCCATCTATTGGGCGCTGAAGTAACAGACGCTATACTACGGTACATGCATCAGACAGCGGAGGCTGCTGGGAGCGACTACCTGGCAGCTCCTTCTCCGAGGGCAGGGGCCGGATCCTGACGTCAGCGAACACAGCATGCTGTAACAGCCACTACGGCGACTCCTGCTCCAAGGGCGATGGCCAGATCCTGCCCCTTGGCCCACCGGGACCATGAGGTATGTGAGGGGACATGAGCTATACGAGGGGGGGAGAGGGAACACCGGTGGATAGTGGAGGAATCCTGTTCCGAGGCCGATGACCGGATCCTGCCCCTTTCCCTTCCTGCCCCGCAGGGAACATGAGGTATGCAAGGGGGGGGGGAGGGAACGCCAACGGAAAGTGCAGGAGAGCCATGGTTTTCAGGGACCCTCAATGGGTCAGGATGGGGTGGGAGGATTTACAAGAACACCCTTGGGGGACTGCGAAATGGGGCCCCAGGGAGACCTTCTCTGCTTTCACTACAACCCTCCTATATGTGTCTTAACTACAAACGAAATGCACGGGGTGGGGGGGTGTCGTCACGTGGGGGGAATATGATGTCACGTGCCGGCAACAACAGAGGGAGGGGGGTCGTTACGGGATACGTCTGTCCCTGCTAAACAGGAGCCACAGCAATGCGTAGCCGGGTACAGCTTGTGTGTGTGTGTGTGTGTGAGAGAGAGAGAGAGAGAGAGAGAATCATAGTTTTGGAAGAGACCACAAGGGCCATCCAGTCCAACCCCCTGCCAAGCAGGAAACACCATCAAAGCATTCCTGGCATATGGCCATCAAGCCTCCGCTTAAAGACCTCCAAAGAAGGAGACTCCACCACATTCCTTGGCAGCAAATTCCACTTCATATATATATATATGCCAGAGTAGGAGAGACTGTGACAGAGTAATGACAGAGTGCTAGGCCAGAGGCCTAGACCTTTCATGCCTTCCACTTTTCAAGGCATGAGAGGGGCATTTGGATGTCAAGGCATAAAAGACTCCAGCCAGATCCCAGATGTTTGGGCAGCAAGTTGCTCATTAGGAGATCTCCTTGGAGGTGTGACAACTGCACTGCCTTGTTGCATAGGCTCCTCTGCAGGAACAGGACATGACAAGGACAATGCAGGGATGCGTCAGACAGGGCTTGGAGGACACACCAGTTAGGAAGCTAGAGAACTATTTAAAGCGCTGTGATGCCTCTCTTACAGTCCTAGATTCCCCCAAAGAATTCTCGGAACTATAGTTTGTTAAGGGTTGTTGTTAGGAAACCTCTGTTCCCCTCACAGAGATGCAGTTTCAGAGTAGTTTAACAACCAACCCTCTTATGTACTAAAATGCTGCCGTGTAAATGAGATCCTCAAGATTGTTGGTGTTTCCTTTGTCTATAGAAACTGGAATTGTTGGGTGTTATCTTGGAAGTGGACGTTTTGAATAATGTTCTACACAGGCGGTCACCATTTTGCATGAGGTTTCTGTCCCCGGCCCCCAAGCGTGTCGGCAGGCCAGGTATAAGCAGGCCTCGCCCCATTACACCCCACCCCATTACGCCCCCTGTTCTGCCCCCCTTCTGCCCCCTTCCAGGTCCAAAAGGACCTGCGTGTCAGCAATCGTGCATCATTTGGATGCGCCAAAATGGTTACTGTGTGTATATAGTTGACAGGTGAAGAATTGGGAATTCTTTTTTTCTTTTTTAATCCCCTTCTGTCTTTCTTTTTCCTATTTGTTTTTCTTTTCATCCTTTCAGCTTGTGTTTTTATTTAGATTAGTCGGGCATTTGATATTAACCTTTGTATAATTTCTTTCAAACCTTAATAAAATTTATTGGGGGGGGGGAGGAAAGGACTGGTGGAGTTTCCATGTGATTTGCGGGAACTGCCATTCCTAGGATTCTTTGGGGCCCCCATGGCTGTTAAAGTGGTTTAATGCTTTAAGTGTAAAGTGTGCATGTGGCCTAATTACTATCTCCTTCTAATGAGAACTGAACGACAACAGTAAACATCGGACTCCAATATAATTAAGTCTAGTGCAGCCTAATAACTAAGCTATATAATGAAAACACACACCCCAACTCACATTTGCTTAAAACGGCTAAATAAATCAGCACTGTTGAAACATCTGTAGCTCAGGTAATCAGTCACTCATCTCTAAATCTCAAGGGCTTCCAAATAACTTAATTGGAACAAATGCCAATCTGAGTGGTCTAACTTTGTTGTCAGTCTTACGAGCTGTGAGATTCATGCACAATCTCAGAAGAGTAACTTGGGTTTTCAGCACAGTATCTGTGAACCTGGTTATGTACTAAGCCGTAATGCTTGGTGAACTACAGGTGAAACTCGGAAAATTAGAATGTCGTCGAAAAGTGCATTTATTTCAGTAATGCAACTTAAAAGGTGAAACCAATATATGAGATAGATGCATGACATGCAAAGCAAGGTATGTCAAGCCTTTATTTGTTGTAATTGTAATTATTTGTCATTAGGCGGGTCAATTATAAATGGAATGTAATTAATGAAATGTAATAGAGATGTTTATTTTTGTTTATTTTTATATTATTGTAACTATTTGTTTTATTACTGTGGAATTTCCAAAAGAAAGCATTTGTACAAATAAAAATAAAAATAAAAAAATAATAAGTTGTATTACTGAAATAAATGCACTTTTCGACGATATTCCAATTTTTTCGAGTTTCACCTGTATTCTCCCACAGTTATTGTTCTCCATTTATATAACTATATAACAAAATCCACTACACACATGGGTTTTCATCTACTAGGTGTCTTCACATTTGGTAATAGCACTTTTCAAGAACCCCGAGAAGTTGTAATCAATTAACGTTCAGTAATTAACATTCAGTCCCAGGTGTTTCAGCATCTGAAGCCTGCTGAGCCTTTTCTCTATCATTTTGATATAAATTCTCTCCCCCAGCAATAAATGTAGTATTTGTCTGTCAGGGCCTGGTCCCACGACAGCAGGCTGGAGTGGATCAAGAGCTGGAACCAAAGAGGGCAAACCAGCAAAATAAGCCAAGCATACGAACTGAAGAGCAATCAGGATCAGAGCAAGGCTATATACACCTAGAGCGCAGGTAGAGATTGTTGCTTTAGCAAAGCACCTGAGCCAAGAAACCTCTTGTACTGCTTCCAGCCCAGGAGGAGCCAATGGCCAGTCTGGGTGGAGTCAGTCCTGGAGAGTTCTTTCCTGAGAAGCTGCAGGGCATTGCACGGGACAGCTATTGTCCTCAGAGTGGTTAAACGAGGGTGGGGGGGTCTTTTGTCCTCCAGGTGTTAAACTGCATCTCCCACCTGCAGTCAAGGGGGCTGAGGCGGGAGGGGGTGTAGTCCAGCAACAACATCTGGAAGGCTAATGTTCCCCATCACTGCTAAAAAAAAAGCCTCTGCATTATTTGGAGGTCTGTTCTAAATCTGTACTCTCTTTTCAGGAGTTGTGCACTCAGAGAACTCTTCAGTGCCCAGCAATGACAAACATCACTATTCCCATTCTCCAATCTAGCACATAGGCTTTTCCCTCTTGACTCACAGAATAGCTCTTGGCCGACCTCTGCTGGCAGCCTTAAATGGTGCGCTCAATCTCTCTGTTCCTCCCTCCCTCCCTCTTGCTGCACCAATGCATTTTGGCAAGCTTGTTACATACCGTAGGTCGGTTCCACGGTACGATCCCACTCTACTGCACCCAACCATACCTATGCACCACCCATAGGTTTTAGATCATTGTCCCTCTTGTCTCATTAACCTCAATACCAACCCATGTGTTTCAACGAGGACCCTGTGATCGTTCCTGCACTGCAGGGCGTTGGACTAGATGACCCTCAGGATCCCTTCCAGCTCTGCAATCCTATGATTCTTTGATCATCATCTGAGGCCCTTCTTTGTGTGTCTTCTCCTGGGGTGTGGCAACAGAGGACGGGCCTTTTCTGCGGTGGCTCCCTGCTTGTGGAATGCTCTCCCCAGGGATGCTCAGCTGGTACCTTCATTCCATGTTGTTAGGTGCCAGGCGAAAACATTCCTCTTCTCCCAGACCTTTGGCTAATTGAACATCTATGGCCTTTTAAACTGGGGCAGGGAGCGGTATTGTTTTCATTTGTCCCTACGCGGCACGTTTTCCTGTTTTTAATATTGCAAACAGCCCTGTGATCCTCAAATGCAGGGCAGTAAAGAAAATTACTAAACAAACAAACGAGGGAAGAGAAGATGCAGCAGAATTCAGTTCTCTTACTCTGCCATCGCTAGCAAGGCCCAAGGGATTTCCTGGGAGAACCATCCAAATAGCAAGCTCTTTCTCCAGGATCTTAACACAGCAAAGGGGCAGGCTGCAGACAACCTCTTACACCGCTTCATGTTCTCCAAGTACCTGGTAGTACCACTGCCGCCACTCTAGGGAGCATTTACCGGTACAGCCCAAGATACCAAGAGTCCTACAATCTCAGTTGTTACTGGAGACGAAATTAAATTTCACACACAAATTCAAAATCTGGCAACATTCCAGCATTGTAATTCGTTTGTTTGAATTCTAGAGCAATCCCACTTTGCTTCAAAGTTCTGCTTTCAAGGCAACACACACACACACACTATGCATCTATGTCTTAAGTCTTGCCGATAAATTCGAAAGCATTAATGTAGGGTTGGTGAGAGCACCCTTTAATTCTCTAGCTTGCTGCTGTGTGTTAGGTTTTTCCTTTAAGACAGATGTGGTCAATGGTGCTACACAGAGATGTGTGTTTGTAACCTTGTTCTGAATGCGTATTTTGCCCAACACTGTGAGCCCTGGGATTCTGACTGACTCAGGGCAGGGGTGGCAGTTGCTCTCATATGAGAAAGAGGAGGAGGAAAGTGTGAAGTACTGTACATAGGTGGGGAGCAGCCCAAGAGAGGGGACAGCACTTCCTCCCCTTACCTTTAGAGACCCACAGAGTAGACAGATTTCCTAGCCATGGGGGGGGGCATCAACCGGGGGGGGGCATCAACCAGCTGGGAGGGGAGGCTGAGCAGCTGGAGGAGAAGGACCCTGAGGAGCTGACTCCTGTTTTGTCACCAATAACTGGGTCTGCCTCTGCTCTTGGCTGTGGACTCATACCCTCCACAGAAGTGCATGCCACCAAAAACACCAGTCATAGTGTACCTATCTTGTCTTTAAAAGCTGGCAGGAGGAGCGTGACCAGTTGTTGAGAAATCTTTACAACTTTCATTCAATCTTAGACCCCTGGTGTCCTTTTCGTATACAGTGGTACCTTGGTTTACAAACAAAATTGGTTCCAGAAGTCTGTACTTAACCTGAAGACAGAAGCGTACTTAACCTGAAGCGAACTTTCCCATTGAAAATGATGGAAAGTGGATTAATCCGTTCCAGACAGGTCCGCGGAGTACTTAAACTGAAAGTACTCAAACCGAGGCGTACTTAAACTGAGGTATGACTGTACTGTCCCCGCATGCTTTATATCAGGCACCCCCAAACTCGGCCCTCCAGATGTTTTTGGCCTACAACTCCCATGATCCCTAGCTAACAGGACCCAGTGGTCAGGGATGATGGGAATTGTAGTCCCAAAACATCTGGAGGGCCGAGTTTGAGGATGCCTGCTTTATATCAATAAAATATAAAACAATACAATCGGTGCTATTTTCTAGAAAAAGAGGTGCTGGAACTTGTCATGAACACCTCCCTCGTTCTCTTAGAATGGCAATAGTGCCCATTTGAGAGGAGCTGGATCCGTGAGTTCCCCCTGAAAAAAAGCCCTGATTACAATAGAATAAAAATCAAATGTAATACAACATGCAGGGGGGAAAGGCAGCATGAAATTATCCACTGATTTCATTAAAATTTGACTGCAAAAAATAAAATAAAAAATGCCTGGTAGCAGCAGCATTATTAGTATATAACTCTACGTATTCACAGACCATAGCCTGGAAGCATATTCTTGAAACTAAGCAGGTCTAGCTTTAGTGAGTATCTGGATAGGGTTCAACCTCCAAACACCAGGTGTGCCGTCTTAACTTCCATGATGGAAAAAGTCAGGGCATAAAATCATAATTTTACATGTTTCCCTCCCTGCTATTATTCTCTCACACACAGATGGAAATTACTCCCATTTTTTCCTTACGGTAAACGTGGTTAAAAGATTATTTCCTCAACATGGGAAGCATTAGAGATCCCTGAAGGGATTAGCTGGTTCTGATTCTGAACACCAGCAAATGGATCCCACTCAGTATTCATTGCCAGTAATGGGATGAAGGCCTTCTAATTTAATAATCTAAATAATGTCAAATTAATCCTATCCCACAAGAGGTTATGACATCCCTCGCATTCTGACTGGTAGCTCGAAAGGGTAATTGGGCCCAACAGGCATCTTTAGACAAGAAGAGAGGAAGTGCCAGTTACACACGCATGATTAGCTGTGTAAATAAATCTAAAAAAATCTTTTACCAAGTGACTGGGCCATTAGACTCTGGTGTAAATGTCTGAAACATTTGCAAAGGCCACAATCCAATGCAGAGTTAAGTCAACAACAGGCCCTGCTTCTTTATCCTATGAAATCCAACAACTGAGAAGTTTTTCTCATTCTTTGTGTGTGTTAACTCAAAGTGAGTGTGTGTGCTGTACAGTTTTCCCTAAATGATTCCTAAAGCCCCCCCCCCCCCGATTAAAATTAGAAACATACTTCACCCTACACACACAGAGAGAGAGAGAAAGAGAGAGAGATTTATCAGGACCAAACTAAACACAAGGGGAGAAATTTTATTCTGTTTGCAGTTTTGAGAAAGTACCTAACCTGTCCTTCCCAGACTGACACAGCCTGCCCTACACAGTCATAGTCCCCTCTTCAGAAGCTCAACCAGTGTGTGGATAGCAGCGTTGGGGGTGGAAGAAGACGGGGTAACAGTGATAGTAAAGCCCCACCCTTCCTCACACATGGTTGTTAATCACGAGAGAAGCAAAAAGCGAACAAGGCCAGTCATGGGAATTCTGGTTTGGAGCCACACTAAGGCTGCACCATGGGATCAAGGTGTGTCCTTACTTGGTTTCTTGGGAAGATGTCTCTGCTCATACCTGATATTTTGGCAGATGATGGAGCAGAAGACTTCCCCATGCCAAAAGTATGGAGCATCCCGGACAAACTTTTCATATCTCACCCCACTCTGTGCTCTGGCATGTATTTTGAGACTTGGTGCTATAATGGTTGTTGAAATATACTCGGAGTCGAGAGTGAATTTCATGCTCTTTATTCAGCTCATAGACATCAAGGAGAAGAAAAGAAGAATGGCTCTTTTCCCAAAACCATCTGCTTATATACATTATTTACACAATAGGCTTTGTGTGATTGGCTACTTCAGGGCTACACCTGTGGGCCAATCAGTTTGTGGATTGACTTCTGCCAGCAGCCTGATTGGCTGCTCCTGCAGGCCAATCAGGTTGCGGATTCACTTCCACCTGGAGTTGGATTGGGTGGCTCCTGCGGACCAATCAGACTGCTGATTCTGGATCCTATTGTTCTATGACTCAGCTCAGTACATAACAGTTGTGTATAAGAGGGGGTTTCAAATATTTGCCAATATTTATTTTGGTTCTACTGCTTTCCTACATCCTACGGTACTGGATGAGTTGCCATTCCTTCCCCAGCAGTACAGCACAAACAATGCCAATGAGGGGAAACAAAGCAAACTTCACATCTGCCGCAAAGTTTCTTGGACAATTCAGTTTTCATCTGGGTTCTTTATTTGTAACAAATGCCACCTGTTTTTTTTCATATTATACCCTTCCTCCAAGAGGTTAAGGAGATTTACATGAAACAATCCCATTTTATTTTCACTGCAACCCTGTGTGGTAGGCTAGGCAGGACATACTAACAGAGCAATAACCCAATAAGCTTTGTAATGGAGTGAGATTTGAACTTAGTTCTCCTTGTTTCAACCCCAGCACTCTGCCCACTGAATCACACTGGCTTTTATTTAAAATACTAAATACACACTTGGAATGGGTTCTCCTGTCCCTACAAAGAAAACAACATGATGTTCTGCACAAAGCCCAATGGATTATTAAACTATTAGGCATGTGATGTATATATTTTATAATTGCCCAGATTTCCACTACTATCAACTATGATGAACAACACAGGGAAAGAATCACATCCTAATCATACTAGGTAATCAATCATTCTTCTCAAGCCTTTCCTTCTCTGTTACATTGTGCTTTTGACCAGCAGGGGGAGCCTAAAGGCTACAGTGAAACTTTATGGGTTAATGAATGCTTCCACATCTGAACATCATCCTGAACATATTTTGTCCAGAATAGAGCATGGAGACATCCCACTTGATACAGAAACATTATTTATAAAGCACCTGGATAACAATGGTCTTTCTATAGATTATGTCAATACACTTTAAAAATGCTCCCACGCTTATTACAGGTGCCATTAGGGTATCCCAGCCAAGTAAAGCTAAAGCTAAAGGGACCCCTGACCATTAGGTCCAGTCACGGACGGCTCTGGGGTTGTGGTGCTCATCTCACTTTACTGGCTGAGGGAGCCGGTGTACAGCTTCTGGGTCATGTGGCCAGCATGACTAAGCTGCTTCTGGCGAACCAGAGCAGTGCACGGAAACGCTGTTTACCTTTCCGCTGGAGCAGTACCTATTTATCTACTTGCACTTTGACATGCTTTTGAACTGCTAGGTTGGCAGGAGCTGGGACCGAGCAACGGGAGCTCACCCCGTTGCAGGGATTCGAACCGCCAACCTTCTGATCGGCAAGCCCTAGGCTCTGTGGTTTAACCCACAGCGCCACCCATGTCCCATAACCCAGCCAGATAGGCAGGGTATAAATAATAAAATCATCACCATCATCAGTGGTTTGTCACACAAAATATCATGAGAAATGCGTAGCTGGGTGCCAGTAGGAAATTCACACAATGTTTTTGTTGCTCAAATTTTGTGTGTCTGTCCCACTCGTCTGTCCATTGATTAATATCAGTTTGCTTTACTATCATGTTCAGCTCATGGATATGCTGCTTGCAGGCTTCCCATAAGTATCTGGTTGGCCATAGTGAGAACAGGAGGGTGGACTACATTGGCCGACAGCCTGATCCAGCAGGCCCTTTTATGTTCTCATCTTCTTATGCTAATGATCTTGACTCACATTGGAGCATTCACAAGAAATAATGGCAACTGATGTTGCCATACATAAAGAATCATGTGAACTGACAACCCCACCAGGCGTAAGAATACAGTACAATGCAATTCCCATCCCCTGACCTCTGGAAGAATATTTGGTCTCTGAATGCACAAAACTCCCTTGAAAGTTTTGTGTCTTTTAAGAATTCCTTCTCAGTGGGAACATTTTCCCACTCTCTGATCACAAGCTCTTCATTTCATGTCAGTATTACTTAATTTAATTAATGTTACTAGGGGGAAATGTCTAGCCCTTTTTCTATAAATACACATGAGGTATCGAACACAGCTCCTTCTCTATGCCTGGAGTCTTGCAAAGAAGCAAGGTGCTATAACAGATCTGCAGTAGCAGAGTTTAGGGGTGCAAGGGCATTCATAACTGCTAGTTAGTGAATGTTAGAAATTAATGCAGGGTATAATTTAGATAATATTTGGAGTTTTGAAGGGAAAAGGCCTGGCCAGAGCCCTACCTGCGATATAAGTCATTAACAGTGACAAAAGGTGCTGGAAGCAAGTCATTAACACATCAATGAAAACCATGATGAGGGCAAGATATTCTCTGCCTGTGGACAGAGGGGCGAGTTCCCATGGTTACTATGGAAGGAGTAAGGTTTAGGATTTCAGCTCCAAAGACTAGGAAAACAGGGGAGAGGGCAGGCTGAGCCGGGGGGGGGGGGGGTTTGCATTACACAAGGTTTGGGTTTTTTTTCCTGGCAACTGTTTCTGGGAAGAAGGGGGTAGAGCCAGGACTCCAGACAGAGGCCATGTGTGGCAGAACCATGATCCTTCCTGGCAGGGTGGGCACCGAGACACCGAGATGGCGTATAGGGTGCCTTGAATTCCAATGCTGCAGTGCTGTGGGGGGGAAGACCCTCTTGAGATGTGATGCTCTGAACTCTCTCCAAAGAAGACCCAGGTATAAACACGTGTGCAATATATCATATTTCTTAAAAACCCTGGTCTCCACTGTGCCTTGACTTCCCAATGGAAGCACAACCCTGGGTGTTGTCAGGGCTTCAGGAATTCTACTCCTTCCTGTTGGCAGCAAGAAGCAGAGAAACAAGATAAAGGCCCTTTTAATGAGTTCATTCATACATAACAGCAAGAGACAAAAAAAACTCCGTCTGCCCTAATCATGGTGTTGCTCCAAACTGAGCTTCTCCTCCCTCCTTCCTAGCAACAGCATCTCCCTTTATGGTGGCCACTCGTGGTCAAATGTCTCTGATTCCATTGTTCATGCACTCTTAATGAACGCTGAGTTCTGGGAGAAGGGGGATCAGAAATACTCTCCAGTGACAACGTGTCAGCTGGCTGCTCTGCCAGAGTTCCCCCCCTTTTTTCTAACACTTCCCAACTCTTCTCCTAGCCTATCTCTGAGCTGTGACTTCCCTCAAACTCCTCAAACCCCTGCTGTAAAATCAATGCTGTATTCCCCTTCTCCAGCGGCATCAGGAAAAGAGGCACCTCCACCATTCCTCCTCCTCTCTCTTGCCCTCTTGAATCCAATCCCTGGCTTGTGTGCCTGGAACCCCCTGGAATCTTGCAATCTTTGTAACAAGTAATATAATAAGCCAGAAGCTGAAGCCTGCCTGTCTTTGATATGACTGTCTTTGATATGACCTTATTTCTTATTGGCTTGTGTGGATGCTGTTAAGAGGCACGTGCTTGGAGCAGAAATAAACCAGGAAAGGCATGGGTTGTATACAGCATTGGTCATCCTCAGAGTAGACCTTCCAACATTAGTGGAAATGAGCAACTTAGGTCCATTATTTCCAGTGGGCCTAACTCAGTTGGAAATAGCCATATGCTCTGAAACGCTGTATGATAGCCTTAGTGGCTGCAGTTAAATATTATCATTTTATGAATTATGTTTGCTCTAGGAAGCTCCAGGCAGTGTTTGAAGGGTTCTAAGGCAGCCCAGTGCCATCCAACCACAGCAACTTGTTGCGTATTTAGCAGATTAATTGCACTGCAGAAAGCATGCTGGGGAGACCACATGCTCAGGACACAATGAAGAAAGGAAGAAATATATTTTGCTTGGCTTTAATTACAAAAACAAAAACTCCTCTTACATTAAATCTATAAGTATGACCCATTCACCAGGTTACTGAGAGAGGTACACACTGCTCTTTATATACTATGCCCAATTGCTGACACAGATTAATTAACACAATTTAACAGCACCTGCTGTACTGCTTCACAGCTGTAAAACTAGGTCATGATATTTACTCTGGTCTTTAAAGAGATACACATCTTATGAAACAATAATGAACTTAAATATTTAAATAAACCATTCAACACAACTGACCATAGCCAAACTCAGGCTGCATTCAGAAGTGGAATGTATTGTGTTAGTTTTACTGGATGTAATGCTAGTATTCCTGTCTCGATATCTTATGTTCCTTTTACATCACAGTATCTGTTTACTACTGGAACTGTGGCTTTGTGATCAATATACGTACCACCATGTCAGACTAAATGATGAACAACAGGAAAGAACTACATGCTAGATACTGCCTCAAATGTTGTCACATTACATTACAAGGCAAAGCTGCTGCTTATCTATCTTAATGGGGCTGAAAATGGATTCCCCCATAAACAATTAACATGGAAATTAGCACTAAACTTCTGCTAGATTCCAGAAGTTGCTTTGATATCATGTGAAAGATCACATAAAACGTGGAAATTAACAGGCGAAGAAACATCAGAAAGGCAGAATAAAGTGCTACATCTGAATACAGCCTCACATAGGATCAGGGAAATTGCTGCATCAGGTACCATCAGAATGTTTTGCTACAAGAAGAAATTACTACACTGCAGTGTTCTGCTGGGAGGCAGGCAGAACAAAAGGAAACTGGAGGCCAGTTCTCTCCCCCCCCCATCAGAAATATTCCCAGTACTGGGGACAGTAGATTATGGCCAGAAACCACTTATCACTGGGGAGAACACAATGCACAAATGATGCAGTCATGTGAATACCAAACATCATGGCTGCCTCCACTGCATCTGGCCCAGATTAGTCCAACCTCATGAAACTCATTAGTTATTTTTACCTGCTTGTTCTTTTTAATCTGTGTGGGATGGGGCATTATTGGCCTCATTCAACTGAGCTGAGAGGTAAGAGAAGCAGGCTTCCCTAAGGCTACTTGAAATGTTCTTGGCTTCTTCCGTTTGAACCTGCATAAATGCAGGGTTGCTAGCAGAGCAGCAGCATGTAGGATCTGAGGGTCTTAGATGGAAGAGGTCTTAGTGCAACGTTGGGGAACCTATGACCCTTCAGCTGTTGTTGGACTCCAACTCCCAACAGGCCATCTTCAAATATATCAAGGGCTGTCACATGGTAGAGGGAACAAGCTTGTTTTCTCTTGCTCTGGAGGGTGCGACTCGAACAAATGGCTTCAAGTTACAAGAATGGAGATTCCAACTAAACATCAGGAAATGCTTTCTGACAATAAGTGGAATGGTCTGCCTCAGGAGGCTGTGGACTCTCCTTCCTTGGAGGTTTTTAAGCAGAAGATGTCATGGTTGCTTTAGCTGAGATTCCTGCATTGCAGGGGATTAGACTAGATGACTCTTGGGGTCCCTTCCAATTCTACAATTCTATTATTCTAACTAGTCTAGCCCAAAGGTGACCCACTTCTATCTTCCTAGTGGCCTAATTTCCGATAGTTCCACACAGCACTCCAGACACCAGTTTGGGGCAGTTCTGCAGTTGGGTAAAACTATACTCTGGACTTAATGGTTTAACAAAGGCTCCCCTCTTTTGATTGTAATGCTTTTGCCTCAAAGCCAGCCCTGTTGCACTGGGGGACCCCTCTACCTCACCCTGCTGAGTGAGGCCCTGGACCTTTGTCCTGAAGCCCTGTTCTGATGGCACCACTGGTTTATGGGGCTGGACAATCCAACCCTCTCACAGAGCACCGAGGTTTGTGTAATAAAGTTGGCAGACAGCTAGAAGCAAAGTACACTCAGGCAGGGAAGTGCAGATGTTCAGGTGTTGAGAGGTTATTAATTTGTGGGGGCTAGGAATTATTGTATATCCAGGCAGGGGGACATCAAGAAGAGGCAATGTATAGTGATCCTTTGGCTTTTCAGAATATGCAATAAAACCCAAACCCAAAGGTGGTTTGAGGATCAGATCTGGTCTGTGAGCTGCTGATTAGTGGCCTCTAGCCTGAAAGGAGATGTTTTGCTCCAAGCAAAGAACATTGGCAGGTGGGGAATAGAGCCCATGGAATAATCTTGAACTTGGCAGTGGTGGTCTTGTAGATGTCACATAGATAGATAGATAGATGGATAGATAGATAGATAGACTCTTTCCTTCTTTAAGTTGTGCTTAGCCACAAAAGTAACTTGTTCTATGCATTCCACAGAATCAATCAATCAATCAATCAGTCAGTCATCTGCAGCATTTATATTCCACCCTGTGGCCAAAAAGACTCTGCTTACCATTTCTGAGATGATCCCTGCCCTCAGGCTCACTTTCTGAAAAGACATGACTCACGAAGAAAGAGGGAATGGGAGGGAAGAGGGATATGCAGCGGTCTCTAGCCCACGAGTCTTATGCCTCAGTAGATAATGTTACTCTGTAAGATTCTCAAGACTCTTTGCCGTGTTTGCGTTCTGCTAATCTGTCAGCCAGCCTTGGCATTTAAATGCTCTCCCATCCTAACAAAGATATGCATCCATTTCACTGGATTAGCGTGGCAGAGCAATTTCATGATAGGAGAGTTGGGCGGATAATACGAATAACTTATGACAAACACTTCAGCAGAGTCACCGCAATCGCATCAGAGGGCAAAAGAGCTCCGAGTTAATATGGAGAAATGGAGCTTAATGAAATGTCGCTGCTGAAGTGCCTGAGCGATCTTTTAGCTTGATATATAAGATACACAGCAGAAGCAAGGATGCAGAAGGGAGCCTTTCTGTTAGGAAGATGTGCTTCATGAGCATAGCCAGTTCCCCCCTCTCTCCCCCAGCTTTTTAACCATCAGAGAAAGAAAAATAAAAGCTCCTTCTATGGGCAGCTGAAAGAGAATTTAGTAATTATGCATCTTTCCCATCCTGCCTGTCATTATGGTGACAAACAGTACCTTCCAATAATGTGCTGGGCAACATGACAACAATCCCTTGCATCTTCTTCCTCCAAGGTAACAGGAGCACAGGTCCTTTCTGTCTGGGCAAAGCAAGGGCCATTCACTCACACCTTATTCAACACTGACTTTGCCACTGAATGTAGATTTGGTAGAGGAACTGCAGCCAATGTAGATGGAACACAACTCTCCCAATACATGCCACCCGCTTTCATGAGTTCATCTAAAGCCACTTTAGGTGAGCATGATGTCTGAAATGGTCATAAGTGAGGACAAGGCCTCCAGTGATTATTAGCCATGAAGGCTATGCTTTCTCCATATTACTACCAGCAGCAGAAGTGTTGTGCTTCTGAGCACCTGTTGCTTCGAATCACGAGCAGGAAAGCGTTGCTGCACTTATGCCCTGCTTTGGGGCTTCCCGCAGGCATCTGGATGGCCACTGTGAGAACAGCCTGCTAGATTAGATATTTATTTATTTATAAAAATATTTATCTACTTCTGCATCATAAAAAAATATATCACAGCGGATTCCAACAATATAAAAACATAAAACCAAAGATAGAACGAATAAATAGATTGGGTGGCAGTCCAGTAAGTTTAACTCCAAAGGAGACCCATGGAAATCAATGAACATGACTGAGTTGTGTCAATTAATTCCTCTTAGTAAAATTTAGTTGAGTCCCACTAATTATATCCCCATGGTACATCTTTAGGTATGTACGCTTAAATCATCTAAGGTGTGTACACCTAAAAAAAGGGAAAGTGTCATGGTACGTTAAGTCTCTACATATTCTGAGCAATATTATCATTATGAAATGAATCACAAAAAGGACACTAGTCCTTTTATCAAGAGCATAGGTGATTGATATGGTAGCAGTACACTACCTGGGCCATAAAAATGGATGGGAGAACCCCCTTGATGCAGTTGTTATGGGGGGCTCAAGCAACCGAGGAGAACACTTTGCCTGACACCCTAAAGAACAGTTGCTCCTCACAATAGAATGAGGCTAAGGAACCTGTGGCCCTCCAGATGTTGTTGGGAGTAGAACTACATCAACCCTGACCACTGACCATAAGGTCAGCAAACTTTTTCAGCACAGGGCCGGTCCACTGTCCCTCAGACCTTGTGGGGTGCCGGGGTGAGTATTTTTTTTGGGGGGGGGGGAGAAGAACGAATTGCTATGCCCCACAAATAACCCAGAGATGCATTTTAAATAAAAGGACACATTCTACTCATGTAAAAACATGCTGATTCCTGGACCGTCTGCGGGCTGGATTGAGAAGGCGATTGGGTCGTATCTGGTCCCCGGGCCGTAGTTTGTCTACTGATGGACCATATGCTTCCTGCACCCCTGCAGTAGACAATACTGTGCTAGACAAACCAGTAGCTGGTTTCATTCCATATGTCAGTTTCTTGTGTCAGGCGGTGGTGGCACAATTACCCAGTTTCATCTTCATCATCTCCGTCAATTTATGGCAGCAGCCTTGAAACAAAGCCAATTACTTGGAAGCAGCTCCACTGATGGTGATTTGTAATTGATAAAATAAATGGCCAAAGTACTACAGGAGTGCTCCTCTGCCCTCGTGATTTTGCTTTTTAGTTGAAGTCAACAGTAATTCTTGTGAATAAGTAGTTTTCAGGGCAGCAGGGCAAATTTCTTCTGTCCTGTCCATGTGGCAGCATGAAAATACATTATTTCTTTGATTTAGGGAAATTGGCATCAATCTCTGCAGTAACCGTTTCAAAAGTGTTTTAAAATTCTGATAATCCATTTGCATCTAACAAGGATGTCATACTACCTGCTACCCCATGGATGAGGAAGCTCTGGCTCTCTGGCCGTAGCAAGACTACAATTCCTGTCATACCTGAACAATGGCTAGGGGCTGATGGGAGTTGGAGTCCAACTTCTGAGGAGCCACATATTCCCCTTCTCTATGGTAATGGAAAAGAATGCTGGGAAATATATAGGTCAGGACCCAGCCTAGTCCTTTAGGTTGCAACCCTATCCCCATTTACCTGGGAATACACTGAAAATCATGGACATTACCTCTGAGTAGACCTGCACAGGCTTGCTCTGTACAGGTGAAACTCGAAAAATTAGAATATCGTCGAAAAGTGCATTTATTTCAGTAATGCAACTTATTATTATTTATTTTTCTTTTAATTTTTACAAATGCTTTCTTTTGGAAATTCCACAGGAATAAAACAAATAGTTACAATAATACAAAAATAAACATCACTATTACATTTCATTAATTACATTCCATTTATAATTGACCCCCCTAACGACAAATAATTACAATGACAACAAATAAAGGCTTGGCATATCTTGCTTTGCATGTCATGCATCTATCTCATATATTGGTTTCACCTTTTAAGTTGGAATACGGAAATAAATGCACTTTTCGACGATATTCTAATTTTCCGACTTTCACCTGTAGATAATAATCCAGAAAAAAGTGCCATCAGGACCAACAATTTCCAATGCAATAGGAATCCCCTAGCTGTTAGCTTCATGATCAAAATTATTTATTCCATTTCTTGAACATTAAGAAGGCATTATCTTAAATGCTTTGATATGAGTTCTGCTTTCAGCATATGAATGACAGTATTCATAGAAACATTCTTCCTTTAATGCATTGACAGTAAGTCTAAAATCCCCACGGTATCAACACTTTGCAGTCATCTAAGTCCCTTTGAAAGGTCTCTTGCTGTCACCTGAGTGAGGAAGAGAGAGGGAATGGGACTAGATTTTCAAAGGAGATCACAGTTCAGGCTTTCAAGTGATCATCTCAACTGAAGGCAGAATTTCAAAAGAGCTTTGTGCATGTTGCACTGTTTCACACTGAACCAGTTATTTTGGCATCCCTAGTTTTCGAGAAAAGAAAAGAAAAACCACGAATCTTAAAAGCAAGCGGGTGATTTCTCTACCTCTGGATCAAAAGGGGAGGATGAATTAAAGACAGAACCTTGTTTACTTGCAAAACAAAACTTTTTGGCTGTCTACCGGTATATAGTTTGGAACGTACAGTTTTATAATATAGCTGTGTGTTACAGTGTGGAACAGGGCAGTGCTCCCTAATATGTGGGTCTCAAATCCTGTGAAAGTGGGTTGTGGGATTTTTATAAGCAAACCCAAAATTATTATTTTTATCTTAATTGCTCTAAACCGGCACAATGAATGCTTCTTAAAACTATTTGCTTTGCTGGCATATCATAATGCTGTGTCGACACTTGAAACTGATGTCAGAAAGGCTTGAGTCTTACATATGAACATCTGGGAACTGCTCTCTGGCAACAGTTTGCCACAAGCTGCGCATACAGGGAGTTGTTTTGAGGAGCCTCCGCATCAGAGGCAAGCTGTAATAATCACCCAAAACAACTCCCTGCACAAGCACCTTGAGGCACATTGCCACTGGATCTGCTGCCAGGGTTAATAGTTAACCCACGGAAGATTTGAAGCCTGCATGGTCAAAAATTATCCACTGCATTTCAGCTTAAGGAACTGAGAAGTTTGAGAGATGGCATTCAGAGTTGTTGAACTGTCGTTGTAAGCTGCTTTGAGGTTTATTATTATTATTATTATTATTATTATGCTGTGTATAAATTGTATATATATATATATATATATATATATATATATATATATATATACACACACAGTGGTACCTCTACTTACGAATTTAATGCATTCTGAACACACATTTGTAAGTTGAAAAAATTTGTAAGTCGAATCCCATAGGAATGCATTGAGAGAAAAAATTCGTAAGTTGAAGCAACCCTATCTAAAAATTCGTAAGTAGAAAAAATCCTATCTAAACCGCATCCAAGATGGCGGGCGGAGCTCCATTCGTAAGTAGAAACATTCGTAAGTAGAGTTATTCGTAAGTAGAGGTACCACTGTATATATATATAAAAGTAGTAAATATGTTATGCCTCTCAAAGAGAAATTTTTGGAAGTGAGGTTATCAATTTTTTGGCTTCATTTACCAAAATACTCAGTTACCACTCAAAAGCCTGAGCTGGCTAATGAAGAAGTACCATATTTTCTGGCATATAAGACGACTGGGCGTATAAGACGACCCCCAACTTTTCCAGTTAAAATATAGACTTTGGGATATACTCGCCGTATAAGAAATACGACCCGGCGTATAAGATGCCCCCGACTTTTGAGAAGATTTTCCTGGCTTAAAAAGTCGTCTTATACGCAGGAATATACAGTACCTGTGCTGCTGACATATCTTTGCAAGACAGTAAAATAAAAAAAAATTCCTTCAGTAGCACCTTAAAGACCAACTAAGTTTTTATTTTGGTATGAGCTTTCGTGTGCATGCACACTTCTTCAGATACAGTGAAATGGAAGTTTCCAGGCACTTATGTAGAGAAGGGGTGGGGAGGGGTGGGGAGGGGGAGGGGGGATCACTCAGAAGGGTGGTGGAAATGGGTGATTGACTGACTGATAGCTGTTGATCACCGCAAACGATTGCAAATGGTTTTGCATGATAAAGCAAGGGTTGAGATGGCTGAAGATCGCTTATCATGTATAATGAGATAAGAATCCGATATCTCTGTTCAAACCAGGTCCCTCCATGGTTTTGAGCTTGGTGAGAAGTTGCAATTCAGCAACTTCTCTTTCCAGTCTATTTCTGAAATTCTTTTGTAGTAAGACAGCTACTTTGAGATCTTGTATAGAATGTCCTGGGAGATTGAAGTGTTCTCCTACTGGTTTTTCTGTCTTCTGGTTCCTGATGTCAGATTTATGTCCATTTATCCTTTGGCGTAGGGTTTGGCCTGTTTGTCCAATATAGAGAGCTGAAGGGCACTGTTGGCATTTGATGGCATACACAATGTTAGAGGATGAGCAATTAAATAGTCCTGAGATGGTATGTTGGATGTTGTTGGGGCCAGTAATGGTGTTGTCTGGGTGTATGTGGCAGCAAAGTTGGCATCTGGGTTTATTGCAGGCTCTGGTACCAGTGTCCATGTTAAGTCTGGTGGTTGTATTATTGTGGGTGAGGAGTTGTTTAAGATTGGGTGGCTGTCTGTAGGCAATGAAAGGTCTTCCTCCCAGAGCTTGAGAAAGGGAGCTGTCATTGTCCAGGAGAGGCTGTAGATCTCTGATGATGCGTTGTACTGTTTTAGCTTGGGAGCTGTATGTGATGACTAGTGGTGTTCTGTTATTTTCTTTTTTGGGTCTGTCTTGCAGCAGGTTCTCTCTAGGTATCTGTCTGGCTCTGTTGATCTGTTGTTTAACTTCATCAGGTGGATATTTTAGTTCTAAAAAGGTTTGCTGTAGATCTCTTAGGTGAGATTCTCTGTCTGTAGAGTTGGAACAGATGCGGTTGTAACGTAAGGCCTGGCTGTATACGATGGATTGTTTGGTATGTTTGGGATGGTAGCTAGAAGCATGTAGATATGTTTGTCGGTCAGTTGGTTTTCTGTATAAGGTGGTGTCTATATGTCCATCCTGTATTTTTATAGTAGTGTCCAAAAAATGTATTTCTTGCATAGATTGGTTCATTGTTAGGTTGATGGTGGGGTGAAAGTCATTGAATGTCTGGTGGAAGGTTTCCAGGGTCTGTTGTCCATGTGTCCAGATAATAAAAATATCGTCAATGTATCGCAGGTACAGGAGAGGTTTGAGTGGGTAGGAGTTAAGGAAACGTTGTTCTAAATCTGCCATGAAGATGTTGGCATACTGTGGGGCCATGCGGGTGCCCATGGCTGTGCCGCTGATCTGGAGGAACAGGTCATCACCAAATTTGAAGTGGTTGTGGGTAAGGACAAAGTGGCAGAGTTTGGTAGCAAAGTCCGCTGTGGTTTTATCTGAAATGGTGTTCCTTATGGCTTGTAAACCATCATTGTGTGGGATGTTGGTATATAGAGATTCCACATCCATAGTGGCTAGTATAGTATTGTTAGGAAGATTGTTCAAATATTGTATTTTCCTCAGAAAATCTGTGGTGTCACGTACGTAGCTGGGAGCACTGATAGCATATGGTTTCAGAACAGAGTCCATATAGCCGGAAACACCCACTGTAATGGTGCCAATACCTGAGATGATGGGGCGTCCTGGGTTTCCTGGTTTGTGTATTTTGGGTAGAAGATAGAAAGTTCCTGGCCGAGGTTCCGCTGGTGTGTTTGTGAGGATCTGTTCTTGGATGTGTAGGGGTAGCTCCTTAATAATCTTGTTCAGTTCTTTTTTGTATGCTTGTGTGGGGTCTGAGTCCAATTTCATGTAAAAGGCAGTATTGGAAAGTTGTCTGTGGGCCTCCTGGATGTAATCAGTTTTGTTCATGATGACGACAGCTCCACCCTTGTCTGCCTCTTTAATTATAATGTCTGGGTTGTTCCTGAGATTTTCTATGGCTCTCCTTTCAGCATGGTTTAGATTTTGTAGTAAGCGATGGTGTTTTCTGGTCACATCCGTTTGGATTCTGTGGCGGAAGCATTCGATGTACAGATCTAGTGTGGTATTGCGTCCATCAGGAGGGGTCCATGTGGAGTCCCTTTTTGTGTAACTTCTTTTCGGTGGTAGTTGGTGGTCAATGTTCTGTTCATTGATGCGTTTGGAGGGTGATGGTTGTTCCCCAGTAAGTTGAGAGGTGTTGTGTTGTGGGGATGTAGTTTGTTCTACTTTGTCTTGTTCTTGTGTGTGATGAAAATACTCCTTCAGGCGTAAACGGCGGAAAAATGCTTCCAGGTCCCCGCAGAACTGAATCATGTGTTGGGATTTGGCAGGGTATACAGCCAGGCCTTACGTTACAACCGCATCTGTTCCAACTCTACAGACAGAGAATCTCACCTAAGAGATCTACAGCAAACCTTTTTAGAACTAAAATATCCACCTGATGAAGTTAAACAACAGATCAACAGAGCCAGACAGATACCTAGAGAGAACCTGCTGCAAGACAGACCCAAAAAAGAAAATAACAGAACACCACTAGTCATCACATACAGCTCCCAAGCTAAAACAGTACAACGCATCATCAGAGATCTACAGCCTCTCCTGGACAATGACAGCTCCCTTTCTCAAGCTCTGGGAGGAAGACCTTTCATTGCCTACAGACAGCCACCCAATCTTAAACAACTCCTCACCCACAATAATACAACCACCAGACTTAACATGGACACTGGTACCAGAGCCTGCAATAAACCCAGATGCCAACTTTGCTGCCACATACACCCAGACAACACCATTACTGGCCCCAACAACATCCAACATACCATCTCAGGACTATTTAATTGCTCATCCTCTAACATTGTGTATGCCATCAAATGCCAACAGTGCCCTTCAGCTCTCTATATTGGACAAACAGGCCAAACCCTACGCCAAAGGATAAATGGACATAAATCTGACATCAGGAACCAGAAGACAGAAAAACCAGTAGGAGAACACTTCAATCTCCCAGGACATTCTATACAAGATCTCAAAGTAGCTGTCTTACTACAAAAGAATTTCAGAAATAGACTGGAAAGAGAAGTTGCTGAATTGCAACTTCTCACCAAGCTCAAAACCATGGAGGGACCTGGTTTGAACAGAGATATCGGATTCTTATCTCATTATACATGATAAGCGATCTTCAGCCATCTCAACCCTTGCTTTTTCATGCAAAACCATTTGCAGTCGTTTGCGGTCATCAACAGCTATCAGTCAGTCAATCACCCATTTCCACCACCCTTCTGAGTGATCCCCCCTCCCCATCCCCACCCCTCCCCACCCCTTCTCTACATAAGTGCCTGGAAACTTCCATTTCACTGTATCTGAAGAAGTGTGCATGCACACGAAAGCTCATACCAAAATAAAAACTTAGTTGGTCTTTAAGGTGCTACTGAAGGAATTTTTTTTATTTTACTTCGATCCAGACCAACACGGCTACCTACCTGTAACCAGAACTTTGCAAGACAGGTTTTTCCAGCAATAGTTGCTATGAGGACAAAATGCAACAGCAGGCATTTTATCAGCAGGCATTATATCAATAACGATTTGAGACTTTGTCTGACAACCATCAAATCCCACACTGAACCTACTCCTTGGCAAAATGCAAATTCCACCAACCCACTGATACTTGCCAAAATGGACTTCCTCGTGAATAAAACCATTAAAAATATCTATAGTTTGTTATATCTAGCACTGCTTGTGTAACAGTATGTTTTTGGAATAAATATTTATAGCGTATGCAGCAATACCCTGCAATTAGATGGTTGGTATTCTTCCATTCCCATAAACAAAACTGTGAATAACTTTGTAGGTAATATAAATATTTCAAAAAATTCCACATTAATAGGGGTGTTAAGTAAATTTGTGCTTGGATGATGCCTTAAGTAACGGTTATAAAATAGGCAAACTCGCAGTTAAAATGCACGAAGCCTCAGCAAGACCCAAGGCCCAGAATTCACGTGACAATAAATCAATGGGTAAACATATCAAGTAAATTTGGACTTGTGGGTTGTCATACCAAAGAAGGCTGGGAATAATTGGAATAGAGGAATGTCAGCTACAAGACAGAGGGGTAAGGTTAGGGGGGGGGCAATGTTTCCCTATCCCATATTTTATGGTAATGGCCCACACACCTACAATTCCGTATACCTGCGTTCATCTCCTGACCCACTTCCTACAACGAATGGAGGACCACATGCCCTCCCCCATTGCTCTAGGACAGGGACAGAAAACCTGTAGATCTCCAGAGGTTGTTGAACTCCAAATCCCAGCAAGCCTGACCAATGGTCAGGGATGAGGTGAGCTGCAGCCCAACAACATCTGGAGAGCCACAGGTTCCTCATCCTAGCTCTAGGAAGCTCCATTAAATTTTGGGGTTGTAGAAACAGAGATGTTTATGCCACGTCTCTGAGTACAGTGGTACCTCGGGTTGAGTACCCAATCCGTTCTGGGGTGTCGTTCACACCCCGAAAAGTACTCAACCCATGTGGCGCTTTAGCGCATGCGCGAAGCGCCGATAGAGTGCTTCTGCGCATGCGCAAAGCACGCTTCTGCGCATGTGTGAACCCGGAAGTAACTGAATATGCAACCTGAAAGTATGCAACCCGCAGCGTACACAACCTGAGGGATGACTGTAGAGAAGTTCCGGGGTGCAGGGCTTACCAGATTTTGTTTTGTTTTGAAGGCGCTCACTGGAAGCTTATATGGCATTTTTAATTTATATTTTTATCCTTATAGAAGTGGGGCAGTCAGGGGAAGAGCTCCAGCTTTGATTTAAAATGCTAGGCCACACCCACACCATATATTTAAAGCACATTACTCCCCCTAAAGAATCCTGGGAACTACAATCACCTGGCTATGTTGTGATGGCAATTCCTGTCTAAGGCTGCATTTAAAGGTAGGAAAGGCTGTGTAAATATGGAGGCAGCTGACTGGGGGGCACCTAAGGTACTAAGAGCTTCTCCCCAGCCTATTTAGTCCCAGAGTCTAAAGTTACCTTACTGCACAATAATAGCAAATCAGTTCATGGCTCGTGTTCTGCCATGACAATAAATCTTTCGCCACTTTGTCATGCAATGTGAAGTGCTGAAAGGACAAAAGCAGCATATTAGTGGGCAGGCAGCAGCCATGAGAAAAGTGGCACAGAGCTTGTTCTCAGATATGCAAACTCCACAGGTCTCGAGAAAACAGGCAAGTGCAAAGGAAAAAAAACCAAAAACCCACAGCATTGGGACGGAGTGACCTGAAAAGTAGTCAGGAAGAACCCACATGGAGTGCAATATTAATGGACCTTCCTTACCCCCAGGACACAGATGTTCTAACTGGTCCTCTCTCCTGATGAAATTGCAGACACCACAGTTCCTAAGATGCACCTGGGCTTAGGGTCTCCTGGGACCACAGCAGCTCTTTCCTGCGTGCATCGCTTTGCCTCTTGAAGTAGGAATGGCAATGCGAGATTTTTATTTCTTTATCCATTGTATTTCTAAACTGGCCATATTTTAAATTGTTGTTACTTGCCCTGGGACCTGTTGGTGAGCTGTGGGTAGTAAACATATGTATTTATTATTATAGCTTAGCTCTCTGGGTGGCTTACAATCCCATTAAAAATATGAAACGTGACTCAAGGTTTAGACAAATGATAACAATAAAACAGATGAAGGTCCTGTGTGAGTGCCTGGAGGCAGTTGGAGGATGGATGGCGGCTAACAGATTGATGTTGAATCCTGACAAGAAAGAAGTACTGTTTGTGGGGGACAGGAGGCGGGCGGGTGTGGAGGACTCCCTGGTTCTGAATGGGGTAACTGTGCCCCTGAAGGACCAGGTGCGCAGCCTGGGAGTCATTCTAGACTCACAACTGTCCATGGAGGGGCAGGTCAATTCTGTGTCCAGGGCAGCTGTCTATCAGCTCCATCTGGTACACAGGCTGAGACCCTACCTGCCTGCAGACTGTCTCGCCAGAGTGGTGCATGCTCTAGTTATCTCCCGCTTGGATTACTGCAATGCGCTCTACGTGGGGCTACCTTTGAAGGTGACCCGGAAACTACAACTAATGCAGAATGCGGCAGCTAGACTGGTGACTGGGAGCGGCCGCCGAGACCACATAACACCAGTCTTGAAAGATCTACATTGGCTCCCAGTACCTTTCTGAGCACAGTTCAAAGTGTTGGTGCTGACCTTTAAAGCCCTAAATGGCCTCGGTCCAGTATACCTGAAGGAGCGTCTCCACTCCCATCGTTCTGCCCAGACACTGAGGTCCAGTACCAAGGGCTTTCTGGCGGTTCCCTCGTTGCGAGAAGCCAAGTTGCAAGGAACCAGGCAGAGGGCCTTCTCGGTGGTGGCGCCTGCCCTGTGGAACGCCCTCCCATCAGATGTCAAAGAAAAAAACAGCTACCAGATTTTTAGAAGACATCTGAAGGCAGCCCTGTTTAGGGAGGCTTTTAATGTTTAATAGATTATTTTGTTTCATTTTTCTGTTGTAAGCCGCCCAGAGTGGCTGGGGAAACCCAGGCAGATGGGCGGGGTATAAATAATAAATTATTATTATTATTATTATTATTATTATTATTATTATTATTAACAGCAAAAAATAAGATCTAAAAAAACTAACAAAGACATAGCAGCTAAAACAGCTAGGCATAAAGCCAGGAAAAGGACTAAATTGGTGCAAGGATATAAAAGCACCAGTTAAATATATCCACTGTAATTAAAAGGCCTGGGGCAACAGAAATGTCTTCACAGGGATCTAAAAGTCCATAGAGTGGGCAACCAGGTAAGCTTCTCTGGAGAGGACATTCAATAACTGGGATGGCATCACCAAAAACCCCTCTCCCTGGTAACTACTTGTCACCCTTCATTAGGTGGGGTGACTTGGGAGAAACCCCTCCAGTGAGGCTCTCTAGGGCAGGCGTCAGCAAACCTTTTCAGCACTGTCCCTCAGACTTTGTGGGGGGCCGGACTATATTTTTTTGGGGGGGGGGGGAAATGAACAAATTCCTATGCCCTACAAATAACCCAAAGATGCATTTTAAATACAGTGGTACCTCATGTTGCGTACAGGATCTGTTCCCCAGCCCCGTATGCAACATGAGCCATACGCAACATGAAGCGCCGCATCTGCATGTGTGTGGAGTGATTTGGCGCTTCTGCGCATGTGCATGACGTCATTCGCCGCATCTGCGCATGTGCGAACCACAGAACCCGGAAGTCACCCGTTCCGGTACTTCTGGGTTTGGCGCGTACGTATCCCGTGTCGTACACAACCCGCAGCATTTGTAAGAAAAGGTTTGACTGTAAAGCACACATTCTACTCATGTAAAAACACCAGGCAGGTCCCACAAATAACCCAGAGATGCATTTTAAATAAAAGGACACATTCTACTCATGTAAAAACATGCTGATTCCTGGACCGTCCGCGGGCTGGATTTAGAAGGCGATTGGGACGGATCTGGCCCCGGGCCTTAGTTTGCCTACCCATGCTCTAGGGCCATGCAGGCATATATGGGAGAAAGTGATCTTATACTATAAGTTGTCCTGCTAGAATATTCCAATGAAAGCAATGCTTTTCTGGCCCTAAGGCAAGTTTCCATGGAAACAGGTCAGGAATTACTGAACTTCCTCATATATTCTGGCACCTCTGAGCCTTGCCTCTTTTTTCTGCTGTAGGGAAGCTTTTTCCTGACAGTGCGTACAGCCTCTCACAGAGCCTAAAGAGCACCAGTTGCTCTTTACACCAGTTGTGTACCTAACACAGTGCATCACATTTTCCAACTGTGCTTATTACATTGGCAAAATGATGCCATCCATCTTACTAAACAACATTACTAGCACGTACCGAGCCTTCAAACTCAATATGTACAGCATGCTAAAAAACGTTATCAGTTTGTGATAAGTTAGAAACAAAACCATTGTCTTACAATATTACGGTACATTTTTTCATCCACCTCGAAGGAGCTCAAAGCAGGGTTTTCCCCTTCCTCTGTTATCACAATATTGTGAACTAACGACAGGACAGGGGAATCATTATCAGCCTGAGGGCCAGAATCCTTTCTGGGCAACCTTTCAAGGGCCACATGCCAGTGGGGGCTGGGCCAGAGGCAAGACTGGGTAGATCAATGAATGCTAACTTCACCTTTGTTCGGTAGGCTAGTTTCTACACATCCCTTCTCTATTCTCCATCCAGGCAAGCACAAAACATCCCAAGAGTTGAAGGACATATGTCAGGCAGGCAAAAACACTCAGTGTGAAAACAGGACCAGTGAGAGTTGTGGTCTATGGAGAAGGAGTGTGGCCGCGACAATGGCTCTCAGATGTTTCTGATGTACTTTGCCCCCTATCACTGTTATTTTTTAGATGGTAGGGGAAAGTATATTCTGAAACTGAAAAATTCTTCAGTAGGGTGCGTCAGCCATGGGACTTGATTGAAATCACTTGCACTTGACACTTGCTAGTGGAAAGCTACTCTTGTGGTTAGTAATGTAAAACAAGTGTGCCTATTTTCATCTGACAAATGTTGGAAGAGACAGGCGTCTGCCCGCAGCAGTGTAGCCAAGGAAGGCAACAAAAAAAGATCCGATGGCAATTTCCCTCTGCTTGGGAGGTGCTGTGTTCTGCCAGAGCAGGCATCCCCAAACTGCGGCCCTCCAGATGTTTTGGCCTACAACTCCCATGATCCCTAGCTAACAGGACCAGTGGTCGGGGCAGATGGGAATTGTAGTCCAAAACATCTGGAGGGCCGAAGTTTGGGGATGCCTCTGCCAGAGTAACAGGGCATCTCTGAAAACCTAGGATGAGAGGGATTCAAGTTCGCACCGGGAAATGTTGCTTTGCACAATTAAAGTGGATTTAAATCTGCCACTGTGGTACAATAAATCTGCTTTAGGAAGAAAAAAAACCAGACCTTGGTCAGGAAAGTGACAAGGAAATGCATGGAAAAGTGTGGCATGAAGGTTTAACGGGAAGTCGTATAAACACCCCACAAACAAATCAGATTGAACACTTAAAAAAAAAAAGACTGGATATAATCTAACCTCCGCATATGCTTTGTTCAAACAAATCAGGATAGTTACAGAATAAATTGGTTATCTGAAGGAACCCTCACCAGCATGTCTTTAAAAATAAATAAGTAAAAATCAACAGGTAAAGCTTTTCACCACATGGAAATGCAAAATTGTGGGAGATGTTACTTGCTGAATTTCATCCTACCATGCAGCTACAATGCTGGGGCCCTGCACAGTGGTGCAGTCAGGTAATTGTAGATTCCAGTTTAAAGGGTCTTAAGGTTAGATGCTTTAGATCTAAGCTTAAATCCCTTAGATTTAGCCACATATTTCAAAGGGCCAGCCCTGCTCCGTTTAGGGCTCTGCACTGATCCGAAAACCCTAATGCGACGGCATCACTGTCCTGGCGGTTTCCTGGGCAGCAGCGGCGGCTGAACTGGAGCTGATGCCCGTTATATCCGGGGAGCCTGAGAAAGCGAGCAGCGGACGGTCAGGTCTGGATCGGAGGCAGTTTCCCGAGCCGCCCCCTCTCCACGCCGTCTCCTTTCACCGGGGCGGCTTCCGGGCCTGCGCGAAATGAGTCTGGGGTGTTTCTGCAGACGGGGCGTCGCCAGACAAGCGCCGATCGGCCATGTGCCGGCGGGTCCCTCCCCCCGGGCTTGGAGAGGAGGGTCCGGGGGCGGCTCCGGGGGCGGGGCAGCGGCGGGCGGTGGCTGCTGCTGCTCGCTCGGCTGCTTGTCCGCCCGGCCGGTGGCTTATCGCTGCGCGTCCCGGCTCCACTCCAGGCAGGCAGGCAGGCAGGCGGCGGAGGCGGCGGCGCAGTAGCGGCGGCGGCTACCCGAGGAATGCGCTGAAGATGGCGGCCTGCCGGAGAGCTCCCAAGAGCGGCTTGCTGGAACTGCGGGCGCCGGGCGAGCAGTGGCTGCGGGTGCTCATCACCCTTTCCGACGACTTCTTGAGCGTCAGTCCCAGCGGCAAGGGCGCCGACGAGCCGCTGCAGCCGCCGCCCAGCCCCGTGCAGCTGAATGGCGGCGAGCCGGGCGCCCCTGTCCCGGACTCCCTCGCCAACATCAAGCGCACTGTGCGGATCGTCAAGCAGGACGTCGGAGGGCTCGGCATCAGTATCAAAGGTCAGGGGCGAGGGACGGGACGGGGGGCAAGAGCCATTCGACCCAGTGGCTCGCCAGTTGGAGCAGTTTCGCTTTCCCCGCCCCACTCTTTTCTCGCTCTCAACCTGCTGTGCGCCCTGGGCGCCCGGACAGACTTGGAACGAACCTGCATATCTCTCCAGAGCCGAGTTTGCCTCCGCCGGCTGCGGGAGTGGCTATTTTTGGGCACTCGGCAATCGCCTCGGCTCTGCCTTGCCCCTGTGGTGGCGGAGATGACACTGGGCAAACTTGAGCCGTGTGTTCGCCACTTCTGGACTCTTGCAAACATGTCCCTCGAAGTCAGTTTAAAAGAAAAAAGCTCCGAGGGACTGGGGATGGACTGGGGCGCATAAGCTTCTGGGGAAGTCTCCATTTCAGTTCTGATGAAGCGCGAGATATTAATCGCAGCCGCTTCGGGAGCTGCTTAGCTGCCCCAAAGGAATTGGAACGGTGTTAAAGTTGGGAACGTGGTGGTAGGGACCCCGAGGAGTCTTGCATTCTTCCTGTAGGTCCAATCTAGGCATCTCACGAACGTGCTAACTGAACGTTTTCTAAGAATTTTATTCCACAACCAAGTGGCAAAGGCATTCTGTGTCGCTCAGAGTTCGCATGCTTCACTGGGAACGCTGGTTAATTAATAAATGACTTTTTTTAAGAAAAAAAAGACCCTTGAATTTGTAGTCTGCTAGACCAACATTGCGATCTGATCCTAATTGTTAATTGTAATATCAACACAAATGGTTCTTCTCAATTTAGATTGTTGCGGAATGCAAACAGAATTGTATTCAGTGCTACCCCCTGCTCAGAGCAGATATGTTGAAATTGATGAACATGACTCACATATTTGTGTTAATTTCAAAGAGGCTACTCTGTGTAAAACACAATTGGAGACAACTATTGATTAGATTTACAAGACATCCGCACTGCAAACGCCTTTGACCATATAAGCAGCAAAAAATTGACTTGGCTGACAAATGAGCTTTGAATCTCAGCCACTTAGTACTGAATTTTATGTGGTATCTGAAGAGGCACTTCGTAGGATGATCTGTTCCCATGCAGAGATGATTTACATGTAGGGTAAAAAAAAAAGTTGAGTGTGTAGTGACCCTGGCAGTGCAGTCTTATGCATGTTTACCAAGAAGTAAGTTCTGTTATGCTCACTGGGACTTACTCCCAGGTAAGTGTGTATAGGATTGCAGCCTGAATGACCTGAAAACTTGTGTAGATTAACTTTGTGGCTGTATAAAATCCCAACTTTCTAGTAATTGGACTGCTCAGTGCTCAGGTGTAGAGCATCTCTGTGCACTTTGGCTTCAGAAACTTTCAACACCCATGTGCGTGCCTTACAGGCACATTATGAACAGTCCCATCAAATGGAAGATGTCAGTTGTCTGGTAATATCAAGCAAACTGTCCAATACCTACTACATGAGCCCAGCTTTGTATATGCAACATTCTCTTACCCTTACTAGGCTGTTACCGTAGTTAGGAATTTAATAACATCTGAAGGGCCCCAGGGTCCCCTATCCCACCGTGAGAACTGCGTAGTGTTCTCTGCAACCCTAGAAATGCCATGCAAGTGGAAATTCTGGGAGGTCTGAACTAAGTTCTGGCTGCATTTTTGGCATAACTGAAGTCCTCCCATTATGACTACATGTGTCATGTGAGTTGATGCAAAGCTTTGCCCTCCATCACATACAGTTGCTTTGTCACCCCTAGCCTCTAATAAGGATTTGGGCTCAAATGTGAACACCCTTACTTTGGACTATGTCCCATTGTATTACACTGGGGCTTAACTCTTAAGTAGATGTGTACAGGATTGCACTGTCAAGCAGGTAAGGCTAGATCCTGGAAAACCTCTTGTATGATAAATGATGGCGTGAAAATTGAAACTGCAGAGAGATCAGGAAACCAAGACATTTGCCATGTAAATTCTTTGTTTCTTGGTTGTGTATTTACTGGTAGAATGCATGCCTGAAGTTGGGCTAAATGGAAGCATATTTTTGCATCAGAAAAGTAGGCCATGCATGTTCTCACATACTTTTTAGTCTAGGGAGTTCATTTCTTGTTGGTCTAGAAAGCAGGAAAGGGACACTTTTACAAATCAAACATGCATTCCAGTCACTGGAATTATAAATGTCAAAAATTCAAGTATCAAATTCAAGTGCCAAAGATTTAACAAAGGAAATTAGCATGATAGAAGATTCTGTGAGTAATGGGAGATCCATGGGGGCATAAACCTGAAGATTCAGGACCCTTTGTTTGACCTTCAGAATTGGGGGAGACAGCGCACCTTGTGGAGAAAGTGGGTATCTGTTTTTTTTCCTGCAATGGCAATTGTATAAGAAGGAGATTTATGACTACATTAGTAACATTTTTATTTGGCCTTTAAGTAGCAGTGTAAGAGGGAGGAGCCGACATTATTCAGGCTCATGCATCTGATGAAGTAGGCTCCAATCTCAAAAATTTATATGCTGCAGTATATCTGTCTTTAAGGTGCAACAGTGCATTTTGTTTTTGTTGCAACCAATGAATGCAGCTGCTGCTCTGAAATCCATTTAGCAGCATTAAATGACTTGGAGATCATGCAGGCTGAACTTCATGGCTGCATGAGATCTACTAATGTGGATTTCTTAGCAATGTGGTTGCTTAATGCACAGGTGTCCTCACTTATTATGTCGATCCTTTCAATTAAGAGCTAAAATAGAGTATTCGTGTAAAATTTAGACACGCATTTATATCTTTTAGATTAACCTGTAGACCCCATTGTTAAATTACATTATGCATGTAAAATTATCATGCTATCGTTCTGTCTGAGGGGAGTTTTTTTTTGCTTTTCAAAATGAGGGTACATTTGAAACATGTAATACCCTTGGCTATTGGAGTTTGACCATTGACTCAAAGCTTGTGTTCCTTCAGATATTATTGGATGCAGCATAGTAAAAGATGCTGGAAGTTGGAGTCCAGCAACAGCTGAAGAGCCACAGGTTTTCCACCCTGCTCTTAAAGAGCTACCATTCTGTTTAGCTGGTACAGGGTAGTGACCCTGAGCTATATTCAAGTGCATTATTCTAGAGCTTCATGTCCACAAGACACTCTTAAAATAATTTGAAACTTTTAAAATGTTTTTTTTTAAAAAAACTTGCAAATAAAAATCAGCATTTTTTCCACGGAAGTCAGTGGGTTGATTCACTGGCTTAATGTCTTAGGAAAGTGAATATTTTTGCATATAAATCTTTGGAATAAATACATAATTCATTTATATGTTGCCCCCAGCTTGGTACATTTGATTGCCGCAAACTACAGGGCACCTGTATGAAGCTGTTGCTGATCCTTTGATCTATAAACAAACTAGTAATATAATTGTAGAATTGGTCCATAGGGCACAGTCTAGAGCAGGCATCCCCAAACTGCGGCCCTCCAGATGTTTTGGCTACAACTCCCATGGTCCCTAGCTAACAGGACCAGTGGTCGGGGAAGATGGGAATTGTAGTCCAAAACATCTGGAGGGCCGAAGTTTGGGGATGCCTGGTATAGAGTGATAATCTTATAAAATACTGTGCAATATGGCATCTCTTAAAACGAAGCAAAAAACCGCACAGGTAACGTCTCTCTTCTTTCCTTTTACTAGTGTTGGGGGTATGGAAGCTTTGCACACTGAATATGTTGTTAAGCCATGTGTCGCTCCTTTCTACAGCAGGACTGGGAACCTGTGGCATTCCGGATGTTGCTGGGCTCCCATCAGCCCCAGCTAGAATGGCCAATGGTTAGGGACGACGGGGAATGCCTAGGGTCTCCACTCCTCATCTTCATATTCTTTGAAATGCAACACCTGACTGTTTTCCTCTTTTTTTTGCTTTTACTTCAAGGTGGCCGGGAAAACAAAATGCCCATTCTGATTTCCAAGATTTTTAAGGGGCTGGCTGCAGATCAGACGGAGGCCCTGTTTGTAGGAGATGCCATCCTTTCCGTCAACGGTGGTGACCTCTCTGATGCGACACATGATGAGGCAGTGCAAGCCCTGAAGAAGACTGGCAAGGAGGTGGTCTTGGAAGGTAAGCAGGCTGTATTGCAGATGGGCTGAGATGTTGAGGGTCCCTGCCCTTTTCACTTCTGAACTTTTACCAACAGGATCCTTGGTTCACTCTGTTCCTGTGCAGTGCACAGGTGGACAATCTTCCCAATGATGCTCCCCAGGTTCACTGAAGCAAGGGCCAACCCAGAAGTGGAGGATGCGTGGTGGTGACTAAGTTAGCTTAAGTTAGTTTAAATTAATAGAACGCTGGGGCGAAACAAGGGCTCTATACTACTTGCCACCACGCCAGCACATTTCTGTTCTGTACCATGAATGGGGAATCTCTTTCAGCCTTCTGGGTTTTTGGTGTTTGGGAAACAAGGCATTTGAGAACCAAGTTACCACTGTATTCCAGCCAGGTAGAGGCACTTGAACACGGCTGGTGAGAGGGGCAGAATCCCAAGGGCTGGATGGAGACTCCTGCAGAAGTTTCCCACTCCTGCCCTCTACTGTGGCTCCTTTCCTGGCTATGCCAATATGCTTTGCAGTGATACCAGCTGCGTTGGAACACGGAGGCACCCGGGACAATAGTCTTCCCTGGCAGCTTGCCAGGAGCCTTAGGAGCAGACCTAATCTGCCTGCAGATTGGCATACTGATCCCAGATAAAAACACACGAATGTGCCAGCCTATCTGCTCACACTAGACATTCATGCTTTTATCTCCCTTAACAGATTAATTGCAGGTGCTTGCTCTGTGATTCTCTCCCCGCCCTTCATTCCCTACAACAAAAATCTGCCGACTCAACATCTTTGTGAGGAAAAGTGCAACTCTAGGCTATGTCTCTTAAGCCAACTTGAGGTGCAGCCTTTGTTAACTGCCGAAATCCAGATTTAGCTCTGGGGGTCACCTGACGACAGCAGATACGTACGGCATTTCTCGTCTCATTTTAGGGAGGGTTTGAATCCTGATGCCGCTCTCTAGCTCTGTAACAGTACAAATCATTGTAGATTAGCATAGCTGGTTGTCCTAAGAGGGGTGAATGGCAACAGTAAGGTGCTTCTATCTTTTTGAAGGCAGGACAAGATCCCAAGTAGAACCGAGATTCCCTTTATGTAGAAACATACTGAAAATCAGGGTCTTGGCTGCTGTCCTGAGCTCTGAAGTAATCAGAAGATTAATCTTCTTTTTAGTAACTTGGTGGGGTTTGATTGTCTGGTAATGAAAGAATATATTGTAGTGTCTCTGTTCTGGACATCTGGAGTTTTATTGATTGGAGAATCTGTAACAGTAAAGAGGTGATGGAGAGACCCTTCTGAGCCTGTGTTTTTTTCAGATGTATTAGTCTGTCTTTCCTATCGACCAGGAGGATAAGTCTGGTATTGGCTTCATTTCTGCAGAGTCCTCTTGTTACCTGAGGAAACCCAAACAGGTTATAGATCATGTTCAGCAGAGATGTGAATTGCCACAAACAGTTGCAAATATCTGAAAAATGAACTCACTGGCTCAAATATATGGGTCTGCTGCATTTTCCCTCTCCCCTCCTTGTGTGTTGTACATGCCCTTCCTTTTATTTATCACTTGAAATAAATTTTGGCCTGGTTCGCCTGTCACACTGAGCCAAACCATGACTTAGCACAAACATTCCTTGGTTGTTTCATTGCCACGCCAAGCTGAGCTAAGCTATAGTTTGGCATGGCATGTTGTCTGAAACTGGGCTTGTGGTTTAGCTCTCTCCATGCTGGCCACAAGCTGTAACTAAGGTTCATGCTTTGACTTGTTACTTGTGGTGAGTATAGAGAGAGCTAAACCACAAGCCCACGGTGAGACAATACGATACGATAAGCCAAACCATGGCTTAGTTCAGTTTGATGCAGCAGCAGAACAACAATCAAGAGGTGGCCACAACCTTCTCCCTATTTAACCCCCACACTTGCATGCTTGCACTAAACCATAGTTTGGCTTAGCATAATATCCAAACCTTTGTTTAGTTGTCAGATACCTGGGAAAAGTCTATGAAAAGCCTGAACGCAATCAAACAAGGGAAACACGAGCGTTCTTAAGAACAACCATCTTTAAGGACGTTGTTTATTTGTTTGTTGCATTTATATGGCACCTTTCCTCCAAGGAGGTCAAGGCGGAATACAGTACATGGTTTCTTCCCTCCTCATTTAATACCCACATCAACCCTGCAAGGCAGGTTAGTCTAAGAGGCAGTGACAGGCCCAAAATCACCCTGTGAGCTTCATGGCCCAGTGGGGGTTTGAACCCTGGTCTCCCAGGTCCCAATCTGACACATGAACCACTGCACCACACTGGTTTTTCCATGGAGGATAAGGCTACCTGTGGCTACTAACTCTCATGGTGATGTTCTGCCTCCAGTGCCAGAGGCAATATGCTTCTGAATACCAGTTATTGGCTTGCAGGCTTCCCATAGGCATCTGTGAGAAGAAGATGATGCTGGACTAGATCCCGGTAGTCCATTGGCCTGATCCTGTGGAGCTCTTCTTATGTTCTTATCCTTACTGGATGGGTCTGATGTGCATTGTAGACCAAAAAATTAATGGACACTAGATTGGGGAAGGATGATATAGAATAGTTAGCTCACTCATCGTTGCTGCCCTTACAGTTGTGGACCTGAGGTTTAGAAATTGTGGCCAGCTTCAAATCATGTTTTTGAAAAGCCAACTTTCCATCGTGTATAGCCTTAGGGTGGTCTTTGGTACTCGTCCTACTCAAGAGGAGACCCACTGAAGTCAATGGACATGGCAAACTTAGGTTTACTCATTTCAGTAGGTCAACTCTTGAGTTGCAATTAGTTCATTTCCACCCTAAGGTTCGTAGAGAGAGGGGAAAGTCTTTTTCTAACTTAAAGGATCATGTTGCTTGCCATAACAGCTCTCAATATTTAGACATTTTTTTTGGTTTTGATCTAATGCCGAACAGTATAATTTAAAACTTCTCAATTCAGAACCCTCTATTCCTTTTATTAGTATTCCTTACATTTAGGTGACTAGTTTATTGTTGCTATGGTGACCAGAATTGCTTAGCAATTATTGGTTTTCTTTGCAATGCTGTGTGGTGCTTGTTTGCTTATACCTCTAAATATTAAAAAAGTGGGGGGGGGAGTGGTCATTCAATGGATTTCCTGCTAAGCTGGGATGTGATTCTATGGTGCCCCCCCAAAAAAGTGTAATGTAGAAGAGAGACACTGGGAAGAATTTCAGCTTGCCAGATTGAATGCTACCCCTCTCCTCTCCCTGCCCGCTGTTCTGGGGGGGGGGGTTCCTCTGATCCCTGCCAGAGCCAATTTGGGGTGCATGCAGGGGTGTGAGAGGGGGAGAAAGCCCCATTGTGCTAGTGGAAGTCCTTGAATCCAGCCCATTGGGCTGTTTCCAATGTTAGTCCTACTCAGAGGACACCCACTGAAATTAATGGGCGTGACTAATTAAGGTCCACTAATTTCACTGGGTCTATTCTGGGTAGAGTTTTGCTGGAATCACCCCTGGGGTTCCAGTCCTTGTTTGGCCTTGTAGCTCCTTGAGTGTCTCTTTTGCCCAAGGCCTTTCCCTTACACTTCAAGCTCACCGGGAGGGATAAAACAGTGTGTGAGAACAGGGAACACAGTGTGCCACATCCTGAACTTCTTGAAGGAAGGGTGAACAGGACAAAAATAAGACACACACTGCTAATCCCATTTCCATCAATAGAACCTTTTAATTTGAGATGTCATGTATACCTAACAGTACTTGGAGGCATTCAACGATCTGTCTCTGCCTGTGAATATCTTGACAAGTATCTAAAACAGGTCCTTCACCTATCGCAAACCACCAGGCATAGATCCCCTTCTTCCATGGCAATGTCCACTTTGATTATTATGAATAGGCAATTAATGAATGCCCAGGGACTTGAGAGAACAGCATGCAGGACTTGATGGAATTTGGGTCTGATCTGGCAGGGCAACTAGCATGGCCAGTGGCCATAAGTTATGGAAGTCAGAGTCCAACAGCTGGAAGGCACCACACTGGCTATTTCTGAGTTACACACTTTTTTGTGCTCCCTGGGGTGTTAGTGTGAAGATCTCATAATGTACCAGGAGGTGGGCGGAGAACTGAGAACTTGCTGCATTTTGTTTATTTTGTTGCCTTGAAACCGAGAGCGGGAGGACTAGAAGGGGCAATTTGCAGGAAATTGATTTTTTCTGTTTCCACTTAACAAGCAAGAGGTTGCTCCGAAAGGGTCTGTTTTTACATGGGCTTTGAGGAAATCACAACACATTCTTTATCGTGTATTGCGTTGCGTGGTTGTGGCTTTCCCAAACGCTATCTCTCTCCCCCCCCCCATTTAATTTAGATTTATGTCAGGTTTGCTATGGCCTGTGGTTGAACAAATAAACTTCTAAAAATGTTATATAATAGCAAATAGTAAAAAAATAATAAAAATGTTTTATGTCTCCAGGGCTCTTTTGCTGAAAGGAAACTTATGGTAAGTCTGGGAGGCAGCTGGGAAGGTGTGATAGGTTTCATTTAACAGTACCATACTGGTAGTGGTCACTTAGCCCTGCTTCAAAAAATTATCTTGAACTACTAGGAGAGTCTTTGCTAGACTCTCCTGTCTATTTCTCCCATTCTCCAGTTTGCGAGTTATTCCCTTCCCCTCCCCTCCCCACTTTCCAGTCTCTGCTGAGTCCAAGCTGATTTTAGCTGTGCTCAGCCATTTCAGCTGATTAGCTCGTTTCCCCTCCTCCCTTGTTTTTGCTTCTTCTTTCCTCAAAGCCCACAGAACCACACATAGCTTTGTGGAATGTGCTGCTCTGCCCTGCCGATCTTGTTGAGTTTTATAACATAAAGGGAAACACAAAACCCCTTTCTTTCGGACCCTGCAAGCATTGCTTCGTCAAGCTGCTAGCTGGGCACAACACTTTCTTTGTTTCTCTTTTATTTCTTAGGCAAAAAGAAAAACGAACTAAAATAAAAAAGCCCCAAGTTTCTGATCCGAAAGTAAAGCAGAAGAGATTTGGCCACTTAAATAGAATTGTAGAGTTGGAAGGGACCACAAGGGTCATCCAGTCTAAACACTTTGCAAGACAGAAATCTTTTGCCCAATGTGGGGCTCGAACCCACAAACCTGAGACTGTCTCCTGCTCTGCTGACTGAGCTATCCAGCATCCTGGAGGGTTTGTAAGAGGGCTTGTTCTAAAGGTCTAAAAACGTCATGAACCTAGGAAGCTGCTTTATACTGAGTAAGACCACAGCCAAACCAGCTCAGTATTGTCAGCACTGGGAATGAGGAACCTTTGGCATGCCAGACCTCCCCATTTGGTCCGCCAGGACATTTTGGCCAAGCCATACTCATCTGCCCTACACATATGATTTTAGGTATGGGGGCAGGAAGAATCCTGGCTCAGCTGAAAGGGTATTTGCACTCTTAACACCACAATCTCCTTGCCAACCCAACCAACCACTGCAGCAAATTTCTTGCCAGCACTATCAGTATGCCCATTAGTCAGAGCCTGTGTGTGTGTGTGTGTGTGTGTGTGTGTGTACATTGCACAGTTATCCCATAGGAGAGATAATTGGACACATGCCCTCATCCCTAAGTGTTGCATCCCTAGTTATGGCATAAGGAAGGAGAGCCTAAGCTGAATGCAATTGCGGTCTTTGCAGTTCACCTATTCCGTTAGTTGGTGGTGTCTAGAAGCTATGCCACAAATTATAATTGATAGGTTATAATAGTTCATGCCCAGCACAGCAAAATGAATGCTGTAAAGTGATAGCACATTCAATAGGCTGTGGGGTTAGGGATGAAACTCTTCCATTTTGCCTTTAGTTGTCTTTTGGAAACACTCAGTTATGAAACAGTTGTATCAACTTAAAAATGTGAAGAGCCCATCCTGCTATCACAGGCTGTGACATTCTGGAGTGTTGCATAAAGCTGTGTGTGTGTTTTTACTTGGCACGCCTCTCTGGCTGAAGACTTAAGTTACAGGTAGGTAGCTGTGCTGGTCTGACGTAGTCAAAACAAAATAAAAAAAATCCTTCCAGTAGCACCTTAGAGACCAACTAAGTTTGTCATTGGTATGAGCTTTTGTGTGCATGCACACTTCTTCAGATACTTTGAAGAAGTGTGCTTGCACACGAAAGCTCATACCTATGACAAACTTAGTTGGTCTCCAAGGTGCTACTGGAAGGATTTTTTTTATTTTGTTTTGAAGACTTAAGCTCAGCAACAGTGTTCTCCATCTCAAATACTTCCAGCTGTGCAGTTTTTGCATGACTGACCTGTGTATAGTCCTTGAAAGATCCCACCAGAGAAGAGATTGGTAACAAAAAGAAGGCGATGGAAAGAAAGTTAGAGTGCTTGGAAGGGAAAAAGAAATAAACAGCTGTGGGGGTTGCAGATTAGACAATCCAGGATGGCGGTAAATGGCATCAAGCTTCCCACCTAGCTAAAGACTGAGCTGCCTTTGGGCTGGTTAACAACAGCCTGGAGTAGTTTATCGGAAGACCATTAAGAAGAGATGGAAGGACCATCTGATCTGGGATTCTGTCCCTGGAGCAGGGGTAGGTGACCAAAGGCCCGGGGGCCGAATGCGGCTCAATCGCCTTCTCAATCCGGCCCGCAGACGGTTTGGGAATCAGCATGTTTTTACATGAGTAGAATGTGTGCTTTTCTTTAAAATGCATCTCTGGGTTATTTGTGGGGCATAGGAATTCATTCATGTTTCCCCCAAAAAAGGTCTGAGGGATGGTGGACTGGCCCATGGCTGGAAAAGGTTGCTGACCCCTGTCCTAGAGGGACTGAGCAGGTGCTTCTGGGAAGCCCACCAATAGGAAATGGGCACTTTCTTGTTAACACAACCCCCAGCAACAGCTCTGAGTCATACTGCCTCTGATCCTGGCAGTACTATGTATTGTGACTAGCAGCCATCAGTAGTATTAGCTTCCACGAATTTGTCACCATTGGGATATTTATTCCTGCAGCATCTGACCACAGCACACAGCTGCACAATGATGTGTGCTTTATTCATCATTTCCATTCACTTGTGTGTGATAACACTTGCTTCACCACAAGGTTGGATGCTACAGACAGGTGCCATTGGGGGCACACACACACACATACACGAAGCAGGAAATGGATTCAAAATGGTTCTAAAGTCCGGTACTCTTCAGCTACCAGCTGTTTCCAGGTGCTTCACGAGTATTCAGTAATGTTTGCCAACACTCCTAAATATAAAAGAGGAAGATCTAGGCTGAACCCTTGACAACCCTCGGTGACACATTAGCTCAGTTCAGGCATGCCATCCAGCCATGGCTGAGGAGGTTGAACTATACTCCAGTGTTTTGTTTGAATTGATAAACCACAGTTTGAGCTCAGCCAGCAAATCTGAATTGGAAACTATTATTTGTTCTGCCTGTGGCTTGGAATAATGTTTGAACTGATGAACTACAGTGATCATTCTTTCTCTGGAGGCTGCAGCACCATGGATATAGGTTTTTTTGGACTTATGAAGCAGAGTGCTGAGAGGAGGGGAAATTAAACCAGATAAGCAGTGCTAACCCATGAGGTCCCTCTTGTGCTCTTGGAAACTGGGACTGTCGTTTGCATCCTGAACAATGGCTAGTGCAATCACAGGTTTGGTAGGAGGTCTGACTTGAGTAGCCAGACACATCACTAGAGGATGTTTTTAAAAAAGTAAAAGTTAATAAAGTTAAGGTATGTTAATACCCAGATTTCCCTGATCTGTTCTTAAATTATGTCAGAAATAAAAAGAAATGGACTTTATCTCTAACAGGGTGTTTAACCCTTTTATAATAGATAGATCATTTATATCCCAGTCTTCCTCCCAAAGGAATCCAGTCAACACATCTTAGCCCAACTCACATCACTGGCTTGTTGTGAAGATGAATTGGGAGGGGAAGAACAACACAAACTACTCTGAGCAACTTGAGGATAGGATATATAAATGTAATAAATCAATAGAAAAAAAGGAACAATGATTTGTTGTTAAGTTGCAATTTCATAATAATAAAGCAACACACCAGTACCAAAGTAGCTTCAGGTCATGCACAAGTATGCTGTTAACTCATCTTCTCATTGATTAAAGTTTGCCATCACCCAAAGAGCAGCTAAAGCTTGAGATGAACAGATCTACCAGTTTAGCTTGCAGACATACTTTGGGACACAACGACTGAGCCTCCATTTTCTTTTTGTCTTGATCAGTTTACTCTATAGAGTGGCATTAAATGCTTAATTTCCATCCTGGGAAGTATCCTAAGCAGTTCAGTTGATGTTCTTTGTGAGTTCCTGTTTGCTGTTGTTGTGGCTTGTATTATCTCCAGAGCCACCCCATTGATATCTTGGTAATTTATATGTAATCAGTTTAATTATCAAAACCATTCAATATGCTTAAATAAGAAGGCGGTGTGGGATGGAGGAAATCAGTCTTAAGATTGAGGATCATTCCCCCCCCCCCAATAGCAGTTGGCTGGTCTGAACCTGTGGACACCTCTTGTAATGCTGAACCCATTGTTATGGCAAAGAAATATGCCATTTGGAGCAAATCCACATACAAATGGATTTATCTAGCGATTGGTTTGAACCATGCAACAATTACCACATGAAGCCTCCTTGTGCCTGTGATTACAACAATTGCTAAAAGCAGTTATGAGGAGCCTGCGGCCCTACCACCCCCGTCACCCCTGAATGTTGGCTGGCTGTTCTTGATGGATGTTGGAATCAAATAATGTCTGAAGGGACACAGATTCCCCAGCCAGATTCCCCAATGACTGTAATTGTGCATCCAAGGGATCTTAGCACACAGCCACAAGTTGATAGTTCTGACAGTGCATCTTGTAATTGGGCCATGTAGCTTGAATGCGGTGTTGCTGGGCAAAGAATTATAGAAGCATGATCTTCCCCTTTCGCGGGAGCTAATTTGGATTTGACAGAAGCAGTGATGTGAGTCGCCCTGCATAAGATCGGCGAGAAAGTAAGCGATCATACCTCATCTTTTGCGAATCTGAACACGGCTGCCGAGTCTAACTTTAGGCCAAGCAGTTTTTTTCAATTTTCTATTGCAGCAAAGCTGCTTGTATAATATCGCTAGAGTTAGCACAGTGGGGTGTCTGCCACCTGCTCTTCATAGCCTCTCATGCTTGTTCGCCTCCAGCCAGCCTCACCCACATGAGGGTTCCCCCCCCCAACCTTAAACAAAAGAATATTGCATGCACAGAGAGGCCCCGGGGTTTGCCTCTTGGACAGCTGCTCTGGACAACTGAAAACTGGCAGTCTTCTCAGGTTTGATCTGTGTTCATGCCAAAGCTTAAAAGTGACAACACTGATACTGTACAGAGGCCTGCCATTTGCTGATATTCCCAGTCAAAACCTCTCAGATGGAAGCTGTCTGAAGCCTTTGCAGAGTTGTAGGTTGTGTGAGAGAAGAAACGAGGGTTCTGTGTGTTGCCCTTGAGAAGGAAACTCAACCCAAACAGCTACATGACTTGGCATTGGCATGGAAGTGACTTCAGGTGTGGGCAGATGGTGATGGTGGGGTTTGGGGATGAGTGTACCAGCTCTGCTTCTCCATGTCATTGTTCCCATTGCCCTTCATGAGTTGGACAGTGACTGTGTGAACAGTGGAGCCTCTTGTGCTCTTGAAGGCTTCCCATGCATATTAGAGTCCTGGAGAATCAGGGTTCTAAAATGCACTGGAAGCCTAAATGAGTAGAAAGGAAATAAAAAAAAAATCCTTCCAGTAGCACCTTAGAGACCAACTAAGTTTGTTATTGGTATGAGCTTTCATGTGCATGCACACTTCTTCAGATACACTGAAACAGAAGTCACCAGACCCTTATATATAGTGAGAGGGTGGGGAGGGGAGGGGTATTACTCAGAAGGGCGGTGGGAATGGGTGATTGGCTGATAGGTATGGTAAACCTGTTGATGACTGTTAACAACTGCAATTGATCTTACAGGAAAAAGCAAGGGGTGAGATGACTAAAAATAGCTTTATCATGTATAATGAAATAAGAATCCAATGTCACTATTCAGACCAGGTCTCTCCGTGGTTTTAAGTTTGGTAATAAGTTGCAATTCAGCAACTTCTCTTTCCAGTCTATTTCTGAAATTCTTTTGTAATAAGAAAGCTACTTTGAGATCTTGTATAGAATGTCCTGGGAGATTGAAGTGTTCTCCTACTGGTTTCTCTGTCTTGTGATTCCTGATGTCAGATTTATGTCCATTTATCTTTTGGCGAAGGGTTTGGCCTGTTTGTCCAATATAGAGAGCTGAAGGGCACTGTTGGCATTTGATGGCATACACAATGTTAGAAGATGAGCAATTAAATAGTCCTGAGATGGTATGTTTGACATTGTTGGGGCCAGTGATGGTGTTGTCCGGGTGTATGTGGCAGCAAAGTTGGCATCTGGGTTTATTGCAGGCTCTGGTACCAGTGTCCATATTAAGTCTGGTGGTTGTATTATTGTTGTATTATATTATATTTGTTTCGACTACAGCAGACCAACATAGCTACCTACCTGTGAGTAGAAATGGTTCTTTGCTTCACACAAGCGGTCTTCCAACTCCAGGAGGGTAGTGAGAACCACAGCTGGGAGCAGAGCTTATCGCCTCCTGTCTGCCCCCACAGCTTGTGTGTTAAGTTCACCCAAAATCCTTTGTCTCACTGTTTCCTCTAGTCTGGAGGGGCTTGTGATGTTATTATTATTATTATTATTATTATTATTATTATTATTATCCAGAGACTGTTTACCAATGACAAACACATGCACACCAGAAGTAGCAACCACTCTTCAAAATTTCCTTGCAACGCTCTCTCAAAAAACTATTCTTATTCTCCAGCCTGAAGCTCCATTGGGATCTAGTTATTATACCAGCCTTCCTCAAGCAGGTTCTCTCCAGATGTTTTTGGACTACAACCCCCATCAGATGGGAATTGTAGTCCAAAACATCTGGAAGGCACTTGCTCGAAGAAAGCTGAATTAGACCATGTGAGTTTACTCAAGCGTTATTTTAAAAACTGGCCTCTTAATCATATAATACCCTCCTTTCCCCCCCTTTCTTTCCATTTCCATACTGCTTGGGAGGAGAGAGATTCTTTCAGCAATCCCAAGCATGCTTTGCCGGTTCCTGTGACCACTGCATGTTTTTTCAATTAGTTCAAAAGTTTTCCAGATGCATCTGAGACCTCGGCGTATCCAAAATGAAATGCACTAAGCTGAAAAATAAGGCTGAGTCAGCTCTCTCTCTCTTTCTCTCTCTCTCTACAATGTTAATTATGTCAGCCCACACACCATGGAGCCTGACCTCCAACTAAGAGTGACCTCCTTGCCTGTCACAAACCTTATCCACTATTATCAAAACAACTCCTAATGTGTGTTCCTGAAATATCCATGTACATGGTTTAATCCTATCCATTTGCTAATTCTTTCAATAATGTGCTGTGGCACATTATCTTATTATCGCCAGGTTAGGAACAAGGGTATTGCCTTTCCTGAGCTGGTCAGGTGGAAAGCCATTGATTCACATGAGCCTTGCAAAAATGTTTTCTAGAGTATTCTGGCTATGGTGTGTGTTCTGTTGTAGTGAAATCATATTATCTGTCCTGCAGCCATGTTTGAATGAGCAGATCAGGCTTCTGGAATCAAGCAACTTCAGTTCATAGTTCCAGTCATCTATTTTGCTTCACTTTCCTTTAAGAAATAAATAATAATAATTCCCTTCTTCACCTGTCCAGTGTTGGAAATTTTTACTTCCTCCTCTACAAGCTCTTGCCTCCTTCACTTGTTTTTGATTTTTTTTAAAAAAACCAGACTTTGAGTCAAAGATTTCATGGTAGCCAGGTTGTGTTTGGGACCTGGGCATCTGAATAATTGCCTCCTTTTCCTGAAAACATGCTTGAACTCTCAGATTTTCCCCAGAGACCCCACATCATATTCCACCTCTAGTTAAGCAATGGTGGGTGAGCATGAGAGGCAAGGAACCTTGGTGCTAGTGCTGTGTTTTAGATGCTTTACTATGGAATAGTTTCTCAGTTTCCTCCCCTACTTGTCTTCCTAGGCAGGGTGTAGGCCAGTCTTTGCCAGCTGCACATGCTGAGGCTGATGGGAAGTGTAGTCCAAAACATCTGGAGGGCACCTGATTGGCAAAGGCAGATTGAGATGCAGTTGCTTCAGTGTGCATTAGGTCTGGGCATTAAATGGTCCCTTCGTTGGATTCTGTTTCTGGTTTTGTTGCTTCTGTCTGTTGAGGTTTCGCTGATCTGATGTTTTGCTTCTTTTTACTGATGATGTATATTTTTATGATTAATTGCTACCCGCAATGGATGGAAAGGCACAGTGAAAAACGTTTTAGCAACATAAAATAAAATGAATGCCTTGCAGGGGTCATATTGCTACACTGGAGAAAGTCCTTTTTCTGTAAAAGAGCATGTTTCAGCTACTTTTTCTCCTCCGTTTTGAACAACTGATGAACCAGCTAATAACAGCTGTGTTTATAACTGTATGTCTGCAAGAGAGAAGAACTTTGCCAAGCTTCTGAATGTTAGTCGCTTCCTAATATTCTGTTCAAATTGCGTAGTTTCCATCTTTAAGAGAGGTAGGTCGGGGGGGGGGAAATGAAGTTTCATGTTCCCTGTATGTCTGAATTTGCATTCTTTGAATAAACACACACACACACGCATGCATTCTGTTGTTGTTTAGTCGTTTAGTCGTGTCCGACTCTTCGTGACCCCATGGACCAGAGCACGCCAGGCGCTCCTGTCTTCCACTGCCTCTTGCAGTTTGGTCAAACTCATGCTGGCAGCTTCGAGAACACTGTCCAACCATCTCGTCCTCTGTCATCCCCTTCTCCTTGTGCCCTCCATCTTTCCCAACATCAGGGTCTTTTCCAAGGATTCTTCTCTTCTCATGAGGTGGCCAAAGTATTGGAGCCTCAGCTTCAGGATCTGTCCTTCCAGTGAGCACTCGGGGCTGATTTCCTTCAGAATGGATAGGTTTGATCTTCTTGCAGTCCATGGGACTCTCAAGAGTCTCCTCCAACACCATAATTCAAAAGCATCAATTCTTCAGCGATCAGCCTTCTTTATGGTCCAGCTCTCACTTCCATACATCACCACTGGGAAAACCATAGCTTTAACTATACGGATCTTTGTCGGCAAGGTGATGTCTCTGCTTTTTTAAGATGCCTGTCTAGGTTTCTCTCTCTATATATATATTCATAAAGAACATTTCTGAATTTTGCCAAGGGTATTCAGAAGTGCTTGACCTAAGCTCCCTGGAGCCTTGGTCTCAGTGACCCCACATTATTCGAGGTACATTGTCAAACGAGGTTGAGACTTCCTGGGTTTCAATAAAGCTGGGACACAAAGAGCTTAGAGTTGTAGCCCTTCTTGTGTCAACTGCTTACATTTACTTGGGTGCAGAGTTGTGCATTGGAGTGGTAGCTGCTACTCTGGTTCAAACCACAGAGTAGATTTAGGGTTAAGCTACACATTGCACCTGTGCAGCTAGTCAGGAATTACAGCCAGCCAGGAATTGTTATCAGGATCCAGCATGCAGGTTTATCCCTACCCTCCTTAGCTGCAACTCCCCCCCCCCAGGAGTTAGGAGGCTGTATCCAATGCTAGTCCTACACAGAGTAGACCCACTGATGCCTATTAATGTCAGTGGACCTGCTGTGTGTAGAAGGAGCATTGATTACAGCCCAGAGGAAAGAAAGAAGTTTTAATTGGTTTTGCAGCCATGGGGAGATGAGATTTTTGTCTAAATCCTAGCTGGGGAGGGAAGGGAATAAACCTCTCCTCCCTGCATGCTGTGATCCTGTTAACTATTTGTTATCTCTAATTAATTAAAGAAAAATAAGATGCATAGTTCGCTGCTATGCATTAAATGCAGCGTATAGTTTCACCCTCGTTTTGTCATTCTAAAATGTTTAGTCCCTCTGGGGCTGAGCTTGAGATGTGTATTGACTCACCCTCCTTCCTGTCCAAAAGTGCTTTTTCTACTTTCAAGAGGACAGATCAGTTGATCTTGCTTGAAGAAGGGAGCGGGGGAAAGAAACACCAACCCTTTTGCTTGCTGATGACTTTTCTGGCTAGGATTGTTGAAAAGAATTGTGGCATTTGTCCTGGGATTTATTTCGCTTTAATATTTTTGGTTCCTTTGAAATTAATCCATGCCTGCTGGCAAAACTAACAGTCTCTCGGTGCTCTAAAAACTTAAAAGACTTACAAAAAAAAACCCCCACGAAGTTGGAGCACTTTTAATGCCCACATTGCAGTGGGATTGCTACAAATGCATTTAAATCTCATGCACCGAAATCAATGGGACTTAACAGTGGCTTGTACCACTGTACTTTATATATTTTATATATAAAGAATGTATCTATTCATTGTAAATGCTTCCACTTCTACTTGATGGGTATTTAGTTGCCATTTGCTGCTACAAAATATATTCTGTCTCTGAATAGTGTCTCATTTGATGCTATTTTGAACTTCTTTGTTGCTGGCTTTATTGCCCCCCCCAATTGCCCATTATTGTGGAACTGAGTTTAGGATGCTCAGAGACCCAGCTTTGTTGCTGGGGTGGCCTCCGTATCACAGAGCACCTTTCAGCAACTGGGTCTGTGTGCCAGCTGCATCCCCTGCTGTACACAGAGAGAGCCTGACCACAGTTATCCATGCTCTGGTTATCTCCAGATTTGACTCCTGCAGTTCATGATACATGGGACCTGTCCTTGAAGACAGTTCAGAAATTCAAAATACAACCACTAGGCTGCTAACAGGGCCAAGTGCATATCTCACTGGTTGAATAAACAGGTTTGGTGCCTGCCAGTTAATTTGCAAGTGCAATTAAAAGTGTTGGTGTTTACTCTTTTTTTTAAAAGCCTGACATTACTTGGGAGCTGGGTACCTGAAGGATTAACTGTAACCTAGAAAACACATGAGCTCTGACTTCTGAATATGTGTAAGTTTGGAATGGGGCAATGGGTGATCAAAGAGCTTAGTCAAGTCTTCACCAACTTGATGCCATCCAGTTGTTTTGAACCACAGCCCTCCTTTGCCCCAGTCAGCATGGCCAATGGTCAGGGATGATGGGAGTTGTAGTCTAACCTGGTGCTCTTCAGGGCCACACAGAGCTTTCTTTCTTTCTTTCTTTCTTTCTTTCTTTCTTTCTTTCTTTCTTTCTTTCTTTCTTTCTTTCTTTCTTTCTTTCTTTCTGGTACATCTTCTTGATTATTCCACATGGAGGAGGATTTTGGTTCAATACCACTGGCATGGATAAGTCTGCCAAGAAATAAGGAAATTGTAGAACTCTGTCATTGAGGGAAGCTGTCGTGGTTTGCAGGATATCATATAATGAAACCAGTAGTTTCAAAAATTAAAAAGCAAAGCGTTTCAGGCCTACTCGTTTGGCTTTCTTGGATGCATAAATGCAACTTATCTATATGACAGCTATTTGGGGGAACTTTAAAAAGCTACAGCCTTGCCACAGGGAACCCAGCGTAACTGATTCCATGTGCAACTTGCTAATAAAACACTCACTGCTGTAATCTATACACTATTTATATCAAAGTAGTCCTTGATGCCTCATGAACTTCAGCTGCAGCTAAGTTAAGAATCCTTTAGCGTAAAGTGATTTTTTCCTCAGAGTAGTGAATTTAGCTGTTTGAGGACTTCTTTTTAAAACAAAACAAAACAAAACAAAACACTCTTCCATAAATACTCAAATACTTTTTATATAATTACTGATGAAGCACCAGCAATTTCTCCCACCTTTCTCTTTCGAGATTCTTTTATTTCTACATCCACATCTCTTCTGTGGTGACTAGAACCTCAGGTATGCTGTTGTAGGATGAAAAAACCAGGTAAGGAATGGAATGAGCAGGAAAAGCTTTGAAGCAGGAGTCGAGAACCTCTTTTCCTACTAAGAGCCATTGGCCCAGGGGATAAGTCCATTGATAAAGCTGGTGGTGGGTGGGGCCAGACACAATATTTGGGTGTAGTTTTCAGTATTGCAGGATTATATAACTCTCTCTCTGTGCTGTTCCATTCCTTCCTCCCTGCCCCTCACACACACTCTGAGGAACGGTCCAGAAAGCAAGAATGGGCCCATAGTATCAGGAAAGCTGGGTGATGCTGAAAGTTGCAGTTTTCTTACCCTGAATGTAAAGCCATATACAGTGGTGCCTCGCTAGACGAATGCCCTGTAAGATGGATTTTTCGCTTAACGAATAGATTTTTCTAGCGGAGGTTGCCTCGCAATATGAATTCGTTTTGCGAAAAATTCGTCTAACGAATCACGGTTTCCCATAGGAATGCATTGAAATTCAATTAATGCATTCCTATGGACAAAAAATGCATTCCTATGGGATTCGCTAGATGAATTTTTCCTTAAACGAATTAACCCGTGGAACGAATTAAATTCGTCTAGCGAGGCACCACTGTAACCTATTGCAACCTGGTGTTGCTGCTATTGCAACCAACATGGAGCTTTCTGTATTGAATGCAAGCATCCAGACTCTTGGATCAAACTGCTTTTTCTAAGCAAACTGCTTTTCATTTTGAGAACAACTTTAGCTCAGAGATGATCGTCCCTTCTAAGTGAGGAACCAGGTGTTGCGCATTATATATTAGAAGCATCCTAGGAAGCACTCTCAGCTATGTGTTAAGGATTATTATTCAGTGTTGCATAATTAGCATGACTGTTACCCTGTCTTTCATTTACTTATGTTTGGGGAGGGGGGCAGGCAGGTTTCATGGAAAGCAGTAGGGAGTGACAAGTCATTTGGGAGCTCAGTTGCAAAGACCTATAATTAATTCAATTCACATTGGCGAGCACCATCTAATCTGAAGAAAATGAGGTGCATTTAAAGTCCAGCTACAGTTCAATTCACAGCCCCCTTGATTTCAACACAAGTGCGTAGATGCGACTTCCGGTGTCGGCGGCGGCCATTTTTTATGCCCATAGATGGGCGGGCCGACACCGGAAGTTGTGTCGACGCAATTCCGGTCATGCGTAGAAGCGACTTTTGAAGCCGGCGGCGGCCATTTTTGGTGCCCATAGAAGGGCAAAGCGACACCGGAAGTCGCAATTTCCGGTGTCACACGGCTGCCGGTCCCGGATTCTGCAGTCCGGGACTTGGAAGGTAAGCCAGATCGAGAAGGCGATTGGGCCACATCCAGCCCAAGGGCCTTAGGTTGCCTACCCCTGATTTAATGCTTTCTCTCCCTGTCTCTGGCAGACCAGAACTGCTCCTTGGAAGCTGCTCCTGCATTTCAAGGGAAACTCCCATTGGCACCAATGGTGGTTCTTCTTGAAATGCAGATGGCATCTTCCCAGGCTGCTTAGACTTTGCCAAAGCTGCTATTTGCCTAACAAGACAAGTGCACATTAATCACATTCATGCAATTAGCACAGAATCTAGTTTGGCCCTTAGTGCACCTGCCTTTCTTTGGGATTGCCCCAAAAGGGTGTACCGAATAATGCTATATGTACCATGCTGGATCAGATTAATGCCTGCCTCTTAGTCATCCGACATACGGTTTCAGCTACCTTTGGAAACTCACTAGCATGGAATGCACATATGTTTGTAGTTCCCTTGGCAAGGTATACAGCAATTTGGAAATGGGATACTCAGCTCTTGCAGCAAGGGAACTCACCCTAAAAATAGAGCAGAAAGTAATTGGCAAAGTGCAGTGCCCTGCTTCAACCCTCTCTCCTGGCTGTTTCACTTTTCCTAGCTGAACATGGCTCTGAAAAAGTGCCATACTGTACAAACCTCCTGGTATGCTTGCAAACTGCATCTTACACAATATTAGAACACAGATTTGAATTTGCAGCTCAGAACTGTGAAATCCTTGACATTGTGATGAAAACCAACCTCGGGCTTTATGATATGAAAGTCACAGTTTTTCATTTCAAACCATAACTCTGGACTGGGTTGTCTTGGGAAACAAAACTTTTCCAAGATTTTTTTTTGGGGGGGGGGAGTGGTGTCTTTTGGAGGAGAGGGGGAAAGTTGTGCATAGTACGTAGAAAATTGTTTCTGGTTCATAAGACTAGCAAATGAGATGAGGTCTAGAAACTTGAAAAATTCCAGTGTTTTTAAGTGGGAAAAGTTTGCTCAGGGCTCCATCAAAAACCCAAAGAGTGCCTCTGAGTCTTCAAATCTCATTTTCCTTTTGGGGAGTTTTCCTGAGTGTGCTCTTGCCTCTGTTTCATCAATTCTCTCCCTTTCTCTACTAACCATTAAATGTAGTTTTTATGGTTGTTTTTAGGAGCCAAAGGACACGTTCAGTAAGCTACAGAGAGTCCGTTCATCTGTTTTACAAGGCCACCTCCCTATTGATGCTTTATTAATTATTGAAGATATATATGAGCTCTTTGTTGACTGTGTCATCCAAGCGAAAGTTTCATTATTAAAGGGTTGGCCTGGCTTTACTAATGGCACATTTTGGAATCCATGCATCAGTTTGTTTTATTGACTACATTTTAACTGCTGAACAAGCCATTAAAGAAGATTTAAGTGAGTCCAGTGGTTGCACGATGGTTTCCTTCCGTAGTTGTATTGAGTATCCCTGAGAGTTTAGAATCGCAGATCCAGACACCTCAGCTTTTTCTTCTGCCTTTTCAGTAAGTTTTATTTGGGGCTGGTGAAGATGTAATATTTGTCGGTGATGTTTAGAAGTAGGCTGCTAGATTTCTCCTCTAGCCCTTCTCCTTTTTGATGTCAATTCCTTTCCCTTAACCATGGTCATAACAACAACAACAACAACAACAACAACAACAACAACAACAGTTTATTATTTATACCCCGCCCATCTGGCTGGGTTTCCCCAGCCACTCTGGGCGGCTTCCAACTGAATATTAAAAACAGTACAGCATCAAACGTTAAAAACTTCCCTAAACAGGGCCACCTTCAGTTGTCTTCTAAAAGTAAAATAGTTACTTATTGCCTTGACATCTGCTGGGAGGGCGTTCCACAGGGCGGGTGCCACTACCGAGAAGGCCCTCTGTCTGGTTCCCTGTAACCTCACTTCTCGCAATGAGGGAACCGGCAGAAGGCCCTCGGTGCTGGACCTCAGTGTCCGGGCTGAATGGTGGGGGTGGAGACACTCCTTCAGGTATACAGGACCGAGGCCGTTTAGGGCTTTAAAGGTCAGTACCAACACTTTGAATTGTGCTCGGAAATGTACTGGGAGCCAGTGTAGATCTCTCAGGACCGGTGTTACGTGGTCCCGGCGGCCACTCCCAGTCACTAGTCTAGCTGCTGCATTCTGGATTAATTGCAGTTTCCGGGTCACCTTCAAAGGTAGCCCCACATAGAGTGCATTGCAGTAGTCCAAGCGGGAGATAACCAGAGCATGCACCACTCTGGCGAGACAGTCTGCGGGCAGGTAGGGTCTCAGCCTGCGTACCAGATGGAGCTGATAGACAGCCGCCCTGGACACAGAATTAACCTGTGCCTCCATGGACAGCTGTGAGTCCAAAATGACTCCCAGGCTGCGCACAGTTAACCCATTCAAGACCAGGGAGTCCTCCATACCTGCGCACCTCCTGTCCCCCCCAAAACAGTACTTCTGTCTTGTCAGGATTCAACTTCAATCCGTTAGTCTCCATCAATCCTCCAACCACCTCCAGGCACTCACACAGGTCAAGCATTATATTGGCAGTATTAATGGCCTGCAGTTAACAGTTTGAAACCAGGGGTTAAAAAAGATCAGCAAATACAGGATAGGAGGGAACCCACTGAGTCTGAGCTGGAAGCACTTGTTATGTTTCATGAGCATTTTTGGCAATGTTGAAAGGCACGCCCCACCCTCCTTTTACTTTAGCAACTCGGGAAACAATGGACTTCGCTTGCCATCAGTCGTGTCTGCATGTAGTCAAATCTGATTGACTGTGCTGTGACTTCAAGTCATCTTGTTCATTTTGTGATCCAAACTTCATGGGGAGGGAGAATCGACCACGTGACTCACCCAGCAAGCATTTTGTTCACTCTTAATTGGCTTAGCTTACCCTCAGTGAGAATTTAGATCCAAATCTTATTGACCGCAAAACTTCATCTTCTCATCTGGCTTATTATGGGGTTCCTAATTGGCTGGGGTCAGCTAAGGAGAAGCAGCAACAATTGAAAAGGAAAACCAGCAGCAAGCAGGGTTTTTAAAAAATAAACATTATCACAAGACTCACTTGTTTGTGGGGATGCCAGGAAATATTTCTGCCCTCTCAATGCGCTGCTTTTGAGCAGACATTTGACACTGAAGAACATTGGGTGCATCTCTAGGGCTTTAATTGTCATTATCACTTTTTGCCTCTGTAGCTTTTAACCATTGTTAGGGGAGAGGAGAATTGGTGCCCACAGCGCAGCAAGGGGGTTTGTATGCCTGCGGCCTGCTCTCAGTCCCTTTACCATGGGTAAGAATAAGTGTTGTCTGCTTTGAGGTTTCCTAAAAATGTTACTGGGAAGTAAAACAAACAGTCCAAGACCTTAGATCACAGCAAGACAAAGCCAGCTTGTGGGTAAGCGAACCTAAAATAAACCACAGGAAGTTTGATCGGCCAGGTTAAAACAGACCCTTTTTCATGACCTTCCTTTGCAAACCAAGTTAACCCTTGTCAAACCTGAGCTGCCAGGTAGCCGGAACCCCTCAGATCTGAGGTAGCAGTTCACTTGCTGGCAAGTTAAACAGGCATTACGTTGGGAATGCAGCAGTTAGATTTTTTAATTTTTTAATTTTTTTAAAAAAGCAGTTAGGAAAAACAGATGAGTTTTAGAAACTGCCAGGGCATAAAGACATGATCCCCACCATATTTAGTTTGCTACGTATGTGAATGGGAGCCCTGTGATTTGACCCATTGAGTTCTTATCTCCTGACCTGTCTCCTGGAACTGATTGGCTCTTCTGAGGGCTTAGATCAGGCATGTCAAATCTGCGGCCCTCCAGATGTTTTGGACTACAATTCCCATCTTCCCCAACCACTGATCCTGCTAGCTAGGGATCATGGGAGTTGTAGGCCAAAACATCTGGAGGGCCGCAGGTTTGGCATGCCTGGCTTAGATGTTTGCTTGAGGTGATGCCCATCTGAAGAGGTGCTGACTTATTTACTGGACTTTAGCTCTCTGAAGTACCACATGTATTAGATTAAGCAGTAGGGGAAACAGATGACAGTGCTTCACACTCCCAATTGCATGAGGGCAGGGAAGTCTGATTATACAACAGATTTTCAACAGAGGAGGTTTGTGTGCTTTCCTTTTTGCACACGCTTAGCAACAATACGAATTCAGGTTTTCAGAATTTCCACTTTCTTGTCTTCCAGGTTGTCAGATATGACCACTGTGATGGGCACTGCAAAATGCACAGCGTTGTAAAAAGCACAGCATCCCCTGAGTATTCAGACAGGCCCAAGGTTGGGGATCGGGTGGCCTCCTTTTGAGATATACCAGCCCCATCCCTGAATTTCTGGAGTTTTTCTTAAAAGTCTCTGGCACTTCTCCTTGCAGAGATATAAGGGAAAATGCACAAGCAGAAATCCTCCCAGTTGACCAGTAAGGGATAGGGAGGGGGAAGCTGCTCTGGAACTGGTTACGTTCCTGATTCTGTTAAGTCCTCTCCTGCCAATGTGTCCCTTTGCCCCCTTTTCCCCTCCTTTCTTGTGCACATTCCCACTTTCTTAATGTCAGCAGTGGCAAGCAAGGTCAGTGGGTTGAATGGGATCTAAGTGAGTGATGCTGGGGAACTTTGCTCTCTGCAGATTCTGAATTCATTAGCATCCTTTCAGACTGGAGTGCAGGTTGGAACCTGTTGTCCCCTAGCTTCAGGAGTTCTTGCCTCTGAAAAGACATCAAAATACATTGAGGAGAAGTGCATATTTTTCAGAGAGTATATTTAATGTTATGTAAAGGTAAAGGGACCCCTGACCATTAGGTCCAGTGACCGACTCTGGGGTTGCGCGCTCATCTTGCGTTATTGCCGAGGGAGCCGGCGTACAGCTTCCAGGTCATGTGGCCAGCATGACAAAGCCGCTTCTGGCAAACCAGAGCAGCACATGGAAACGCTGTTTACCTTCCTGCTGTAGCGGTACCTATTTATCTACTTGCCCTTTGACGTGCTTTCAAATTGCTAGGTTGGCAGGAGCAGGGACCGAGCAATGGGAGCTCACCGCGTTGCGGGGATTCGAACCACCGACCTGATTGGCAAGCCCTAGGCTCTGTGGTTTAACCCACAGTGCCACTCGCGTCCCATTTAATATTATGTATATAAGCACATATTTAACAATAAGTAGGAACATGCTAAGCGGTCTTGTGCTGAGTCAGACCATTCCACCGCTGGAGCTGGGGCAGTTCACTCTCATTAAACATTTGAGGAGTGTGGAGGAAAAAGAAAATTCTGCTCCCCCACTGCGAGCCAGCAGGGCTTTGCATTATCAAGTGGGTCCTTATTAAAAGAGGCTTTCAGTAGTGGCAAGGCCAGCCATTAAATGGTTGGCAGTGCCAGACTTCCTATGAGAGGAGAAATCTCTGTTGTGCTCAGTGAAATCTGCCTCTGAGTGGCATGCTTAGAATTGGACTATTAAGACAGTTATCCAGGTCTCTTCCCAGTCCTGCAGTAGATAGCCACAACAACTTCTAAATCTTCTTTGGCTTCCCATGCAATGGGTTTGGTAGCCATGCGTATCTGGGTGAATTAAAACCAGGGAGTAAATCAGGGAGATAGTTGAATTCCTTCTCCCTATGCCTGCCACAGCTCCTTCGTCTGGTGAACTGGCCATCTCAGCAATGTCTCTAGAGCCATTTCCTCCCCTTGAGGGTCTTGCTTACTTGCTTGGCTAGAGTGAAGACATGCATAGAACTGGAAAAGCTCAGGTACAGTTTGATATTCTAACACTCCAAAGGCTTATTTGGGGCTGAAGGACATGCCAGCTTCTTCAGATGCAATAGAGCTTCACATGACATCTGCAAGAATATTGCTCCTCGTCTTCTACACCTCAGTAGGAAATAATAATTATAATGTTAAACCAGAACAAAACCTGTTGCAAAATCTTGATAATGATTCATTTTGTTTTATGTATGCAGAGCAGAATATAAACATTCACATAAAACGTAGAAAAATCCTTTCTGAAAAATTAACTTGCGGTTCAAGCTTCATGAATCTTAATACCGTCTGGTTTCATATTCTGGAATGTGCTGGAAAGTGATACTGCAATGCAATGGAAATATCATAAAACCTCAATCCTTTATTTTCTATGACAGTCACGCTGCAGCTTCCAGAGGTTTCCAGCTGTTCTCCAGATGTGATTCGTTGGGTATATCTACCCTGTTTCTCATATTTTAAGACATACCCATAAAATAAGCCATAGCAGGATTTTTAAGCATTCAAGGAATATAAGCCATACCCCGAAAATAAGACATAGTGATAGGCGCAGCAGCAATGCCGGCCGCGGCAGGAGGAGGAGGAAAAAAATAAGACATCCCTTGAAAATAAGCCATAGTGTGTTTTTTTGAGGAAAAAATAAATATAAGGCATGTCTTATAATATGAGAAACACGGTATATCAACATCGAAGTGTATATATAGCTGTTCCATAAATGCAGTTTGTGTAGAAAAGTACTTTAAATGTTGGGGTGTCAAGTTGCTCCTTCGAGCAGTAAAAGAGTAAATGTGATATTCTGATTTTCTAAAGATATTCTAAAGTTTTATTTTGTGTTTATATGTGTGTGTGTGTGTGTGTGTGTGTGTGTGTGTGTGTGTCACTTTTCTTCCGCAAAGCTTTAGATGAAAAATACTTTGCAAGCATGTTGCTTAAAAAAAAAATATCCCTGTTTCCACTAGGGCAAAACCCCAAGTATAGGGTCTCTGCCAGCACACATCATTTTCCCTTACTTCTATGGGGTAAATGATTTTTCTGTCAGAGAAAACCATTACGCTACTAATGGGGTAGAAGTGGGAACATGCATCAGAAGTGCATCAGAAGTCTACAGAGCTTTGTGCAAGATGTGACCTAAATAGTGAACGCTGGATGTGACATTTCTGATTGTTCTTGACTATTCATAGCCTGGACTATCTAAATTTTCTCTTATGCTAATTAACAGAAAATAAACCCACTTCCAGAATTATGCTCATCAGCGGCAATGAGGCTACAGAGGGTACTAGAGTGTTTTAATATGCATGTAAATAATCAGCATGAAATTTCATTACAAAAATAATAGGCAAGCAAGGCTTAAGTAAGCCTTGTAAGGAAGCTCTGTGCTGCAGAGCAGAGATTTCAATGTCCTATTGTTTTTGTTGTGGAGAAACAAAAACTGGCATCTCTGGTAAAACTGTGATGGTAGTGCTACAATTCATAATTTGGTGGCTCTCATCCAGCCACAGTCATGTACAACAAGTTTTTTGTGCCCATCAGAAGGCCTGAGAGAATGAATGAATGAGAATGTGCATAAGGAGGTTGTATTCCATCAGAAGGGAGGGACTTTTTTCACCTCAAGGTTCAAATTCCCGTCTAGTCAACATCTAGTCAATGTTTCAGGGGGCCACCCGTCAGTGGTGAACACAGCCAGAGGTAAAAGTGGACAGAGCACCAAATGGGGATTTTACTTTTGTACAGTAGGCTAATTTCTACATACATTGCCACACACAATTCTCTATTCAGGTAAGCAAGAGACATTTATCAGAGTTCAAAGCCACATTCCAACCAGGCAAAAACACTCAAGGGGGATAACCACAACACACCAGGCATTTTGAACATATTCTTTAAGACTCACTTTCTTTTCTTTTTTTTTGCTGGTTTATCCCCCTATTATTAGTCTGACTTTACTGTTGGTGTAGATCTTATTCTAGTCATTCCTGGTGGGCTGTCTGTTTAATTAGTTGCTGATTTCCTAGTATTTATTTATAAGTGTTTTATTGTATTTCTCTGCATTACTGTAAGGTGCTACTCATAAAGGAGGCATATATATGTTTAGCAAACTGGGAATATTAGAGCTGAACTAGGGACTCGGCTACACAGCTGCAAATAAAACGTTTTAAATGTGTTGCAAAGTGCAATATGCAAATGTAGCACTTGATGGCAACAGTGAGTTATGCAAAATTCAATGTCATTTTCAAAACTTTTTTATATGTGTGTAGATTCCACCTGGGTCACTGAGAAAGAAATTGACCCCTCTTAGAAGTAAGTGCGGCCTTGCCCACCAGCGTACAATACTTGCAGTTATCCTATCCCAGTTGACCTAGGTTTCCTGTGCAGAAGTCATCTAGAACACTCCTTTTTAAAAGAGTTGCATTTGTATCATCACCACACAGTATTTTCAGAGATGAGGCAATCCTAAACATTAGGAAGAACTTCCTGACAGTAAGAGCTGTTCTACAGTGGAACTTGCTGCCAGGAAGTGTGGTGGAGTCTCCTTCTTTAGAGGTCTTTAAGCAGAGGCTTGACAGGCATATGTCAAGAATGCTTTGATGGTGTTTCCTGCTTGGCAGGGGGTTGGACTGGATGGCCCTTGTGGTCTCTTCCAACTCTATGATTCTATGATTCTTTGCAAATGGGAGTACGAGTGCTCAGAATCATGAGCTTTACTAGTGTGGAAGGAAATGTCTTCCAAAATAGATCGCAACCCATTTTCCATAGTTAAAACACTATACTGTATAAATAAACATTTTTGTCTCTGTTACTCCTGGCTGTGCAGACCAAGTAAGCACCTCCAGAAAACCCGTTGTTCAATTCTTTTTAAGTTGCCCAAAGTGACAGCTTTCACGACTCCCCTAGGAAATTGGTTGCTTAATTTTACCATCATGAAGATGTTGTTTCTTGCCATTTGCCCTCATCTTTATTCTCTTAACTGAATCATGTTATTCTTAGCTGTGCTCAGTATAGTAATGCTAAATAATTCCTTCCCCCTCCCTCACTTCTCACATTTATCAATGTTTGCCACTCCTTTACATTGCCCGGATGACTTACACTTTATATATATGCCAATTTCACATTGCCTCCCATTCATCATTCTAATTTCTGGGTTTCGGTAAATTCTGGTTAACGAACAAAATACGTCCCTCACGCTGACATTGGTGGGGGTGCTTTAGTTATTTATTTTCAGTATTTTTGTGCTTCTTTTCAGGGCAAGCTCTCCAAAGGCAGCTTACATATCTGATTAAAACACGCTGGACTCTCCTTCATTGGAGGGGGGGGGGTTTAAGCAGAGGTTGAAAGGCCCTCTGTCATGGACGCTGTAGTTTAGACTCCTGCATTGCAGGGGGTTGGACTAGATGACCCTTGGGGTCCCTCCCGACTCTACAATTATATGATTCTGTGCTGGGGCATGTTACCCTTTGTACAAAGTAAATTGCAAATATCTGCTCCCAGCGCTCCCGTATCACTGCTTTCTCAGCAGGATTTTTCATTTTGTGTTGGGGGAGAGGTCTTCAGGTGCAGATAACTTGGAGAGATCCAAACGGATATAACTGGCCAAGCTCAGCAACATTTGTAGAATTCTCTATCCTTAATGGGTGTGTGACACCCTGACCAGCTGCTTCACCTATCCATGAGGAATGGCGATTCCATTGGATGCCCCTGGTCTCAATGGGGCACAGGCGTATCCTCAAGCATTTGCTTAAAAACTGGATCCAAACTGAGCCAGGCTGTGTTTTGTATCTCATTTTTAGGGGGTGGATATATGATGTTTTCTAGGGCCAATGATTTGGCATTTTCATAGTTAGCACTGTGTCTTTACCCCCACCCCATTTTAACTCTGCCGGGGATGGGGATGAATAACAGAAAATTGACTGCTAAATTCTTACCATGACCTTTTTTTATGCTTTATTACTTGTTTTACTTAACATATCCTCCTCATCTTCCCTCTTTTGTCTTTGCAACAAGGTTGAGCTTTTGCAGTAGGTTCAGCTTGAAGAGAATTATTTGCCCAAGGTCACACAGTGAGTTTCATTACTAAGCAGGGAATTGAACCTAGGCCAAGGTGCCCTTTCTGTCTACAGCACCCAACAGTCCAGCTGAATACATCTAAAATGTCATGCATGTGCATTGTTCATGCTTCTGTGCTCTCTGATACGAATAATGTCCTTGCTGATAACAGAACCAGGTGCATGCCGCCTTCATAACACCTGGCTGGACATCCCTTCTCAGGTGGATAAGCTTGATGCCTCAGCCTTTAGAGGCTCCCGTGTTTGCTGCCTTCTCGGCTCACATGACAAGTTTCCCTTATCCAAGCCAATCTCAATTAGTTTTCCAATTAAGATTTCATGAGACGTTGTATCGAATGCTTTGCTGAAATCCAATTACCCTGCAGCCTACTACCATCTTCTTGTCCATTAATCTTTTAATTCCATCAGAAATGTCTGGCCAGCAGCAGCTCCACTGGGCTGCTGTAGCCTGTGGTTATATTCCATGTGCCGATTTGCAGACCCTTCAGAATCCCAACTGTGTGCAAAGCCCTCTTACCCTGCATAAGCCGATGCCTGGAGGAAAATGTTGAACTAAGAGCAGCAGGAGGTTTAGAGGGAACTTAGGTTATATATTCCGTGTGTGGGGCAGGCAGGGGGCTGGAGAAGCCACTGCACAGCTGCTGTATCTACACCCCCACATGAATTCGGCCCCTATCCCCTGCCATTGCTCTGCAAGTTAATAAAGGAAAGGTTTCACCTCCTGAATATACAAAAATGGGTTTGGGGGTGATGGTCACTGGGTCAGCCATCTCTCCCTTGAAGCAGCTAAAGTCTGAATTGTGATTTGTTGTTCTGTTTAAGAGCAGGACCCTCCAAAGCCCAGATATAGGTTACAGGAACATATTAGAGGCTGGGCCGTTGAGGTGTTTTCATGCTGACTGCTCAGAACAGATCTTTGTAGCTTTTGCTCTGTGGGGGTCTTTTTGCAGATGGCACATCTCTACGAAAAACACGCCAGCTCCTAAGCTTAGCAGCAGGGACATTTTAGACACCTTAATGACGTTGGAGGGGAGAGAAAGAAGCCCTGCTGAGTCAGCTCAGCTTGAAATCTGCTTCCTAATGTCGTGTTCCAGTGCAAGATCCAGGCAGCAGGTTTTTATTTTTGCACAGCATGCATGGTTTTCAGGTCATAAAGCGAGAATCCCTGTTCTCCAGAATAGGAATCTGTTTGCAGGGGGGGGGGGAACTATGAAATCAAAATAAAGCAATAATAAACTGCAGCCCATGATTCATAGAATCATAGAATCATAGAGTTGGAAGAGACCACAAGGGCCATCCAGTCCAACCCCCTGCCAAGCAGGAAACACCACCAAAGCATTCCTGATTGATAGCTGTCAAGCCTCCGCTTAAAGACCTCCAAAGAAGGAGACTCCACCACACTCCTTGGTGGCAAATTCCACTGCCGAACAGCTCTTACTGTCAGGAAGTTCTTCCTAATGTTTAGGTGGAATCTTCTTTCTTGTAGCTTGAATCCATTGCTCCATGTCTGCTTCTCTGGAGCAGTAGAAAACAACCTTTCACCCTCTTCTATATGACATCCTTTTATATATTTGAACATGGCTATCATATCACGCCTTAACCTTCTCTTCTCCAGGCTAAACATACCCAGCTCCCTAAGCCGTTCCTCAAAAGACATTGTTTCCAGGCCTTTGACCATTTTGGTTGCCCTCCTCTGGATTACCACCCTGCACTGTCTGTTCTAGGATGATCATTTTTAAGCAAGCTGTTTTCTGTGGATTTGGATTCTCTTCAGTCATTCTCAGTGTTTGGGGCTCATCCACACCATTGCCCCCAAGAGCTCCTCAGCTCTGTGTCCATTCTTGTGCCCCAATGCTGCACAATAGCTCAAGGAACCTAGGAGGTGAGGCTCAGCTATGAAGCTCCCTGGGTGACCTTGGACCAAGCACCACCTCTCAGCCCTAACTTTCCCCAACAGGCTTGCTGTGAAGGCAAAGTGAAGAGGTGAGGAGAGCTATGTATACCACCTAGATCTCCTTGGAGGGAAGATGGGGTATCATTCTAATAACTAAGTAACTCATTACCACCAATGGGGCTTACGGTGATGATGGCTTTGTACGACCCCTTCCCCATCTCAAGTTGGCATGCCCAATTCTCTCTCTCATATGTTTCATACAGCATAGCTGCTGGAAAGAAATGTATTGGAGCAGGAAGGTGTTTGGAAGTGCACACCAATGTCTGAAATAAGGATGTTATAGAACCATGCTCTAGCCAGGCAGAGGGGCAGCTAAGGCCATATAACGTACTGTGTTTGCATTATCTCGTTTAAATTCTTGCTTCCTGTTGCACAGTTCAGCTTGTCTTACTGCAGAAGCACAATGGATTGTTGGTTTTTAAAACTTCCCCTCCTTCATCACAGTCATCAAAACAATTTAAGGAATGTTAGCCAATTCAGTCTCATTTTGTGGGCTCAAGTAAAATTCAGTCTCTGTGTGATGTCACTGTCTCTCACTCTACAGAAGAAGTGTCAGCGGTGAGTTTATTTCAGTATTCCCAAAGACAACACTTTGATATTTTGGAAATAATAGTCTACTAGACTTGGGGACTTTATGTTCACAAATGGGTGGTCCAGATCAATTCCCCCCCCTTGTGCAATTGGCATGTGGCATCCACACAGACACTATTTTTTAAATCTCAGTTTCTCCACAAGATTTTCTGTGGTGTGTTTTCCAGCCCTGCTCCCAGTCTCTGCTACTGGACATGCATGCAGGTATTTCTGCAACTGTGTGCCTGCATCTTAAAATAAAATAAAATAGAACCCACAGGAAGTGCAAAGAGCAAACCATGCCAGCTTCTAGTCTTCATGTTTCACTGGGAGCAAAATGGAGGCTTGAAGGGGCTGGGGGTTAAGGTGGGTCAACATTCATTTCTAGTTTGTGCTTTTCCTAACAAAAGAAAAATTCATTCTGAAGTCGTCTTCAGAACTGATATTCAGCTATACCAAAATTCTGATAAAGACATTTTGCAAAAGACCTCTGTATTAACTTTAAAAAGTCCTGCAATTACAGTCTCCAAAATTATCCATTTCATGTGCTGAAAGCTTAACGGAACTAATTCTGGCCCATTTTTTCTCATTGGGAAGACACCTTTCCCAGCAGACTTTAGGATGACAGGAACTTGGACAGCATGAATTTATAAAGTATTTGCTGCTACTGCTTTTATTATGAGTTTGTTGAGATAATTGTTTTAATTTATACATAAGTAAGTTGTATTCCAACATGCCTTGTGGTGTGTGGTAGTCCTATCATTTAGGTCGCTGGAAACAAAATAGCAAGGTTGTGCTCAGGTGAGGAACAAACAGAAGAAGTGGTGAGGCGGAAGGTGTCCCCAGCTGAAACATCACAGAACACATGGCAAAATATCAACTTAACAAACATGTGCTAATGAGCTTCTACACCTGCAGAGACCAGATGTAGAATGGATTTTTTTTTACTTAGTAGATTTTATTTGGGAAGAGAAATTGTGGATTTTTTAAAAAAAAATTATTTAAAGAAAGACTAGCATTTTATTATGACGACATCATGTGGACAATGCAGAAAACTTTCATGCCCAAACAGCACCAATTCCACAGCAACCCCCCTCTGGGAGCACCTTCAGACTTTGTGTAGGGTTTGTTCCTTAGCCTTTTCTTCTCCCAAAGATGCTTTGTAAGGCTGTGGAGGTTTGTGGTCAGACCAGGGCCATCTTAAGCACATCTGGCGCCGTGGCGCAATGATTCCTCTGACGCCCCTTCCCTTTCCCAGAATTTAGAACTTGGGGCCCAACTTGCGGACCACCTTGTAGCCCCAGGAGCCGCCGCCCACAGAAGACGCGGCTGATGTGGTGGCCACGGCGCGGCTGGCCAGACCGCCAGAACCCCATGCTTGCTTGCGAGGCTCCGGGGCGCCCCTCCTCCTTGGCTGCCTGACAAAGACAGCCTGCTGCCGGTGCTCTTGCTGCTGCCCAGCGTCCCGAGGAACAGGAGGCGGTGGGGAGTGATGATGGTGCCCTGGGGAGTGGTGATGGTGGGGTGGCGGGTACCGGGGACATAGAGGAGGCCCCTCAGGAGCTGTTCCCGCCACCGCCATTCCCGTCATTCCCTCAGATGACAGGTGCTTGGTGAGCGGCAGCTAAGGGGATTCCTGCGGCCGAGGGAGGAGAGGAGTCAGCGGAGGAGCCATAGGGCTTAGTGGCTCTTTGCACCCCGCCAACCATCTGGCGGCATGCAGGGAAGCTGCCCAGCTCCCCCACTCGCTGGGGCGCCCCTGAGAGCCCAGTGTCCTGGCGCAACGAGCCACTAAGTCCTATGGGAAAGACGCATCTGGATCAGACTTTTCCATCTCTTAGATGGGCTACTTTCCCAAGTTGATGAGCCCTGCGTGCTACTCGTTTCCCTCTAAGGTACATGCAGAAACCACCTTCTTGACTATTGGACCCACTATTGGTTTCATCCACTCAATCTGCCACCTGAGGAAGAGGTCAAAGTGGACCTGCCACATCTGTGCACATGACTTGGAAGCTGGCAGGTTATTGTGAGGAGGCTGTCTTTCAGATTCCCAGATCCCAATGTCTTTTGGGCTTTGAAGGCCAACCTTGAACTGGGCCCAGAAGGAGACTGTTAGCCAGTTTTGCTCTTTTAGTGGTACAATGGGGGAAGCCAAGCAATTTCAATAAAAACGTCTCCCTTTCATAACTTTCTCTCCCCAACACTATCAATCTTCAAGAGTCAAATGAGAGCCCAACATAAGAAGCCTTCATTAAGCTTGGCAGTGATGGATCTTTCGTTCCAGCCCCCAGGCCACTAACACCTGGAGTTCCGGACATACCTTCAGCAAACAATCACTTTTGTACATTAAGGGAATTGAGTGATGACGTTCCATTTCATTCCTTGTTTAGCACTGAGGTGCTCCCTTTTCTAATCATCTCACTTCTGGCAGCAGATGAGAAGGATGAATAAAAGTAGTCCTTGAGAACATCCTAAACCCAGCTTTACCAGAATGGTTTCAGTTGCCCATAATGCTGTGGTGGTCCATGATAAAATATGAAGAAGGAATGTGCCCCCATGACACAGTTTTTCTATGGGTGTTAGGAAGTAAATCAATAATATTAGCAATGATGCTTCATTTCAGGAGGGACTGATTATTAAAGTGCAGTGCTTTTTATAGTCTACTCTAAATCACTGATGTTTTCAGGAAGTCCCATGATTTAATAGCACCAGTGGATGCCAGGCTTTGGGGTTTTCATAGACCAGATAGGGAAGGGACCTGTTAAGGAGCTGTCATTTGTGTAATTTCTAGCCTGCATTGCAAGAAACTGCTTAAGAGATGCCTTGAGCTTACTGATAAAATAGTGACAGACAGAGGCTGAAATTCCCATCCATAGCGCTATTCAGTTTGGTCTATCACAGCTTTTGGCAACGCTGTGTGTTTCAGTGATTTTGGCTTACATCACAATTTCAAGATGTTGAACATGGGTTGTCCTAGTCTATGGTGGCTGGGTGGACGAGAAAGCCTGTAAACGGAATCCCAAGAATGGACCTAATAGCCAAGCAATACCTGGGGCAAATTTGGGGATACCTTTCAAGCTTCCCAGAAGAAAATGGTTACTGGTCATGGCAACCAAATGAAGCCTCCATATTTGGATGTATATCACCACATAGGAGATGGTTGTCATCTTCATTCCTTACCGGTGAGCTTCCAGTTGCATCTGGCTGGCTGCTGATGGAAACCGTATCGCAGAGTAGATGGATCTTGGTCTAATCCAGCAAGAAATCTTACGTTAGAAAGAATGATAGAATCCCCCTATATATCCAAGGGTTCCTCTGTAGATCCTTTGCATACCATATTAGCACATGCAGCCCAGAGCTGGGATAAGCCATTGTGCCATTTTGTATTCGCAAAACCTTACCGGTACAGTTTTGCTGGGACTGATGGGCATGTGACAAAGTCACTACAGTGCAACCTGCATCTCCTGTTTCTGCCTGAATAAGCTTTTGTCTAGAGAGAGCTTGCTCTTGTCACCCCATGTGCCTGTTTTATGCTGATATATTTCTGTAGCTGTCTTTGATTTACAAGCAGAATGGAACCTGAGGTCACTCTGTAGCAGTTGAGCAATCCATTTGGAGGAAGAAGGAAAAAAATCTGAAAATTTTCACACATGCTTCTGATTCCATTCTGTTATTATTATTTATTTCTTTTTTAAAAAAATCCAATTAGTTTCTAAGCACTGGCAAGTGCTGTCTGCCTGGATTAATGACTTGGGAAGAAATCAGAAGAAATATCAAATGTCTGAAAGAGTGGAGGTGCTATTTATAGCAAGAGGCAAAGAACATGAGGATCCCCCCCCCGCTGTCGCTCCCCCCCCCTCCAGCTCCTGTCCCACCCAGGCTCTGGGATTTGAGGCTTCAGTTGTGAAACTCAATCCCACAGCAGCAGTCTTTTTTCTTTTTTGCAAACGGTGCCCTTACCCTTTTATAGAAGGTTCAGTTCTCTGGTTAAGTGTGTGAGGTCAGCCTGTGCTTGTCATTCCCAAAGGTGGCTTGCGTGACGGTATGCACTCAGAAGAGACTCCTGCAGTCCCAGCGAGAAATGGTGCCTTGGGGTAAAATAAAAACCAAAACCACCTGCTCCCAGGAAAACTAAAATAACAGCGTGAGTTAAGAGAATCGACCTTTTGTGGCCCACTTTTAAGGTCCACATCAAAACACTCCTAAGTTGATGTTATACTTAGGGTTGCTTTCTACTATATAATAAAGTAGATATTTTACTGCTTGGAGCCATAGACCATTGCATGCAATGAGGGGGGGGGGTTAGAGAAGAGGAGAAACTACCTAAAGCAGGTTTGTATAACTTCCAGCCCATGAGCCAGATGCAGCCTTGCTTCTCAGATACCTCTCCTGTGCCACCATCAAAAAGCAAGTACTGTAGGCTTTAGCAAGGCCTCCATTGGTGCCAATGAAAACCATATAAAAGCTGGCTGCTGCACGGGAGCACCAGGAGATTTTATTGGCATGCTCAGGGGCTATTTGGGGAGGATCAAGGATGGGGAGAGAAGAGTTAATCCTACCCTTTTCCATTTCCCCACAATTAGGCTTCTTACATGCCTCCATTGGTGCCAATGGGAGCACTTTAAAGTGCTAGTACTTAAGAGAGGCCTGGGGAAGTATGGGGAGGAGAAATGAAAGGGAGAGAGAAAGAAAGTGAAAGAACTGGATGGGTGGAGAGTTTGAATGGGTGTGGGAGGAGTGGGGTGTGTGGCTTTGGTCCACCTGCAAGAAGATCCCCACTAAGGGAATGTGGCTCTCTGGCTCTACAGGGGTGCCCAAACTTTTTTCAAAGAAGGCCAGGTTTGATGAAGTGAACATGCATGAGGGCCGACCAAAGTTGCTGAGCTTTTTTAGTATTTTACCCCAGGACATATACTGCCACGGGAGCCAGATTTAATTGACCGGTGGGCCAGATTAGGCCCCCAAAAGGGACTCTGGACATGCCTGGTCTAAACACAAACTTAAAGCAAGAGCAATTAAGCCTCCTAATTCATTTTCACCAAACAAAAAAGCTGCCTCTGTATTGGAACTGCTCTTAGAGTTTTAAAAACTGTTTTATCATTTGTGTGTTTGCTGCCTCTGGGCTCCTTAGGGAGGAATGGGCGAGATATAATGTAAGAATAAACAATCCCTTACTAAAACTTCTGATAGTTTCTCTTTGTGCTTTAACAGGACCCACGGGTTTCCTGGGCACAGAGACCGAGTCTTCCCACTCGCAGGGTCAAGCTCTTTGTGAAAGTGGAAGGGGCCTGAAAAAAGGTGCCTGGCTGCTTTCCCTCTTAGGCAGTGGGTTTCGTGGCTTATGCCTTAAAAGAAACCACAAAACAATACAGCGTGACATTCCCAAGGAGTTTCCTAAGATAGAGGGTAAAGGTGGACAGCAATAACATCCATCAAACTCGGGGGAGGCAGAGGTGAAAGTAGGGCCAGTCGGGGTCAAATTGGGATGAAAGACATTTCAATTTAAGTGTTGCCTCTGGAGGTGACCAGTAATTGCTGCTCAGGTTTAAGGCTGACAAAAGATGAAATACACCGGTAGCAAAGGAATGCGGGCAGGAGCGGGGCAGGTACTCAGCAGAGTTTCACTGCAGAGCAAATGAGCTTGCAGCACATTAAGACAACCCCACTGGTGAACATCCCAATGCACACTAGTGTGAACCCTGGCACAAGTCTTCCTCCCCAATGGAATGAATGTGTTGCTTATTAGCTGGCATGGGTTTGCTTCTTGCCAGCTGTATACCTGTGTGCTCTGGCTTTCAGAACTGTGCAGCCTCCAGCCACTTCGAGACTTTTGGCAAGACTCCCTCCCCACTATTATTCACACCTGTATCACCCTTGCCCTGTTCACTTTCCCTCTTCCTCTGGGCCTGATCTTTGTGGCTACCTGGAGAGAAGAGGCAGCAGATTTTGGGGGGTGGAGGGTGGTTAGTTCTGCTATGACTATGCATGCCTCTTCCCAGCAGGGGAACTGGCAGATGCAGCCAAAGCAGCAGGATTTAACCCTGCTCATCATCTAATGAGCAGAAGTTGAATCCTGCTCAGTTTAGCTGTGGGCACCAGTTCCCCTAGTGAGAACAGGAACACACAGTTGTAGTATAGCGTGCAACTGTTTGAAAGCCCTTTTGCAAACTGTCCCACTCTCTTTTTTCAGAGGATCAGAGAGCAGTGCAGACCTGTTTGAAAAAGGGCTTACAAACAGCCGGATCTGCCTTTTGAACCTCTGAAAACCAGAGGTTTAAAGAGCTGTGAAGGGCTGTTTGCAAAGGGGCTTTTAAATAGCCCACGCTGGGCTTTGACGTTCCAAAAATCGAGGCTTCGAGCGACCTCAGGTGTTTGGCAGGTGGGTAGCCCCATCCACCGTTCAGATTTAGCCCAGCAGGGCTAAATAAACAAAACCTCTCCCTTGTTCCTTTTCTTGGGCTGCTACTTTCCTTCCACACTTGGTGATCATTGTTTTACTAGGAGACAGTGTTTTGTAAGCTGCCTTGAGCTTGTGGGGTGAAAAAGGCCAGGGATGTGTTTTCAGGTATAAAATTTATATCTATTTAAAATGACTTAAAAGAGAAACAGTTGGTATATTGATGCACACGCAGAGAGAGATGCTGCTGCTTTAAAAAGAGATGGTAAACAATACCTGCCTCGGTCTAGAGCGTGATCCTCCAGTATGTGTCATAGATGGTTGACGCAGCTTGAGAGAGGGAGAGGAACAATTGGCAAGGTGCTTCTGAACACGAGGGCATTTGACTAAAGCGACTGCTTTTAGGAACACAGGCCAAGGCTTTGGGTGATTGTTGCTGCTGCTTTTCCCCAGGAGTAGTTTGTACACTTAGAAGCGAAAGAAATTCAACCTTGCGATTTACAGAGGAGTTGTCAAAGGGGAGCAAATTCTCCACTGTTGCCTGAAGAAGCAGCCCTTCAGAGCATTGCCTTAACTCAGGGGTGGGGGACCTGTGGCTCTGCAGATGCACTTGCATAATCACTGACCATGCTGGCTGGGACTAATGGGAGTCATAGTCAGACACCATCTAGAAGGCCACCAGATGCCCATCCCTTCTTTCCCTAGATCAGCTGTTCCTTCTGCCACATGCCCAGCCCAGACGCTTTCCTGGTAAAGAGAAGACAGATTTGGACCACAGTGCTGGTTGGCAAGGGGCTGCAGACGAATGTATCCTCAGATATTTCTGACCTAATTGGCACATCTTGACCATCCTTAGTTTTACTTTTCTCAAGGAGAAAGTCCAGTGATTAATATAACCACTACTATTTTTCTAGAGAAAGAGGTGCCGGAAATCACCACATTCTCTTAGAATGGCAATGGTGCCCACCTGAGAGGTGCCAGAACTGAGTTCAGGCAAGTTCAGGCTGAGAAAAATCCCTGAATATAACTCTTTTGGAAGAGCAGTACTTGATGGCGAACTGTAGAAGCAATTCCATATTAAGCACATCACCCAGTAGGGATTGTATATAAGGAATCACAAATGGCCCAAGATGCATTGGGTTCCAGACTCAGTTTTTGAAGAACAGACACCGCCATTTTGTAGCCCTCTTTGCTTCGTTGGCTGTTTTGGTAGAAGCAGAAGGCACACCAGGTCTTCAGGCTTCAGCACAGTTGTTCGTGTGAACATAACTGAGGCAGGAGTAGATAACAGAGGAAGCTGTCTTACAATGATTCAAACAATGGTCCATCTAGACCAGGCACCCCCAAACTGCGGCCCTCCAGATGTTTTGGCCTACAACTCCCACGATCCCTAGCTAACAGGACCAGTGGTCGGGGAAGATGGGAACTGTAGTCCAAAACATCTGGAGGGCCTGATCTAGACACAATACTGTTAACACTGGGTTTTCTAGGATTGCAGGCGGAGGTCTCTCCTAGCTCTACCTGGAGAAGCCAGGGATTGGACCTGGGGCCTTCTGCATGGAAAACAAATGCCCTGCCTCCACAGCACTCCCCCTAATAAATATCTTCAGCATGCATGCTGAATAAAGCCAAACTAGTATTTGCAGGGGAGAAATGTGCAGTCCCCCTCTCTTTGTGGCAGACCACAGCGTTGGCTGTTGCACAGTCAGCAGCCTAAACCATAAGCACATTGAATGGGGCTGGCACAGTCAACACAGAAGTTGCGCAACTCTAATGAAAGAGCGACACAAATGGAAACATTTGGGGTTAATCTGAGGAAAGCTTGAGTCATGGGCCAAGGCTGCACCACTTCAAAAAGGGACAATGTTCTTCGGTTAAAGCAGCCCTTTACTCCAGAGAGATGCTCCAGAATTGTAATTTGTGCCACTACAAAATTCCAGGCAGGCTGACTGAATCTTGGTTGCTGCTTTAGTAACCAATATATACAATTGAGTCCATTCTTAAAATTGCACATTTGGGCATAGGACTAAGAGGTTTGGAGGGTGGGTTTTTTTTAATGCACTTCCCAGTTTTGGTTCATTTTTTTTTAAAAGAAAAGAAAAGCCAATGGCAAAAAAGACTCCATTAAGTGCTGAATGCACAGGTTTGGGAAATATAAAACACAGGAACATGCAAAATTGAACACATCTCGCTTTGGGTGGCCAGCACAATAGCTGCCATCTGTGCAGTATTATGCATGCAGTATTAAAAGGAACAGAGGTCTCTTGAACCATTAATGTAATGGCCACCACCTTAAGACTCAAAAGTGATTAAAAGGATCAGTGTGCAAACAACAGATTTCACATCTCCATGTTCCTTGATGGATTTGGATGAAGTATCTTTCATTTATCTAAGGTACTGATTGGGATTATGACTGCTGGTTGGGCTCATTTAAAAATCCAGGGCTGCAGAGGCAAGCCATAGTTCTGTTTAATCACTATGATCCTATCATTTATATGACACCATCTGAATGCTTTCAAACAGTTTTTCATATAATGGGTGGTTTTTAATGCTAGCCCTACTCAGGGTACACCCATTGCAGTAAATGGACATGACTAACTCGAGCTCATTAATTTTAAAGGGTCTGCTCTAAGTAGAATTTAGTTGAATGCAACCCATTATCTTGATATCCTAATAATAATAATAATAATAATAATAATATTCACAGGCTAACAAGTTTTATTATTTATTCCACAGGCTACTGTCCACTTCATTAGTTTACACCAGGCTTCCTCAAACTTGGCCCTCCAGATGTTTTGGCCTACAACTCCCATGATCCCTAGCTAGCAGGACCAGTGGTCAGGGATTATCGGAATTGTAGTTCCAAAACATCTGGAAGGCCGACTTTCAGGAATTCTGGTTTACACCAGAATAAAATTTGTTAGCCTTTAAGATGCTTCAAGACCAGGCATCCCCAGACTTCGGCCCTCCAGATGTTTTGGACTACAATCCCCATAATCCCTGACCACTGGTCCTGTTAGCTAGGGATCATGGGAGTTGTAGGCCAAAACATCTGGAGGGCCGCAGTTTGAGGAAGCCTGTTCAAGACTCTTGACTCTGTTGCAACAGATTCAACAAGCATGACTGCCTCTCCAGCACTTGTAAGGTGGGACATTGTTAGTGCCCTGGTGGCTGGTGCCCCTTGGATATGGTGGGGTGGAAGGCAGGGAGCCGACAGTAGGTGGGGCCAGAGTCTATTATAGGCTGAGCCATAGCCAATGACGGGGGAACCAACGAGTTCTACATTTGTCCCCCATCCTCCTGAGTTCTTCAAGCACAGCACTGAGATGGAGGAAGGAGAAGGGGACAGGCAGGGCCACTCCCCGGACTGGTTGCAAAAGGCAGGCAAGTGGGGACAAGTTGAGGGTGGGCTGAGGTTGGGGGGACGGACGGACGGTCAGTGCCCTAATGGAGCAGTCTCCACTGCCTGATGCAGAGAAGGGATTATAGGCTGGGTTAAGCCACGTCGTGAATTCTGCCAGAGCAAATCTCACATGATCTGCCACTCTTCCAGCCCCACTGTGTCACATCCTTTCCCCCACAGATCCTACACTTGCAGTTTCCCCTGCAATGCCCAGTTTCTGCTGCGCGTTGCCCCACTTCCAGTTAATATGAACAGAAGTGCGTTGCTCTGCGTACACGAGCTATTTCTCTCTCCTTTATATGAGCTGATCCACTGCAGTGACAGAGGCTCCCACTAGACCGCACTTGGAGCAATCTTGGCTGGCATCCCGGTGCCTTTGAACTGCGTGTTGGCTGGCGGTCGGAGAACAGCTTGCACAGGCGGGAACATTTATCCGACGTATTGGGAACAAGTGTAAAAAGTAATCTATTTAGCGCACTGTCAGATATCTGCCCCAACTACCCTTGTTTCTTTGCGGTGCCCCTCAACGCTTTAAATAGTAGTTGCACTGATTGCAAAGTGATAGGCGGAGAATTGCGGACTCGGCTTTGAGCTCCAAACTTAAGGATCCGCTGCAGCACTTACTCTGTTTTAAATAGTTGCCATTGAAATTGGATCTTACGTCCGTTCCTCCGGGGTTTTTCCTGTCTTATAACCAGGAAGAGCAGGCTAGTCAGCCACTGCACACAGCCAGAGCACACAAACTGTGCACTGAACAGATAGGAATTGCCTGGCATATCACAATACATAGAGGACATGTGCAGTTACTGCAATGCGCTGTATGTGGGGCTTCCCTTGCTCTTGACCCTGGAAGCTGCGGGACGATTGCTGACAGGAGTGAAAACCTGTCAGTATATAACACCTCTGCTCAAAGATCAGCGCTGGTTGTCGATTTGCTGCTGGGCCAAGTTCAGGGTGTTAATATTGGTTTATAAAGCCCCTTACGGCTTGGGACCAGTTTACTTGCGAGATCACCTTACTCCATATGTGCCCACTTAACCGCTTCGATCTGCAGGAACTGGCACCATTACAAAGTGCCACATAATACTTGTTCTGCATTTGTGATTAATGGATGTTTTGGTGTGGCAACACCCACACTTTGGAACTCACTGCCTATTGGCATTCGGCGGGTGCCTTCACTGTACTGTTTTTGGTCCCTGCTAAAAAACATTTTTGCTTAGGCAAGCTTATCCAGACACGTAGTCTGTTGACCTGTGTTTTAGTGTGTGTTTTTAGCTTGGCATTTATTTTGATGATGTTTGAATGTTTTAAATACAGGTGAAACTCGGAAAATTAGAATACAGTCGAAAAGTGCATTTATTTCAGTAACGCAACCTCAAAAGTGAAACCAATATATGAGATAGATGCATGGCATGCAAAGCAAGATATGTCAAGCCTTTATTTGTTGCAATTGTAATTATTTGTCGTTAGGCGGGTCAATTGTAAATGGAATGTAATTAATGAAATGTAATAGCGATGTTTATTTTTGTATTATTGTAACTATTTGTTTTATTCCTGTGGAATTTCCAAAAGAATGCATTCGTAAAAATTAAAAGAAAAATAAAAAAACAATAAGTTGCATTACTGAAATGAATGCCCTTTTTTGACGATATTCTAATTTTCCAAGTTTCACCTGTTTTTAACTGTTTCCCCTGAAAATTTCCTAATTTTATTATTTTTGTGAACTGCTTTGAGGTGTCTTGTTCTTTTTTTTAATGGTGAAGTGGTATATAAATTTTGTGAAATACATACGGGTGCACAAGTATGCTGCTTATCTGAGGCAGGTAAGATCTTGAAAAATTCAGTTACTTGTGCATTTGGTGCGCTGAATAGGAAAGCTGTGTGTTCTTATGGGTATACTACCAACTAGAACAGGGAACACTGGGGTGAATTATATAGATATATTTAATGACAAACATTTCCAGTAGACTTTAAGGCAGCAACATGGAACACAATCAGGTTCTAGAAGTATTGATTTTGGCATGAAGTGAAAGGGACTTGGGTTTAGTTGCAATCTGGCGTATTTGCATAATTACTTTGGCATTTTGAGAACATGGGCTGAGTGGATCTGTGCAGAATTTTTGGCTTGTTTGTTTGTTTGGCATGTGATAAAACCACTACGTGATTGACTCACCATGTCTGTAGCTAGAAACTCAGTCTAAATTTACCATGCCACCGCAGAGCTGTTAAACCTTCGCTGTGTAGGTACAGGTTCACTTGCAAGCTTTTCTGAGTTACATCTTGGAACAATGACATCTTTGCTTGCCATGTGTGCTCAAGCTGCCACTTCAAACTCTGCCCTGCATTGTGTTAGACGTGGGACTGCCATTTAAAAGTGTTTAGAAATTGTAAGCAAATGGTTTTCGCTAGGGATGGATTTTTTAAAATAAAAAATCTCCATGTTCAGCTTATCTGCATGGATTTTTTTTTCTAATTGCTGTCTTGTTTCTTCATCTTGACAAGAAACGAAGCTGTTGTTTAACCCACCCTGAAATTGGTGAGAAATTACTTTTAATTTTGATTTCTCTTCTGTGCTAAGAATCTTTGCAGATAATCTAGCAATACAACGGTACACCACAAGTCACAAATAGAAAAGGCGCAGAGTTCTTTGTGTTCCTGCCTGCATTAAAGACATTCTCACCTTGCACAGCCTATAATTATATAGGTAAAGGTACCCCTGACCATTAGGGGTTGCGGCGCTCATCTCACTCTATTGGCCAAGGGAGCCGGTGTACAGCTTCCAGGTCATGTGGCCAGCATGACTAAGCCGCTTCTGGCGAACCAGAACAGCGCACGGAAATGCCGTTTACCTTCCTGCCAGAGCAGTACCTATTTATCTACTTGCACTTTGACATGCTTTCGAACTGCTAGGTTGGCAGGAGCTGGGACTGAGCAACGGGAGCTCACCCCGTTGCAGGGATTCAAACCGCCAACCTTCTGATTGGCAAGCCCTATAATTATAGGGTGGTTTAAAAGGAGAGCAAATTCTGTTCTTGTTCAAGAATGACTCTTGATAAGGAAAACATTCAGATTCCCAGCTCCCAAAAGAAAAGGTCATGAAGAATCTTTCACTTAAGAAACCTTGCTGATGGTAAATTGCACAGGGTGACCTGGGAAGTACCTGTGAAATCTGCTTTAGTTGATGCCCGGACTATAGATCATTGGAGAGTGGCAGGATTGGAAGTAACCTGTTACAGAAGTACCTGGAATTGCACACCTGAACATTCTATGTGTTGGGTTTTTCTCTTTTCCAGTAAAATACATGAAGGAGATCTCTCCCTATTTTAAGAATTCCTCATCTGGTGCAACTGTAAGCTGGGACTCTTCGCCAGCCTTTCAAAAGCAAGCTTCACCTGCCCTCTCCCTACGAGACCTCAAGGAAGGCAAGAACATCCCCTTAAAAATGTGCTACATATCACGGAAATGTCTCCCCAGCGATCCAGAAAACAGGTAATGCCGCAATTCCCTTGACTTTTTCTCAGTGGTGTTATGCCACCTGTAGAGGCATTTGTACATCAGAGTTGCACTTTGGCATGTAATCTTGACTGATCTGTGTGGTTGCAGGAAAGTGGAATAAAATGTACAGAACGCCTTTCTGAAAGCTTGTATCCACATCCTTTTCCCCCTTTGTATGTTTAAATTTGTACCCCTGCGCATTACTGAGATCTATTTTAAAGTGCTTTGATTGCTCAAAATGAGCTGGATCAATCCTATTAACTGTGTCAAATGAGTGGGATTACATCCATATAATATTGTGAGTTCACCCTGCAAATGCAAATGTCTTGGGCTAAAGGTGAGACCTAAAGACCTTTCAGTAGGACCACATGTAAGAACCACTGTCTCCAAAGCAAGGGCATTAGTAGAGCAAAGACTTGGAAGCCATAGCATGGCAGATCCAGGTCAACTCTACCCCACTTACCAAGAGACAGGGCAGGGCACCCAGTCCTGATCACAGATATAACTGAAACTGCACACCCATGTAGACAAGAACAATCCCCATGAAGGCTTTGGAACTAGGGATAGGGCGGAACTTTGCTCCAGTCCACATTGAAAGGTTTGTAAACCCACTAAATTTGCACCTCTCAAAACAATATCTGCACCAAAAAGCATTCATCCTTCAGAATTCGTACTTCTCTGAATTTTGCAATGCATTGAAATAGGGGGCAATGTTTGCAAAAATGTATATTAGGCAAAACTACATGTAACAGTTTATGTCTGGGCTGCCAGAAGGGTTTCATTCTCAAGTTAAGGGAGATTCTTCATGCAGATACCTGGAAGTGTGCTCAGCAGATGGACGGATCCCCCTGTTCCTTCGAGCAAAAGATGAAGTGTCTGCCCAGGCGTGGTTCAACGCCATTCACAGCAACATCAGTGCCCTGCTGCCAAGAGTCAAAGAGGAACTGAGGACCTCACAGTCTGGAGTCAGTGTTGCAGGAGGTAGAGATATCAAGCACGTTGGTTGGCTGACCGAACAGGTAATGGTGATCTTCTTGGTATGAACTGCACTGTTCCTGGGGAGATGTGTGTGTGTGTGTGTGTGTCTGTCTGTCTGTCTGTCTGTCTGTAGCTACCAAACACAACTTGAGGAAGGCAACACAATCCCTAGGCAGTCCTTGGGCCAACAAATCTTATCTCAAATTATGCCGGTGTGTGCATGTTCTTAGTCTGCACACTATCCCTAGTTTGAGTTTGAAGTAGGCCAACTTGTCCAAAGCGGCTCTCTTTCTTATTTTATTCCACTTGTGTAAATGGATGCCTAATAAAACATCTATGGAAAAGTAATTTTAATGACCTACAGGGCAATCCTATACATCTCTGCTCAGAAGTAAGCCCCACTGAATTCAGTGGAATTTACACACAGTTAAGTGAGCATAGGATTAGTTATCAGGGCTGATTTGGGGTCCTGCAGAATTCATTGTATTTGGCCACATGAATGTTTGAGCCCTCTTCAGGCAACTTGCCTGATCAAGGAGAACTAGACCCCTATAGGTGGCTGAGCACCCATTATCTCCTGCAATGCCTCTAGGTTTGGCTTCTGACTCAATATAAGGCACCTAGCTTCCCATCTCCCTGGAAAGAGTCCGTATTATACTGAAAATTCACAGTGAACAAGAACTGTTCTTAAAATGGGAAAAATAAATAAAGGAAATGAATGAAAAGAAGCTGAGATTCATTATAACTTTATCTTGTTGTCCTTCCTAAACCCATACGTCAAGAGTTCCCTCCCCACCTCAAAAAAAGCCTCTCTTATTTGTGTCTGAGGATTACGTTCCCCGAACCATAATCTGTTTTAAGGATGGCATGCATATCCATGGACTGCTGATTGACACCTGTCCTGTACCAATCAGTAGTGGCCCTCTCTCATGCTTTTATTTTTGAAGTAGTTCCCAGTGCTAAACAAAAACACCCGTCCTTCTCCAGACCATAGCTGCCAAGTTTTCACTTTTCTCGCGAGGAAGCCTATTCAGCATAAGGGGAAATCCCTGTAAAAAAGGGATAACTTGGCAGCTATGCTCCAGACCATGCGGATTACTTTACAGTTGTTTGTTTGCTCCACATGTGTAAGAGGAGATGAGTGATCAGTAGGTGGCTTTTCCTAATAATTTTCCTGATATGATTAGTATTTCTGTCACTTTTCAGTGCACCAAGTAGTGCCTTAAGGGTTCTCATCTCATCAAACTGGACGAGTGGCTGAATGGATTCAGACAGTCACTTAACAGCCTGGTCACATGGCATCCATTTGTGACTGTGGCTGTTGCATGGCAAGTAGATGGTTAGGTAACAAAAGCTTCCTATGGCCAACTTGGCATCTGCATGAGGCGCCCAAGTCGAGCCCACTCGGTTCGCAGCAGAGTAGGATCTCATCTTCATCAAAACCCTGAACAGTAATCCACGGCACCCACCGCTGGATCCTTAATGCTGCTCTTCTCTAGAGCTCCAGCTGAGCATCTGGCCTTTGTAAGTCACAGCTGATTTATATTTAGGCGGAAACTCCTGTCTCCTTCGATCTTACCCATTTTTATAAACACGCACATTGGTCCAGGAAGGCCTTGGTTTGGATAACAGCCGGCTTTTACGTTTCTCAAAAGGGAGAGCAGCTCTTGCCTCTCTGCCCCAGCATTGTGATCTGAGCTTGCTTCCAGATGACCTGTTTCTTGAGCATCCATCCTGATTTGTTTGTACAGGGTTTGCAGAGACGTTCTACATTGGTGGTTTATTGAGCTTTAGTTTTAATGTGTTTGTGCAGAGGTTATGTGATTTCGCCCGATGTCCTCGTTATCTGGCACATTTTCCCAGCGCTTTTCTTTTGAAATTCAATTTTCTCCTCCTCCCCAGGTGTTAGAGTCTGCCACATATCACAGCATCACAGGTGCTGCTTCCCCATGACTTCTTCCAATAAGGTCTGTACGTTGAAGCCACCTGAGTTGGGTCAACTCTATGGCTCTTCGTCATGCAGTCATTTCTTGCTCCACCTCCAAGGAAGGAACTACAGGGCTTGCCCTGCGTGTATGGTTTCAGCATACACATGTTACCTGGGAAAGGAAGAAATCATGGAGAAGTGGTTCATATCCCACTGTGGAAATGTCTGAATCTGACTAGAATGTATACTAACAATATTCATATAACGATCTACATTTGAGGGTTACATCACTGGATGACTGTTGACAACTGTGTTCTGTCAGTTACAGAGTCTGCTTGATAGCTCCCAGGTGCGATTGAAGGATGTGGTTGTCCATGTGTCTATAGGGATGCTCGCAAAATATAAATGTCATGAATTTTGATGGAAAATGTCCTCTGCCCCTCTTGGACTCATGTGCACATTGGAACTTGGCTACCCACAACATTTCATACTTCTCTGGATGTTGTGATGCAGTTCTCAGCAGTTTAAATGATTCAAAAGAGGCATTTACATACCAATTTTGCTAGCAATTCACAGATTAATACAGAAACAGAATAGAGTTATGGGTCAAAACCTGCAAAGATGGCACAGACCAGAAGCAGATAAGGCCACCCATCTTTCTTATAAAGCCCTACATTATGGATGAGGAACCCGTAGCCTTCCAGATGTTTTTTATGCTACACCAGGCCTGACCACTAGCCATGCTGGCTGAGGCTGATGGGGAGTTGAGGCCAAAAACATTAGAGGGCCAGAGGTTCCCCACTCTTGCCTTATAAGCCTAGCATGTCTTGGACAAAACTGTTCCTACACACACCCAATCAAGTTCTTAGGGTGTTGTCTTTGCTCTGGACTCCATCTGTCCACCAAGTGATATAAACTGGCTACTGTACAGAACAGGGCCTTCTCTGCACTGGCTCCATAAGATATTCCCAAGAACAACCTATCTACCCTGCTTATAGTGTTTCTTCTTCCCCTGTTAGCTGTGACAATTTGAGTGTTTCCGTCTGTCCTGTGCTTCTGTGACTGTTACTTTGTTCTCAGCTTCCCGGTGATGGGACGAAGAATATCCTGGCCCTCCTCACTGAGAAGGAACTTCTCTTCTATAGCAGCCTTCCACAGAGCAGAGACGCCCTGAATAAGCCAACGCATAGTTTCCCTCTCATCGCCACCAGGTAATGCAAGCCGCTGTTTTGGAACACACATGCTGCTCTGCTTTCTTGTTCCGAACTCGATTGGCTGGAGTTTGTAAAAGCTTCTTTCTGAGTAGCTGGGTTACAAAGTCCTGGCTCCAGGGATGTCATCCTCTTTAACTCGATACCCTCTTTCTCTTGTGTAGTCTCTAATCCTCTCACTGTCACTGCTTGGACTGTGTCGCTACAAATAGAGCTCCCCAGCTAAGAGAGAGCTTGTATGCAGGAGTAAACAATCTTCTCTTCGCTCAGTTACGATGGTTAAAAAAGTGGTCCCTTCCCATTTCCTATGGATGGATTCAGGAGCAAGCAGTCATATAAAGGCTGTACTAATTCCAACGTTTTGAAAAGTTCTCCATTTAGGGGGTTGTCCTTTCCTTCCCAAGTTGTTGCATACCATCGCTTCCCCAACCTGGTGTTCTCCTCATCCCTGAGCATTGACCATGCTGTCTGGAGCTGATGGTAGACCAAAGCAGTAGGGAAGCACTTCAAACATTTTAGGGGTGCATTCAGACAAGGGCAAAATTGTGTTAGTTTCCCTGCTGATAATGCTTGTGCTTCTGTCCTGTTTTCTAATGTTCCGCCCATGCTGCAATACCTGTTGTGTTAATGAAACTGGGGCCTTTTGACCAATATTACTGTGCTAAATTCCATCCATTTCCACACACGCGTGCTTCTGTTCCCCCATAGATTCCCTCATGAAAGCAGCAGGAAAGAACCGTCTGCTAATATACCACCCCAAAATTTATCACTTTACTTATTTATTACCGTTATTATTAATTTGTATGCCACCCTTCATCTGTAGATCTCAGGGCGGTTCGCAACATAAAAATACAATATAGAAAACACAAGCTATGTAATGAAAACAAAAAGAAACAAATACCCCCCCCCCCCGATTACCCAAGTTAAGGGGGCTTCAATTTCCCCCCCTATAATCAAATAATGCAGAAATGAGCAGTAAACATGTGCTACATTCCATTCGTTTTCTTGACGGATTTTGCGTCATACAAAAAACTCAAATGTAGTGCGGAAATTAACAGTTAGGGAAATGTTGGGGAAATGGAAGAAACTGAGGTGTGAATGCAGCCTAGGAGTGATACAGCTAAAAAGATGTGAGTGAAGTGATCCTGGTGGCCAGCTAGTGGCTCTTAGTTTATCTCCCCTTGCCGTGTGTGGTCTGACTCCCTCTGTCAAGTCCTCTTTCCTTGTCGGACAGTTTCCTTACTCTTGCTTAGCAGCACTCTCTAATCTGAGTTTGTGTATGTTAGTCAAAGTGAAGAATATATGAGGGGTCTTACTCGGGGATAAAGAACAGAATTTAGGAAGGGTCTGGGTTCTGTCCTACCATGTGGTTCCATTTGAAGAATCTTTTGTATGCCTTTGTATACCAAAAATATACAAATGGAATGGTTTTGGTTGGTTTTTTAAAAAAATGAAGTTTAAGAAACTGGAGATGCAGGTGGGGGTGTTCGTTTTGTTTGAAGCATTTCTATGGTTCTGCTGCCCCCTTGTGTTTAGGGTCTGAAAAAAGACTAGAAATACAAATTATCAGTCAATAGAAATATATTAAAGAAAGGATTTTGCCTTTTTTAAAAATAGGCCTGTGTGTGTGTGTGTGAAAGGGGGGGAGGGTGAGAAGGAGAGGGAGAGAGAGGGATGGGTTTCAGAAAATGTACTTTGCTCCATGGATGGTGTTTCTGGGCAGTTGGTGCAGTTGAGTTACGGATGTTATTGGGGTGACCTCTAGTGGCCATTATGCCACACAACTGTTCTAGTGACAGAACGAGAAACCAAAATACACAGAGTGTTACATTTGATAGAGGGCCGCGGCCAATCCCACTTGCCTTCAAGATGCGCACACAAAAACCTCTTGCATGTGTATCTTTTAAAAAGTGCCATGTTTGAAGCAGCCCTGTAATCCAGCACAAGTCCATGGGTTGACTGGATGTTGACAATATACAGTCACAGGTAATGCAGACGTTGACCAAGCACCACAGGTTATAATGCAGCAGCTTGAAAGCAAGCATGCATGCATGCAAGAATTCCTATGGGAAAAAATCTGGATTTGGTTTTCCAGACTCAGTATGGGATGAGGCTCTGTCCTGTGCCTTTAATGCAAGGGTGGGGATGCAGATCCTGGATTCCTCCACCCTTCTGTGGTCCATTTTTGACACCCAGGAGGGCTCCACCCATCTGGCAAATCCCCTGACCTCACTAGAAAGTCAAGTTGCCAGTTTTTCCTTTGAAGTGTCCAGCCAAGCTTGGAGTTGCCACCACTCAGCTAATTGGCACTGACTTCGGCTCCCACCAGTGCCAGACACCATAACTAGTGTCAGAGATGATGGGAGTTGTAGTCTGACAACACCTGGAGGCTGGTGGGTTTCTCACCTTTGCATTAGCCTTTGGGACAATAAAATGTATTGGACTTCAAGCTACCACATGTCCCCTTGGTAAATTTAGACTCCTGCTGTGTCTCATAAAATGCACACTCGGTTGCCCTCTGTGCATGAGCCTAGCCCCAGCAGTCTCAGGCTGCAATATTGGCTAACTGGTAATCTGACCATGGAAAGAGTTTGTTGCGCTGAAAGGCCTTTTCTGACCCAATCCCTACAGGCTTGTGCATTCTGGCCCATCCAAGGGTTCTCTCCTCTACGACTCAGAGCTCTCGTTTGCTTTGCGGACCGGAACCAAGAAAGGCGTCGAGACGCACCTCTTTAGCGTGGAGACGCACCGGGACCTGGCCATGTGGACAAGGGTGCTGGTGGATGGTTGCCACAACGCCGCTGAGTGTGTCCAGGAAGTGTCGACAGGTCAGGAAGCAGGTGGAGCATCACACATGGGGACTTGAGACTATCTGGGGAACGGGAATTAGTCCATGGGCCAATTTGCTTTGGGGGGGGGGTTCTCCAACTTGCCAGTCCTGCATTGTAGACTGACCTAGAACCAGGGGTTCTTTGGAGAGAACCTACTCTACTCTTTAGTCCAGCATCCCAAGGCATGACTGGGTAAACTGGGTTAGGATAGGTGACTGTTATCCCAGCGTTAACTGCCACTTCTAAGCTCACCATATGTGAACTGCAGTATCTGTTGGATAGTTTATTTACCCTTGAATAACGGGAGAGTAGCTTAGATGACAGATCTTTGCCTTGATTATGAAGAGCATTTTTATTTTTGCTTTCTGGTCTCTCTATATGCTACTCCCAAATGATTATAGCCAGCAAGGGATGTGGGTGGTGCTGTTGTCTAAACCAGGCATCCCCAAACTTTGGCCCTCCAGATGTTTTGGACTACAATTCCCATCTTCCCCGACCATTGGTCCTGTTAGCTAGGGATCATGGGAGTTGTAGGCCAAAACATCTGGAGGGCCGCAGTTTGGGGTTGCCTGGTCTAAACCTTGGAGCCTCTTGGGCTTGCCGATCAGAAGGTCGGCGGTTCAAATCCCTGTGCCGGAGTGAGCTCCCGTTGCTCTATCCCAGCTCCTGCCAACCTGGCAGTTTGAAAGCATACTGCTGCAAGTAGATAAATAGGTACAGTCATACCTTGGTTTAAGTACTCCGTGGACCCGTCTGGAACGGATTAATCCACTTTCCATTACTTTCAATGGGAAAGTTTGCTTCAGGTTAAGTATGCTTCAGGTTAAGTACAGACTTCCAAAACCAATTGTGTACTTAAACCAAGGTACCACTGTACTGCTGCAGTGGGAAGGTAAACGGCATCTTCATGCGCTCTGGTTTCTTTCACAGTGTTCTGTTGCACCAGAAGCAGTTTGGTCATGCTGGCCACATGACCCGGAAAGCTGTCTGTGGACAAATGCCAATTCCCTTGGCCTGAAAGTGAGATGAGCACTTCAACCCCATAGTCACCTTTGATTGGACTTAACTGTCCAGGGGTCCTTTACCTTTTTCACCTATAGCCAGCAAGAACCTGTAGTAGGTTTCTGTGTCTCGGCATCAGTCCGTTCTCTAGAAAGCAAAGTTCAATGCCAAGTTCAATGCAGGCTTTTCTCTTTCTCCATCTCCCATCCCCAGCATGCACATGGAACGGGAGAGACTGCACGTTGTCCATTCACATCGAGAAGGGTTTCACCATCTCCACCCTGGAGCCAGGCCTCACCAAAGTCATTCTGCTGCAGCAGCCTTTTGAGAGGCTACAGATGTCCTCAGATGACGGGGCCAAGATGCTTTACTTGGACTTTGGCAGCTCAGAAGGAGAGATTGTGAGTTCCCTTTCTTGCCTTTCTATGCTCTTCCAATGAGTTTTCAGGGAAGCAAGTGAGATGTAATATGTAGGAAGCAGAACCCGCTGTATTGTGTCCTTGGGGTATTTCCTGGAGCTGGTTAAGGGTTGCCCAAACAGCGGCTGATGGGAAACTGTTGATACTAATCATTGCCATTATTTGCACATTGCAGAATCTCGGGGGGGGGGGCTGAGGCTTTAGAATGGGCATTTAGAATTCAAGGAAAGAAGTGAGAGGGTATTAAGTGGCCGGACGGCTCACAATGGTTGTCTCTGTGGCACGAGTCTTAAGTAGAGGCAACAAGGCAGAAGAGCATGGCTCAGAGGAATAGAGCAGGACACTGACCTTGCAAGGTCCTGTTGCTTTAGAGCAGAGATGAGGAACTTCATCTCTCCAGATGTTGCCGGACCACAACTCTCATTATTCATGGCCATTGTTTATGTTGGCTTGCCCTGATGGGAGTTGGGAGTCCAACATCTGGAAGGCCACGAGTTCCCCAGCCCTGCTTTAGAGTAAGAAGAGGCTGCCTTGTACTGAGTCAGAACATTGGGTCCATCTCTCTTTGTATTGTCCACACTGACTGGTAGCACCTTCTCCAAGGTTTCAGATGGGTCTCTCCCAACCTCTCCTGGAGAGGTCAAGGATTGAACCTTAGACCTTCTACATGCAAGGCAGATGTTCTACCACTGAGCTACAGTCCAGACTCAGTGCCGTGGTAAACAGGGCTTGCCATCTTAGGAGAGCAAATAGGACTTTGCTTGAAGGTAATTTACAGGCCCTGAAAGGGGTATGTGCTGCCCTGGACTTTGAACCCATCATTTTAAACTCAAATGGACAAAGCCCATGGCCCTACTAGGCCTTTCAGAAGGCTGCTGAGGGTCAGGGTGGCAGCATGCCCTGTGTGTATGCTTGGTTTTTGGAAGTGATATGTTTGTACTAAGCAGATTATTGTCAGGCATGGGTTTGTTTGGTCTTGCTTTTTGGGGGGCAGGAAAGTGCTAGGACATGGCAGTTCTGCTGTTTCAGTTTTGGTAAAATAAACAAAAAACAAGGCAGTGGAATAAATTATGCAAAGCAAGGAAGAATATGCAAACCATTTAATTTGCATAATATATCACAAGTACAGAGTTGGAGTTTGGGGTTTTTATCCTCTTAAGGAAAGCACAGTATGCAGAGTCTTGGAGAAGACCAGCACGGGCAAGAGTCACACTTAATTCAATGTCCTTGGTCTTAAATTATTATTATCTTCCTGGCACCAGTGGCAGGTTGTCCCTATAGCACCTTCACTTGTCTCCCAGTGTTTCACCCTTCATTATGGGTTATATATATCCAATGCTATTCCTAGTCAGAGCAATCCCATTGAAATTAATAAACATGACTAACTTAAGTCCATTAATTTCAATGGGTCTACTCTGAGTAAAACTTAATTGGCCACAACCCAGTGTTTGGATGAGGCATCCACTGTGATCCACAATCTATCCTGAATTTTCTTCTCATGCGATGGAGAAGAGACCATATCAGCCTATGGTCCAAAATGCTAGGTGCAGCCACTTTTTCTCTGGAGGGCTCTGCAATGGATGATGAATGTACTTGCCCAGTTCTTCTACTTTCTGAAGTCATTGCTTCTTTGTTGCACAGCCAGCTGTAACGGAGAATCAGATTTTCTAGGGAAATGCAGAACGGTGAAATGCTCTGAACCAGCCCCTCATCACTGTCAATGTTCTTCCTTCATTGCAGCAACTAGATCTTCATTCCTGCCCCAAAACCATTGTCTTCATCATCCACTCATTCCTCTCTGCCAAAGTGACCCGGCTGGGGTTGCTGGCGTAAGGACACAGGGCAGAATCTGGAGAGAGGCAAGACTCCATGTGATCTATGCACTCCGGCCATGCCAGCATGGCCAAAGCACATTTTTAAGAACGCCATCACAGACTGGAACAAGGACAACAGTTATAATGCATCCACAGCCAAAGGAAGCCAGTAGACTTCCCGGACAACTGATGGAAACTCACGGACAGGCAATGGCCTTGGCACGCAAGTCCCAGGATGGACAGCCCATGCAATAAACATTCTCCTGTAAAGTTGCCCATCATCAGCACATGATGTTCCTAGAAAAAGATAGAAAGAAAATCCATCACAAGCTTGGAAGATATGAGACTGCTGAAGATGTCATACCAACCCAGTTCTGCCATCACATTAGTGCCTTGAAGATGATATTTTATATATATATTAAAAAAAACTTGTTTGTATCAAGGTTTTATATTTATATAGCTCAGTTTATGAACCATAAAGGGATCCTTACAGTGTTGTTTGCTCTGCATTTGTCACAACCATTTTACACTCAAGACTGCAATGCTGTGCACATCGGCGTGGGAGTAAGACCTATTGAACGCAGTGGGACTTACTCCAGAGTAAACATGCATAGGGGTTGAGTTGAAAATGTGGTAGATTAAGCCAGATCTCTTCATTACCTGTAACACATATAATCTGGGGAAAAAAACCCACACCTCTTAAGCCATTTGTCTTGACATGCAGCCGGCATAAGCTGAAACATGGCTACATGTATTTGCCGATTTATCCAAACTTTGGAGATAAGTTACAGAAGCCATAATTTTAAAAAAAGATGCTCGAGTTGAAAAAGATCAGGAAGATGATTTTTATTCTTTATTGGTTTGCTAACTATTGACACCTCGGTTTTTGTTTGGCAGACATATGTTTTAATCGGAGGTGCTCTTGAGCGGGGGAAGCAATTAGTTTTATGAGCTGCAAAATCATGCATGGAATTATCTTTATTATTTTGTTTTCCTTTTGCGAAAATAAATACAGATTACTAAAGATGACTAAAGCAGAGTTTGTTTCCCTATTTGAATTGAAAACAACATTTGGCATTGCCCACCAAGCCTGAAATTTATCAATTTTTGACACAACAAGTGGCTTTCTCATCTCAGTTTAATTTTAATTGGCATAGCTTTCTGGCTGCTTCCCGTATACATGACTATTTTCAACTAATCAGAGTCCTGTTGTTCAGTAATGTTTGGCTCTGGTAAATTGCCTACATTACTTTTGCTCTTTGCTCATCTTACCTGCTCTTAATTAATTTCTTAAATACTTTTTGCGGGGGGAGGTGGGCGGGATATGGGAATTCAGTGATTGGTATACCTCCCCAACACAGCATGACACATACCTTACATGTATCATCCCTAAGCAAGCTGTGATGCTTGCCACTTACATGACTCTTAACACGTCCTATGCTCCTTGCATGCGTACAGACATTTCAGAGGTGTTCGATTCTGCTGAAGGAAACAGCGGAAGGGACAAGAAGGTGCTTCTGCCAGTCACTGCCCTGCTACGTGGCCTTGTTCATTGTGAAACAGTCCAGATCGCAATGCAGAACACTCCAAAGGCATCTCAGGGAATTCCAGCCAGCTTCTCACCAGCACTCCTATTACGGTAGGTGAACAGGGAGAATTTGCTCACTGCAAAACCCTAAGCAAGAGAGAGGACATTTATTGTAGCAGAAGGGCATCAAATAAGAATTCTCTACCCTGAAAATAAATGCCGCCTTGAGGAATTCAGAAAGCAAGTTCAAACAACTTTTCACCAGGTTCAGAAGAAAGTAGGGTTGACACAAACTCACAATTTGAAAGCAGATGGGTTTTTGTTTTTTTGCCACAGTGCCTTGGCACTTCAGCTGCCACCCTCCATTCGAGGGGTAATTTTGACTGGTCCAGAATATCATCTCATGTAGAAGAACAGTACACCCAGGGACAAGCCACTTCACACAGCTCCAAAACAGGCAACTAGCAGGCTGGGTAAATGCAGCAGAAGACCTTAGCTAGCCAAAACAAGCGCTAGGGCTTTAATCTCAGTCCAGTTGGCCTTGCAGCTGCACTTTTGTTTTTTAAAGGAGATTCTGTGCTGGATTGTGTGTCTTACTTAGTTTGGCCCTCAGATCTCATTTCCCCCCAGCTCTTCTGCCTGAGATCCTTTGAGTGGGAAATGGCACCAGGGATCGTGTCGGGTTTTATGCATGCAGAGCATCTCCCCCTGCAACGATGCGATTTACATGCATAGAGTTCCTACTATTAAACTTCCCGCATAACATTAACATTCACCACAGCCCAAACAACACTGCAACAAATGGATTATTGTGGCTAAATAAACAATGATTAGATTATATCAAATTGCAGTTATGACAGCAACTTCAGCTGACTGGATAATAGAGATTACTTGTGGAGTCTTGCTGTGTGTGTGCATAAATATTTTGTGGAAGAGATACACGGATTGGTGTGTTCCCTGGAATTAAGACTTGAACTTAATGCAAAAACTCAAGCTGTTCCTATTGTCAGTTTCCCTGGGGAAAGACTTAATGCAGAACGGGATGTGGTACTGGCAAGCCTTTTCTGTTGTGGCTTGTGTATACAGTAGTGTGGTGGCAAATTCAGATGTCCAGGGTCCCTTCGTGATAGACATGCCACCCCCCAAGTCACATCCTCTTCTCAGATTATACAAGAACCCCAGGAGCCAAGCCAATCCTGAGTAGCTGGCTAACCTTTCACTCTGATTGGCTCCAATCAGCCCAAAGGGTATGAAGACTTCTCTGTGGCTGAAAAGCTCGTCTTTCATGAGCTTTTCTGGGCGGTTCTAGGGCCCTGGAGATAGGAATTCTGCTGCAGAAACGATAGCAGGTCTTCAATCCTCTTGTCATCCCGGACCACTGCTTCTCTCCATGTTTATATAAACAGCTAAGAGCTCAATAGAAAAGCAATGCTACGTGGTTGTCAGTAGTTGTGCCATACAGGTAGGCCCCTGTGTTTGTATCCATGCTCTCAGTCATCATTGGAGAAGAGAGGGAGAGAGTCATGACTCATTAGGAAGACAAAAGCTCCCATTATCTGGGGAGAAATGTTCGTTTTTTTACATATGCAAACCATTAGCTCAGATACAATCTCATCCCAAGTGCCAGGTATTCTAAATATATAAAGAATGGCACTCTTGAGCAACAGTAATAAATTGATTCTGCAGCAAATGTATTCTCTTTCCCCTTGGCTGATGCAATTGCTGGTTAGCGGTTGTCATGGTAATGCCATTTCTATACTCTGAAAAACTATTAGATGGTGCTGATTGCACAAGCCTCTCACAAAAACAATGTTAAGAGTAGTAACAACAAGAACAGAGAGCATTTGTCGTTTTTCTTCTCCAAAAGTGTGTGTGGCTGTGTAAAAAAACAACAACAACTATCAGGCCGGTGTGTAAATCAGAATGTGCAGCACTGCGCAGTTTGTGAGTGCATCTGCAAAGTGTGCGCATGGATGGAAGCATTCTCAGCACGACTTTCAGACAGATGGCCTGATATTGACCTGGAAGAGTTTTCTGTAATGTCTACACCAATCTGCAAGAGAAGATGGCCCAATCGACCCCTCCAATCACCCCAACGCTTCCTTCCAGGAAAACCCAGTGTTTATCGCTGAATTGGAACAAATGGCAATTGGGTTTCCGTTTGTTCCAATTTAGCTCTAAAACGTGGGTTTTCCAGGCATGGGATAAGTGGAGAACCGCTCAGATCCATGCTTTCTAGACATGGCACAAGCAGAAGTGTGGCTGAGCAATGGGTGATTTCAACAGTAACCCATAGCTTAGGTTTGGGGAACATGTGGTTCTCCAAAGGATGTTGGACTACAGCTCCCATTATTCTAGATTATTAGTCATGCTGTTGGGGTGCTATTACTACTACTACTACTACTACTACTACTACTACTACTACAAAGTATACACTACTACAAAGTATACACTACTACAAAGTATACACTACCCAGGGAGCAAGGGCTATGGTATGAATGCCCATGATGAAGCAACATTGCTGAAGGTAAGATTTAGGTCTGGTCATTGCCTGGCTGGGAGACGGTGCTATTCAACTAATATTTACTCCAGAGTTGACCTATTGAAATTAATGGACCTAACTTAGTCATGTTCATTTATTTCAATGAATCTACTCTGGGTAAAATTACCGTAGTTGACTACCACCCTAAACCTGGAAACCTTCTACATGCTGGCTTGAATTCCAAGGCAGGACACAAGTGTAGTAAGAATAACATCACTGTAGAGAAATATCAGCTTCTAGGATGTCGAGTAAAAACAAGATTTATTATTTGAAAAGTGCTCACCATTTCACTTTAGAACCATCTCCCCCGGTGGTTCCAGTTTTATATTAGCCGTGGCCATCAAAGTGAAGTGGATGTTCATGTTTCTAGAGGAATCAGAGTCATTTCTTTGGGGGGGGGAATGAGGAGGGTGAAAATAGGATCCCATTTGAGGGAGAACAACTGGGCCAAAAGATTGGTTCAGCTCACCTTCATTACTGGCCACAACAGCAATCTTATTTCAAGATTAAGAGTGGTCCCATGCTTTACCACACGTACATGTCACATTCCCAGAAAGCCTGGCAAATATGGATTGGCAAAAAACAACAACAACCACCACCCAACAACCCCAAACTTACTAACTGTTAAATCAATACAACAAAGTAATTCAGAAACAGATGGCGTGTTTTTCTCTGATCAGAAGCATGTCTGTTCTAGGGAAAATATTATTATAGTAATTTAGCTTCCCGTTACTGCCCCGCTGCTATTATCATTTAAAGCTGATTTCAACAAAAGAAGGAATCACTCCCAATCCACAGCAAGCTTTCATTTTACTCCAAAGGGGCGACAATTGCACTTCAGAGAGTGTAGGCTGGGAGGGTGGGGGGGGGGGAGGTTGTTTAGAACTGGTTGACCTAACATTCATTTGGAGTCTCCAAGGGCGACCCACACACAGCAGCATGTTTCTGTGCACAGATCCCTGTGGTCACAGAAAGTGTATAAAGCTGATGCATCTAGCTAGACCTCAGTGAACATGACTGAATGTCTGTTGATAGGTATGGAGAGGTTCGAGTTTGACCAAACTGCGGGAGGCAGTGCAAGACAGGAGTGCCTGGCATGCTATGGTCCATGGGGTCACGAAGAGTCGGACACAACTAAACGACTAAACAACAACAAAGGTATGGAGAGGGGGGCACATCCCCATTTGGGGGCCACTGGTCTGACACACAGCTGGAATGCGGTCACACTGAAACAATTCAGCCCAAACCAAATGCTTCAGGTCCCATTATTTTCAATGGAAAAGAGTTAAGCTGAGGTAAGATTTCAACCAAATAAATGGACTTAGCTTTGATCATGCCCAGTCACCTCGATCCAGCCAGAGAGATCTGTGCATATTGTTGTTGATGGACTTCAATAATAATAATAATAATAATAATAATAATAATAATAATAATAATTTATTATTTATACCCCGCCCATCTGGCTGGGTTTCCCCAAAAGGTGTCCAGGACAATGCATAACAGAAGATAAAACAACAAATTCATAAATAAATAGAACACATGCAAAAGCCAAAGATACCTATAAAATAACAAAGCTATTAAAAGAGGGGGTGGCCATCCCCTTTTCTCTCTGCCATCCTTTATCTCATAATGGTTTTTATCTTATTTGTAGATTTTTAATTTTAAAATTGAATTTTAACATTGTATTAATCTGCATTTTAACTGAATTGTTTATTTTATACTTGTGTTGATATTATTTGTTGTTAGCCGCCCTGAGCCCGGTCTTGACTGGGAAGGGCAGGGTATAAATAAAATTATTATTATTATTATTATTATTATTATTATTATTATTATTATTATCATCATCTTTCCCCCACCTTGCCCTGAAACTCTCTCCACAGCAGGCTACCAAGGGAGGGACAGATCATTCTGGCCGCAAGTCCAAACTTGTCACTGGCAGAGGGCATTTTCTCACGCCTTCACCTACTCTGTCTGGCTCAGTTCTCCCCGCTGTTCTCCAGCCCTTGTTCCCTATAGGCTCTGCCACTTACAGGAAAAGAGGCCGAGGCCTGTGTGGTACCCATACCTGCTATAAGTTAGCGGCATTGGGAGAGTGGGCAGTCTGTCTCCTTAGACAAGAGATTTGCTGCTTTGGGAGCAGCAGACTTACAAGCCTGTTGATGTGCTTCAGGTGAGCCTCCACCTGTGCCCAACCAGTATATTTGTAAATAAATGGAAATACTGCAAGTGACAAAAGGAAGTCAAGTCTGGATAAAGCATGTGCACATGAAACTCATCACTGCTTGGAGAAACAGAGGGAGCATGAGAATCTATGGTTAAGCAAGACAAAACCAGAAAAGGCTCAGTTCCAAAACTGTCCCTCATGCTCACAAATGTGATCCATTCCATTCCTAAACATGGGCATTGTTTTGCTTTGTTTCTATTTATTTGTGATTTTATCTTGTAAACTGATGAACGGCAGAATAAAAGTTAAAATAATAATAATTAAGACCCTCCTCCTCCCTCCACCAGAAAACAACAACAACATTAGAACTGTTTGTTTAGTCCGCACAGAGCTATCAATTCACAGCACCCTTAACAAACTACATTTTCCAAGATTTTTTGTGGGGGTGCTTCAAATGTGTGGTGCATATAGAGCCGCTGTTGGCTCCATTAGCTAAATAGCATGAAGATGCTGCACGTTGGCAAGCGGCGAGACCTCCTGGCAGGCATCTGAGAGAAAGAACTATACTGTAACTTGGGGATACAGGGAAATTGGCCTCCTTTCAACTTCCTCCGCCCACTTGATTTTAGCTCACTGGTTTTTGAGAACAGGATAAAATGCTAAGTAACATGAAAGAAACAAGCTTCTTTTTCACAAAACTCTTCCACTAGTCAGTAATTTTAATCAGAAGAGGTACTTACTCCGCGGTGGTTTTATGTGGCTCCTGGCACTGAATAATTCTCTCTCATAACCCCCACCCTCTTTTATCTGTTCTTTTATTTTTTTAAAGAACAACACAGAACCTCCTTTGGAAACACCCATGATGCCACCACACAGGGAAACTTTCCTTATTTAGTGTCATGGGCCAAGTAAAAGCAAGGCTGCAGCTACCGTGAATTCTCTTAACCAGAGGGAAAAGGCTTCTCATGTTTCTCTCATCTCCTGTTTATCCTCTAGGTTGGTCTTCCTGCTCTCACAGGGCAATATTGGCTGTAACAGACTTCTGTTTCAGTGTAAAGATGTTGATATCTTCCACCCAGAAAGTTGCATTTTGGAGGAGAATTTAAGGAACCAACATTCTGCTGATATGTGGGTGTGTGTGACAAGGTTAATAAAAGATAAAGGTAAAGGCGACTATGGGGTTGCGGCGCTCATCTCGCTTTCAGGCCAAGGGAGCTGACGTTTGTTTTTTTGTTTTTGTTTAATATGATTTTTATTAGTTTTCTTACTTAACAAACACACATAAGAAATTAACAAAAATGATAAAACAACAACAACAACATCATACACCCATACGTTCTTACAAAGGAACTTATGCCACGATGTTCTTAATTCCCAATTCCTTATCTTCCCCAATAGACTTCCATCTTCCTCAAAGTGGGTCTGTCTTACCTGTTTAATAAACTGCTTGTTTAATCATTTCACCATTTATTCTGTTACCTGTTACCTTCTTCTGTTACTGTTATAATCCATATTGTGGTTTGTGAAAATTAATCAAAGCATGTCCAAGTTTTAACTTGAGGGCACTGTTTTTTTAAAATATTCTTTATAAATTTCCCACTCCTTTTTGAACTTTTGGTTTGGCTGTCTCCTAATTGTCTCTGTCATTTTTGCCAGTTCGAGATATTCAAATAATTTATCCTCGCACTGCCAGACCTGAAACTTTATTATGAATCGGCTTGCTTATGTTGGATAAAGGATTGGATGACACTGCAGAACTCAGATTTACTAGATTTGGAAGGTTTTAATAACTGTTTTGGGTGGCATGCATACCTGGGATATGAGAAAGTTAAAATTCATAGAGGCTTCATGAACCATGTTATAAGGAAACCACTATATAAGGTATGGAAAAAATATATAAAGATATACTGGAACCCCAAACTCCCTGGTGGCTATCCCCTTTGGAGGCCATAGCAGTGAAAAGAAAAAATATGGAATAAATTCTCTATCCACCCGCCTGCCCCCAAGAAACCACTGTTTGCCCTGTTGGAGGAAATGAAGTTCATAGCACTTCGTACACTAAGAGGAGGGCTGCAGAAATTAACAACCATCATGATACATGTTAAGAAAGTAACAGCATGTTCCACTTCTCTACTGGTAAAATGTTGCTACATTATGTATGTCATTATACAGTTTCTGACCTTTTAAAACCAGAGAGAAATGCAGTGCTGAGGCATAAGGTTAAATGCCAAAGAACAAGAGCCAAAATTAAGTCACTCAGGGACTTAAGTAGATTCCACTCTGTGTCCACAATGCAAAGAAGTAAATGGGGCACGTTTGGCCATGAAGTTCTGTTGCCAGGCAGAGTAGACCGCAGCAGGCAAGATGAACCAGTGGTTTGATCATGTCTAAAGCAGCTTCCTAGGATGATCATGGCAGGGGTGATCAACTGGAGGAGTGAACTGAGATTCAGGAGTGAAGAGGGGAAGAGGACCACCAGGTCTTGATCCAGCCTTCCCTAGCCTGGTGCATTGATGACATCTGGATGTCATCAGACTGGGGAAGGCAAAACCTGAATCAGTTTCAGAGTTTAGTAAAGGGACTCCTGACCATTAAGTCCAGTCATGGACAACTCTGGGGTTGTGGCGCTCATCTCGCTTTACTGGCTGTGGGAGCCGGCGTACAGCTTCTGGCCCATGTGGCCAGCATGACTAAGCTGCTTTCTGGCAAACCAGAGCAGCTCACAGAAACACCATTTACCTTCCCGCTGGAGCAGTATCTATTTATCTACTTGCACTTTGACTTGCTTTCAAACTGCTAGGTTGACAGAGTTTAGTACCGGAGCCTCATTTTAGTACCAGGATTCATTTTTGGAATGGCTCAACTAAATAAAATAAAAATAATAAAAATCTCTGACAGTGTACCAACTATGGTGTGTGTGTGTGTGTGTGTGTGCGCGCGCGCAAGTAAAAATGTCTTTCCTTGGAAAAGAAGCCAAGATGTCTAATAACAGTGCTATACACATATTTAGGATTGTGCAACAGGATATCCTAGCGATGTAGCTCCCAGGCAGACTCCTTTTCTGTCCCCCTCTTTTAAGAAATTAACAGGGGGTACCAGGAGGTCTGGCATGGTAAGAAGAATGTGTGCAGAGCCCTAGACTCGAGTCTGTTCCGGACATTGTCAGGTCAGGACTTTGATGCAGAAGTCCAGGGCCCACACAGCAGAAAGACCCCCCAAATACACCAGGGTTATCTTCCCCTATGTTGAAATATGTGACGTCATGCCCATTGGCATTTAAAGGGGAGTGGGGAAGGCTCTGCAATATCATTAAGCCCGGGGTCTAAAAATTTCTTAGCCATGCCACTGTTGTTGTTGTTTAGTCGTTTAGTCGTGTCTGACTCTTCGTGACCCCATGGACCATAGCACGCCAGGCACTCCTGTCTTGCACTGCCTCCCGCAGTTTGGTGAAACTCATGTTCGTAGCTTCGAGAACACTGTCCAACCATCTCGTCCTCTGTCGTCCCCTTCTCCTAGTGCCCTCAATCTTTCCCATGCCACTAACTGGAGACAAATTCTGTCCCTAACAGTATGGGTGCAATGGCTGTTGTGGGCACTGGAGGGCAGCAAAGTGCCTATGGCAGGCCCTGGGAGACGGAGAGAATGAAATCTCTGATAAGGTTGTCCTGCGCTGTTTGCTTACTGCAGCGGTACACCATTACCCTGGCAATATCACTTGTACTTTTCATTAGTCATTTGTGACCTTTTACTTCTGTAATCAAACAAGACAACCTAACACTTAAATCTGAGCATTTAGGCCTGACATTTACAATTGGTTCTCAAGTTAGGGAGACCAAATGAAAATTTCCTAGCAGGCAGCACACAATGGGGGGAAGGAAGCGCCAAATAATTCATTTGCTGAGTAACATGTATGTCATCCCTATTCAATCATCTGTATCTGACTGAATAATATCAGTTGATATTTGTACTGGAGTGGCTGTCATTAAACAGTCAATATTCATCTGGAAATACTGGCACACCGAGGTATCCAAGATACCCGCATCTCCGCTGCTGAGGACATGGAGATTGCATTTGATTAGTGTAAATTGTGGCTGATATTACAAGGGCAATGGCATTATATCACTAGGCAGAGCATTTCCCTCTTTAAATTTACGGGAGCCGGCGAATCAAAGGTATCATTCTCTGTGTTTCTGTAAAGCAAGGTTTTACATTAGATCTGGAAAAATAGCTCCCTCCCTGAAAAAGAACAGTTCTTTCATTTTGAAATGTTTTATTGTGAGAGTAAGAAGAGCTCTGCTGGATCAGGCCAATGGCCAATGATCAAGGCCGGCATCCTCTTCACAGAGTTGCCTATGGGGCAACTCACAAGCAGGAGCCAAGCACAAGAGGTTTCTGAGGTTTCTGGCAACTGGACTTCGGAAGCCTATTGCCCCAGAGCATAGCCACAGTTGCTAGTAGCCACCGATCGCCTTTACCCTCCACGATTTTGCATTATGTTTTTAATCATTGATGTTCTGTAATGTGTTTTTAATGTTGTACACCACCCAGCCTTCTGATAAAGGGTGGTATAGACATTGAATAAATAAATAAGATTAATAATGAATTTGCCCAATCCTTTTTCAAAGGCATCCAAAGTTGTGGTCATCATTGCGGGAGCAAGTTCCACAGTTTAGCTATGTAAGGTAAGGTAATGAAGAAGGACTTTCTTTTATCTTTTATCTTCCCTGAATCTTCCGACGTTCAGCTTCAGTGAATGTCCACAGGTTCTAGTGTTGTAAGGGAGAATACTACCCCCTTTATCCACTTTATCTACAATTTGTCTCCAAAAAGGTTATCATTTTGCAGCCCGATTTTGTAGGTTATTGGGGTGGGACGTGGATGCATAGATTAAGCCCTAGATACCAGTCTGGACTCAGTGACACAGAGGAAACTGCTTTGATGCAGAGTCTGGCCATTGATTCATGTAGCTCAGTATCAGTAACATAGCAAGGGTGTTGCAACAAATGTAGAAACACCAGGTGCAAGATGGGGTGGGGTGAGGGACAAGACTGGTTGCTGCTGCTGCTGCTATGTATCTTAAAACCATTATAATTATATGAATTCCATAGATTTAAAGGTGACTTTCATATTTATTTCATTATCAACAAGGCAACATTACACAGATGTAATTAATAAAACCATTATAAGCAGTCAATAGAATAGCAGCCTTATTAATCCTATGTGGGTAATTTTGATTTTTTTTATAATGGAACAAATATGAAAATAATATTTAAATGTATGAAATTAGTTCAATTTAGATCTGGTTTACCATTAATTAGTAAACTGCATTAATATGATTTTGCAAAACGGTGGGGTGTTTTTCGGAGCTTCAATTTAATTTGAATTAACTACCTTGCTTTCACAAAACATTAGCTGGATGTTTTAGCCAGTGGGGGCTCGTCCACTTGAGCTACTGGGGCACAGCCCTCCCAATGAGAATGTCAAGCAATCTGAAAGTCACACACTCTTTCCAGTCCCTTAGCCCACATTTTATACTTCCATGAATTTACAGAGCCTTGTGGAGGCGTTTCTTCAATCTCCTGTCCTCTCTGTTGGGAAGCTTATCCTGTAGGCACCATCCCATATTAGGGAGGGTTGCTGGAAGAACAGCCTTGCGCCAAGTGGCAGCCTATTGGAATCACACACCGGTTCTGAGCATGGTCAGAACTGTTTCCTTGAAGGCTAGATTTCCTCATACTGTATAGTTTGTAGCATGTCCTGGTAACCAGAGAAGCAACAGGGAATGTCTCCTACTTTGAAGAGCATTTTTTGTTGCTGTTCAGTATGTGTTTTGTGACCTTGCTAGAGAGTGAGAACAAGCGACAGTGGACACAGTGCGAGTCTCTTCCTGTAATAAATATCTACTTTTTTAAACCCATTAATAAACCGGCTTGTGAGTGGCTGCACCAGCTTGACATTTGAAACTAGAAGGTGGGGCCACAAGAGGATCTTCTCGTGGATAAGCACCCCAGCCTACCGTTTTTGAGCACCAAGCTGGCACTCATACCTGCTAACAGAATTGCCTTTCTGGGACAGTTCATTTCATTTGTGGCCTGCAAATATACACATATCAGCACATCCCAGAACTCTGTAGTGCAATTTATAAAATGATATCAGGCACTGTTTCAAGGCGGATTATCTAAAAGTGAATTTCAGTTATGTATGTAGAATATTGGGTTGCCAACTTCTCGGTCAGCCTCTGTAGTTGTGGCAGCTGCTTTTTTTCCTCCAGCATTCAGCACATAATGTATTTCTCTCCAGGTATCAAAAAAGCTTCAGCTTCTAGTTCTTGCATGCCAAATGGCTGTTAAAGGCATAATTGCAAGAATCGGTGGAAAATATTGGCAACCACTGCTATATATTAGCCAGCTCACTGGTAGAGCGAGATTGGGAGCAAAGGATGGGATTGCTGCCCTAATTCAGCATAGGAAATATCACACCTGCTGTGGTATATTTGTCAACTCCCCAGTAATAGTTCCAGTTTTTAAAAAACGCAGCATCTGCTTGGCTGTCACTTGCCTCCGTTTCCATTTTCTTCCTTTGTTTACGAAAAATATTTGTTTTCTCTTTCTCCTTCTCCTCATTGCGCCTATCTGCTGTTGTATTAGACTTCCAGCTCCCATCTTACGTGTGTGACATTTCCATGGCAACAGCTTGTGATGTGAAATTGAATGGATAGACCAAGAAATGAGTCATGAATAAGCTTTTTGTCCTCTCCCTCTCCCCCCACCCAGCCTGATATTAAAGCTAAATCACATTTTGATGAAATGTGCTTTAACTGGGCGACATTGTTAAGAGAGATTCTAAAAAAGGTGTCACGTGTGGGGTGATAATGTTGCATTGCCAGTAGCCCCAAAATTGCTGGGTGCATCAAATGCCAGGGCAAAGGGTGTCCTTTGGAACAGAAATCAAATGAACTTCAGATTGATGGAAGTGTTGTCTACTGGTAGGAAACCAAGACTAGTCACTCCTCCACCCGCTTTTCCCCATATCCCTGTCAGTTAATTTGTCTTTTCCTATCAGTTACCTTTGTCTAGTTTCTCCACAGCTATGAATTCACATTTGTTAACCAATTGTAGTGGCAAGAGGAAGCAGCTTCAGCAGGCTTTTATAACCTGGAACTGCCCAGATGTTTTGGTCTACAATTCCCTGGTTCTGGGGATGTTGAGAGTAGCAGCAGAGGCTGGTCGATCAGGGAAAGTGGGACACTGCCCCGCCAAGCTCAGTCTCTCCTCAGCCAGCCTGCACCTGCCTGCCTTCTTACTTCCTGCTGGTTCATGTTAAGTATAATTGCTTAATCGTACATTGAAAAGGAAAATAACTCTGTATATGCCTATATGTTGAAGCAAAATAAAAAAAATTCCTTCCAGTAGCATCATTGTTATCATTGTTGTTGTTGTTGCTGTTGTTTAGTCGTTTAGTCGTGTCCGACTCTTCGTGACCCTGACTCTTCATGGGCTCACGAAGAGTCACGAAGTAGCATCTTGACCAACTAAGTTTGTCATTGGTATGAGCTTTCGTGTGCATGCACACTTCTTCAGATACAACTTCTTCAGGAAAAGCTCATACCAATGACAAACTTAGTTGGTCTCTAAGGTGCTACTGGAAGGATTTTTTTCATTTTGTTTTGACTATGTCAGACTAACACAGCTACCTACCTGTAACTATGCCTATATGTGTATTGCTAACTGGACAAATTCCATAAAGCAACTGGATAGTTCAGCTGGTTAGACCCCATGGTGCTTGACAATGCAAAGGTTGCAGGTTTGATTCCCCATATGGGACAGCTGCATATTCCTGCATTGCAGAGGGTTCGACTAGATGATCCTCAGGGTCCCTTCCAACAATACGATTCTATGAGCACCTCAATAGGTTGATAATTAACATAGGATGTTCTCTGCTAGCTCTCACGTGGTGTAACTTTAGACCAGGCATCCCCAACCTGCGGCCCTCCAGATGTTTTGGCCTACAACTCCCATGATCCCTAGCTAACAGGACCAGTGGTCAGGGGTGATGGGAATTGTAGTCCAAAACATCTGGAGGGCCGAAGGTTGGGGATGCCTGCTCTAGTGCCACCAGCCATTGGGCTCAGGCTCCACCTACTATTAGCCACCCTGCCTTAAACCCTACCAACCTCAATGGGTACCAGCTGCCATTAGAGAGTTGTGGTCTAAAATATTTGGAGGGCACCAGGTTGGGAAAGATATGCCATATGATGTTCCTTTGCACAAGGAACATTACCCACACCTCCTCGTGTCTGTATTTATTATTGTTCAACATTATATAATACGCTAAGTCCTATGTAGGTCCCATTTTTATCATGCCATTCTTTGTGATCGATGCCCATCTCCATTTATTAGTGTAAAAATTTCCAGCAGCTTCTAAGACAGGCATCCCCAAACTGCGGCCCTCCAGATGTTTTGGCCTACAACTCCCATGATCCCTAGCTAACAGGACCAGTGGTCGGGGAAGATGGGAATTGTAGTCCAAAACATCTGGAGGGCCGAAGTTTGGGGATGCCTGTTCTAAGATGTAAGAAAGCATTTCCTCACATTCTCCCTTTATTGAGCATTCCAAATAATTCAATAAATGTATGACTAGATGCAGAGAAACTTCATAACCTCATATTCTTACTAATTGGACATTAATTCCCCCCAGCCCCCAGAATTTTTCTGTACCATTTGCCACCCACATCACATGCAAAAGAAGCCACCTTTATCCTTCTGGCATTTCCAACATATGGGAGAATATTTTTTGTTTATTTCCTTTCTCTTCTCAGGGTTGCTGCGCCACCTACTCACTATTCTGTGTAGCAGATTTCTCTTATCCCTGCATGTGGTAATTTAAACGTATAGATGTAAATTAAGTCACAACTGCCATAATTTAAACAGAAAAACAGTACTTCGGACCTTAGTGGAAAGACTGATCCAGGGATTTATGTGTTTGCTCGCCCTGCTGTCCAAGCCCTAATGGCTGATGGGTAACCTCAAGGCCCCTAATGGATCTTTATTTTTGATGGGGCAGCTTGTCAAATTACAGGACCACCATCTTAAAAATAGGACACATGGCCTCTCTACATCAGCCGCCTGAAGTGTGACTTTGCTGGGCATGCACAGAAAGTGATCTACAGGTAGTTTCGTTCGCTTGATAGCATATTTTCTTATTATATTTTAATTTGAGCTGCTGCTACCTGCCCTGAAATCACTTATGAAGAATGCCAGGGAAACAAACAAACAAACAAACAAACAATATTCCTTTTCCTACTCTCTCTTTCTGGTCAAATGGCAAAAGTCATTAAATTTAGTGATGAAACAAGAAAGCTGCTTTTGGGGAAGAGAAACAGGTGGGCTGAACATGGGAAGATTCCTTATATGAAGGGGGACCACTGGTCCAACGTGCTCAATATCGCACTCTCTGACTAACAGTTGACAGAGTTCTCAGGCACAGGCCTACTGCACAGCATCCCTCCCTGGAATTCATTTAACCCCAAGGTGTCAGATTGAAGCTGAGGCCTTGTGTCTCAGTCTAGGAATGAGGTGGGATAGGTTGTTGTTGGCACCATCTGTCTGTCTCAGGAGAAAATGGAAGAGTGTACCTTTGGGAGTGAGGTCAAACTGTTGGAAGGTTGCAGCACCTGCTGTTGCAGTAGAGACCGAAGCAGGAGAGACAGGTTTTGCTGCAGCTGGGGCAGATGAAGGTATCTGGTTGTGTTGATGCAGATGTGCCGTGGCATTTTTTCTCTCTACTCTCCCTCCCAGCAGCTATTCCTCCTCTGGTCCCAGCTGTGGATATACAACTTAACAGATTGTCTCCAGGTGCTGCCATCATCTGCAAGGGATTCCCACACAGCAGGGTTAACGCTGCCAAACTTTCATGTTTCATTTGCAGACATTTTTCTAAGGCAGAGTTGGTCTGCCAACGGGTCTAGTGCCCGAAGCCAGCTCCCCATAGAGCACATCCTTGGGGTGGGATATTAATTAATTGATTGATTCATAATAAAAATTAATGGAGCCTCCCTACTTAGCAGAATTAGGATTAGGACTGCAAACTAATTATTTTAAAGGTGGTAAGGGTGGCCAACATTTTTTCCTGACAAACCTCTTTTGTCTTTAACAACGCACAATAAGAAATTCATAAAACTGAATCTGAGACAGGAGGTAAGTGTCAAATGCTGATTTTCTGCTCAGCACACAAAAAGGTGACAACCAAATATGAAACTGAATCGGCCACTCCTGCAATAAACAAACTGGTGCCATAAATAAATCCCATTGCGCCAGTGGCAATCCTTCCTCTTGCACAAACATTCCATTGACTGTCCCAAATGTGTGCAATTTCTTCAAATGCTCCCCCTCCCCCAATTTTCAATGGTTTTGAGAAGATTCAGCTCTACTTTAGAAAAATGCCAAATACTGTTGATTTCTTTCTTTTAAAAAAGCATTTGCTTTCCTCTTTAATGCACATAATAAATAAGTAAATTGCAAATAAGCACCTAGCTGCCTGTTGAGATGGCACAGTCTGGAAATTATAAAGTAAATAAATAGAGAGCAAATATATCCCCCCTCACTTTCTGTGCACTTCTAGATAGATTAAGGTTTAAAAAGGCTGTGGAACTGAAAGCAGACGGGCTGACAAGTGGAAGATAGAGGCTGAAAACCACAGAAATTGGAATTCATTTTATAACACCCATTCAAAAGTCTTGAAGTCTGGGGATAGGATTTAATGTATAATATATAGAGAGAAGAGAGACAGATGAGGCCCAGCTGGAGTTTCCCATTTATTACTATTTTTACGTTGTTGCTGTTTTTGTGTGCCTTCTCTCCTTCTCTCTCTCACCCTCCCTCCATCCTTCTCTCTTGGTATTTTTGGCTATGTGTGTCTTATGTGTAAAATGAAAGGGGAGGGGTGTGTGGAAATAGCAGAATTTAAAACATCCAAAAACTTCCTATTCCAGCAGTGATGTAACTATGGCAACCGAGAGCCTCACTGTCATGATAATTATATATATATATATATATATATATATATATATATATATATATATATAATTTTTCAAGAGCTCTCAAAGGAGAAATATACATTTTGTTGAGGTGTATGATGAAATATTGGGCAACAGAAGGGGGAATGATGCTGAGAAGTCAGGAATGTAATCCCGGCAATTCTTCAGCTGGAGTAGGTGCTGAAGAGGAGCTTGTTGGTTCAAAGGCTACTGGGCAGAAGTAAAATTCATTCAAGTCTCTACACTTTTAGCTGCAATCAGAGTAAGCTAGCACCTGACAGCTGGGACCATAGCTGCCAAGTACCCCATTTTCCCCAGGAAAGCCCCGTTTTTACTTACCTTTCCCCGGTGGTCCCCTGTATCACTTCGTCTCCCGTTTTTCTCCGTTATTTTCTCCTGCGGGGGCCATTTTTTTCTTTCCGATTTGCCCTTCTATGGGCACCAAAAATGGCCGCTGCCGGCTTAAAAAGTTGCATCTACGCATGTCCGGAAGTGCATAGACGAGACTTCCGTTGTCGGTGGCGGCCATTTTTTGTGTCCATAGATGGGCGGAGCGACACCGGAAGCTGCGTCAACGCACTTCCTGACATGCGTACAAGCGACTTTCGAAGCTGGCGGCGGCCATTTTTGGTGCCCATAGAAGGGCAAAGCGACACCGGAAGTTACGTCGACGCAACTTCCGGTGTCACACGGCTGCCGGTCCCGGATTCTGCAGTCCGGGACTTAGAAGGTAAGGCTGGGACATGGGTGCAAATCTCAGAAGGTACTTTCTGATGAAATGAAATGAAGTAAAACATCTTGATTTGTTTGGACCATATAGTGTGAAGGGAGAGAGTTGCCAACTGATCAGAAAAAGAATAGCTTAGACTTACTTCTATGTTTTTAACAGCAACTCAGTTTACAGAACTCAGTTTACAGGGTTTTTTTTTTCTTGCTGTGAAGATAATTATCACCTGCTCATGTAATGGCTGCACATCAAACTGATGTTAAAGACAAAGAAGCAGGCTGGTTTAAAAGTTGGCAAACATTTCCTTCCTGGAGAGTCACTGCTTCCCTGATACAAAAGTGAGAACATGCATGAACCTCCCCACCCTCCACCGGACAGATTTAGCTAATACAACTCAAAGAGAGGAGCCTCATTTTAACCATAGAGAAGCTAAGTGTTAAAAGATCCAGAAATCTCCCAGGGACACTTTTTAAAAAAATATCCAAACACCAGTGGGGATTTTCAGTGAGGAAATTGACAGGGAAATGTCATGTAAAGTGTGGGGTGGCTGGCTGAATAATGGGAAGATGTATAAACACAGTACAAGCAAATCAGACTGAGGTCAGGATGATGCTCATTGTTGCACAACCTCCCAGCAAACAAGTAAGAATGAATGTTCAATATATGCCACATATAGTCTAACCCACTTTTAACCCAAACATGCATTTGGAGACCCACTTCTTAACCTTTTACCATATATTTGCATGGCGGTAGTGCTCCTGCTGTGACCCACCTTGGATCAGGTCATGACCCACTAGTGGTCCCAATCCACCAGTTGTAGACCAGTGATCTAACTTCTCTGTAAGCCTTGTGTGAGCAAATCAGGATGAATGTGCAACAAACATTCAACTGGAAGAGCCAAAAGGCACCCCATCATACGTTTAAAATACTGTAAGACTCTTGGCTGGTCTTGCAACAACACAACCCCCATCAATGTATTCATTTCCACTGCTAAGTGTAGACACCCTATGGGGTGTGAAGTGTAGGTGGGTTCCCACAAGTCAATACATACTGTAGTGATAACAGCGAGAACCTTTATTGAACTACAGAACTGGACAACAGGGGCAAAGCAACTGCTTATGTACATTTCTGGAGGCCTGGGCCACTCCCAACATGATTGGCCGTCTAAACTTCCAAGCTGCGAATCATAAATCAGAGTTTAAGGGCCTATAGCAGAGGCCCAAATCCTGAAATGTTCCGTGATTGGATATCATGTATCGAATCAGAACACAGGGGCTCAGAATCCTTAGTTCAGACTCAAGCTCAGGCAACACAGACCACTGAATACATAACGGGGGTGGGGGGAGGAAATGTCCAAGCTCTGAAGTCCTTGCTAGAGTTATGCAAATGCATTTCTCTCAGCAACCAAGTACCGTGTTTTCCCGAAAATAAGCCATACTCTGAAAATAAGCCATACCCCGAAAATAAGCCACATCCCCGAAAATAAGCCATAGTGATAGGCAGTTTAACCTTGCAGGTTAACTGTACCATACTTAATAAAAAAAATAAGACATCCCCTGAAAATAAGCCACCGTGTGTTTTTTGAGGAAAAATAAATATAAGACGGTGTCTTATTTTTGGATAAACACGGTATTGCTGTTTTGAGTCCTTGGATGATATGACATCCCAGAAGCAGAAGTACTTTTACATCACATCTTTGCGTGAGCACGCACGGACACACACACACGGTTTCTGGCAGGGTCCTTAAAGTACTTGGCCTGCTTTTGCCTAGAGGCACCTGCTGCAGTGAAAGATTTGCCAGCCTTCTGACGTCTCATGGGCTCAGAGGAGGATTCCCTTGCTTGCAAAGATTGCGTGAATAATAAACACAAGGAGATCATGCAGTTAAACATGCGGTGTCCTGCTGCTCATTCTCATTCACAGCCAGATTAGAACTGCGGGAAGTTAATGACTTTCACCACTTCACACCACTTGGAACAAATCCAGCACTCTGAAACTCTGGCAAGTGGGGGGAAAGCAATTTTAACAGGAGATCTCCTCTCTCTTCCCCATCAAGATCCAGCATATCGTGCATTAATTCTAGAGTGAACCGATACACACGATGATGGCCCAGGATGTTACCAAGCAACGGGCAATTCACATGATATCATGTAATATGGCACAATATTTAACTCCACAGCAGAGCGCATGCATTTTGATATGATAATCACAGTGCGGTCTGCTTGAAACATGCATTATATGTCAGCCAGAAAAAAGGAAAAAGACTTTCATTGTATTAGTCCAAGCAGAGTATATCAGCCAATGTAACTTCTTCTGATGTTCAAAAAGGAGCTTGCACTGGATCCATCTCCATCTGCGTCTGACACATTTCTCCCATGCAAGTTCTCCTCTGAATAGCAAGAAGATGTATCTCCAGCCAGACAAGAAAGTTACTTTTGAATTTGGCTGGTGATGTATACGATAACATCCAGAGCTGCTGTAAGGGAGGTTTACAACCACAACAAAATGACAATATCCATTTCCTTTAATCCCAGGATCTAGTAGGGCTGCCAGCTGTTTCTTTTTTTGCCAGGGCTCATGTGTCTTTAAAGAGCTATATAGCAACAGAAGGAATTACTTTGATTTCTGACTTTGGCCTGGGGGTAATCGTGACTCTTCTTATTAAGATATGAAGAGCAGTGTTTGCCTTATCAAATATACTTGTCCATAAATATAGAAAGGGCAAGTCTAGATTTTCTCTTTAAATTGTTCATTCTTCTAAGTACAAAATGATGCCTGGATAGTCCTGTCTTCCTTCTCCTGGTCCCTTTTCATTCTTGGATTGTGCCTATTGAGTCATAAGCCATTGTTTTAAAATGTGAACTATTTTCATCATATTTGCAGAAAGGCGGTGAAAGAACCAAAACAAGATAATTCCTGGAAATATTCTGCATCCATTACAGATCTCCCTCCCTGCCCCCCCCTTTCCCTACCTTGGCAGAGATTCTCTCCCTGTACCCATTTCCTGGCAAACATAAATTCAACAGGGGGTGGGCACCATTGTGTCACTGCATCTTCATGCTGGGAAATGGATCTGCAGCCATCAATGTACACCTATCGTGCATGCAACAACTGTTTTATGCTACTTAAAATATTTGTTAACCCCCCTTCATCAGAAGATTCTAGGTCAGGGTACAACAGTGGGGATAAATCTAATACACCCACAGGATAAAAACACAATTTAAATTAAATTATAAACATTGTCCACGGGGGGGGGGGGTATTGCTGTCAATGGAGAGAGACAGACAAAAAAACCATTTTACTTCGGCAGTTTTTGAATTCACCGTCTACTCTGTTTTCTGATGATAAAAAGGTTATTCCATTCCAGGTGAAAATGAGAGCTGGGCTGCTACTGCACCTTCTATAGTCAGTGCTTTTTTTCTGGGGGGGGGGACACAGGGGGACGCATACCCCTAAAGATTTTGTGAATCTAATGGGAGAAGAAACTAATATTTTAAAATAAAAACATATTTTCTTTAGCATGGCGAATCGTCAGTTCCATTGCTACCCCCAATGGCGGCCTCATTTCCTGTCACGGTGTTTCCACGCCCCCACAGTCAGCATGCCACACACCCCAGGACGCATGCCATGCCCCTGCAGGCAGCATGCCACGCCCCTGGGGGCAACGTGCCACACCCCCGGGATGCATACCACCACCTGCTCTCTGCCCCTGGTGCGGGAGCATGCAGCTTCGCCACTGGGTACCAGTGGCAGACTTTGGGCTCTCAAATTTCAGCAGTGCCCAGTTTGATGCTAAAATTTGGCACCCTCGGCTCTCACACTCCATTCTGCAGCATTATTGTGGCGCCCCTTGCAGCATGCTGCCCAATGGGGTCTAATCAGTTGTGCTACCCTTGCTGGCACAAAGTACTTTGTTCTCTGAAGAAAAGCAACAAAACCCCTCCTATCTCTGATTTTTCTGAGATAAAGGCTGTGTAGAGACTCCCCTTTACTCTGCATCTATTGTCCTGCCACCACTGGTTTTGGAAAGGGGGGGGGTACACAGGGCCTCTCTGCTTTTCTGCTTCTCCAATCTCAACCAACCTATTCTGAAGCAAAGTTCATCTCTCCCACCACAAATAAAGGACAGTCATGCTACCATTACAAGCGTAGTTTGGCCTTAAGATGTTCTTATTAAAGTAATCAGTGGGCCATGGGTGTTTAATTTATTTAGTGTTAGATGTGACCTATTGATTTCTGTGTTGCTACGTGAATGTTAGGCTGTTTTGATTAACTGGCACCCTTGAGTTTGAGAAGAATTGGTGGGGATCAAATGAAATGCATCAGCCAGCTCTGTTTTCTCTCACCACTATAGTTCTCCAGGAAAGAAGCCCAAAGCTACCACAAAGCACAATTGCTGTGAAGTGCACTCTATTTCAAAAAGAAAGAGGAAAAAAGTACTAGTCTGCAATGGAATAGAAACTCCTGGAGCTCTGAAGTTGCATGAAATAGACACTTGGACACAGGCACTTAAAATTTCCCCATTCTTCCAAAGACCGCTTTGTTGCACAAAAACACAGCACACACTCGTCAGTACAGTATTGCTAAACTCTTAAGTGGCTAGCTTACAACCCTCCAAAAGTTTCTGGATTTCAGTTCCCATCATGCCTAATCATTGGCCATGTTGCAGGGGGCTGAGGGGAGTTGGAGTCCAACAACATCTGGAGAGCCACAGGTTCCCCATCCCTACTTTACTGAAATATATTCTTCCTTGTTGTTTCTAATCTAACTGACACTGTAAAAAAAAAACCTGCGGGAGGAAAGCGGTTCTCCAAAATGCCTCACTCACTCCTTAATGTTGAGCAACAGCTTCATTATCCCCTATGCTGACAAGTCAAAATATTATTCAGTGATATTTGAAATATCATCCAAGAATCAAACCCCAACAGCAAACCTCTTTCTGGCCTTTCTATCTAGGAGACTTTTCCTCAGCTTTGTTTTAATTGCAGTCACCACATTTCAATTTTGTTTCCTCTGTTAAAAGCGACCCCAGCTTTGTATTTTCCTTTTAAGCTGATTGAAATAAAGTATTTGAACAAATGTCACCAGCACTTAGAAATCTCTGTTTACTCTGCCTCCTGCTTTTATCCTGTCTCGGTACTGCCGTGCCAGCTCTTAAGGCCCTGAGTGCTGTCAATCTAAATTAATGTACCTCGTAGCCAGGATACCATACAAAATCATTAATTGTTGTCTTTTCAAAATATCCCTTTATTAATTTTCTAAGCTTGTTCTTCTGGTTGTTGAACAGCAGAGCCTTTTGTAAATCAGCTGCTGAGAGTTCAGAGCTCCTTGAGATCCATTAAGTACATACCTCTGGGATTGTATTATTCATCTGACAAGTATTTACATTCATTAAAGGGAGAACAGGACCCAGTATCTCCTGGAAAATGGCTTGTTTTTCCTCCAAACTTCTTGGCATCTTATTATATGATGATTGTGATCATTATGAAACATGGAAGGTGATGTTAGCCGAGACTGATGATTTCTACCAGGGTTGGTTGAATCCAAAGCTAGGGACTTACAAGACGGTAAGTGTTAAGGAAAGTGTGGTGAATTTGTGCATAATGCCAAGCCATAGTTAAAGCATGCCAAGATTTGAAAGCAAACAACAGACCATGGCTTCAGATCATGCTTTGCCTCTTCTTGCAGAAAGAAGGAGGCATTCAACCTCTGCAAAGAGCTTCGGTTGCACATGCCTGTTCTCAGCAGTCAAACTGAACAGGGTTGCTCACCAGCTAGTGAGTGAAGGGTTTGAGCCTGCTGGCTGCAGGGATCTGCTGCGCAAGCATGTCCCCTTCAGGGAACACACTGGTGAAGCAGCATCCAGCAGAATTAAAACCTCTTGATCTCACCAGGGTGGCTGGGATAGTTGGAAGGAAGAGTTGTAGTGTCTCCTCCTTCCCCTTCTCCTCCAGTGTTGCCAACTTGAATAATATATTTGAGGGGCCAGATAACACCACCCACCCACCCACATAATTGATCACATGACACGGTGCACGTACACCATTTGAATGGCAATGTCCATCAACTTTGGGAGAGCTCAACCCCCTCAAATATTTTTTTTGGGGGGCTGAAGACCCCTCAGTCCCTAGGAGTTGGCTCCTATGTCCCTCTCTCAAACATCTGTTTGATTTGGATTTTTAAAACTCTAATTAAACATCAGCCCCACCCCAATTAATTCCAGATCCACAACAGGCGTTTCCTGGGTTGGTAAAGGTTGCGCTTGGGGGTGGGGCAGAGGGTGTACACAGTCCTAATAGTGCTTACTAATTATGTGGATAAATATCCAGGGTTGTTGAACTGGTATATTGCATTACAATGCAGTCAACTTGCAGGTTCTTCCATGACTGCCTGTTCACAGAGACATTGGATATTAGCAAAGAACATCAATAGTACAAACTAGTCTTGAAAGGGCGGTAGATTTGCACGGGAGGGGGGTTACCTTGTACGTCTGTGATGTATTCATTTTATAATGTGCTTTTGTTTATTGAGTTTACACTTGCTCTTTCCGGAGGCGAGCTAATTTATTTCTGTCCTTTCATAAAAGTCATTGTATGACAGAGGAAATGTCAGCTGTAATTAAACAGAATCGCTGGGGTATCCCCTGAAAGAAGCAGCGCAGAGAGTAGGCTGTACTGGAGGGAAGGGTGGGGGGAGCGAAAAATGTGCCCATACTCAAAGGCTTCATGGCTGGCATTGCTTTCTCTTGCTTTGTTTCTCACTGTGTTTTAGTCACAGTGAGTGGACCCACTGCCACCCCACACCGCGGCCACCCATCCAGCAGCTCTGCCTGCAACAGATTAGAATCAGAACCACCTTTGGAACTGCAGCCAAACCATAAGCACTTGGGCTGGGATGCAAGACTGGGTGTATTAATGCAGGAAAGAGCTGATGATGAGGTACGGGGGACAGGGATAGTGGTAGCTTCCATTTAATCGGCCATGCTACATGTTCACCTAAGCCTGGTATGGGGGACTTGAGGTTGGGAGCTGAATGCAGTCCTCTAGGCCTCTCTACCTCAGACGTCTTCCCAGGCCACCCACCTCACTTGCCCTCGTCCACACCCTGAGGGTTTGTACCTGGCTGGAATGCACCCTTGAATTGTGATAAAGCCTCATGTTGGCTGGATGTGCATACAGAATGATGTGCATAGAAACCAAGTACCAACTACCTACATGTCAGGAATGAGCCAGCTCCAAGTGGAACTTTACAGCCAGCTGCAGAATACGGGCAGGAACAGAGAGGTTTAGATTTGACACAGGCTGAACAGAGGCCAGACCTGTTGAATATTGCAGAGAATACGCAGACTTTCCGGAAGCATTCGGTTGCAAGCTGGCAGGAACAAAATGCTGCTACTAGTAACTTGTTTACTTAGAGATTTATTATGTACAGCAGACTCACAGGTTACTATATACAAGATACAGACACGGATCTTAACTCTCTCTGAACAAAACTTCAACTAACTCCAAGAACTAACCACACACCAACCACAGAGAAGTCATGAGTCATCATGCCTATATGGGTGACCTTATCCAATAGCAGAATTGTATCCAAGGCTCCTATATCACTAGGCAGAAAAACTCCCTCTGCTCAGTCTTCCTGGCCTTCAGCCAACTCATTAATTGCTTCTGTGGGAAGCTGCATCAAAGCAAAGTCTCAACAAGACCTGCCAGTGCCGACTCCCTCTGACCTTGGCTGGTTGCCAAGGGAAGAACTGAGAGCAGACTGGAACACAGCCAAAGCTCTCAGGAAGCTCAAACACGCGCGAACAGATACAGAGACAGTCTTTTGGAACAGGAGGAGATTGGAGTTGATCCAATAAGTCTGAAGAGTCAGCAAATGGGAGGGCTGCTGGACAGGAAGCAAAACAAGAGATGAAAGGGGTGAAGTTTCAATATCTTCTGTAGGAACTGGAAGGAGTCTTCAGAAGAGTCATCTTGAGTGATAATGTCGGCAGCTTTGTTAGAGCCATCCAGAGCTATCTGTTTGTTTTTGCAAAAAATCCTCCTTTTTAATTACCTACGCTTACTGTGTTATCAAGCTGGGAACCTGGACTCCTGACACTACAATACTACTTTTGTCTCTGGCCCCGTCTGCCACTGACATGTTGCACAGAAGGGAATGGGGCCCTGCCTCAGGTCTACTCTCTCAGTCGCTCTCTTGGGCCTCAATGGCAGAGGTCTCTTTCACATCAACTGCTGCTGCCTCATCCTTTGAAGTGGAGATGCTGGGGATTGAACCTGGGATCTATGGCATGCAAAGCTTGTGCTCTACCCATGAGCCATCATCCCAACAAGATATTGGGGCAAAGATGAAGGGTATTGGGGCAGCCATTAACACCTTTAGAAAGAATTTCACCAGTGTGGATTCCCTGATCACCTAAGTGGCTGTAATAAACTAATTGAAAACAGAAAGCCACATTGCACATGCTCCTGCGTGCTCTTATCTTCATTATTATGTCATAGGCTCTGTGGCTGAAACTTGGTACCAATAATAGTTTTCATGGAGCAGGGGCTGGTCCAGTCAAAGGAAAGCATTTTTGAAGACTCACTGGTGTCAATGGGATATCTTAAAACACTTGCTTAATTCATCCTTGAAATCAGTGAGGCTTCTAAGTACAGTATAAAGCTTTTGGCTGGGCCATGTCCTAAATGTGCATCTATAAAAAGCAGTCTTTTTATTATTATTCTGTCAAACATTTCTTATAGCCAAATCAGCCTTTATGTTTAACACATTGCATTTGTATTGTTAGCATCTGATACATGTGTGATCATTACAGTCTTGATCCCCCAACCCCTATGGAAATCATATTGCCATTTCTTGCAACACAATGTAGACTATTCATTTCTACCTTTTATTCCAGAAAGTGCTCCATAAATTCTTATTGTGTTTCAGTGCATATTTCGCAACAGGCGTTTTAGAATTTCTTATGTGCAAAGACAACTTAATCTTATATCTCTCATCTACAGTCAGTTGTAAATGGGGAGAAAATGGGATCTTTTTAAAGGCATGTGTAAGCTGGCAGCATGGACTTGGTGCATCTACTCTTGTGCAGTAAAACCCGCTTATGATTTTGGGGAAAAGACGACTTCTCAAAAGAACACTGAAACAGTAATAGAAGAAAAAGCAATTATTTCCAAATGGAGTTGGAGAGTCTATGAGCTGTGTTCATGCTCATTGGAAACACTGCAGCCTGCTTCTTTTTATGAACGTGCAAATCAAAGCACTGAAATTGCTGGTATAATATGTAGTCAAAACTTGCCTTGAATCTGCCTTAGTTTGCAGATTTCAATCACATTCATATTTCCAAAATAGAGGAGATAACACAGCTCAAGAGAACAGTTCTACTGTCAAGAATAATAGCAATATGCCTTTCAAATCATAGCAGTGAAGAAATGCCAGCTCCCTTCAACATCCATAGCAGCTGATTTGCAGCTATCAGCAGGGTTAAGGCTCGCCAAGCCAAGCCAGCTAGCAGAGAAGGCAGACACATTTTGTTCAGAACTGGAGCTGTTCTGAAAGTGCCATCACTACATTCAGCACAAATGTACTTTTCTCTCTAGCATCAAGTGGTGGGAAAATATTGTTCTGCAAATGGGCAGCACCCATGTCCAGAGAAGGCTGGTCATTAGAGCAAGGTGGGCCAGAATCCTAATGCGCCCAAAAATCCAGCACTGTAGCCCAGCAGCCCTGTGTTCCTCCACAGTCAAAGTCACAAATATCCTCTCCTTCAGGGACTCCTAGGAGTCTTTTCCATCCCTCTCCTTTGATGGCCAGTTACAGCTCTGGACAGTACAGTCAGTCACAAACTTCACAATGGCCAGCAGGTTCCACTCTCCACCCTTTTCTCCAGGGAGATTTAAACTCCTGGAAGAGGAATCTCTCAGCCTCAGGGTGGGTGCTAGCATAGGTGTAGCCAAGGGGGCAGGGAGCGGCAGCTGCCCTCCCCAAATCAATAAAAAATACATAGCTAACTGAGGTTCTGCTCCCCCTAACAAAAGGCCTGCCTCCCTCTAACAAAAATCCTGGCTACACCCTCACATTTTATTGTATTTTTAAAATAAGGCTGGTTGGTTGTTGTTTTTTTTTTTTTTTTGAGGAGCACCTTGCTTTCCCCCTGTGTTTATTTGTTGGGGTACTAAATATTTTTCAGGATGCAGGTATGGCGTGGTCTAAACCACTGAGCCTCTTGGGCTTGTCAATCAGAAGGTTGGTAGTTCAAATCCCCGCGACGGGGTGAGCTCCCATTGCTCGGTCCCAGCTCCTTCCAACCTAGCAGTTCGAAAGCACGTCAAAGTGCAAGTAGATAAATAGGTACCATTCCAGCGGGAAGGTAAACAGCATTTCCATGCGCTGCTCTGGTTCACCAGAAGCGGCTTAGTCATGCTGGCCACATGACCTGGAAAAACTGTCTGCGGACAAACACTGGCCAGTAAAGTGAGATGAGCGCCGCAACCCCAGAGTCGTCCACGACTTAACTGTTAACTTTACCTTTGCCTTTACCTTTACCTTTACTAAGCACACAATGCAACCTAAAACTATACATGCAAGAAGGCAGGGCCTGCTCTCAAAGGCCAGACAGGCTACTCTGGTTTCAGTGGCCACATGACCAAGAAAAACTGTCTGCGGACAAATGCCGGCTCCCTTGGCCTGTAAAACGAGATGAGCGCCGCAACTCCTGAGTCGTCTGTGACTGGACTTAACTGCCAGGGGTCCTTTACCCTTTTAAATATTTTTCATGGGCAGGGTTCTGAGCACCAGCCTATTTTCTTCCATGAAACGGTTACGATAATTTCCTCAAAATCCAGAGACCCATCACCAAACTATTGTCCCAAACCCCTGGCTTACCTGGCAACAAGTCAGCATGCCAAGTTCAAAGTCCACACAAGCGAAGTCCAAAAGCCAGGAAGCAAGGTTCAGGGTCAATCCAAGTAGCCCAAGTCCAAAGTCTGCAAGACACAGTCCAGAGTCAAACTGGAAGCACAGTCCCATGGAGGTCCAGGAGCATCCAAGTTAACGTCCATCAACATGGACAGTTGGGCAGACAGAGCACCTCAGCTCTGCTGCCCTCTTCTTCTTTGCATGCTGATTGGAGCATCTGTGCTTGATGAGCATGTGACCCTCACCTGTTCCAAGCCTACTTCAGCTGAGGAATCACACTCCTCTCAGTTAGCGAGCTCCACCTGGCCAGTGAGGGAGCTGTGCTGTGGGCTCTTGCCTGCTTCAGCCTCCTGGAGCAGCCTGCCTGATGCTCCCTATGCCTCAGAGCACACCATGTTTATGGAGAAAGGGGCTCCTCTGCTCTGGTGATGAGTCCTGCTGCTCTGGTTCCTGTGCATCACCCCGTGAGTACTTCTTACACCAACCTCTCCTTCCCCATCCCCAGCTTGCCCCCGTGTGTCCCAGTCCTGGCGACGCCCCTCGCTGGGATCCTCCTCCCCATTGCTCTGCTAATTCATTACAACTATATAGAAACTGAATATATGCAAAACTATATACAAAACTGAATCTACTAGTAAGATCATCTTAGCTTCCTTTCTCTGCTGGTGTCGCCCATAACTGATTCCCCCAATGCAACTATTTATAAATCATGTTAGTTCCCGCTCACATTACAACCCCTATAAAAGGATAAACCTGTGCATATGACAAAATGGGTAGCCCACCTGAAGTGAAAGCAGAGCAGAGGGGCAAGTCTGGAGGCTGTGCATCTGTCATGCAAAACGTGAACCCTAGGAGGAAGCAGAGCTTCCTGCAAGTAATAAACTTGCTGGGGCTTCTCTTCCAAAATTGCATTTGTTGTGGTCCTATGGTAACGAAGCCTCCAATCCTAAACACAATGGGGAGTAAGCCCATCAAATACAGAGGGACTTACTGCTAAGTAATCATGCACAAGAAGGGACACGGGTGGCGCTGTGGGTTAAACCACAGAGTCTAGGGCTTGCCGATCAGAAGGTTGGCTGTTCAAATCCCTGCAACGGGGTGAGCTCCCGTTGCTTGGTCCCAGCTCCTGCCCACCTAGCAGTTTGAAAGCACGTCAAAGTGCAAGTAGATAAATAGGTACCACTCTGACGGGAAGGTAAATAGCGTTTCCGTGTGCTGCTCTGGTTCGCCAGAAGCAGCTTAGTTATGCTGGCCACATGACCCGGAAGCTGTACGCCGGTTCCCTCGGCCAGTAAAGCGAGATGAGCACCGCAACCCCAGAGTTGGTCACGACTGGACCTAATGGTCAGGGTTCCCTTTACCTTTATGTCCTTGTGAAAGTGACCAAGTTGAATGAATGTTTAGCCTCCAGGGCATTAGACCCCAAATTATGGGCAGGGTTCACATAGCAAACCCTGTCAGCCCTGAACAAGGACTTTTGCTTGCACAGTGGAGCTTCCCCTCCCTTCTTCCCACCCCTCAAATTGGCTCAGTGTGAGGCTAGGAGAACCCCTAAACAGCACACAGGGAAGAGGGGATTGTTTTGTTTGCCAAGCTGATATGCTTGCACAGACAAGCGCAATGATGAATTCCATGCTAGGTCTTTAGAGCTATGATTCAGTGAATGCATCGACTGTAATCTTACACAGAGTAAGGTACATTGCAGAGTACTAGAATCGATAGGTTCAAGCACGCTTGTGCTGGATTATGATCATTGCATTATTGTGGCTATTTAACTGCATTTGGTGTATATTCCGTCTTGTGTTTTTACATGAATTGTGTATTATATGTATTGTGCTTTGCATCTTTAAAAAAAATATATGCCAAGGGCTTTGGCTTGTGCATTAATAAATTTGACTGACTTGCGTCATAAACAAATGCTTTGGGTGAACCACAAGAGGGAGACAAACACCTGTGATCTTGGAATGTGAGAGACATACATACCAACATTGCTACATTTTTCATGCACATATGCTTTGTGCCATAGAGAGCGAGATGTGTCAGTAAGATGAGTGATGAGAATTAATCACAACGAACAACCGGAAATGGTAAATGGGAATTATCTAGAAAGTTGTATCTAGACTAACTGCAGCTCTGCACTGTACTGAAGTTAAGCAAAAATTCAAAAATAACAGAACTCACCTAACCCTCATCATACATGCATTAATTCAAAGTTCTTGCTTTGAAGTTGAAACAGAAATTTGTTTTTCACTTAGCTGTACACATGCAATTCGTAATTCATTACTGTGTACCTGCAAAATCCACAGATCTAGTGTATTCTTTGAGTGTTTACAGTACAAAATGCTGGTGTGTGGGAAACCCTGTGGAATAAGCAAGTTTAGGCTGAAAACTAGACACTAGGGCACACAATAATTATTTGTTTCCCAACTAAGCACTAGATTTTGTTGTCTCTAAGCTGTGTAGATCAAGGGGATCTTTTAAAAAGATTATTTGAAGGAATCCATGAAGTGACAACTTGTCATTTCAAGTGAATAGTCATTGTTAGATCCCTTCTGAGAATATGCTTTGCCAATGCACATTGAAGAGAAATGAAACTAGTTGTCTAAATCAGTACACATTCCACACTGGGGTGAGTGGAATGTGTGATTTACTAGAGATCCATAGAGCATTTCACAGATCAAATAGATAAGCTAGCAATTGTTCCAATAGCTGAGCCCAATCCATTTAAGATCATGAGATTTTTGCATTAACTGATGGTGTATTAAGAAGGTAGCCACAAGACTCCTCCTGCCCCAATGTATAGATGGCCCCTCAAGCTGCACCATATGCTGGGGACATCAGCCAACATACATTTGGCAAACAGCTTGCCAAACATGTTGGATACCTCCCACAGCCCAGTTCCATGGTGATCTCTACAGCAATTGTGAGAAGACAATTATGAGAGGACAGCAATTAATCCTATGGCATATGGGGTGTGGGGAGAGGAAGCTGTTGTGAGAGCTGAACCTGTGTTTCCTCTGAAGCCTTGTGTCAAAGGTGCTAAACAAGCAGTCAAAAATCACTCTCAGATTTTTTCCATTGCTATTGATCTTCTAATAGCCTGTTGCTACGTTGACATCTTTTATGTGGTTCTTCAAGTATAGGTATTGACCAGGGGGGAAGGAAGGTAGAAACAGAACACCCAAGAACATAAGAAGAGGTTATTGGATCAGGTCAATGATCCACCTTGTTCAGCATCCTCATTGTGGCCAACCAGGAAACACGCAAGCGGGGCCTGGGTTCAACACCACTCTCTGCTTATACTGCTTCTGGCAGTGGCCTCATAAAAAGCCAATGGCTGTTTTTGCACAAGACATTGAACTATAGTTAAAGTTAAATTGTGGGTTGACATGAAGAAGCAGGGTGCTGGTGCGCTCTGCTCCGAAGTCCCCACTTTGTTCCTCCCCCATGCCTGGCTGAGTTGCAAGCCACAAAGCACATGCCTTAGCGTGCTGTGTTGTCTGAAATCAGTCATGTGCTTTAAAATGTGAACTGACTCAAATTTCTTCCCCATTCAAACTCCTGGTTCCCAACTCCTGACTCCTTTTAGACAGCTGCATACAGGCCATGCCTAACAGACAAGTGGGGAGGCAGCGGGTTTCAGTACATTTTTAGGCTCATGCCAATGTGAAAGAGAAATCTGGATGGAAATCATGGAACGTGCTTCCTGATCACCCTTTTAAGACTTTGCTGGCTGTTTATCTTTGCAAACACCTACACTCTTCCTGTTTCCTTCATAACCCCAACTGAATAAGTTACGTGAGTAAGTTATGTGAACGGCAAACCTCTGCAGACCTTTTTCAAGGGCATATGATTCTGCAGCAATGGTTAAGGTGGTCTTTTACACAACCTCCAGCCCAACCCTCTTCCTTGCGAATGTCATGCCGGAAGCTTGTGGCCTTCCTGTAAGGCAACCACAGTCCCTCCTAACGCCTAACACATGAGCAGAAGTTTCTTAAAGCTCTTGCCATTCATGGTCATTTTCTCCACCTAAGCTTCTGCACTCAAGTACGTTTGGAGGCCCCAGCTGCTCAGCACTCTTGGGCTGCCCTGGAGTACCTTACAATTGTCTCATGGAGGCCTATTCTGAGAAAGAGAGAAACACCCCCTTTCAACCCTTCACTCCTGCTACATCTGCATAATGTACTCACACACAATCAGCTGAAATAAAGGCCATTGAAGAGCAGCTGAACTCCATCTATGTCAGTCTCTTTTAGACTTTCTCACATTCACAGCAACTAATCTTCTCAAGGCCTCCTGGACATCTTGCTCAGAGCCTCTCCATGTTGCAAGGGGTCCATGGGTAGCCACCTCCCATCAGTTCCAGCCAACTTGGCCAGTGGCCAGTACAACAAAATCTGGAGGGCACCATAGTCTACATTAATATAATACCAAACTATTAAGAACATGCTGTTGCCCCCTACTGTGGAATGCCCTCTTCTCTGCAATATAGGAAACAGCAACCATCACTTGCTTCAATGCCTTGTAAATACTTTTTGCCCAGGCTTTTCCCTACCCATAAGATTGGACGTTGTTTCATGTATGAATCCCCCGAATCTCTATTGTCTTTTATGGGTGGCATTCATCTGTTCTGCTTGACCGATGAAGCAATCTCCCGTCTCCTCCTCCTGCACACTGTTCTTGGGGTTCTCTGGACACCTCCCCCCACCAAGTGGATTTGGGGGAGACACAGGGGGTGCTCAGAGAAAATAGAGGAGAGAACCCCATTGCACTATTTGCAGTCTTTCTGTTGGCTTCTGCTAGCAGCACGGGGTAGCTGAATCCGGCCCTAAATGCTTTTTATTACCGTACTGCTGTTTTATTGGTTTCAGGTTGTACTTCTGTTTTAATGGATGTTAAAAATGTTAAGTGGTTTAGAAATGTTTTTAAATAAATGCAGGCCTATCGCCACTGAGCTATGATGCCTTCTGCAATGGTCATTGTTACTGTTTGTTTATTAGTATTTATCTCCTCCTTTTCTACAATAGGTACCTAGAACAGTTTTCAAAAATTAAATTAAATATATATATATGTAAATTCATGAGCTGGACTTAGAGTTAGTTTGTTAGTTACCGTAGTTTGTTAGTTACCGTAGTTAGTTAGTTTACTTAACTCAGCATAACACCAAAGCAGTCTTGTAATAAGGACATCCTATCCAAATCTCAGTTTGCCATCAAGGTTTAAAGTGAAAAGTGCCTGTTACGGAGTTTGAATATCATTCCCAAATTCCCCACTTTGATTGCCTGACTCCTTTGCCAAGTGTTCATCAGCAGATGCGTCACAGTGGACTATAGAAAGCTGCTTCTCCATACTACATGACTGCAACATCAGCTCATAGCCATCTCTTCTAACAAAAGTCACTTCTCATTTGCAGCCTATGTTGGATGCCTCTGCCGCTCACCCCAAACCAGGATGTTAAGTTCATTAGCTTAGCTAATAAATCCTCGCAGGGCTATATCATCCCCTCATGGGTGGCATGACCCACCCTCTTCTCCACAGATGGTGGGCGAGGGGGGAGAAGGAGGAAGGGGCACTCACAGACTCTCCACCTATCTGTGTTGTTCCGGCTGTAGGAGGTGCCTTAGAATTCAGCTGTACATCACAGGGGTAGGTGGGGGGTGGGGCTATATCAGCCTTTTACAACACACCTGGTAGTCACAGGCAGCCAGGCATTCCATACAGGCAAGTGAGAATGGAGGATATTCCTTCTCGACCAGCCTGCTTGGCTTCCATGCTGACTACAAAAGAAGGAATATGTCTTCCTTCCTGTGGAATGCCCTCCCACCAGAGGTCAAAGAGAACAACAATTACCAGACTTTAGAAGGCATCTCAAGGCAGCCCTGTTTAGGGAAGCTTTTAATGTTTGATTTCTGTATTTTAATGTTTTTTTGGAAGCCGCCCAGAGTGGCTGGGGGAACCCGGCCAGATGGGCGGGGTATAAATAATAAATTATTATTATTATTATTATTATTATTATTATTATTCCTCCACAGTCAACATGGAAATGCAGTAGGCTGGCAGAGGAGACACAGACTGATCCACCCTTCTTCCCTCTGACTGCTTTAGAACAAGTCGTTTTATCAAAAGAATTTCCATGCTGGCCATGGATTTCCATGCTGGCCATAGATTTTGCAGGCTCGTAACTTCTGCAGACTGGATTACGATGCTGAATATATCTATCTATAGCTATATACCTATATCTAGGCCTATGCTGATAATATACTATAATATACTCTATGGCTGTTTGTTAACTGTCCCCATCAAAAACATAGAAGTAGAGAATTATGCATCTGAAAGCATCAGAATTAAATTCAGCCACCAAGTTCCTGGGCATTGGGAGAAATTGGTGCTTTCTTTTTTTCACCTGCTGATGTTGCCATAAATACCAGATGCAAAAGTAGCCAAGTTTCAAGTAAACATTTTTCTTTTCTTTTTCTTTTACAAAACAAAACATTGCTTCCCCCTGTTTTAGGGAGATGTGTTGGAGGACATCTGTTATTAGGACCAATTGAGTGGGCAATGGGGGGGGGGGCAAATCCAATTGGGAGCAGGAAGTTGGGGAAGTGAGATTAACTCTTTTGCAAATGTCATTTTCCTGAACAAAAATTACTCACCAAGCTGCTCTTGGCATTGCCAAGAGAAAATTACAGGTGGCTACATAGCTTCCAGCAAACTTTCACCAATGGGACAAACACCAAGTTTCAGGAGGGGGATTTCAATCAAAAAATGGGAGGTTCAACACACCCAATCTGCCTCACCTCCAACTCTCATTGGTGCTATATATTTTTAATTAAGGACAATTCTAATCACAGACTTCACACATCCTGCTTAGTTGCAGCCAAACCATTGTGTATTTCTCACATGCTTTTTTCTATAAACTGTGTACTTTATTAGCATTTAAATATGTAAATTTGAATTTCATTCTGACTTTATATAAACAGTTTATTCTGTTTAAGGGGTGGGGAAACTCCAGAGTTGATTGCAATCAGGATTTGTTGTAATGAGTAGGCTATTTTCCTAGGAAAAATGTTGAATGGTTTTGGATGATGACATAGCTAGGTGCTTCTGTTTCTGCTTTATCACAGCTTAGTGTGTCATGTAAACCCTTAACTGTGGTTAATCTAAACTAGGATTAGTTGGAACAACACAGGTTCATATTCTAGGGTTGTTTCTACTAATCATATTGAGATTAATCACAGTTTGTCTATGTTTGGGCACCATGGCAAGCTATGGTTAATCTGAAACACTTCCTTGAAGCCAATTCACATCATGTCAGCCACACAAAAGTCTCCGTGATCCAGCAGTTCTGTAGGCTAGCACAATAAGCTTGACAAGCTGGAGGTTCCATGTTTTAGTGCAAAGTATGGTTTAGGGCAGGCATCCCCAAACTTCGGCCCTCCAGATGTTTTGGACTACAATTCCCATCTTCCCCGACCACTGGTCCTGTTAGCTAAGGATAATGGGAGTTGTAGGCCAAAACATCTGGAGGGCCGCAGTTTGGGGATGCCTGGTTTAGGGTTACAAGCCAGCTAACTCTGTCAGATGTGCTTGTCCATATAGATTATAAAAGATCCATGAGAGAAAATAACACACTGCCTATGTTCAGAAGAGGCCAGTGGGGCAGGGCAAATGGAGCTCCGATGCTCTCCCAGCTTCCTAACACCACAGGTCCCTGTCGCTTATTGAGAGGGAAAGGGTTGAGGTGCAGGGATCTGGGTGCATTAAGACACATGGTGGCAGAAATGTTGAATTGGCTCCACCACTACACACCAAGCTGCCCATCCCCCTTTCAGGAAGCAAGTGACCTGCAGTGTTGGGAAACTGGGAGAGCAATGGAGCTAAACCAGCCACTCCTGTTTATGGATCTTTCCTGACAAATAATATGTAGCGTTTACTGTATATACATCTACAGGATCATGAGAAAGGTGTTTGTGAATAGTTACCACAGTTCTGTACAGCAATTTATACCAAGGGATCAGGGGGAAGATCACAGACTCTAGCCAGTTGCTCCTGTTTGCAGAAGAATCCAGTGTTTATTGCTACTCAGCACTGCGTGAGTTCCTTAGCCTCATGTCCGTACATTATAAGGCACTTCAGCTTCAAAGCCCAGACCATATTTCATGACTGAAACATCATAATTAGGCAGAAGAGGGAGAAGCAGCCTGCACAAAAGGCTCCCATGAATCTACAGTAATTCTGCCAGCTGAACACGGGGAGTTCAGAAAGACAATATATTACTGCCGTTCTGAGGAGGCTCTTAACTTGGGTTTCTTCACACTGCAGGCCTGCTTAGCATCTGCATGGCCAGAACGAAGGGGATGCAGAACATGGATATGTTACAAACAGCCAAATTTATTTAGTTGTATTAAGTCAGGCGTAGCCGGCATTGTGCCCTCCAGACGTTGTTAGACTCCAACTCCCATCAACCCCAGCAAGCATGGCAATGGCCCGGGTTGCTAGGAGTTGGAATCCAATAAGATTGGACTGTACAAACCAGTCTGACTCCAGTGTTCCATTTTTATGTCCTGTTTTCCTTTTTATCCCTCCTAGAATTTTTCTTCTTCCCTTCCTCTGTTCACATTTCTGTTATCATCTGTCTCTCCTTACCATCTCCTCCATAAAGGCCCTGGGTCTCTCCATCTCTCTCTTGATGGAAACTCAAACACTCCTCCCTTGAGATCCATGCCTCCAGTCAAAGCATTTACTTCCTCTTGCATTATGGCCTCTGGCATGAATCATTTAAATATTTGCCTTTCATTATGACATGGATGTAACTCATTGCAGTTGTGAGACTCTTCTTACTCACCTACAACATGCAAGAGAGGAGGAGGATAGGGAGGGAGGGAGGGAGGGAGGGAGGGAGAGAGAGAGAGAGAGAGAGAGAGAGAGAGAGAGAGAGAGAGAGAGAGAGAGAGAGAGAGAGAGAGAGAGAGAGAGAGAGAAGTAATAGAAGAGGCTACCAGGAACAGCATCCAACTGCAGTTCTTTCTGCTTTTAGCAGTGTGGGGTGTGCGACTCTTAATTTTTGTTCTATGCTGCTGACTCCATCTTGAAATAGTCATCCCATGAATTTTGATGATTATTTGCTACAGAATTGACAGGAACAGAGAAGCAGACTTTCTCAAATCTTATTATCCTGAAGCCATTAAGTAAAATTGCTTAGAGAGGGATGACATTTTAGGAAAATGTGCCAACAACAGGCACTCCCCCCCCCCATCTCCTGCGTATTCAATAGGAATATGGTTATGCAAGTCTCTCTCTCTCTCTCTCCCCCCCCCCCGGCTTCTTTTCACAGAATGGTTGCCGTACGTAATGGTGCTAAGTGTTTTGGAGGGGGAAGGGATCCCTCATGGCAGATGTTTATGATTCATTCTGCCATTTTGCTCTTGCTATTTTAAACCATTAATTTGAAAATAATGTACTTTAACTCAAAATAAAGCCATTCAGTTTTCCCTGAATGCAATTACATTTGTCATGAGGAAGTGAAGCCCTGATACAGTGATAAATAGATATAGTGATTCATATCCACTTCCACCCCCACAGCACACACTTTCCTATATTATCTCTGAACGGATCTCCACGCTTTCGGCATTGCTTCAGGCAGGCCCACTGATTTCAGTGAGAGAGCTTCTAGTCTGAGACTAGGCTATTCTGCAATGCACCTGCTACCTTACCAGTGGCACGCAGATCTAAGCAGCATAGGCTGGTGGGTGTGTTCAGGAAACATTGATGGATGGCCAGTCCTACCTCAACAGGGGACAGGGCTCAATGGCCCTTTGGTCCCTTCCAGTTCTGAGTTTAAAAGCCCAGTTTTATTTATTTTAAATGTTTATACTCCACACTTACATGAGAAGTATCACAAGGTGGTATACAACATACAAAATTATAGTAAAAGCATCAGGAGAAACATCAATAAAGCATCAATGAATATTGGTTGGTCAAAAAGAATATATATATAGAGAGAGCGAGAGAGCGCAAAGGCCTGTCTGAACAATATAGTTCTTTCACCCCCGAGTAAAGACGGCCCTGTAAAGAACTAAATCCAAGTGATTTCAATGTCAAGCCTTAGATGCAATTCTAAGCATATTTACCGGAAGGTAAGTCTTTAGAAGATTTCTAAAAGCATGCAGGGATCATTCCTGATGAACCTCTATTTGGTAAGGAGTTCTGCAGGGCAGAGCAGGCCCCCATCAGAGAATCTCAGCAATCAAGGTGGAACATAAGGAATAAAACATTTCTTTGTTTGTAAAGAACCAGGGCTGTCTTTAGCTTATGCACTGCCGGGGTGCAAAGATCCACCCAGCGCCCCCAAATTTAGTTTAGTGACTCCTAAATTAACTTTTATTGAGCTTTTCTTCAGGGGGGAAGCCAGCGGAAAGAACTGCTTTTGTTTCCTGACTTGTTGGGAATATATGATGCTACAGAGTAACAGAGCGATGGAGGAGGGGGTGGGGACTTTTGCTCCATTCCTTATCACTGCCGCTGATTGAGAGGGACCAGTATACAGTAGGTATGCATTTGCTGCCCCACAGAATTCGGTGCCCAGGTGCCCCGCACCCCTTTCACCCCCGAGTAAAGACGGCCCTGTAAAGAACTAAATCCAAGTGATTTCAATGTCAAGCCTTAGATGCAATTCTAAGCATATTTACCGGAAGGTAAGTCTTACTGAAATTGGTGGGACTAACTTCTGGGTAAGCATTTACTCTGGTGAGCACACTTAGAAGCCTTCCCACATTCAATAATCCTGATAATGCAGGGTTTCTGAATGCAGGCAGGCTTCTAAGTGGGTTCAACTCAACACACTTAGCACCTCCCTTCCGACCTTTGCATTAAACGTGTGAAGGTTGGAAGTGGTGCTAGCACAGGGTTGCCATATTTCAAAAATGCCCCCAAACTGCAATTTTCCGATTGAATTGCCTAAGATCCAGGAGGTCACTTCCACCTTTGAAATCCCAGTAATTTCTGGACATGACAGCCATACACCTGCATTCATGGGGATGGTGGGGGTGTTGAGGCTGGGGTGTGCTTGTATACGCCCTCCCCACTTTAAGCCCACATGTTTTCATCAGAGCAAAGGAACAGGACCAGAATGATAAATTTGGAAGGTACCATAAAAAATCATCTAGGATCTGCAAGGAAGGACACAGATAAGGCATCCCTGTTAGACAATGGTTCAGCAGTCCGCCAGCCACTGCCACTCCAACCAAGGATGAAGGTTCAGTTGTTCCCCATACTTCTGCTCCAACCAAGGAGAGCCCACCATCTCCCCATCTGTCAAACAGGTCTTATTGTGAGGTGGTTTCTTGTTTGTGCCTCAGTATGAGGAGGTGAAAGATGCTTAAAGGAGGGGGAACAAAGACTCACACTAGTCTGTGTTGCAGGACAAGAAGGACAAAATGGGATTAACACTCTTGAGCTGATCAAATATTCGCAAAACTTTAAAAATACATCATTTGCTCCAAAAGTGCAGAGTAACAAAAACCTTCCCTCTAATGTGCTTGAAGCATAATAAATGAGCCACAGTAGTAATCCAAGCAATTACTGTGCAAGGCAATATGCTGATTTATCAAATTGTGGTAGGAAGTCACAAAGAGCTGAGGATACAGCAATAAAACGTCTCATCTGAAAGCTGATACTAAATGACCCTCCGTGGCCCATGCAGTTTTTCTTCCAGAACAACTTATATGGCTCTGATCTCTTCTTTGCTGCAATTATCGCTAAACAGACAATTTTGCACTTCGCATAGATTTGAATGAGTATTTTATGTGCACTCACGGCTCTATAATTAGATATTAAAGGGGAAACCCTGGGCCTTTTTTTGGAGAACTGTGCCTGCGTAACATAACAGCAGGACAAGCAGCTGCTGAGACAGAAAGTGAAAACAAAACCATCACATTTTGGATGTATGACTCCTTTTGGAAATGTCCTTGAACTTACACATAAGGGGGAAATGATTGGAAGAAGCAAAAAAAGATTCTGCCTTATCAAACCACTGATCCACCTAGTTCAGTACTGTCAATAGTAAATGCCACAGCCTTGTCAGGAAACACCAGGGATTGAAACTGGAACCTTTTATGGGCAAGTACCTGCTCTACTGGGACGCAGGTGGTGCTGTGGGTTAAACCACAGAGCTTAGGGCTTGCTGATCAGCAGGTCGGCAGTTCGAATCCCTGCAATGGGTTGAGCTCCCATTGCTCGGTCCCAGCTCTTGCCAACCTAGCAGTTCAAAAACACGTCAAAGTGCAAGTAGATAAATAGGTACCGCTCCGACGGAAAGGTAAACGACGTTTCCGTGTGCTGCTCTGGTTCGCCAGAAGTGGCTTAGTTATGCTGGCCACATGACCCGGAAGCTGTACACCGGCTCCCTCAGCCAGTAAAGCGAGATGAGCGCCGCAACCCCAGAGTCATCCGTGACTGGACCTAATGGTCAGGGGTCCCTTTACCTTTACCTTTACCTGTTCTACTACTGAGTTATAGCCCTTTCTCCCAAATGATGTGATACTGATCAACAGCCCCATCAGCAGTTGAAAGGATTAACCAACAGGATCTCAGTTCCCATTGTGTGACCAGGCCGCGACAGCCCCAGCCCCCAGGGATCATAAGATTCTGACAACGTTATATGGAATTAAAATTAGGCCACGTTTATTAAACTTCCGAATGTAGGAAGACCTTGGCTTAGGCCTTGGGCGTGTATCCCTCCCAGCCCCCCAGCCAGGGGGAACTGGGGCTCGTCAGGGTAAATGGGATATGGGGGAGCACTGTGAGACGTAAGTGTAGCCGGTAGCCAAGCCCATATCCCCCCACAGGGTAGTTCACTGATGACCTTTCAGTGTATGGCCAGTGACACCCATATATAGAGGGGGACCCTGGAATCGCTGCCGCAGGGTGATGAGCCACTACTTCACGCCCCCCCTCCCATATAGGAAAGAAAAGACTAAAGGATTCCACCCAAGGCCATGATCACCAAAGTAGTGATGAATTTCTACAGGGAAGACAAAACCTGCCAATGCAGGAAAATTTATTCCTGGTTCTTCAACAGCAGCCAAAGACCGTAGCAGCACCCGCTAAACAGGAAGGAAAAAGTTAACCTGCAAACAAGAAGCATTAAACAAAGGGAGGGTAGGGAGGGTGAATCTCCAGAGCTGACTGCCTGGGCTGTTGTTGGCTCCACCCACTATTTTTAAATGGGGCTGGCCCCACTTCTCAGCAAGAAACTTGACTACTGAGGCTGGGTGTGAACCTCCAAAAATTAACACTGAGAGGCAAGCCAACCCCTGTTTGCCAGTAAGCTCCCTGGGAACTGTAGCACCACGTGCGATCCTGCAAAGGGCACCCACAATGTAAAGTGTGAGTACTCACTGTGGTACAAAAACTGTCCAGCATGTTACCACCACAGATGTCATTTGGAGGAGGAGTAATATGACTGAATGTTCTTTGGGGCACATTTAGCTTTGTATGCTCTCACATACAAAGCTAAATGTCAATGATAAGGTTTTTAGTGCAGTCTTCTCCTTAATATGTTAGCTTTTAACATGTCTTTTTATGTGCAGGGGGCAAGCATTTGTGAGGAGGAACATTCCATTTTGTGAATCCTCAACTGGAATCTGGAATGGGGCAGCCCAAACACATGTCTACCACCTCCAGCATGAAAACTAAACCATAGTGTCAGAGCCACCTCCCGACAGTGGCAAGGTTGAGCATTTGTCAGTTCTCATTTGCAGGTAAATTTGTTCAATTTGCAGTTTCCAAAATAATGAGAGTTGAAACTCAGCCATCCTCCAAAGTTCACCCTTGTATGAATTTAGCGGTGTAGTTTTCCAACCACCCAATATTTACAAAAATGCGTATATTAGGGAAATGTCTGCATAAAATGCATATATATCATACAAAATAGATTATGTTAGGGGAAATAGCTTGCAAAATTGTCTTTTGTATTCAAAACTGCATGCAAAAATGTATTTATTAGGAGAAATGTGGATGGATTTTCATGAAGATCTTGCTGCAGAAATGTGGACAAGTGAAGATTGGAAAAATGAGAAACTGAGAGAATCAAAATGGACAGATTCTTCCATGCCAAGCACTGATCAAGAAACCACATCCCACCTAATCATAGGTCATATTGATAGACTATGAATTGACTGGACTCTCAAATAAATGATTAATCAACAGCCACAACACACTATTGTATGTGTTAATAAGATTTTTTTAAAGAACCAATTAAAATCTTAGAAGTGTTTGCTGGTCGACAGTCCAATCATATAATTTTTGAAATCAGAAAGTCACCCTATGAAAAATCAACAGAGTATGAAGGTTTTCAGTCTTGCCTCACAGAAGTACTTTCACAAGACCACTTCCCTCTGTGGTGTTCAAGGGCAACCTGTGGTGACTTACCCCCACCACAAAAAAAACACATTATACGAATCAAACTTTACTTTGCCCTCAATTCTCTTCTTTGAGCCCTGTGTAATGTCCAGCTTCCAGGTGTTTAGAATTTATAAAATGAAGCTTCTAGTTTTTGGCCCTTTCTGCATAATATTTTCAATATGGCTTGTCAAGACAGTTTTCGCTTCCTTTCCATCACTGTCAAAATAATAGCAGAAACATAACAAAGACAAAACACTCCTCTATCAGGCAGAGATTACCCAGCTGCAAGTTCCCAGAGAAAGCTCTGTGGTAAATGCAAGACACAACATGGAAGAGAGCTCCCCAGTACAAGAGCCAGAGAGAAAATCTTTTGGGGGTGATGTCTCTGGAAACTGGTGCCAGAAAGAAAGGGAGAAAATATGGAAGGACTGATGGGATAGACCAGCCTTCCCCAACCAGAGGCTTCCCTGGTCTTTTGGCCTGTAACACCCTTCAGCCCCAGGGACCCAGGTGGCGCTGTGGTTAAACCACTGAGCCTAGGGCTTGCTGATCAGAAGGTCGGCGGTTCGAATCCCTGTGACGGGGTGAGCTCCCGTTGCTTGGTCCCAGCTCCTGCCAACCTAGCAGTTCGAAAGCATGTCAAAGTGCAAGTAGATAAATAGGAACCGCTATAGCGGGAAGGTAAACAGTGTTTCCATGTGCTGCTCTGGTTTGCCAGAAGCGGCTTTGTCATGCTGGCCACATGACCAGGAAGCTATACGCCGGCTCCCTCGGCCAATAATGCAAGATGAGCGCGCAACCCCAGAGTCGGTCACGACTGGACCTAGTGGTCAGGGGTCCCTTTACCTTTACCTTTACCCTTCAGCCCCAGTTTGCTTCTTCACATCTGGTAGCTTATGTGTTAAAGGGAAATGGCTCCCACGCCATGTGTTGTTGTTGTTTGTTTGTTGTTGTTGTTGTTGTTTTGTTGTTGACACACACACACACACACACACACACACACACACACACACTGCCTCTTCTCTGACAGGAGCTCAAGGCAACTTACAGATATGTGAACTCAGGAGGTGACATTCCAGATTTTGAAGTTGAAGGTGGGGAGATTCTCAGAAACTTTGGAAGGCCCACTTCTGTATATATTTAAAATCAAACAGCATTACCAAAACTGTGTTTTGAGAATGCTTCTTTTTCATGCCTCGTATTATTATTATTATTATTATTATTATTATTATTATTATTATTAATTGAATTTTTATACCGTCCTATACCTGGAGGTCTCAGGGCAGTTCACAGAACAAAATCAAAATATAAAACCACAAAATATATAATCAAATATATAATCAAAACAAAAACAAGAGCAACCCAATATGCAGTGTTATTTTATAGAAGAAGGGGTACCGGAACTCACCATGAACACCTCCCTTGTTCTATTGTAATGGCGATGGTGCCCACCTGAGAGGTGCCGAAACTGAGTTCCGGCGAGTTCCGGCTGAAAAAAGCCCTACTCATATAATTCATGGGAAATGTTTGCCCTGTTTGTTAAAACAAACCTACCTAGCATATTTTGGCGCATGCCACGGTGTATTATGATATTAATTCAGCATGCAGAACCCAGAAAGCTGGCTCAGAAACATGGGTGCTCTCGAAATTGTACCTTCCAGCAGCCATTCCATCTGGCTGCATCAGAGACAGACTTCCCCCTTCCATTGGTCTAGCTGGGACTATCAGCTAGTTGGCTCCTTCCTTCTCCAATATGTGACTATGGTTGCTAAATTTGTATATTTTCTTTCCTTTCCTCTCCCTTTTTCTATCACATCTCTGATTTTGTAAGACATTATTTTGAAATGTAAATTACCTTGAGTGCATTGGCAGAACGGCAATATATAAATGCAGTTAGTGCGTAAGCAAACAAATACAGTACAGAGCTGGCCCTACCATTAGGTGACTTGGGGAGTCATGAAATTATTTAATGTAATTATTTAATGTATTATTGTTGTATTGTTATTTCAAGGAGAGGCACTTGTGGAATTTTTGTCAGGTGCCAAAGTAATGTGGCTAGCTGTGGGCAATGTGTGGAACAGTAAGGAAGTGCAATTTGCTGCTCTGCCTCGGGCAGCAAAATTATTGGACGTGTCATGCATGCATGCGTACATAGAGATGGATACATTAGGGGTAGTCAGTGTGATGCCTTCCAGATGTTCTGGACTACAACTCCCATCATCCTTGCCCATTGGCCATGCTGGCTCCGGCTGCTGGGAGCTGTATTCCGAAACACCTGGTGGGCACCATGTTGGCTACCACTGTCATGCATGCTTTGAAGCAGGTGAGCTTAAATGGGGCACCTGATCAATGAACTGCTGTCAGTGTAATGTTGCACACAATATGCCTGTAAGATCTGTTTAGTAGCATAATCAGGGTTGGAAGAACTCAGACACCTGGCAGACAAAGCTGAATTCCACCCTGCCCTTGTGATCCTCACCTGTGCTCAACAGGTGTGGTGTTCCCCCTTCTTTCTGTACCTGGCAATTAAGAACAGCTTGGAACAGGACAGCGCCACATTCTAATAAGGATGTTTCTGTCTGTTCAGGAGCAGCAGCTTGGTGAATAATGAGGAACCCAGCAATTCAGTGCACCGTGACTTAAACAGTTTACTTATTGCAGCAGAGCCAGCAATGAGAGTTGTTAAATCCTGTATGACATTTACCTTAATTCCACAATATAATTAATTAACTCTCCGTAATCCAAATGCAATTAGCAAGATCTCCGACTGTGCCTCTTAATTGTTCTGTGTGCTATTAGCCAAGTGACTGCAAGTGACACTTTTGTTGCGCAGTGTCGTGCCCTGATGTCCTCTGTTCTGTAGCCTTGCCTGGCTCTAGACTTTGCGCATGGACCTTTCTCCTGTTGAAGGAAGCCTTATTGATTGCAGTGGGATTTATTTTCATGTAATGGTCTTAGGCAGGAGGCATAACAAAGTGGTGGTCTGAAGCTAAGATGGGACATGCTCTGCATCACATTGCCTAATCCTATACATTGCTAACTGCATTGCTAACATTGCTAACTGCAATTTTATAATAACAAAATTCCTTCCAGCAGCACCTTAGAAACCAACTAAGTTTGTCATTGGTATGAGCTTTTTTTTTTTTTTTTTTTTTTTAAATTTTAAAATAGACTTTATTAGAAAATTTTAAAAGATGTACAGACACCAAAAAAAAAAAATTTAAAGTAACTTAATAACATAAAATAACTTGGCAACTTAAATACTATAGTATATCAAGTAATATAAATAACATAGCTACATATTTAAGCCACCCAACGTAACTTAATCAACATAAGTAAACAAATCAAGGTTGGTCTAAATAAATTAAATCCATCAGACTACAAATAATATACAAAATCAACTTAGGCAAACCTATCATAATATAACATAACATAACATAGCATAACATAACATAACATAACATAACATAACATAACATAACATAACATAATAATATAACATAACATAACATAACGAAAAGGGAAAGAAAAAAAAAGGAAAAGGAAAAAAGAAAAAAGAAAGAAAAAAAAAAAAGAAGGAAAATTAGCCCCAGCTTAGATCTTAACACATGGGCCTATCTCCATCAAATCCATTCATTTTAAATTAAAATTGGCTTCCAATCGCCAACATATCGCTTCTCTTGCTATTATTTCCCTTTTTAGTTTGCTTTCCCTCTTGTTAAATCCAACTAAGTTTTTCCTACATGTTTTCTCTATTCCAGACAAATCACTAGCTCTGTTTTGATATTTTCTTTTTTGAAAAACTCTTCTACGTATCTCCATTCTGTTATTATTCTCTGTTTTGGTATATTCCTAATTGCCGCCGTCATTCTTGCTAAGTTCATAAACTCTACTACTTTAATTTGCCACTCTTGGATTGTTGGCGTTTCTGTTCCTTTCCATTTCTGAGCTAGTACTAATCTCGCCGCGGCACACGCATATAAGAAAATATTAATTCTATCTTTAGGTATACTTTCTGGGATTAAACTTAATAGAAAATATTCAGGTTTCTTTTCAAACGTAATTTTTATCATTTTCTTCATTTTTTCATATATCTCACTCCAGAATTTATATATTTTCTTACATTCCCACCAACAGTGAAAATACGTACCAGTTTTTTCCTGGCACTTCCAGCATTCTTTTGTTTCTGTCTTATAGATTTTAGCTAGCCTTTCTGGCGTCAGGTGCCATCTATATACGAGCTTCATCATATTTTCTTTAATTCCTGAACACGCTGTAAATCTCATTGTCGATCTCCACAATTTATCCCATTGCACTTTATAGATTGGTCTTCCTACATCCTGAGCCCATTTTATCATTACAGATTTTATCTCCTCATCTTTTAATTCCCACTCTAATAAAAATTTATACATCTTAGACAGTGGTTTAGCCGTATTATCAATCAAAATTTCCTGTAATTTAGATTTGCCCTCATTGAATCCTATTTCTTTATGTTTTTTAAATAAGCTTTGTATTTGTAAATAATGTAGCCAACTTGTACAATGATGTTTAATTTCTTCATATGGCTTTAATATAAGTTGATCCCCTTCTTTTACTGTTAATTCCTGGTAGGTTGGCCATTTTCTATTTTTACCTCGGCCACTCATCGTTGTCATTTCTAATGGTGACGCCCACCAGGGCGTCTTTGCTTCTAATAGGTTTTTATATAGGAACATTGGTATGAGCTTTTGTGTGCATGCACATTTCTTCAGATACACTGAAACAGAAGTTAATTAATTATATTGTGGAATTATAAATTAAGCAAGCCAGGCTTTTGGAAGTGAGGTGGTGTGATTTGTTTGAGGTCAGTTTTGTATACTGTACCCATTGCTATTTTACAGTTTTGTTGTTTTTATTTTAGTTTGTGCTGGGTTTACTTTCTGCTGGTGCTCTAACTGGTTGTAGAAATATGTTTTGGTAGGTTTTAATATATTCTGCCCCCTTCATGGATCAATGCCTTGTCGTGGCGAAGGGGCTTGAATAACTCAGAGAAGCTATGAGCTATGCCATGCAGGGCCACCCAAGATGGACAGGTCATAGTGGAGAGTTTTGACTAAACATGATCCACCTGGAGAAGGAACTGGCAAGCCACTCCAGTATCCCTGCCAAGAAAACTCTATGGACAAAGACAACAGGCATATAAAAGTTATGACGCTGGAAGATGAGCCCCTCAGGTCGGAAGGCGTCCAACATGCTACTGAGGAAGAGCGGAGGACAAGTACAAGTAGATTCAGAGCTGATGAAGCGGCTGGGCCAAAGCCGAAAGGACGCTCAGTTGCGGATATGCCTGGAAGCGAAAGGAAAGTCCGATGCTGTAAAGAAAAATATTGCATAGGAACCTGGAATGTAAGAACCATGAATAGAGGTAAGCTGGATGTGGTCAAAAATGAGATGACAAGAATAAATATCGACATCCTGGGCATCAGTGAACTAAAATGGAAGGGAATGGGTGAATTCAGTTCGGGTGACTATCATATCTACTACTGTGGGCAAGAATCCTGTAGAAGAAATGGAGTGGCCCTCATAGTCAACAAAAGAGTGGCAAAAGCTGTAATGGGATGCAATCTCAAAAATGACAGAATGATCTCGATACGAATCCAAGGCAGACCTTTTAACATCACAGTAATCCAAGTTTATACACCAACTACCGGTGCTGAAGAAAGTGAAATTGACCAATTCTATGAAGACCTACAACACCTTCTAGAAATGACACCAAAGAAGGATGTTCTTCTCATTACAGGGGATTGGAATGCTAAAGTAGGGAATCAAGAGATAAAAGGAACAACTGGCAAGTTTGGCCTTGGAGTTCAAAATGAAGCAGGGCAAAGGCTAATAGAGTTCTGTCAAGAGAACAAGCTGGTCATCACAAACACTCTCTTCCAACAACACAAGAGACGACTCTACACATGGATATCACCAAATGGGCAGCATCGAAATCAGATTGATTATATTCTCTGCAGCCAAAGATGGAGAAGCTCTATACAGTCAGCAAAAACAAGACCTGGAGCTGACTGTAACTCAGATCATCAGCTTCTTATAGCAAAATTCCAGCTTAAACTGAAGAAAGTAGGAAAAACCACTGGGCCAGTAAGATACAATCTGAATCAAATCCCTTATGAATACACAGTGGAAGTGAGGAACAGGTTTAAGGATTTAGATTTGGTGGACAGAGTGCCTGAAGAACTATGGATGGAGGCTCGTAACATTATACAGGAGGCAGCAACGAAAACCATCCCAAGGAAAAGGAAATGCAAGAAGGCAAAATGGCTGTCCAACGAGGCCTTACGAATAGCGGAGAAGAGAAGGCAAGCAAAATGCAAGGGAGATAGGGAAAGATACAGGAAACTGAATGCAGATTTCCAAAAAACAGCAAGGAGAGATAAGAGGGTCTTCTTAAATGAGCAATGCAAAGAAATAGAGGAAAACAATAGAATGGGGAAAACCAGAGATCTGTTCAAGAAAATTGGAGATATGAAAGGAACATTTCGAACAAAGATTACCATAATCAAGGACAAAAGTGGTAAGGACCTAACAGAAGCAGAAGACATCAAGAAGAGGTGGCAAGAATACACAGAGGAATTATACCAGAAAGATATGGAGGTCTCGTACACCCCAGGTAGTGTGGTTGCTGACCTTGAGCCAGACATCTTGGAGAGTGAAGTCAAATGGGCCTTAGAAAGCACTGCTAATAACAAAGCCAGTGGAAGTGATGATATTCCAGCTGAACTATTTAAAATTTTAAAAGATGATGCTGTTAAGGTGCTACACCCAATATGCCAGCAAGTTTGGAAAACTCAGCAATGGCCAGAGGATTGGAGAAGATCAGTCTACATCCCAATTCCAAAGAAGGGCAGTGCCAAAGAATGCTCCAACTACCGCACAATTGCGCTCATTTCACACGCTAGCAAGGTTATGCTTAAAATTCTACAAGGCAGGCTTAGGCAGTATGTGGACCGAGAACTCCCAGAAGTGCAAGATGGATTTCAAAAGGGCAGAGGAACCAGAGACCAAATAGCAAACATGCGCTGGATTATGGAGAAAGCTAGAGAGTTCCAGAAAAACGTCTACTTCTGCTTCATTGACTATGCAAAAGCCTTTGACTGTGTCGACCACAGCAAACTATGGCAAGTTCTTAAAGAAATGGGAGTGCCTGATCACCTCATCTGTCTCCTGAGAAATCTCTATGTGGGACAAGAAGCTACAGTTAGAACTGGATATGGAACAACTGATTGGTTCAAAATTGGGAAAGGAGTACGACAAGGTTGTATATTGTCTCCCTGCTTATTTAACTTATATGCAGAATTCATCATGCGAAAGGCTGGACTAGATGAATCCCAAGCAGGAATTAAGATTGCCGGAAGAAATATCAACAACCTCAGATATGCAGATGACACAACCTTGATGGCAGAAAGTGAGGAGGAATTAAAGAACCTTTTAATGAGGGTGAAAGAGGAGATCGCAAAATATGGTCTGAAGCTCAACATCAAAAAAACCAAGATCATGGCCACTGGTCCCATCACCTCCTGGCAAATAGAAGGGGAAGAAATGGAGGCAGTGAGAGATTTTACTTTCTTGGGCTCCTTGATCACTGCAGATGGTGACAGCAGTCACGAAATTAAAAGACGCCTGCTTCTTGGGAGAAAAGCAATGACAAACCTAGACAGCATCTTAAAAAGCAGAGACATCACCTTGCCGACAAAGGTCCGTATAGTTAAAGCTATGGTTTTCCCAGTAGTGATGTATGGAAGTGAGAGCTGGACCATAAAGAAGGCTGATCGCCGAAGAATTGATGCTTTTGAATTATGGTGCTGGAGGAGACTCTTGAGAGTCCCATGGACTGCTAGAAGATCAAACCTATCAATTCTTAAGGAAATCAGCCCTGAGTGCTCCCTGGAAGGACAGATCGTGAAGCTGAGGCTCCAATACTTTGGCCACCTCATGAGAAGAGAAGAATCCTTGGAAAAGACCCTGATGTTGGGAAAGATTGAGGGCACTAGGAGAAGGGGACAACAGAGGACAAGATGGTTGGAGAGTGTTCTCGAAGCTACGAACATGAGTTTGACCAAACTACGGGAGGCAGTGCAAGACAGGAGTGCCTGGCGTGCTATGGTCCATGGGGTCACGAAGAGTCGGACACGACTAAACGACTAAACAACAACAACAATATATTCTGCACTCCCCCTGTCATGACTATATGGTGAAGGATAGCGCAGAAATATCTAGCTAGATAAATAATTTTTAAAATGCAGAATTTCTATTGGTGCGTTTATACAGAGGCTGGGCCAAAATGCTCCCCCACCCATTTGCAATTCTACCATACCATTCCATTACATATAGTAAAGCTGCAGAGGAAAATGCTACATGTAGCAACGTTTAAGGGGGATTCTATGGGGAAGGGATGACCCAGAGGAATGCCACAGCAGCAAATGTCAAGCAGGGGACAGTTTTGGCCCTCCTTTGTTGCTGTCTCAACTCCTTACCTTTTGAGCCCTAGTAGATACCATGACCGCTCTATATTTTAAAATTCAGTTCAACAAGCAAACAAAAGCAAAATGTGCCATCTTCATAGACAAACACAATGAAGGGAGAATATATTAATTCCAGCTGATAAATCCCTGGAGGTCAATATGACAAAACTAGTTTAAATCTGTATACTCCAGCTTTAGTGAAGCACACACAGCAAGGACGGTGCACCACTAAGTTAAGTTGAACTCAATTCCCATTGAAATCAATGCAACAAGTGATTTATGGCCTTTATCCATTTGATTTCAGTGGGAACTATGTGCAATAAACTTAATCTGGATCTATGCCATTCAGATTTTCCAGTTACTTAATCCACCTTGAGCATCATTTACTTCCCTTTAAATTTTTTTTATTTAAAAAAATCCTGTTTTTAGACAGCCATTTGGTACCTGCTGGTTACCTTGCAAAGTTTCTTGCAAAGTTTGTTCTGCTAGGTGGACCTTGACAGGACTGCCTATATTTGTAAGTAGGAGCTCATACAAACCACAGATGGTGGGTTACATAATTATTTTTTAATTGAGAATATTTAAATGCCTTTCAACAGAAAAGCAGCTTGCACAATAAAAATTAATTGGGTAACCATTGACTCATCTTAAGTTTTTGCTAGTGCTTATCTACCATTATTTTCCTTGAGCTGGGTGCTTCTTGAATCTCATAGACCTCACTGGGCAAATAGTTTCAACAGTTCTCAGTTCTGCAGCCCTCATTGCAGAGCTTCAAATAAACTAATTCAAATTAACTAATTCACTGAATTAAATAAAAAAAACCCAACCCTCTGAATTACACATGGAAATAGTTCCTGTAATTTCCAGGTAAACTGAAAGTGGCGAAAGTCCCTTCCATGATGAAACTCTGAGCAATTTTTAATTCAATTTGATTTCAATTTCAATTCAATAATCTTTATATGTAGGAATTCCATTGCACTGCACTCTGCTTGGTTGTGACCACTGCATTTACTATTTGTACCTATCAGAAAAAGGATTCTGTCGCTTAAGTTAAATATATCATAAATGTGAAACAAATAAATATAAAACAATTGCTTTATTTGGCATCACCCTGTGTGGGAGCGTTGATGTCTTCTTTTTCTTCTCACGTATATTCCATACTTTAGATTTTTAAATCCTGAAAGCTGGGGGGAAATGACATGGGCGACATGAATTAATTGTGAATTGAACTGTGAATGGAATTAGTTCCTTTCTGAAGGAGGTGAACTGGAACAGATTCATTTTTAAAATGAACTTTCCACACGGCTGCTCATACTTGGGACTTGCTGTGGTGTACTTCCCAAAGAAGTTGGCCACCATTGCAAGATTGCCTACTTCACAAGAACCATGAGCCTTCTAAGTCCTCTTCCCAGTACACATCCAAAGGTCTGGACATCACCCATGGCTGTCAGCAAAGGTCAAAGCCTTTTTATGGCATTTCCCCACTCAGTGCCTGCCTCTGTGGCCTGCCTGCTTTTCCATTCCCGAACAGCTAGGGATTGTTCTGTGCTATCCAACCCAATGTATAGAAGATTGATGAGTCAATCTATCATAGCTGCCAAGTTATCCCTTATTTTAAGGGATTTTCCCTTATGCTGAATAGGCTTCCTCGCGAGAAAAGGGAAAACTTGGCAGCTATGCAATCTATTGACTCATCCTACACCTGAATTCCTGCAAACTTGCTTGATTTGGCTTGGGTCTTGGCCAAATCCAGTGCACAAATGCTGGGCATTGGAAATGGGGAAAGTGTTGTTACACTTAGGTCTGACTTGCATCTAGTTGGCCACTGTTAGAGCAGGATGCTGAGCTAGATGGGCCTTTGGTCTGATCCTGTAGGGCATTTCTTATGTGATTACCTTAAAAGCCTTAAATGGATTAGGACTTGGGTACCCTTCTCTCTTATGTAACCCCATGTGTTGTGTTCAATATCTGAGGCCCTTCTCCATATTCCCTTGATGACTGAAGTATGGTAGGTGTCCATGAGGACTAGGGACTTCTTGGTTATAGCATCAGTGCTCTCCAATGAAGCCTGAGCCTGAAAACTGAACTCTTCTAGATGCTTGGTGAACATCTGCTGATTTTTCTTTGTTTTGAAAGAGAGTAGGTACACGGTATCATAGAATTACAGAATTGCACAGTTGGAAGGGACCATGAGGAATATTTTCCTCAACATGGGCCTTGAACCCACAACCCTGAGATAAGCTTACCTTCCAAGTCCCGGACTGCAGAATCCGGGACCGGCAGCCATGTGACACTGGAAGTTGCGTCGACATAATAGCTGCAGTCCATGGTTTATGAGGAGGGAGTTTAATCCCGGGTCTCATTTTGGATGGTGTGCTAAGCCAAATTTGGCTTTTGCTCAGTGCAGTGTGGCAATAGAAAGGAGCAGGGAGGAGCAAAGCTTGTATCAGCATCTCTCCAGAAGTGTGCATGTTTGCATTGTTTGACTCACTGCACTGTGTGAAACAGGGCAAGAAATCAAAGCTAACTGGAACCCCAAAGTTATAGCACAGATTTACATGTTAGATTGGATGTGCAATGAAGCCTAGGATCACAGAAATGGCACAGAATACTGTAGATGAGTGTGCCAAACACTCAATGCTACTCTTCAGTAACATGGACACACTCATGGAAATAAAACAGTTCATGGATAAATATACAAAAGAAGTTTCCTTTCTTCTTTCAAAACTTTACCATCCATTTGAGACAGTCTAAGATGGTTCTGCTACAAGGAACATGACACTTGACTTTCTACTTGTAGTTCAATATCCAGCAATCCTCACTTTGCAAATGGTATAGCAGAGTTTGTACTGAGTTATTCTTAAAAAGAAATTTAGATTGCAATAACCCATTTATCAATGCATATGGAATGCTGCTGTGGTAACAGTAAGGACGCTCCCTACTGAATGTATCCATTGACCTTTATTGATGTTAATAATACAAGAAATCCCATGTTTTATAAAGGAAATCTTATGGGGTTAAAACAACAACAACTAGGAAGCAAGAGCAGACAATGATAACAGATCACAGCTCAGCCTTGCTCTGCTATGAAAAATAGCTGGACTCTATAGATATGTAATGATTTCTCCAAACCCTCTGTCTAATCTGGATCTGCTATTCTGGTGCTGAGCTCCATAGCAACAGAGCAGCCTAGGGACACAGACCAAAGCAGTCCATGTTGACAAGCTCCATGTCAACTTCGTCCGCTGCTTTTTCTAATCCTTTGTTTGCAGCCATTATGTCAACTGGGACAAGGAAGCCAGGGGCCATCCAAACAAACCATCTTCACTTGAAGGTTTGCAGAAGCAAGGGCTTTTCTTCTTCTTCTTTGGAAATATAGAAATAATGCAGACTAGCGTAAGAACACAAGAATGGTCCTATTGGAGATTATCAAAGGCCCACCTAGTCCAGCATATGGTTCTCAGAGTGGCCAGTTGACTCTAGGAAGCCCACAGGCAAGACCTGTCACCTGAATGATTCCCAGAAACTAGTATACAGTATAGACAGTATGCAACAATGGAGGCAGAACATTGCCTTTGTGGCTACTAGCCATTGATAGGCTAATCCTCCATGAATTGATCAAATATTCTGTTAAAGCCCTCCAAGTTGGTGACCCTCTTGTTTGAGCAAATTCCACACTCTAACTATGAATTGTTTGGAAAAGTGCTTTGCACTGTGTAAATAAGATGCAAATGATGTCTGCTTAAAATATATGTATATACTGTACTCAAGGATTTCAGTTTTTTTGCCCTGGCTGCAATTCCATCCATCTTTGATGTTTAAGCTCATGAATGGCTTTGGCTTAATGATAAGTTCATTACCAGACCATGCATCTCTATGTAGATTTTAGCTTCATATCCATGTTTTACTTCAGTAAATAGACTCTGCAGTTAACACATTTAATTGCTAGATGCATGAAATTCTACTGTGTCTGAATGTAACTGCTCACAGTTTTGTAGTAGCTTTTATTACCTTTCCAAGTTCCTGGGTTTTTTTACATTTAAAAAATGGGATTCGGATCAATAGCGGTAAAGGGAGGGGAGGTGTGATGCACGATTGCAAGCTTCACTGGCTATCATTTAGCACCCAAAGGGATTTATGCCTTTTTTTGCTTAACAGCTTTGTCTTCTGCTTACTAAGAATGGGGCTCCACTACATGGAGAAGGGTGCCCTTAAGAAAGAGGCTCTGCTATGAGGGTTCTGCTTGCCTGCTCTCCTGGGGCATGCAAGTGAATTTCAGCAACACAACCCTGGCCAGTCTTCTAGGAAACTTGCTTTCTGGGGAAGCTTTGCTAATCTGAGATCTCTGCAGCATTTGAGTGCATGTGTGTGCTGTTGACTGCTAGCTATACCATTGGCCCCACTTATTTATTATGGAATTTGTATTGTCAGCTATTAACCTATATATATAACCTATATATGCTATCTGAGTGGCTCACAGAGGCAGGCATTGTTTACCAGGTGCTGTTTCAATTTTTGTGGTGAATGAGGAGTCTTTTTTTGATGGAGGAAGTATGCTTCTTAATACCAGTTGCTGGGAATCACTGCTGTGCTCATGTTCGGCTGGCAGGATCCCCATAGGCATCTGATTGACCCTTGTGAGAACAAGATGCTAGATTAGATAAGTCTTTGGACGGATACAACAGGGCTCTACCTAACGTTGTTTGTAATGGGGACACTCAAGGCTGAGTTACTTATGAATCTCCCCTCTGGACTTTAAAAAAAGAATTCTTAAAAACATTGAAATACATTTTTATATTGTTTTAATTCTAATATAATTACCACTTAATGGTTATACTTTGTATATGTTTGGCTTCCTGTGTTTTATCCATATTGCTTTAATTTTTGTCTCAGTTTTTTATTTGGGGGGGGGAGGAGTGGGATCTAAATAAATATAACAGTAGTAGTAAATAAATAAATTTGAGTGAATGAGCACCTGCATATTCAGATATTCATAGGTCATGGCTGTGTCACACATTGCATTAGCAATGTGGTTGGGAGAGGTGGTAACAGGAGCCTGGAATTGGATTACTCCTGTGCAGGTATAACAAGTCATTCAAAACAATGTTGATCTTAACAGTCAGGCGGTTTTACTTGCCTTTGCCTGTCGTGCATCATGCTTTACTGACAGGCCTCTTATGAGCAAAATGTTTGTTTGCTAATAATCATTTGAAATTAGACTCAGAGCCTGGGAGCATATATTTTTGTGCTGCATAGCTAAGTCAAAAGAAATGAAAAATGGAAATAAATGTTTCGGACAATTGTGAAAATAATACTTACTCGGGGATGACCTCAGTGCTGCTTTTCTTTTTCCTTAGAAAGCTCAACTACAAAGGTTTCCAGTACTGGCAAGTAAAAAAAAAAAGGCTTGCAAGAAATTGATGTCAAAAAACCAGAATAACATTGATTTTATGTCAAAGTGACAGCATGAACAGAGCTACTTAAAAAGGGGGGGGGCTCAGTTTAATTACATGTCTAAGACTGAAACCCTGTACAGACTAACCTTTGATTTAAGCCCCTTTGAAATCAATGGGCTTACTTCTGAGTAAACATGTATAGAATTGCACTGTAAACCCTTGGTCATACTGAAATGACTAATGAACTTATTTTGATAGCTCTTGCTTTTGGAGAATGAGACACAACTTAGGCATGCTATATTAACTGTAGTCAAGTCACTCTTATTCTGACTCCTAGAAGACTCTCATACATAAATTCATCTGCATCCCCAAAGTGCTGGAGGGAGTTCAGAAATTGGATCGTACCTCCACCAATAGTGAGGTTATACTAGATTGCAAGAACTTTGGGCAATGGTATTCCAAGAAAGATGTGCGTTCATGTTTTGTAAGTTTGTTTTGTTTTCCCATTATGTCTGTTATGAATAGTTCTAGTCACTACCTTTCTTGCATTCACATATCTGTTTATTCATTTTGGTTTTATTTTAAGTCTGTATTTGTTCAACATTGATTTATAATTGTATGTGGTATATTTGTGTGTGTGCGCACGCAAGCACGCCTCTTGTTCTGTTGAAATCAACAGGGCAGAACTGGCTTATATCCAATTACTTCAATCTAAAACGTTACTGCTAAATTGAGAAAAGTGGGTTGTGTGGTAGCCGAAAAAAGACCAGGTACAGTGATCGCTGAAGAATTGATGCTTTTGAATTATGGTGCTGGAGGAGACTCTTGAGAGTCCCATGGACTGCTAGAAGATCAAACCTATCCATTCTTAAGGAAATCAGCCCTGAGTGCTCACTGGAAGGACAGATCGTGAAGCTGAGGCTCCAATACTTTGGCCACCTCATGAGAAGATAAGACTCCCTGGAAAAGACCCTGTTGGGAAAGATGGAGGGCACAAGGAGAAGGGGACGACAGAGGACCAGATGGTTGGAAAGTGTTCTCGAAGCCACCAACATGAGTCTGACCAAACTGCGGGAGGCAGTGGAAGACAGGAGTGCCTGGCGTGCTCTGGTCCATGGGGTCACGAAGAGTCGGACACGACTAAACAACAACAACAGTGGTACCTCGGGTAACAAACACTTTGGGTTACAGACTCTGCTAACCCAGAAGTAGTACCTCGGGTTAAGAACTTTGCCCCAGGATGAGAACAGAAATTGTGTGGTGGCAGTGCAGCGGCAGCAGGAAGCCCCCTTAGCTAAAGTGGTACCTCAGGTTAAGAATGGTTTCAGTTTTAAGAACTGACCTCCAGAACGAATTAAGTTCGTAACCAGAGGTACCACTGTATAGGCATCATACTTTCTCCCTGATTTTGGCAGATAAGAACAGTGCATTATTAAGCAGATGACCATATCTATCATGCTATGCAGAACACAAGTAGATAAGGCAGATGCGTTGAATTCTCCAACTTGTGACTAGTGCTTAATTTAGAGGCTTATCAAGTTGATAGTAAGATTGCAACACAAATGCCCTTTTGTTTGACATGGGAGAAGTATGCATTGCCACCATGAAATATCAGATAAAAGACTAGTTCTTTGCCAAAAGCATAGTGCCCCCTGGATCTTTTTGGTGTTTTGGATTCACTTGCATAGGATTCTGATCCCAAACGGACCCAACCATATGCAGAAACCATTTCTTCTCTCAATCCACCCTTTTCAGAAAATCCAAGGATGGCAGGTTTCAGCAAAGGATGAATTCACTGCATTACGGGAGGAGGAACACCATAGCTCCGATTTTAGTTATCAGGACATTAAAACTGCAATTAGAAAATGACCTCAAGTAAAAAAGGTAAAGATAAAGGACCCCTGGACGGTTAAGTCCAGTCAAAGGCGACTATGGGGTTGCGGTGCTTATCTCGCTTTCAGGCTGAGGGAGCCGGCGTTTATCCACAGACAGTTTTCCAGGTCATGTGGCCAGCATGACTAAACTGCTACTGGCAGATGGAGGACCGTGACGAGTGCCAGAGCGCATGGAAACGCCATTTACCTTCCCGCCGCAGCAGTACCGGAAAACTCTCTGTGGAAAGTCTGTGGACAGTTCTCTTTCACTCATGTGCATCACTATAATTTCCCAACTTTTCTCTTTTACTTTAATTATTTCCCTCCATCTGGGGACAAACTCCATAGCTTTCTCCCTAGTTTGCATGTGTGTCTGTTTGTGACCTTTGGACCATGCATGCCTTCTGCAGCCGTCCTACTAATGTTGGAATAAGGGCAGATAGAGCTCATCAACTTGGGAAGGTAGCCCCTCTAGGATAAGGCAATGCTAATCCTGAAACTATGTTGCCTTGTGGGATATTTTCAGGAGAAGAAAAGACTAAGGAGTAAACCCTACACAAATCTGGTGGAGTCCCCAGGACAGTTGGATGGTGTCTTGTATGCCTCCTTCTGGCAACTCCTGCTGCCCAGCTGGTGCCAAACATATTGCTCTACTTTCATTTGGAACACATCAGTGAAGTTGGGAGGGGGGCAGTCTGGTCGTCTGGGACAGGCCAGGAGCTCCATACACACTGCCCAAGCTTGTGTCACAGAGAGATCATTTCGGTGCTGCCAACTGGTTTGATTTGACTGGAGTGTCCCGGAGGTGCGCTCCATTGTCTCGTGAGACAGATGGAGGCCAACAAAACAACAATACTGGAATTCCAACAACAGTAGGGCAAGGGCTGCAGAACCTTCCAGCAGGGAGGAGATATCTGACATAGGATTTCCTTTCCAGTGTCAGACCTCTCACCCCACCCACCGCACCATGCTTCCTTTTTCCTCCTGGGATCACAGCATTGCAGGACCACAGGATTTTAGGGCCCCAGCTAATGAAGCAAAGAACACTGGCCGTTCTTAAGCCTTGCATTGATCTTGCATTTCACTGTGCAGCTACATCATTAGTCACTCAGGACTTGGCAGCACAACCAATGGAACAGTATTGTGTGTCTCCGAACAGTTGGCACTTCCATCACGGAACCGACACAACAGCACCTGTGTGTGTTCCACAAAAGAATGAGGCTGCTTTCTTTCTACTTTTCGTATGTTTTATTATAAAGAAAGGTAAGATAAGCATTGTGAGCAAAAATGTGCAGGTACTGCATAAACAGCACCACAAAGAAAATAAAAAATAATAATTAAAAAAAACCCATGGAAAACGCACTTTTCATAAACTGTAATCTGCTTTCTAATTTTTTCATAAATAGACAAAAATCCTTGTCAGCAATTTTAAATAGATGGACATATGGCTGAAAAAAATATAATAATGCCATATAACATGGATATAAACTGTCCATTTCTTGCTGTACAAATAATAGAAACGAGTTTGGCAGGTTTTTTTTTTTTGTTTCTTTTTATACACATCTCCATTCTATGTATAACTAAAAAAATGTGCTACAATTAATATAAAATGCTTTTACTATAAAGTAAACTACTAATTTCTTCCACAAAAAAATCTTAAAGATGTCTTTAGCACAGTTCTAAAACATTTATTAAGCTACTTACAACTATCCAACAAATTATATTTTTCATGGTCTTTTCACATTGTTTCCCTCTCATATTTGCACTTCTGCTTCCCATCTGCTCTGTCCACCTAACCTCCAAACAACAGGTTTTAATTTTTAATTTTTAAATTTAATTTTTTTTTGCCAGACATCTGAGGCCTTTCGCATGTACAATATTCACAACAGACTTCACATTTGTCTTGCACAAAGGTTAGTGCCATTTAGCAAGTCATCGAAAGAGTGTCTTCTCCTGCTGAGCCAAGCCTAATGCCTCTGAACAAGCGCAGCGCCCGGGTCTGTGCTGAATCTAAAAAGCAGTTCGCTAGGAAAATGGTCCATAGCTAAGCTGGTGGCAAGCAGAGAAAGGAGCACGGGGCAGGCAGGTGGGGTTGGGGGGGTCCTTTGTAAATTTTGTTCTTTGTGATTTATGCAAGGTTGGCTTCCATGTACAATAGGACTTTGGAGAAGAAGGAGAAAGGGAGGGAGGGAGGAGGAAGAGGAGAAGAGAAGGAAAGGAATAAGCTGCTCTCAGAGCCAGGATATGAAGCCAAAGGCGAGGTGCTCTCTTGCCCATGTGACTTGCTTGATGCCCATCTGGGTAGCCTGTATCACAGACCCTCTTAAATGTCCTTCCTTTTCACCTTTGCAGAATGGAGATGTCAGGGTTTAAGTGAGGTAGAGTGACTTGTCCCTTGGCAGCATGCTGTAAGAGAAACAAAAGGAATAGGATGGGTGAGATTGTGAATCATAAAATCATAATACAACCACAGGCTAGGAGGTACATCTAGATTATATTCCATACTGGTATATAGGTATATATATTCCCTACTTGCTATATACTGTAATTGCCACAAACTGGATTTTTAAAATGTGGGATACAACTATCCAAGCCTATTTGATAGCAACATTAGGATCACCTGTGCTTGTAAATTAAAAATAGATGGGAAGGCAGATTAAAGGGCAATCCTTCTTTCCTTGGCTTGAAATTCATAATGATTACAGAGATCTTAGGTGCAAAACACAAGAATCAAAACCAATGGGATGTATGCTGTTAAATCTAATGCAAATTGAAGCGGCACACTGTGTCTTCGAGAAAGGATGTTTTAAAAAGTTGCCCTCTCAAAGAAAAGAAGCAATTTCTTTTTGCCAGATTATGAATAGCCATCTCAATCAAGGTGAGGGACAAACACAAGTGTCAAAGTAATGAAAACTCGTTATGTTAATTTAATGATATCTATCTATTTATCTTTTTGCCAAACCATGAGGATGAGTTCAACTGAGACAAAAGTGGGGTAGGAGAAGAAGAGGCTACAAGGAAGTAAAAGATTGGGGATTTCAGGGCAATTTAAGCCCCCCTCACTTGCATGGCTTCTTAGCTCTTTTGTTTTTAAACTGGACCCCTGCTCCCCATTACATAACTTTAAATTAAAAAATTCCTTCCAGCAGCACCTTAGAGACCAACTAAGTATGCCATTGGTATGAGCTTTCGTGTGCATGCACACTTCTTCAGATAAACATGGAATGCACACGAAAGCTCATACCAATGACAAACTTAGTTGGTCTCTAAGGTGCTGCTGGAAGGAATTTTTTAAATTTTGTTTCAACTACGTCAGACCAACATGGCTACCTACCTGTAACTATAACTTTAAATAGATTGGCCCATAACTGTCACTCCAAATTTGGCCCTCTGTGGTAGCTAATATTTGCTGGTTTGTGCCCTGGAGATTAATCCTCCCCTCAAAAACACTGGAGTAGGAATAATGAGAACAGAGCGAAGTACTTCACTGATATATCCATTTGCAAAAGTAGTCAGCATCCTATCATGTCCATCACATTCTCTCTTATAATTCACTTATCTGTACTTTTTTATAAGCAGCATTTAAAATGTTCTGTCTTCCTATCCTCAGCAAAGATTTAATACGTAGACAAAGTAGTGAGGTCTTCTAGTACCAAAACTTCATTAATTTTACAAACTACTCTGCCAAACACATTACGGGCATTGCTATAAATAATTGAATCCAAACTAAGTGTGCTTGCTATGTTTTATCTCTCCTTTCTTACGGTGTTTGTTCACTTACTCAAGTGATTTGGAAGACTGAATAATTTGGAATGAATCTTCCAGTCTCCATCATGAATTAGTGTAGTCTGTTTTTGTTTGGACAAACTGACTGTATGCAAGTCAGCAGGTCTGTGTGATTTGCTTCACAGACTAATGCTCTGTTCAGGCTGCTTATCCCAGAGTGCTCCCATGACCACTCTGGACTAAAAGGTTTAAAGAACACAGCCTAAATTACAAAGTTTGATTAAGATGCCCAGAGAGCAGATCATACATGGTGGCATGGAAGGGTAAACAATAATTAACTGTGAGAGATGAGAGCGGCTGACGATTATTCAGTGGTCTAATGTCTGATAAACAGAGAAGAAAAATAAACACAGCAGTAGCCTTTAATGAGAAAAGCTCAGCGGTCGTGACCATTATTAGGCTGGAACAAGCCTGAGTAAAGTAACAGAGCAAATATTGATGGCAAGGTTCTAAGATCTGCTGCTCAGATGCTACTGCAGTTCAGATTTGGCACTCAGTCCTGATAGTGCTGAAGCATTTTCACAAGAAGCTCTGAGGATGCAAAAGAGGAAACTGCATCATATTGCAGGGGGTGGAACTCTCCATGTTCCTGTAACAAGCAACAATCTCAAGTAGCAATGCATTCAAACAATGTCCTTCCAAAGCCAATATCTGTGCCTCACCAGCTAGGGATGAGATGCTACTGTTTAAGCCGGGCATCCCCAAACTGCGGCCCTCCAGATGTTTTGGCCTACAACTCCCATGATCCTTAGCTAACAGGACCAGTGGTTTGGGAAGATGGGAATTGTAGTCCAAAACATCTGGAGGGCTGAAGTTTGGGGGTGCCTGGTTTAAGCCTTCAAAATGTCTGAAGCTTTATGGGTCTGGTTTGCTCCACTAGATAATCAGAATCTACAATAAGTAGAGTAGTCAAAGCAACTTTTGTGCTATTTGTGCTCACTAATTATATGATAAGCATGCTTCAAATCAAGGTTGCAAGGTGTGTGTGTGGATGGCTCAAAATTTCTGCAGACCATCCATACCACCTCTCTTTATATAAGCCTGCACTATGCTGGAGGTACATTGCAAAAAAACAAAAAAACAAACACCCTGTTTTTCACCAACATGATTTCCGTTTGTGAAGCTTACAACATGTTTTCATGAAACCATCCAACCCAAGTCCCAGCCCCTACAGAATCTGAACAAACATTTACTGTTCTGAAACAAAACGCAAAAAGAACACTAATTAGGAAGGAGGCTGGGTTTGCTAACTTTAGCAAGGTAGTACGGTCTAGGGCTATAGCATCCGAGAGCATATGAGAGGCATGTTGCCATTACAAATATTTATTGAATAGCCAAGTGCATTTCCTACAATTATGGAATTAAACAATTGTACTATAGTGCCATTCATTTCCCCCTGAATCCCATTATCAAAGGATTACACTGTGCCTATCATCAAATTGACCCAAGCCCACTGATTCTGTCCAAGGTGTACTGCCTATGTTAGACCTTCACAACAGACGTTCAAATTATGCTGACTTTGAAAGAACAACAGTGTGTTCATTGAAAGCATCAAATATTACGAGAAGACTGGGAGCACGATTCGTCCAGGGGTGACATTTGATGCAGACTGTCATACACTGTGAGGGAGGCCAGAATCATCAGCAACCCCCACCCTCTGCCAAAAATATATATATCCCACACTGGAATTTTGCTGCAGAAGTAGGTTCACCTCATAATCTGCTATAATGATTTTCTGTCATCCTTAGCCTAATCTGCATGGCTTAAATATGATTTTCCAGGAATATGAGATAAAACCATGAAATCTGACATTTTCACTGTGACAAAGGCATGAAATGTGAGCGCTTTGATCATGAATGGTACGGGGCACTGTACACACAATACTGCATATTGCCAGAATGCCAAGAGCTTGTTTTCCTTCCTTAGAGTGGCTACCTGCCTGCTGCATTCATGTTTCATTAGGGTACTCTAGCATTCTTCAGCATGCCAATATGCCTAAATAATGCAATTTTTATATTGGGTTATATATTATGTTGATATTAAGCTATATAATGAAGCTGCACTAAAGAGAGGCTTCTAACTTACATCAGCCCCCAAACAGGTGTCTCATTACATGACCTGCCCTCTGAAGTGTTAATGTGTGACACACACACACACACAAACACAGACACACGGGGGGGGGGGGGAGAGAGACTGACTTACATGCAATGTTTAAAAATCAGCCCCTTTTTGCTGCATCACATAGAACCAATAGAAACAGCAACATTTTGGAACGTCCTGAATGCCAAAAATGCTTGAAATTGCTTATTTGCCTCCTACATTATTATAAAAATAACACATCACACCGTTTCTTCCTACTGCAAAGTACTATTTATTCCACAGCAAGTTCTATGTGGATACGTGTAGTAGGAAGGACCCAAACAAGCATTTCCTCTACACAAGTTCAAGAAGCATTAAGCACTGGCATTTCGAAAAAATTATGCCTTCTCTTGAACTTTCCAGATTATTTAAGGAAAAACACTTCCCCACTCTTTGTAGGAAGGGGCCTTGAAGTCTGGCCTTCAATTTCCCAAATTCCATTTCTGCCTAATGGAGGTGAAGGTGGGGCAGCCTTGTCTCAGAAAAGCATCTTTTGTCACTTTACCTATTTGTCTGGTCCTTTAATAATACAATAGATAAATGTGCACTCTGGTGCTGGAGATGGGAAGGCATACAATGGAACTTAAGAAAAGGAAAAGAAAGAAAGAAAGAAATTCCAGAGTGTCTCCCCCCCCCAATCCCTTTTTGAAGGAAACAGTTCGGAAAAGAGAGAGAGGAAGTGGGTTAGCAATCTCACTTGTTTCTAGTCAATCAGAGTTGTGCTCAGCAGCTTTTGCTACAAAGCGGAGAAATGAGTTTTTGTTAAACTCTGTCTTGGAAGAAGGATGTATGTCTGACCCAAACACATTTGGTATACGTCCACAGCGGGCTTGTGGCTGAAATGATGGGACACCTGGATGGATGGAATCATCCTCTGACTAGCAGGGGAAAGGTCACATCATGCATTTAAAGCCATAGTTTCTCCCACAAAGAATCTTAGGAACTACAATTTCCAGCATCCTTTGGGGGAAGCCATGCATTTTAAATGTGCATTAAATGTACATAGTGTGGAATGTGGCATGTCTTCAGCAAGGGTCTTTCTCAGTAATGCAAAATGAGACCTTTTCATTTGGGATCTTACATATGAAAAGAAGAAGAAGTTTGTCCCTTCTTCTATATCCCTGGCTATAATTTAAAATGTTGGCCACTATTTTTCTTTTTTTAAAAAAGGTCAGTATTTACCTAAAAATTTTCTTTAAACAGTTAACATTTGAAAACAGGGTGCTCAGTTCCTCCTCTAAATGCCAACATTTAAACACTATCCAACTTTACAGAGCCAAGTTGTAACACTTTAGGCCTTATGTGTACAGAACTCTTTTGCCACAGTACTGGAGACAAGGACAGCAAGAAAAACTTTTCAGGCTTCCCCTGGAGGCAGGGTGGGGAGGTGGGGTTTACATTCACAAAGAGGACACTACACTTGAGGGGGGGGGGAAATCCCTGCAGCAAAGCAGCTTCAAAACAGACAGAAGTAATCCTAAGGGACCAGTACAATATTCACTTGTGCTACAGAAAGGATGGGAGATGGTCCCTATGCAGAAACTCCACTGGATGACCACAGAGAGTAGAAATGAATGCTGTATTTCTGGATGGAGTGATGCCATAGATAAAGCTTGAAGTTTCAATAACATATTCCTGTCTTCTTAAACAAAACAAAGCCCAGTGCTTAATCCACATTGCAACTGAACTATCAAAGCACCTTCCAGGGAACCTTGGGAATTGTGGGGTTCTCCCCCTTAAAGGTACTGAGAGAGTATAAGACCAAACCGTTGAACTGCCTCAGAGAACTGTGGTTCTCAGGATCCTTTATGAGATTCTTTATTGGAAGCAAATGACATGTGCCAGTCAAACTGGTATATGTTTGCAATGATACACAGCTGAAGGGGGAGGGGGAGGCTAAGCTTCCCCTTCTGTGCATTTCTACCCACACAGCAATACATGAAAATAGATGTGTAGCCAATCAGTGATAAGATCCTTATTCTCACAAATCAAAGATGAGATGATAAACATGGATTTTAGCTACACTGCTTTAATGGACAGAACCGAATTATTCTTCATACACCAAAAAATGCTCTGTACATAGGAAGCAGGTATCAAGAAGAATGGTTCCTAATTGGCTTTCCCCATGCCATGATAGTATTCATTATGCAACGAATCACATGATATCGTGCTGTAATCAATGCTTCCTGTTCTGACTCAGGTGTCTTGTGGGTAGGAAGCAATGGACTCAACATTTAGCTCAGCCCTACATTTTTTGCAAATCATAAAGAAAAATCACACTGCACATGCTCAGAACTAGATGAGCACCAGCAGGATGGTGACACTTTGTATGGGGATTCTTGCTTGTATACTGAATGAATTGTTGATGCAATCATGTGCAATTGATTGCTTTTTTTAAAAAAAAAGCCTAGTGTTGCAATGCATTCGTTCATGTGCATTACTTAAAGCAGGGATGCCGAGCCTGTGGACCCCCCTCCCAATATTGTTGGACTACAACTTCCATAATCCATTGTCACTGGCCCAGCATGCCAGGGCTGATGGGAATTGGAGTAGAACAACTTCTAGAGGGCCACAGCTTCCTCACCTGATTTAGATGGAGGAGAAAATAATGGGAAACAATGGAAGGTTGCAGCAAGAGCAAACGACAAATTCTGATATTAATTCTAGAAACTATGAACATTTGGAAGGCAGGAAAGTAGAATACTAGGCACAGCTGATCCACAGAAGATCCGATAAATTCATTTGTTTCAACCCACTTGGGAAAGTACCTACTTCTTTCTAGTGAGCGTTTTCTAGTAACTCTAAAGAGTGAACTGAAAGCATTGAAAACCAGCATGCACACGTGCCATTTGGTAAGGGAAAAGATACAGATGTATTACTACTTTCAGCTAGCAGAAGTTATAGAGGGCTATGAGGAAATGCAAAAGCAGAAACCTCTGGGTGCAGATGTGCTCAATCATCATGCCTTAATTATTCAATCCGATATAATCGGTTTAAGTATCACATCACATATCCACATGAGTTCTGACCATTTTCTTGGTACAAACTCATAAAAGAAAGGACGACTAAAGAGAAGAGTTGAGTTTTTGTCAAGTTAGCACTGGGCCACTTTAGTCTGAAAACACAGTTGTTCTGAAGACAAGATAGCATTATTCCTTAGAAAGGTATTAAACAAAAACACTCATGCTCAAAAACAAGTATGAATGTTTTTGAAACATCGTGCTTTGATTACTTCCATCATTTAGACTGCCCTCTAAACATGCTGAAATTTCTTATTTTGTCTACTGGCCTGCAGTGGTTAATTCCGCACTCTCTGCTGGGGTATTCATTGTCCCACTCGGTATTTCCTGGGGGGTTTGATGCAGCAGGTGATCGCGGCCCAACACTGTTCTGAAACTCAGATGACATATGTGAGAAGTCCTAAATGTGGAAAAACAGAGGAAAAGAAAATGTTATGAAGCAGGATATGGGCAAAACAGTCTGGCTTTACCTATAAATTCCAAACAGAGTCCCAGCTGAGCAAAGTGCTTAAATGTCTGGATAGCAATAGGTTCAAGAACTTAATTTAAATCAAGACCAAAGTGAAAATGTACAACAGGATGTTTATTCTCTAAAGAAATCAGCTGCTTTCTTTCTCTTCCTTGTTTTACAAGGTCATGTTTTGAGAAAAATTCATTCCATATTTATTGCCCATATTATGCACAATGACACATGCTTTTGCCTGCATCTATGTTTTTGTTTTGTTTCTTTGCAATCATAACCACTTTCCCCAAAAGAAATGTGTCTCTCACTGCTCTAAGGCATTAAAGTAGTTGAAGTTAAAGTAATGTGGTGAGGAGAATCTTTACAAGCACTGCTGCTTCATCCGATGACACATTTTTGACTACAAAAAGCTTGAGAGACAGTCTAATGAGAGATGCTGTTGCAGATCCTGGTGTATGATTTAATCATAATCAAATGAACAGCATCTATTAACTAGGAAAAGATGAGATCTGAACAAGGAATTCAAGCAACAAGGTTTACAAAAATTAAGCTTTATTTGGGCCAGTGATGCAAAATACTCCATTTCCAAGTTCACCTACTTTAGAGCTCTTCAACTGACTTTAATTAGTGTTAGTTCTACTTCACTATAATTATTTTGAAGCCGGTTTGAAGATTTTGATCTAAATTACTACGTTGCAAACTACCACAGTGATAAACCATGACAAAAATGTTCATATTAACAGATCACTTCTCACTCTCAATCCCCAAAAGAAAGCTAGGAGCATTATGCTATTATAATATTCAAAATATTGATAACCATGATGTGACATTTCAGAAGGAAGACTTTCAATAAAGCTATTTCTCCCCCTCCTCCCCAATTGACATCAACCAGGTGCAAATACAAGGCAGCTCAGAATCCAAGGAAAATACTAACTCTGAGTAGTTCAGGAACATGGAAGGTTCTGCTCATATAGGTCCATGTATCCAGGTACCTATATGACAGATGTCCAGAACACATAAACTATAGGGAAACTGCACTGCAGATTCACCTTTGAGCTCTAAATAATAAATGCACTTAATGAACAAACCCACGCACTTGAAAATGAGTGCCATAACTTTGAAATGCTTTTCAGTACAGTAAAAGGATTTCTGACTGCCGAAGTCTCCATTAGTTAGCACAGCAGAAGCAATGTTGAGCTTTTGCCACTGGTGCTTTGGGGTGCCTGGCTAATATATTGCTCTATTTTGGGGCAGTATATAGAAACCTCCCGCAACAGGGTGGTGCATTTTATTAGAGGATTCAAATTATTGCAACCCAGAAAGTAATGACAATTAATGACCTTTACGTGCCATTTGAAAAAGTAGACTTGGGTATGCCAACTTGATGTGATTCAGGAGGTTCGTGATGGGTAGCCCCTTTGAAGATCAGGGAAATTATGCTCTGGGATGTGTTTAAGCCTTTTCTCCAATGCCTTTCCCCCAATGTAAATCAGCCCACACTCACCAAAAATTGCTACTAGCTAAACAAGCGGAAAAGATAGCAAAAGATGCTATTCCTGCCTTTTACCTCTTTTGGAGCTAATAGCAGTTGGAGGAAGGGTAGCATTGATATGGGGGGAAAGGCATGGGGGGAAGGAAATGCTGAAACAGTGGCCTTGTTCACACATTATGGTAGATCATAGTTAATGGTTCATGATGAATATGTGTTATCTCACTATCTTTGCTCCTCCCATGGGAGAAACAAACCATGAACTTTGGCTTAGCGTCACATCCAAATCAGGGATCATGCAACCAAGGTTTATTCTAGGGGCTTGCTGACCACAGTTTGCTTGAGCAAAACAAAACCACAATTCTTGCCGGGGATCGTGGTTTGCTTTTCCAAAGCATTAACAAGGACAAACAAAGAAGAGCAGCAGATTTGTGATAAATTGTTAACTGCAAGGGTGAAGTAGGCCACTCTCTTCCAAAGCACAATTTCCCCAATCTTCAAAGCACCCCAGTGGGAGCTGCTGATTAGCAAAACAAATAGCCAAGGGACACCCCAATCATGGATCTTTTGAGCATCGTGTCTAGTTCAGCCACAAGTTCGCAAAACCCAGTTGTGCGGAATTCATGGTTAAGAATCGTAATTTAGGGCTCAAGCCACTCACCTGCTGGCCTGGTGGTGAAGAGTTCATTGGGGACTGTACCTGTAGTGCCATGGAAGGAGACAAGATGGGTTGCTGTGGGACCTGCTGCATGCTGAGGGACTGGTTGAGGATGGAGCTCTGTGGGTGGTGCAAAGACAGCTGCTGATGGAGAGGGGGGCTGATCTGGAAAGAAGGGGGTGGCGAGGCACTGATGCTGGGCAACATGGGTTTGGAATTGAGGTTCCTGGAGAGGCTGGGGTGAGGGTGTCCACGGTAGCTCTGCAGGTCTGCTGGGGACAAGAAGGAGCCCAAGCCAGGATAGGGTGATGAGGCCTGTGGTGGCATTGTATACAAGGGCTGTTTCGGTGGGATCATTTTTGAAGGTTGGTTGGTTTGGGCACTTTTTGTCTCCCCTTGGTCAGCTGAGCCCTGCAAAACGGTGGGAGGAGGAACCACACAAACACACAGAACAGATTGCAAATGAAGGACGAGCCACTGAAATTAAGTACATGCAACTTTGACATCTGAATAACCGAAAGGCACAGTTCTCCTCCCCCTTTAAACTTTGCCCCTCCTATCAGAAAGGAAACCTAAGAACAATGATTTAACACGTATTTCCTGTGCTTGAAGTTCAATAACAGCTGGCCTAAATAAATAAATAAATAAAAATCACAATGGAAATCAATATGGCATGGAGCAGTGGCACATGTCATGCATGCAGAAGGTCCCAGGACCAATCCTTAGCCACTCTACTCTACTTGAAGGATTCCCGAGACCCCCTAAACTAGCAACTGCCAGTCAGAGTAGCCAATAGTGCCCAGGATGGACAAATCTAAGGCTGCTTATTAAATTAAGCTGCACTATCGACTCGTCAGTTGTTTTTACAATTATTGCCTTTTTCAAATTCACAACAATCACCATGGTGCTGCTGATTGATTAGTTGCAAAATGGGCAGCAGCATCTCAGTGGCCACCCAGTAAGTTCATGATGCATTGGAGAGATGAAATGAGGTCAAAACTTTTTTTAAAAAAAAAACCACACACAACACTTTCTACTGAACTACAGTGGCTTCAGAGTTGAAAAATACAGGGCAGGGGGGAGGTATCTGGGCAGTGATGGAGATGGAATAAAATGAAATAGAGGAGAATATAGCAATTTCTAATTCTGGTGGCCTCAGCATCTAAGTAACTAATGAAGGTGCCCCAGTCCCAAACTGAAGGATTGTTGGTGTCTGCTATCTTCTGTGCCACCTGCTCCACTCTGTGCAGGGATTTTCTAACATTAAAAAGTTACTTATTTATCTATCTAAAGCAATAGACAAGATTTTAAGGCATTTGCCAGCAAAGATAATTGGGTGATGGTGGGTTTTTTTTTTTTTGCTCTCTCTCTCTCTCAAAGTCCTCATTCCAGATTTATTTAAATATGAAAGTCACCTTTTAAAACTCTTTTTTTTTAAAAAAGCCCACAACAGTTATTATTGCTGCTTTGCTAAATGCGGCGAGATACTGCACCAATGAATTATATGCAGCATGAGCAGAATACCAATATCAAAATATCCAACCTTAAATACATTCAGCGCAGTTATGAATCTTTTTAAACACTTAAACCAATGAAAGGGACTCGGATTATTTCCTTTTTGACCTTTTTGCCACAGCTCTTAACCTTCAAGCATGGCTCTGTTAACTCCCCAGGCAACGTTCCTCAGTGCTCACTCCACAGCATGAAGTACATGTTTACCCCTATTTTAATTATACTGAAATTAAAATTATTTAATTTTTTTAAAGGGAAAAAGTAAAAGGGGAAATGTAATTCCGCACAATTTTAACTCACTTTAAAATTGCAGCCTTAGCTTGGCTGCTTGTATACTACTGATGCTGGGAGCTCTCCGTGGTTCTGAAGCGCTGTGCCTACTGCATAGGGGAAGAGTGGCGGCTCAGCAGTAGGACACATGCTTTGCAGGCAGAAGGTCTTGGGTTCAATACCTGGTTGAAAGAGACTCCTGTCTGAAACCCTGGAGAGCTGCTGCCAGTCAGTGCAGACTGTTCCGAGCTAGATGGGCCAATGGCCTCACTCAGTACAAGGTGGCTTCCTATGTTCTTGTTGAAGTAGGTTGGCTACCCATTCAGTTCTCTCCCTCACAACTTCAGCCAGGAGTGCCAACAGGGTTTTCTGGGCCCAGTACCCATGTATGTGGAATGGGCTTTCTGACACACATGCAAAAGTGTACAAGGATTTGCTCCGTGTCATAGGCAACTTTATGTCCTCTTCTGCAGGTGGAGTGGAGGGTATGGAAATAAATCAGTGGCCACACACAGAAACCATCTCTGTTTTTAAGCAGAGATTGGATGACCATTTGTCATGAATGCATTAGTTGAGATTCCTGCATTGCAAGACTAGATGACCCTAGGGATTCTATGTGTGTAGTGCATGAGTGAGGGGGTGGAATGAAAAGTTCTGGCTCTGCTCACTTTTGCTGACACCCACTTTCATTCTGGACCCATCCATTGCTGACATGCAGCTCCTGGAGGCTTGACCATGAGGACGAAAAAAGTCCTTTGTCCCAATATATATCTGTTATTCAAAGAACATGGTGACAGTGGCCATTGAAGGAATACCTATGGATTACCAGCACAGATTTTTTTTAATTTTAAAAAATAATTATTGTATCTCAGTGTCTCCTTTGTTCTAGCAGATAATAATTCTTATTTTCCTATTCCCATTGCCACCTAATCAGGCACACCATTACGAGTTATTGCTCCATCAGATGCTCTTTCTCATATTGCTATAATGCATCTATGTGACATCAGGTAGCGATAATTGTTGGCTCTGGCGCAGAATACTACTTCAGCACAGAAATGCTTCCATTACTATGGACAAGAAAAACAACCGCAAGGCAAATGAGCCACACTGTATACACGGCAACAGCCACCTACTGGATATATTCAGAAATACAAACATATTTACAGAATAAACCTGCCAGTCTTAGCCCTTCAAGGCCCACTCCCCAATTTCACTCAACTCTTTCCTTTGACACTCCATTTAACAGTATATTCTTCTTCTAAATAAATTTATATAAAATTCTAGCTACTTTTGCTCTGCTATGTCATTCATCAAAAGCCAGTGCCTAGTTTCCTTCCCTCTCTACAGTAGCAGGCCTAGTTCCCCTCTTTTCTTCCTCACATCCAGATCCTATTCCTTTGAACAGCAGCAAATGTTCCATGGGCTCTCAGAGGCAGTGTTTCGCTCTCCCTGCCAAGCCCATGTTTTGGGATAGAAGGCACTCCTAACCTCTAATCCTTTTAAATTTGAAAAATGAAGTCCTCCACTCAGTATATCAGATACTGAGAATTCACAACCTGCAGGTAGTACAAAATAATATGAAGCATATGTTAGGAAGGAGGGGCCAGTATGGCTTGCAAATTCTTTCAGGGCTTGAGGCAACAACAGAGGTCCATGCTTGCCAGCTTCAAATGACCTTAATGATCACATGAACAATTTTACTATCATGATTGTAAGTGCACAAATGAACTGACAACCATGTACAAATATATTTGATCCAAGATGTCAATCACATCTGTACGTTGATTGATCCCTTCTCCATCTTTGTTTCCTTAGAGGTAGGATCCTGCCCAACCTATTTTAACAAAACAACTATTCAGCATATATTTCCCACTGCTATGCCCTGGATCTAATGGAAGTCAACCTAGTGTACCATTCTCTTTTTAACAGTAGGCAAGCAGATGCCGCTCAAAGATACTGGCTGCATTTGGATGTCAGGTAAAGACTGAGTCAGAGCTTTTCAAACTGTGTGTTGCGACACATTAGTGTGTCGGCTGCAGTGTGTAGATGTGTCACGTGAATGCTCCCCGCACTCCTCCCAGGGCTGGAAAGGGGCTAGTTTATGCTCTGGTTTGCTAGTAAAATTGAATTACTGTGCTGTACGAAAAGATTCATGTCTAAAAGATGTGTCACCAACATGAAGAGTTGGGAAAGCTCTGGACTTTCCAAAGACCTATAGCGAGCATTGGGCTCACACACTCCCTCCATCACCCTAGCATGGCCACAAGGAGGAGATAGTACACTTTTGATTGCAACTAACCACAGTTTAGCACGCTGTCCACAAAATAAACTGTAACTAAATATAACTAGTTGAAAAACAAGCTTCATAAACTTGATTGGTTGAAGTTTAGGATTGACCACAGTTTGTTGGGTTTGGAAGACATAGCAAGCTGCAGTTAATGTACTGCAGTTAATGTTCCTCGTGGAACAGAGAGCAAGTGGGCTGGAGTCTCTTCTTCTACAACCTACTGGTTTATTTTGTTTACCTTCTGGCACACCCCAACTGAAGCTGTCTCTCCCTTTGCATCACCTGCTACTACCACTCTTGAATCTAACAAAAACACCAACATTCTACAATGTAACACAATATATAAATTGACAGTGATGGGATTTTGATGATGATGATGATGATGTTGTTGTTGTTGTTGTTGTTGTTATTCTTATTATATTTATATAATAGACTGTCTAGCCAGAGTGGTGCATGCTCTAGTTATCTCCCGCTTAGACTACTGCAATGCGCTCTACGTGGGGCTACCTTTGAAGGTGACTCGGAAACTACAACTAATCCAGAATGCGGCAGCTAGACTGGTGACTGGGAGCGGCCGCCGAGACCACATAACACCGGTCTTGAAAGATCTACATTGGCTCCCAGTACGTTTCCGAGCACAATTCAAAGTGTTGGTGCTGACCTTTAAAGCCCTAAATGGCCTCGGTCCAGTATACCTGAAGGAGCATCTCCACCTCCATCATTCTGCCCGGACACTGAGGTCCAGCACCGAGGGCCTTCTGGCGGTTCCCTCGTTGCGAGAAGCCAAGTTGCAGGGAACTAGGCAGAGGGCCTTCTCGGTGGTGGCGCCTGCCCTGTGGAACGCCCTCCCAACAGATGTCAAAAAGGAAAACAACTACCAGACTTTTAGAAGACATCTGAAGGCAGCCCTGTTCAGGGAGGCTTTTAATGTTTAATAGATTATTGTGTTTTATTCTTCTGTTGGAAGCCGCCCAGAGTGGCTGGGGAGACCCGGCCAGATGGGCGGGGTATAAATAATAAATTGTGTTATTGTTGTTGTTGTTATTGTTATTGTTATTGTTATTGTTATTGTTATTATTATTATATTTATTTAATGCAGAATTCTCTGGGCCCTAGTCACCAGGGCAGATCCTCTGCTGCTGCAAATAAGTCTTGAAGGGGTAAATATGTATATCCAGCACATATCAGCTGCATGCAAAGTTCACAAAACCTGCCCTTGGCTCTTCCAGGCCATAATGGTGCTTACAAAGAACTGACAGCTTTGCAAAGAACACGAAACCTCCAGTATGGTTTGACTGTGGACAAAACCACCTAATGAAAGTTATGTTTTGTCTTGCTTTAAGGGGTTTGGGATCGCTCTGCAGATGATCCAATCTGTCTTTGATTATGTGGGTAAACAAGTATTAACCCAGACCTTCAAATCAAAGTTATGACTCTGGTGACAGCAGGGGGTAATCCCAGAAGTCCAGACTCTAAACACTGCAATATACTACAGTAAACCAGGTGTTGTTTTTTTTGTTTCTGTTTTTTTGTAAGAGGGGGAGGCTGGCATCCTTACAATGTAATCCTTGATCCATGCCACAAAGTATTTCGTTTTGCTCTTGCAGAAGGTAGTTAACACTGAAATCAGTTTTGATAGCACGGTTACAGTGCATTTCTTATAAACTTGCTCCTCCCCAGAGACTTCCACGAGTTGCAACTAATTTATCATTGCCACATCCATAGCGATTCACATATGAAACATAGTCTGGTTACCTTGGAAACCAAGCTGGCCCGGTAGGCTGCCAGAGCTTTTAGATACTCCTTCTTTGCTGCTTCGGTTTTCCTTTTATATGCCTGAAAATCCCAAGAAAAGAATATTAATTAAACAAACAGAATAGGATGGTACTTTTCTGACTGTGCTGTGGACTTACTCCTTGCATATTCCTGAAGGGGACTATGGCCTGCTTTAATTTGTTACAAGAAGAGACCTCATGTATGGCTGATGTGAAACTGCCGTTGGTCTGCAATTTCCAAAGACAGGATGCAGGCCTAATCAAAACCACCATATCTAAACAATTAAAAAGAACCTGGAATCAAGAAATGGTACCTGGTCCATTATAGATTGTGCTATCTTGTATTTCATCTGAAGAAGTGTGCATGCACACGAAAGCTCATACCAAAATATAAACTTAGTTGGTCTTTAAGGTGCTACTGAAGGAATTTTTTTATTTTGCTTCGACTCAGACCAACACGGCTACCTACCTGTAACTTGTATTTCATCTGTATGCTTCCGCAGTACATGAGATAGCTTAACTAGTTGTCTGAAGTGGTCAAGATTCTGGGTCTTGTTCAAAGTGTAAAAAAAATTATGGTCTGAAATGGTTACTGAAAGAACCATCTCCTGTAAGTCTAACTGCATGGTGCAGTCATCCTTCCCTGTATCCAATCCGCAACAGGTGGGTAGGTAAGTGGGGCAGGGCCTTCTTGATGGTGGCACCTGGGTTCTGGAAGACCCTATCCAACAAAACTCCAGGAAATCCAGTTGTCCCACAATCTCCCTGCCTTCTGTAGGAAGGTAAAAATGCTCTTTGCTATAACTTTTTGTTTACATTAGATGAGTTTGTTGTTGTTGATGTTAGAATTTCTTTATTCCTTCCTGTATTGTTTTACTGCTTAGTTGGTTTTTACATTGTTTGAGTCATCCTGGGGCAGTATACAACATTTTAAGGGACAGGATTCTCTGTGTAGCAACCATGATATTCATAGTACTTGTCCTTCTGGTGTTTTCGAGGTAAGAAAATCTATGGTGATAAGATAGATTCCTTAAAATACATAGCCTTGCGTTTCATATGTCATGATGGCACTCAATTGACAGATAGAACGCCCACCTCATCCAGGACTTGGATTTATAGGCTTGGAGGCTGACAAGCTAGAAATCTCTGAGTGTGAACTTTTTGAATGTTTCTTTTTCAAACAGAAAAAGCCATCACAAAAATGAGCTATACTGCTGCATGTTGGCAATGATATGAACCCACTTCATTTGCCCTGAAATCAACCAGATTTCTAGATGAGTTCCTAGAGAAGTGAAGAAGTAAACTTAACTTTGTATAGTATGACAAACCATAATGTTATGTATCATTACCATTTCTGTAACTAGAACTGGTATGAATTTCTGTTTAAGCTCATAACCAATAAGGACCAGATGAGTTTCAATGTGAATGAAACATGAGCTCAACTTACTGCCTACACTTAAGTCAGATCTGCTTAAATAAATGGGACTAAATTATGTCACGTTTATTTCAATGGGTCTACTCTAAGTGTGACTAAGCTTAGATCCAAATCGTTTCGTTTTGAACAATTGTTAGCTGCCTAATCCAAAATCAGATACTTGTGATGTCAAATGCTGTACAGCATAACTACCAAGAGAGGAGTCCAATGAAAATTTGTCTATTATCATTGGATAGCAACCCAATGTTAATATTCATTCTGGGAAACCAGACTAAAAAAACAACCACATCTCCTCCAGCTGTCCTCATCTTATTAGAACATCTCAGCAATTGGGATGTTTTCATTTGCATAAAAATTACATGAGATAAAAACTAGATTTAGGCCATTTATATGTAGCTGAAATGAAGGTTTCCAAACTTCTTAACAAGAAAAAAACTGCTTTGTGGTTAACAAGTGAAGCCAATTTGAGCTTCAAAAACCCACCCCAATTTCTTCAGAAGACTCCCAAGAGGATATCAGGTTTGTCAGTGAATAAATTTCCTACTTTTAAAAATTTACTTTAGTTACACTCAGACAGATTTAGCTCCAGGGAGAAGTTGCAGTTTTTTGTAGATAATGATCCTGTTTCTCAAGGTAAAATGTGAGAAGTAGCAGCTTAACCAACATTTGATCTTCATAATCTTAAATTGAATTGATGTTCATATGCAGCAAACTCTTAAATCCAGGACAAACAGGTATATGAAATGATAGTGAGGAATGTATTAATCAGATTAATCATGCATTTCATTGGGTTCCATGTGCAGTTGCTTCTGGAGAACATTCTCTCTCCCAGTGTAGATAATCTTATGACTGTTCAAACATAACAGGGAAAGACAACAAGAGCAGGGGAATGAATCTTGAACTCCACTGTCCTAAATTGAAGCCATTTGCTCATGTCCCAAATGTTGAAGGAGTAGCGAAACTGACAAGATCTGATCTCCCACAGCTTCCGGTTTATTTATTTATTTATGGAATTTATACACCACTCTATACCCTATACTCTCAGGGCAGTTCAGTTTCACACAAAAGGGGATAGCCTTACTGTAGAGCATGGGGAACCTAAGGAGACCATTAAAAACAACAAAATAGGTTTGGTGTATAATGCTGAAGCATACTCAAGAAGCATAATGCACTGCCAAAAAGATATTTTTTTAAAGTAAATTTAGAAAATATTAAGCAGAAAGGAACTGGTGTGGGGAACAGACAACTTCAACTTTTGTCTTTTCTTTTCAAAGGGCTACATGAGCCACTCATATGGATAGGATACTTATTTTCATGTACAAATCCTTCCTCCAAAGCCCTTTAAAGCTCTCAGGGCAAGGAAGGCTAGCATGTTATTAATCTTGGTCAATATAAGTGCAGACACTAAACTATGCAAATATCTATAGAAGAAGCATCGTTGCGCATCTGCAAGTCAGATTTGGATTTTCAAGGGTACAGCTCAAACCACAAAGGGCTGGTGTAGTTTCTCGATATACGTCCAACCTGGAGCAGTCATGTAGATGCAGCTACATAGAGAAAGTAACTCCTGATTTTCCTGCACAAGGTACAATACCACCAGCAAATGATATTTCTTCCACCCAGAAGTGTGTGTATGTCTGTTGAGGGTGACAGGTAGAGGCTGAAAGTATATTGAGAGCCAGGGATGAAAGAGACAATACAAAAATCTTCACTGTTAAAGAATGATCATTTTACTTATTGATTTTTTGTAGCGGGTTGATAGCATATTACTGCCAAAATCACATTTTCAACTCATAATCATTCATGTTGGCCTTACAAGAATGTTATGCAATTAACTGTTCACTGCTGTAATGAGCTGCAGAATATCAACTGTTCAGAGACAAAAATTATGATATTTGGTTACTGAAGGATGAAATATTAACAGCCAGCCAATTCAGCAGTTATCAGCCTTCCCTTACCTAAGAGTAGGGCTGTGCACAGACTTCTTGATCTGTGGCCCCAGGAACAGGCCACTGTGTTCTGTGACGAAAACCTGGGGGCCGACCGCCCTACCCCACATCCATCCTCAAAGCAATTTAGGGGTAGGGCTAAGGCTTCTTAAAACCCTGTTCTCAACATATGATTGGGAGGCTGGGGTGGAGAGAGATGCTGTGTCCTTGCCACCCCCTTCCTGACGGAGGAGTGGGTTGGTAAGCAGAAAGATTCAGCCTTGCAGGATTCTACCCCATTGTGAAGGGCTTCATTGCAGGTTGGCAAGGAACAGCAACTGGCAGATCAAATCGTTTTGCTAATCAGCTGGGGTGGAAAGATGGAGAAGTCTTGTGGGAAGGAGAGGCTGGCTGAGAAAAGCATCCATTCCCCTCTCCCACGAAGATGCAGCTGCCTAGTAGGTCTCTCCCTTTCGTGATTTCTCCTCCCTGCCCCATGCCTGCTTTTTCTTTTCCCATCAAGCCCCCTCCCCTTCAAGCTTTGCATCAATCTCAGAAGCCTAATGAGCCATGTTGACCTGGGGGTCTCTCAACCTGACTCGACCAATGCCCTGATTTCCTGAATCAACCTTATTTGATTTGGACCTTGGATGAATCTGATGCACAGCCCTATCTGGGAGTCCTCTTTTCTTCTTCAAGAAAACAGGAAGTGGGAGGGCGACATTTGTGTTCCATACAGTCAAATAAATTGCCAGTGATATGTTGCCCTTGCAAACGCCTTCTTTAAAACATATAGAGCACAATCCCTAGTTCAGGCAGAATATGGAGCTCAACTCTATCCAAATGAATGAAGATCCCATGGAATATTTCTTTAAAGCATAGCTTTCTCTAAAATTATTTGTTTATCTGCTCAGTGCTGAGACCGAACTAATCAAGACTGGCAAAGGGAAAGTATGAAATTGCTGGAATTTTCTGTTCCATAAAATTAATATGCCTTTTGCTCTATTCATGCTTTTCTTGTGTGCAGGGGAATTGTGCAGTCACTGTAAAGTGAGGCCAACTGTTTAGCCTCATTCCCCAAGACACATCCCTGTCCTGAAATAAGCACGCCATGTGCATGGTTGTCAGCAAGGTGTCCCAATTGCATGTAATCCCTACCCATGAACAGGAGCTTGTGCATTTCACTTCCTTTACAGTCATTTGTGAGCCGCTCGCCATTTTTTCCAGGAAGTGGCTGCAAAGTCAGGGACATGGCTGCCTTGCAGGCACTAAAGGAATGTATGACTAGAACTTTTGTCAAAATAGTATCAGCAAAAATATATGTTTTAATACTCAACCAGCAGCACCAAACTGGGCTTGTAAAACTGAAGCCCTGATCCACAGATCTACTGAAAGACATGCATTTTGTTTCGGATATAAATAAAGTTTCTGTAATCTGTGTCCATCTGTAAAGTAAAAATAGAGCTATGAGTCATAAACCTGCCATGGAAGGTGATATGGTTTTAGCTACTAATTTTAGACCTTATAACTACATCCAGGCTGCTCTTAGCAGCTGAATTATATTTGGGATTCTGACCACATTCTCCTTGGGCTAATTCTCATGACTGCCCATGGTGAGGCTGGCTCCTCTTGCAAATGTGGAAGGTTACCGTGTGTGTGCACAAGTCAGTCGTGAACACTCTGCACACACTGATTTTTGGCATGCCACTGGGAGTCTTCCACAAGTCACACTATCAGCAGCATACGTAGTCACTGGCATGTGGTACCATTGGCTTTAAGCACCAGCTCCCATCCGAGAGGGATGCCCTTCCTGTCTCCGTTTAAAAATTTCACTCAAGTAATATAAAACTCTTTTGTTTGACAAACGAGGCCTTTGGGCCTTAAGCTTCAATTGACAATTTTTTGATTAAAGTCCTGAACTATTGATCCTTGTGCACAATTACTTACACACACACACACACACTGACCCCATGCTAGATTGCAAAAAGGGAGAAAGGCAGGGCTAGATTCAGTCCCCACTCTATCCCTCAAAAGGTGGGTGGCACTGTTAGAATTAACCGTGCAGACCATCTGTTAAGGGATATTGGTGCGGCCCCAATATATCAAGGATCACTGCTCTGGGATTTCTATTACGTGCAGATTACCTGGACTGGACTGGAACTTAATGCTATAAATATAAGCTAATTGGTGGAGCTAGCAACAAGCAAAAGCTCAGTTCTCTTGAAGGGCTTCATCTCACTCCAGGATACACAAGCACTCCTGTTCCCTCCTTCCTCCCACCAGTCTGATGGAACTTACTGAATGTGTGTTGTTGTTGTTTTCTTTTAATTGGTATTGAAGTCTACAAGACACTCTGCCTTCGCATTTTACTCCTATCAACCATAATCACATGTTTGTGAGCAGGTGAATCTGACCATGCTAACCATGAACAGCCCCTCAATATGAGTGTCACTATGAACTTCAATATATCTTTTAAACCGCACCCCACAATTCTGACAGGCCTTTTTCTTAATACTGTTTTGACTCTTCCTTTGGTATGTAACTGTAGTAGAGAATAAAAGGGGGAATGCACAATAATTCACTGTGGGCTGTGCATATATGTTCTCAGTAAAAGATTGCAACTGGGCCAGCATACTCCACCTATCACAAAAAATAAAATAGAAATGTTTGTGTGTGCACACACGTGTACACACACACACACACACACACACACACACACGGTATGCTCTCAAATGCATACAAATGTCATGCACAAACCTGAAGACACAGTATGCATTACATACAAACACATGCGCAACTTGTGAAGGGGCAGGGGAGGAGGGGGTATGTTTACCCTCCCACCCCTTTTTTGCACGTGTGTACGTACCTCCCACTTTCCCTCCTACCATCCCTTCTTAATCTATCTGGCAACTAATAGCAAGAATTATAGGTAAGGAGGAGGTTGGCAGGCTTTCTATGACAAGCACAGCTTCCAGCAATCACCTCAAAGGTGGGGAAGGCATCCGCTGAGCATCTGCTCAGCCCATTCCAACCTCCCACTGCTAGTCTTTGGCAAGTGCTGCGTGGGCATCAACTACGAGGCTGGCTTGATCCCTCATTATTTTTCTGCAAGTTAAGGGGGGAACTCAACTATAGATAGAAACCTTCTCCAGTTTCTGTTCTTTGTTGTCCAAATGGATACAGGTTCTGCATTTCAAACCATTAAAAGATTGCCTTCTGTTCCAATAGAACATGCTTTTTGTTTATAACGCTGCAAAATATCCACTTTCCAGGATCCTCAAAAGGGCACACTCATTGTGGTTTTGTGGTACACTGATTTAAATGTAATTGATTGAGAGCCAGATGGTTAGTTCAAACTGGAATACCACGAGTCTCCGCAGTACGAAAATGATTCAACATGCAGCACATAGTTTAGATTTTACCATGCCCTGTGACGGGGTGAGCTCCCGTTGCTTGGTCCCAGCTCCTGCCAACCTAGCAGTTCGAAAGCACGTCAAAATGCAAGTAGATAAATAGGAACCGCTACAGCGGGAAGGTAAACGGCGTTTCCATGTGCTGCTCTGGTTTGCCAGAAGCGGTTTTGTCATGCTGGCCACATGATCTGGAAGCTATACGCCGGCTCCCTCGGCCAATAATGCGAGATGAGCGCGCAACCCCAGAGTCGGTCACAACTGGACCTAATGGTCAGGGGTCCCTTTACCTTTACCTAATGAAGAAAATGTTGAACGTTGTCCAGAGGACCTATATTTAAGGCTTGGAATGAATCAGTTAAGAGCTGGAACACAAGATTCTGCAGGGGACCTTGTCCCCTTTCTGCTTTCCCCCTTCCTGCTCCACCTGCTGAGAACACAAAAAGAGGTGGAGGGTGTAACTGGAGATCAAAAAGCCAGTTGGGTGGGATTTTTCCCACAACAGGCCCACCACCTTTGGCAGTTAAAGAATAACAAAAGCAATAATAACTGTTGACAATATAGCAATGAATATTCCTGTTCCTCCTCTAAGAGTTAACCTTCCATGCTTCTTTTTTGATTACACAATGCATAAGACAGTTTTGTCACTTCCGATCATTTCATTCCCGCCCCCACCCCCCGATTTGGTAGATAAAAGTGAAATTTCCTTTCAAAGTCAAACTAAACCCCAGACAATTGAAAGTTCTATTGCCTTCCTCTCTATAAATATTAGAATTGCTCATTCTAACAATTATTATTGTTATTGCTTATTGCTTATATTGTTATTCCTATCATTTTAACCCTTTATGCTATTATAATCTCGCCCTTGCATTGCAGACAGATCTGGTAATTTGCTTATTTGACTTCTGTATATGAAAGCATAGTATCTACCTGTGTGCCCTTTTAAAACAACTGTGCTGACAGACAAACTTTCACTTGCAGAAAGACTTATTTGCTTTTCATGTGTTAACATGATTTACCTGTGGCCCTGTTTAGAAACTGTACTTACTGTGGCATCTTATTGACTCTAATAATGAGAAGTGTGTGGCTAAAACCCCACTTGACACCCCAAAAATACAGAGCAAAATTTGAACAGCACTTCCTACCAGGGCTGCTTAAAAACCATCCCTGTTAAAAGAGCTTTGCAAGGAGATTCATTTAAATACTGACTGAACTAGCCTTCTTTCTAATTTAATCATCTATTCCCCCAAAGATATTAATTCCAGACATTTATGAGATTTAAAGATATTTTTTTAAAAAAAAAAATATTCTGCATGTTTCCCCAGATAATCTGCCATGCCTGTGGGTTTATTTTTCTATTCGTCATCTGGAGCATTCATTAGTCATTAAAGGACTGGGTGGGTGTTGGGAAGGAGCAAATATGTTACTGATTATTGGGAGGAGGGAGAAATCAGAGTTGATGGAAGCATATGTCAGAGTCACAATCCTGCCGCCTCTGTATCTAAGCAAAGCAACTAGTAATTGTGCCATAATGAAATGTTCCGTTTTGATAACCAGTTAATTAGACAAGACAATTATTCCAAACCCTGCTGACGCCCACAGAACCGCTCTATGTCAAGCGCACATGCTGAACGACAGGAGTAGCTGTTATCGGTAAACTTTGGATTCCAGCCTGCTTGTTTCAAATAGAGCAATGCTGTATAGTGTAACTAATGAATGCTAAGGAAACTGGGCTTCTCACGTTAAAATTCTCCTCCTGTATCACATCATATGTAACTGTTTTAGTAGTGCTGTAAAAAACTGCCAGCACATTTGAAAAGCTAAACTGGATCTGGTACGGTTTCAAATTGAATAGGGGATGGAGTTTCCTGCATTGCAGGGGGCTGGACTAGATGACTTTTGGGGGTACCTTCCAACTCTATAATTTTATGATTCTAATATGCTATTCCTATATTTTAAATAGTTCTGGAATGCCTCATGGCAAGTGAGACATTCATGAAATAAATAAAAGTGACTCTCCTCTTTAACCTCATCGTGGCAGAGTACCACACACAGTGGTGGAGATACTGCAGGAACCAGAGATGCTGAATGAGCAAGTAAATTTTCATACACTTCCCCTTCTAGCATTTTGCACACAAGCGACAATTCAGAACCTTAGTTTGTTCCAAGAGAGAAAGGAGGATCAAACTGAAGAGGAAGTAAGGTAAAGGTAAAGGGACCCCTGACCATTAGGTCTAGTCGCAGACGACTCTGGGGCTGCAGCGCTTATCTCACTTACTGGCCGAGGGAGCCGGCATACAGCTTCCAGTTCATGTGGCCAGCATGACCAAGCCCAGTGATGGGCAACCTTTTGAGCTTGGTGTGTCAATATTTGCCAAAAAATCGAGCATAACTTGGGTGGTGTGTCACTTTGAGAAAAAAACCATAGTTTTGCGATATTTATAGTTTAAATAACAAAAATGTATAATTGTAATATATAACTGTATTTAATAAACCAAAAACTAATTAATTAACCTAACCAAACCAAAAACCCCTTATTTATCACAAAGTGCCCAGAGTTGTTGGGCTTTTTGGGGGGGAGCTGCTGACCAAAGTTTTGGAGGGTTTTTTGGGGGGTGCAAAAGTTGCTTTGCTTTTTGGGGGGGATGCCCCAAAGCTGCTGTGCTGGGGGGGGGAAGAGAACAGAAATAAATGACGAATAATACATTCGCTGAAACTAACACGCAGCACCGACATAGTCTGCCAAAGCGCCAAAAAACCCAGCACAGAATGGGTTAAAAAACAAATGCTGTTACACCCAATCATAGTCTGCCAAAGCGCCAGAAAAAACAGCACAGAAAGGGTTAAAAACCAATCTCTGGCTACCAGCAGCAGCAACAACAAAAAAGAATCTGCGTTTTAACAGTGGAGACAAACTGTAGGAGAAGCGGGAGAACAAATGGGGGGGGGAAACAACAACAGCGTGAATGGGCCGATGGGGCGCGTGCCAGCAGTGAGGGCTCTGCGTGTCGCGTCTGACACGCGTGTCATAGGTTCGCCATCACTGACCAAGCCGCTTCTGGTGAACTAGAGCAGCGCATGGAAACACCGTTTACCTTCCCGCCAGTTTGATGTTTGTAGTTTGTAGTTTGATGTGCTTTCAAATTGCTAGGTTGGCAGGAGCAGGGACCGAGCAACAGGAGCTCACCCAGTCGCGGGGATTCGAACCGCCGACCTTCTGATTGACAAGCCCTAGGCTCAGTGGTTTAACCCAGAGCGCCACCCGCGTCCCATGAAGAGGAGCATTTAATTATCCTTACAGATATTCAAAGAAGAGTGAACTCAAGAACAGTTCATGTGACTGTTGAACAAAGCAGAAGCTCTTCCACCTCTAAGTAGAAGTCAAAAGAAGTGCGGTGGATCCTTAGAGACTAACTGTTCAATTGCGAATTTAGCTTTTACAGGCAATTGCTAATCACAATTAACATTTGTATCATCCCATTAATGCAAATAGTGCACTTGGACAACAGGATTCCCCTCTATTCCTTCCCCCTGCCCGTGTACTCCCTAAACCTGTTCTGGCTCTCTCTCCCCCCCCCCCCCAAGCCTCAGGAGCAGATTTGGGGAGGGCTGCAGAACATGCACAGGAAAAGCAGGAGGAGTCCAATTGCACAAGTGGAAATCTTTGCATGGATGGGACAGTTACTTAGCCCTACACTGGATACAAGCCCCAGTCTCTTAGCCGTGACGCTATAACATGCATGATGTAGGATTCATAGAGGTATGCTCTTTCTGCTAACATGCATATTCCTCTGGAGTTTGTCTACACAGAAAACTGAGGCGCACTCTGGGTTCTCGCTGGCAGAAGTGTTCATAAGGGAGTCATTCAAGTCTAAACAGTACAGGAGCGAAGTGCTTACTTAGATGTACCCTGTTAAGTTTATATACGGTATGAACACAACAACAAACAATCAGACAGGGGGTTCAACCAGCCCAAAATGAGAGACTGAATCTGGGGTCTTCACCATGTAAAGCACACATTCGACCACTGAGCTGCAGGCCTTGCCCTAAAGGGAAATAGGAAATCACCTTATAACCGCGTCAGATTATTTGTCCAGCTAGCTCAGTATTGGATTTTTTTGATTGGCAGAAACTCTCTAGGGTTTCAGGCAGAAGTATTTCGTATCACTTGCTACCTGACCCTTTTATTAACTAGAGATACCAGGTGTTGAACTTTCTGGGTCCTGAGTTACGGTGCTTCCCTGAATGTGAGTAATGGGCTCTTGTGTAAGTTTTAAGCAGTGGTTTCAGAGGGGACCATTTTCCAGCTCTACCTACAGATGCCCAGGACTGAGAGTGGGATCTTCTACATCCACAGCATGCTGTACAGTGTATACCATTGGGTTATGGACTTTTTCAGTAGCAATGGCCATATCTGTTGCAGCAATAGGGGAAACCTATCAAGAAAAGCAGTATCAGCATAATTAAATGGCCTTGCAATGCTCCAGGCTACTTCAAGCTAGAAGTAATAAATTTGAGGCTTGCAAATGTAAAAATGAGTGGTATCTTGTAAATGGGAACCACTCTGAAGTTATCATTTAAATAAAACTAGCTGTCAGTAAGCATACCTAAAGGCACTACTGCAGAATGTGGTGATTGACAAGATACGCAGAACGGTTTTAGGATATTTCTGGGATAAGCCCAGTAGTACCAGAGCCTTGGGAGAAGTAGTCTGGAATTGAATGGATGAGTGCTGTCACAACTTGCAAACAATACTTTTCAATCAGCTATTATACAGTAATGGAAGAAACACTTTTAAAAAAGTAATAAATGTGCAAGCATTTCTCTTAGGTATCTTCCCCCAATAATTTCCCATTTGAGATGCAATGGGAAAAACACCTGCCTGTTTAGTTCCCATTTATAGAACTTTGCATTCTCCATGGCTGCATTTATAATGGGACAAACTATAGGTCTTGAATAACAAGCAGAGAGCAGAGGGGCAGGGTGGAAATACAGTGCCTTTGAATGAAACCTTTGGGACAGAGAAGAGGAACTTGTGGTTCTCCAGATGTTGTTGGACTGCAACTTACATCATCCCCAACCATTGTGCTGGCTGGGGCTGATGGGGGTTGAAGTCCAACAACATCTGGAGAGCCACAGCCCTCCACTTTGCATACTCCATTACTCCCTTGTGCATCTATCCATTGATGGTGTCCTTTCAACCCTATATGACATATGCATAGGGACCCAGGTGGAGCTGTGGGTTAAACCACAGAGCCTAGGGCTTGCTGATCAGAAGGTCGGCGGTTCGAATCCCTGCAACGGGGTGAGCTCCTGTTGTTCGGTCCCAGTTCCTGCCCACCTAGCAGTTCGAAAGCACATCAAAGTGCAAGTAGATAAATAGGGACCGCTCCGGCAGGAAGGTAAACGGCGTTTCCGTGCGCTGCTCTGGTTCGCCAGAAGCACCTTTGTCATGCTGGCCATATGACCCAGAAGCTGTCTGCGGACAAACGCCGGCTCCCTTGGCCTATAGAGTGAGATGAGCGCCGCAACCCCAGAGTCGGACACGACTGGACCTGATGGTCAGGGGCCCCTTTACCTTTATGACATATGCACAGATCCCAGTTCCCTCCATTCCTAGTTTAGTATTATAGCACACAGCTGGAAGCATGGAAAATGTTCAAGAAACATTTCTGATGCTACCATTGCTTGGTAGTGGTGGGGGCCATGTTGCTGGTAATCATATGCTGAAGTTTTGAATTTCTCCACTGTTTTGTATGGGCAGAGGTGAGATCTGGTGGAGGGGGGGGGGAATAAAAGCTTTGAAAGGAATCAGGAAATTCAATTTCCAGACATTTCAAGGGACAATTTGTAACTTAGTGTTCTTCTACCTCTGTGAGTATGCCCAGGATCTCATTGTTCCCCTTTCATGTCAGTCACAGTAGTGACTTCCTTCATTAGCAAAGAACAATGGGGGGCGAGAGAAGGCTGGTTTCTCACTACACAGTTTGGCAGAATATTGCCTGCGGACTATATTTGTATCTTCAGCTCTCTGAGGGTATAAACTGGGCTAAAAAGAAAATCAAATCAAACTGGGAACCAGGTGGTACATCCAAAATCCTGGCAAAATCCATATGGCAATGCTAATTTCAATGCAAATAAGTGGCTCCCAACCCTCTGTTTGCCTTGTAACATTAATACAGGAACATAGTAACTCCCTGACTTCAAGCTCAAAGTCTGGAAATAGGCCTGGCTAGGAGAGGGAGAAGGATAACTATCCCTCCCATTTCCTGCCAATTTTCACCCAGAAATGACCCTCCCAATCTCCACATTTGTATTGCCTCAACAAATTTAGATCTAGGAACATGGGTTGAGGTGATATCAAGTTGTCAACTAACTCTGATTTGTTAACAGACTGGATTCTCAAACCACAGTTCAATCTTAGGTCATTTCAAAATCATGATACTTGCAACAAATCACAGTTTATATAGTTCAGATATCACAGAGCACTGTGGTTAATTCTAAAGCTTCTGATCTCCCCCTTGCATATGTGGGGAAGAGGAGAGAGCTTGCAAGCACAAGGCATGTGCAAGCTCGTCTTTATAGTGCTAAAATATGGTTGAGCATTATGTCCAAACTGAGCCATGATGTGCTTGCTGCATGGCCAGAATGGAGGCAGAAGCTAAACATTTTCCCTGCCCTCACCATTTACAGTAATGGTGGTTTTCTGCTTTTCACAACAGTTAAAAGAGTTAACTAGAAAGACAGACCATATATTGGGGGGGGGCAGCATAAAGTGTAAATGCCCTGGAGTTTTAATAATCTCATGTAAGTGATGCAGGATGAGCAATGATGAACAATTGGAAGTTCAGTGTCAGGGTACACAGTCGGAGTGAGTTGGCTCACATTAAAGGAGAAAAATGAAATAGTCAGAAATGGTCGACTCCATCAATACAGATAAATAGCTCGGAGCCTTTAGGGGGAAAGGTGTCAAAGCAAGATGTGCCTGTCACTTGGTGAAAAGCATTAAGGAGAATCAAATCATCACATCTAGGTGTTGCCAAATATAAGAAATAGGCAGCCAAAGACTTGGGGATAGCTGCAGTTATTAAAGAAAGGGTGGGCTAACAGACATTTGCCCCCCCCCTTTGCATATATAGGAAGTAATATTAGGAGAGTGTGAGAACTGCAGGAAGAAACATCACAATTACCAGAGAATTAAAAAGTTGATACCATAAGTAATTAAATGACCACCAGGAGATCTTAAGGCTTGGGTTAGCAGATATTGGCATCATCTATCCAATTTCAATGAAATAGACCCATATATAATGGTGGGCGAAGCTGTGGTCATTGCTATAAGCTGAAGCCAAGCTGGTCAAGACACCTTGGAACAGATCTGGACAGTCCCAGTTCCTCTAGATGGTGCTACTATTAATCAGTTTTAAGCTTCTTGATTTCTGCTTACAACAGTTGGCACTAAAATAAATAAATAAATAAATAAATAAATAAATAAATAAATAAAGTAAAACAAAGCCCTATTTCTTGTCCAGAGCAGGGCAGAGCCGTCTTTGTCTGATTAGATGACTTTATTTCAATCTAGAATTAAGATCTGCTACAGCTAATGTCAAATCAGTCTACTTGGTATCATTGCGAATTTAGGGAGAGATTTGTTTTAAGGCAGAGAAAATACACATTGTGGCAATGCATTCTGTGAGCTTTTAAAGAGGAAGCAGGGAGCTGAAAGCAGATTACTTGGGGCAGGTACTTCGCTGGATGATAACAGCTGAATTAGCATTTTATTTTTTAGTCAAATACAAACTATCTCTACAGGAACAGCTGCTAAACTATCTGCAAGGTTCAAAGAGTAATATAATAATAATAATTATTTTTTCTTCACTGGCACATCCTTTAGATTCCTGTGTAAGCCTCTTAGGAAAGGCTATGCCAGCTGGTAAAGAATGAAGATTATAATGTACTCAAAAGCACAGAGGCAGAGTAGTGAAGGCATTCAAAGTTGGGAGCTCCCCCCTCTGTCCCCATTTGTGCAGAGTAAGACTAATGCTTGAAAGGGTTAAGGCGAGGGAGGAAATTGTGCAACTTGCAGAACAGGTGTCCTTGATGAAAACCCAAGGACGGGGAGATTGCTAATCCTGTATTCCACAGCATGATCAAATCACCAAGCAACAGATATAAATAAAAAAGGCAGGAAATGAGGAATTTAGATATAAGTGTGTCAGCGAGAAAATGAAGATTCATTGTGAAGAGGCTGGGAAGAGAAGAAGAAAGAGGAACGATATGACAGAAGGCACAATTGACAAACAAAAATATTGGAGAGACAATCTTGGCAAAAAGGCAGACAAAAGGCAGCAGCATCTACATTGAACACAGCCCTGTGTTATTATTGTTATTTTACACACACCCCTTTGCATTAGGAAAAAAAGATGAGGTTTTCCTCTCTAGGTTTGCTTTGTCATAAATGTGAGCAAGAACTAAACTAAACTAATAAAGCAGCAATGAAAAAGAAGCCAGCTTCACTTTGTTTACTTCGTCACTGGGAGGAAAGCAAATTTGCTTTGTGGGAGCAGCAGCACCTGTTCCAAAGCACATAAACCTCCCTGGCTTTGATACTTCAAGTGTATGCAGCCATTTAGCAGCCCGCAAAAACTTAACCCTCTGTGTGCTGAACAGTTTGTAGCAGTGCCTGGTTTAGTGCACATCAAAATAATACATATCCAACACCCAGCCAGCTGTAGGGAAATATTAAGCGCCCTGGCTTGCCAAGTTGTAGACTAATCATGGCTGCGAGAGGAAAGACTTTTCCTTTGTTAGCCTGTATACAGTGAACAGTGTGAATAGTGGTGCACTGCAGAGTGAAATTTATAGGGGGCTGCTTAAGAGACTGCCATGCCAAATGAAATTGTGCTGATGAAAAAAAAATCAGCTGATATCCAATATGCATGACTTGACAAGACACCAACTCTAGTCTTCTGCGTTCCAAGCCCTGGGTTCCTGACCACTTGTCTTTTTCTATCTTCATGACAATTAAGCAGAATTTCTACGACTGCTAATCCAGCAAACTAGGTACAGAAAATTAGCAATTAATCTGCAAAGATTGCTCAGGTGATTTAACTTGTAGTGATTAAACTACAAACAAATAAATCTCAAAATAAAATTATAAAAACAGAAACCCAGTTGCTGAAATCAGCTGCTTCCAAAGGAAGTTCTTAAAACTGTTTTATATCAAGCCTTCCTAAACAAATGGATAATGGTTCAAGGTCTCTTCACTTATAAGGAAGCAGCCAGTTTGCCTGATCAGTTGAGGTTGGGTTTACCCATGTGGCAAGTTCTCTGCTCACATGGCAAGAAAATCATTGACAGCTGCATGAAAAGCTACTTCGTAATGAGCCAGACCACTAGCCCATGTATGGCACTATCATCTACTGGCAGTAACTCTCAAAGGTCTCAGTGTGGAGAGCCAGTGTGGTTAAGAGCGGTAGACTCGTAATCTGGGGAACCGGGTTCGTGTCTCCGCTCCTCCACATGCAACTGCTGGGTGACCTTGTGCTAGTCACACTTCTTTGAAGTCTCTCAGCCTCACTCACCTCACAGAGTGTTTGTTGTGGGGGAGGAAGGGAAAGGAGAATGTTGGCCGCTTTGAGACTACTTCGGGTAGTGATAAAGCGGGATATCAAATCCAAACTCTTCTTCTTCCATCTTTGTTACTGTTTTTTCACATTTTATCCCACCCTTCCTCCACAGAGTTCAGGGTGACATAAATGTCCTGCTTTTATCCTAACAACATTCCCACTAGGTAGGTTTGGTTGAATAAAGCCCCCAGATTACCCAATAAGCTTCAGGGCAAGAGCAGTTATAGGAACACAGGCCTATGACCAATGCTCCAACTTCTACAACACACTGCCTCTGGCTCCTTTTAACTGGAGATGTGGGGAATGAACCTGGGATCTTCTGCATGCAAAGCACAACCTATGCTGTGATCAGTTGAGCTGTGTGGTTATTGCATGTTACCATATGATGGACATGGTTGTATGAATCAGGCTTGGACAAAACAAAGCAAACCAGTGACTGCTCTGATTCCCAGCATGAGATGAAGAAGATAAAACAAACTCCCGGAAGAATGATCTCAGGGAAGAGTAATCTCCCATGAAAATAAGGAGATTGTCCACCTCCCACTAGTCACCAGCATCCCTTGCCACTCCAGCAAGGGCTGCGTCCATTTCCAGTGACTAAGGAATTGCATGTAAACACCATGACTCCCAGCCCCACCCATAATCCCCTCTCCACAAAAATGCAAAGGGGTTGGGAGGTGCCAGGCTGAAGCTTGTATCTTGCTAACTTACAGAGACCCAACTATGAAACATATTCCTAGTCACAAGCTCCTTCATAACCAAGCTCATTGGTCCAGAAAGGACTCTCAGTGTTTTGCCATCCTGTTATTCACAAGCATGCTGCCACATTTGGAGATTGCCTGCAAAAAGGAAAGCATTCTGAACATGCACATGCTCTTTTCGTGGTTGGGAATTCTGCACAATCATACACATAGAAGATGGAGCAAGCGAACCAATGGATTCAAATTACAAGAAAGGAGATTCTAACTAAACATTACTAAGAACGTTGTAACAGTAAGAGCTGTTCAGCGGTGGAATGGACCACTGCAGAAGAAGGCAGACTCTTGTTCACTGGAGGTTTTAAAGCGTATGTCAGAGATTACGTAGTTCTGATTCCTGCATTGCATGACTCCTGGGGTCCCTTCCAACTCCATTTTCTAATTATTATATTTATATGCCACCTCTCATCCAAAGATCCCAGGGTGGGTCACCACAGAAAAACAATTCTATGACTTTATGGAGAGAGCAAATGCATGCTTAGAAGGGTTTCTTTTGCGGAGAAGCCCAGAATGTGTGGACAGGATGGTGGTGAGCTATACCTTGCCTGGGGACAATGCGTATAGCACCACTCTTTCCATGTGAACTTAACTGTGTGGAGGGAATAATGCTGAATTAGGGATAGGATGAAGGGATCAAATGTCAAATGCTAATCCCAGACAAATCAAAAGCAAAGCCATCCAGGAACTAATCTATTATTCCTTCTACACAATCCAGATCCCAGTGTGCCAAAAGCAGAGATCAACCGCACTGCAGAAATATGCCCACGGAGTATATAGCTCTATATGACTTTAGCAAAAGAAGCAAGACAGAGGAAATATATACAATACGTTCAGAACTTTTACATGTGCTGCCGTAAAACATGCACGTAAGATTGTTTTAGGGACTTAAGACTGTGCCTCTGAAATGCTTAGTAACTACCATCTGTCATGTCTGAAGCAGCTTTTACAGCTTTTTAAAATTGTTTTGAAGCAGGTAAAAGGCATCTGCTTTCATGTAGCCCTTTATGCTTTCCTACTCTTCAAAATCCACTTTTCCTTGGACTATGCTCAATCTCTCCCGCCAGCAGATGGCACGGGAATCTGTGGTCCTCTATAAATTGATGGACTACAACTCTGATAATGGGGGGGGGGTGCTAATGGAAGTCACAGTCCAACAACCTTTGGTAGGTCACATTTTCCCCACCCCATTTCCTTCCAGCAAGTTCAAGAATGAAACATCCAATAATTCTCTGAGAAATTCACCAGACCCAATGCAATCTGAGCTTTGCTTTAGTCTCTTTTCCTGCTTTGCTGACTTGCATTTCATATGACCATGGGAAAGGGTTGCAATTAGGAATCTGATAAAGGATTTATCCCCTGAAAAGAGGTACTCTCTGGTGTTTATAAGGTTATCAAGTTTCTAGTACTATATCAAAGGTTCTAGTGCCAAGGCATCAGTAAGCGGGGAGGATAGCCCTAAGCTGCTCTACATAAATAATTATCTGTACACAGGCAAAGAGTAACAGAGTAATCATCAGTGCTCCATTCAAGTGAGCTATAAAAGCGCAGAAAGTTAGAAAACTACATCAGAATTAAAAAAGAAAGACATTGGCCTCATTAAAGTTAAACATATTCATGGTACTTGTCACCTACACAAAACAATATAAAATGCAGAACCATTTTCAAACACATTTTAATTTAAATTGGTTTCTCCACCTGCTTCTCCTTTCACAGATCTAACCACCTGGAACTCTTCCAGTGGGAGGATCTAAACTGTCAGGAAGTATTTGAGTCTCGTATGCCTGCTCTTTTTCTTTTGGCAGGCTTAAGTTCAGTGCAACCACCAGAGAGCACAAAAGTTGTCATTAAGGACAGTTGGTCTCTGAAACTAAACGGATGAAATGACCAATTAGAGGTTTGCTGCTACCCATATCCATGGGGTGAGTGGAAGATTTCTCGAATAATCTGACTTTCAGCTATTAAGACTCTCTAGCCTTGTTCAAAGCCTAAAGCACAACTGGTGCATAGAGGCAGTAGCTTCAGGGACAGGCAACGTGGTGCCCTTTAGATGTTGTTGGACTACCACTTTCATCAGTCTCTGCTGGTATGGCCAGTAGTCAGGGATGATGAGAGAAGTTGTAGTTCAGCTGGAAGGTACCAAGGTGCTACTCCTACACTAGCTTATGTCCTCTCAAAACTAGGAAAAATATATTTAGATGATAATCACAACACGGTAATATGAAATAGATACAAAGTTATTCACTGCAAAGCAGGTGGATGGAGATGGGCCTGTTTCTCTGCACTAGTCATCCCTTCATCTTTGCATTTCCAGTAGCAGTTACTGGGGTGAGCATCGGAGGTCTTTGAAACTTGAAGGAGAAACACTCCCACCGACTGCTGTGATCTACTGGGTGCATAAGGAATATATACTATCTTTACCGATGTTTTCAATACCCTGAGTTGTAGTTGTTTTTCAGGCAAGCTTTTGTTTGTTCGTCCTAGCTTTGAAGAAGAAAAGGTAAATTGGTAACTTATTGTTAAAGAACACCTTGTATTTTTATGCATTGAACTGCCCTGAGATCTACAGATGAAGAGCGGTATACCAATTTAATAAATAAAAAAATAAAATAAACCACAGCAAAATCAAACAAAAAACAGTGCAAACTTTCCAAAAAGAAAGAAAGAAAGAAAGCATGGCATCATCAAGAAAAACAAACATACTAACTTTCAGCAGTAAGGTGGACAAGGAATTTACCTGCTTTTGTTCTTCTCCTAAACTGTCCCACATCGATGCAACAATTTTTGATACATCCCCAAAGGTAGCATTGGGGTTTTGTCCTTTGATAGCAGCTTGTGTATCTCTGAAAAACAGGGCATAAGCTGACACTGGCTTCTGGGGTTCATTGGGATCCTTCTTTTTCTTCTTCTTTTGGTTTTTGGGCTTTTTGCCCAAATCCGTTAGTGGTCTCTTCTCTCCAGTTACCTGTCAAAAGTCAAGACGGAATTGTTAATTATCACCATTCAGTTCAGTCCTGGTTCAGATTAAAAATTCAAGTCAACCTGGAATGATAGGGAAAGAACCAATGACTCAAGAAAACTAAGAACCTATATCAGTAGCCTTCCGTATAGTTGCTTGTGATCTTCCGTTCTTAAGGAAGTATGATGCCACTAAGTAAAGAAAGGCCTATGATTCCTTTTATAGATGCTCCATTCACAATTCTGAATTTTTGACATCTTTACTATCCCATACTTGATCCTTCTACAAACTACTGCAAGTAGTTCTGAGTGCCACCACTTTTGTTGTTATGCTAAGGGTAGGTTCACACATGCATGAGTATTATTTGATTTATTGTGCAGCAGCTGCATTTATGAATTTGCTTCATTGGAAAGTCCTTATGGCTCATGTGGCACAAGATAATAATACCCCTCTTCAGGTGCCCTACAGCTGACTTGAGGGAAAACGGGAGGGCAGTGGGGGCCACCAAGCTAGCTCCAACCCCCGGTCACCATTTTAAAGTGGGGAGTCTGCTGTACTCCTAGAGACTCCCCATGTGTTTTAGAACCTGGGAAAACTAGGAAGACAATGAGCAGGGGAAGCTCCCTACTGCTTCAGGTGTTCATCCTTCAATTCATGGGGGGTAACCAGGACAGCAGGGTGTGGACAGCTCTTCCCTACTGCACCTCTCATGCATTTACTTGACTTTAGATGCAGTACATCTGAAAAGGGCTAATATAAACATTCTTTCTGAACAGTTTGGTCAGGGATGGCTTATGTATATGCATATCATTTAATGGGGCAGTCATCAAGGGGTAAATGTGCATCCACAGCAACCAAGTAAGGGAAAAGGGAAACCATAGGCAAGTGAATGGCTAAAGGGTGTGTGTGACCTGAGTGATGTAAAGTTCACATTCCAAGCCAGGGAATGGCAGACTTTGGTGGCATTGTAGGAACTGCCATATACCAAGTCAGACCATTGGTCTATCTAGCTCAATATTGTCTACACTGACTGGCAGAAACTCTTCAGAGATTTCAGGCACGAATCATCCCCAGCCCTTTTTGGAGATGTTGGGCATCCTGCATGCAGAGTGTGCACTCTTATCACCAAGCTGTGGTCTTTCCCACGAGGTAATGAAGTGAACAATTTGGGAGAAAACGCTCAGTAATCTCCCCTCAAATCTAGCCTGCCTCTTTACCAGCCCCCTGCATTTTTTTAAAATCTTGCCATTGATTTGCAGGCTGGGGCCTGTCTTTGTTGCTTGTGAATGTCTCTGACACGGAAACTGCTGTAGGAATAAATAATAATAATTCATATAGTACTGTTAACCTTGCTCACTTTTTTTAGAGCTGTATATCGTATCAAAGCCCCCCTCAAAGTCTGATTAATGGGTTTGCCGCACTCTTTGCTGCTCATATTGTCACTTCTCCAGAGACAGTAATGATTAGGTTCTTTCTGACTATCGGTCGAATAAAGTATATTGTATTCTATTAATGATTAGGTTAGTTGAGCATGTCCTCCCCACAGTGAAGCCCAGGTTCTATTTACATGGCTCCCTGCCTCAGCTACGTTAGGATTCTTCGCAGCCTGTGGGCTGAGAACGTGTACCAACACCGTGAATAAGGGGTGTGTTTGTGCATGTGAGCAAAAGAGAGGCAGAGAGGCCCTTTCATTTCTCATTTCTAAGCAGCAGTCAAAGAGTTCTATTCCAGCTATGCCTTGGCACTGAACTTTAACCTTCCCTGTTCTCCAGCATCACTCTGCAACTTCTTTCACTTGCCTCTATGTTGCCGAAATATACAAATGTCAAAACAGCTTTCTGTGTGGGTGTAGCAATGCTTTCCTTGATTCTCTGTTGCGAACGTCAAGGCTAAAGATCAAAAGCAACAATGTTTGCAAGAAATATCAGATATTTCTTCTCCTCTGCTCCCCCCCACGGACCTGCAATCTCCCTCAGCGATTCTGGCAAAACATCTCCCTGGGGAGTTTCAAGTTTCTCTCACTAACCAACCCCTCTCACTCTTTTTTCTGCCTGTGATCTCTGTAGTCATTTCCAAATCACTGCAGGTTTCATTCAACAGTTCATACATTTCACCATAACCTACTGACAGAAGTTTTAACATCTTTCCCTTTTCTCCCCCCCCCCAGACACATCAAGTCCACCTTTGAGATCATTGAAATTTTCACCACCTGACAGTCCTTTTTATAAGGTCCAGGAATACAGCAGGAGGAGGTGATAGAATCCTGAAGGGGTAAAACTGCACTGTGCTATGTCAGACTGCAGGGGTGTGCGCACCATTTTTTAATTAGCAACCATATAAATATTCCCTGCAAAACAACAACACTAGCACATCAGGGAAAGGGGCTCTATTCCGGCCTGCTCCCTGTCGTGCCTAAATGCAGAACCTTACATTTGTCCCTACTGAAATTCATTTTGTTAGTTTGAGCCCAATTCTCCAATCTATTAAGGTCATTTTGAATTCTGATTCTGTCTTCTGCAGCATTAGCTATCCCTCCCAGTTTGGTGACACCTGCAAATTGGATGAGCACCCCCTCAATTCCTTCATCCACGTCATTTATAAATATGTTGAATGATAATAGGCCTAGGAGAGAACCTCGTGGCACCCGACTTGACACTTTTCCCCAGGATGACGAGGAACCATGAATGAGTACTCTTTGGGTTTGGCCAGGCAACCAGCTACAAATCCACCTAACAGTGGCCTCATTCAACTCATATTTTACCAGCTTCCTTGCAAGAATATCATAGTGTATCAAAATACACTATGTCCACAGCATTCCCCTGATCCATCAACTTTGTAACACCATAAAAAAAAGAAAAGAGATGGAAAGAGATGCCCACCACCACTGCAAGGTACATGGGGGAAGCCATCTTTTACTTTGTACAATTCCCCAGGAAAGGAAAGTGTATTATGATGTACAGTGGCTTCTGGGGAGTATTTTTAAACACATAGGAAAAGAAAACTGTGCAGTCACAGGGGAGGTATTAGCTGCTGCAGGCAGCTATAAAATCTTAAGAATGAAAAAGACAGCCCTTGGACCACCTTGTAAGCACTTTAGTTTTTTGCAGAACTGGGTGGATTATCCTAAAAGGTCTGCCCACAAACAGGCAAGATCATGCCAGTTCTATGAACATGTGAAACCAGCATGGGGTGGACATTGTTTGATCCAACCATCCCATCCCCATATCACTTAGAGGGAGGATTGTTATTTCTTACTGATGATGGACAATTTACAAGCTTGCAGTGATACTTCTTTTAAAAAAACAACACCAAACCATCCATACCCCTTAGCATGAAAATCTAAAAGAGAAAACAAAAGGAGAGCAGAAAGAATCATAGAGGAAATCACTGGTAGCAGAGGTCAGAGCAGAGTACATACATTATGGCTGGTCCTCACACAGTTTGATTGACCTAATTCATATACCACCTTTATGCCAAATCACTTTACAAGTTTAACATGTAGCTTGCCCTGATCACATCATTTAAAGTATTCTGCAGCTGGTTGTATAGTTCTGTATAGATTATGCATCCAGGTATTGGAACTCCCTCCTTGGGGACATACAATTGCCAATGCTGGCCTTTAGAATCTAGTGAGAGGTGTATTTATTCACCCAGGCCTTTGGGAATCAAGTGCCCTGGGACCCAGTAGTTGCACAGGTAGAACTAGAGTACCATGATGCCATGCTTTCCATTTTAAATAGAGTTTTGAATTTAATTTAAGCTGATGGTCTAATTATGCTGCACATGGCTCTGGGCTCTCAGTTGGGTGAAAGAGTGACTTAAAAATCAAATAAATCAAATAACTTTATTGCCTTGTGCTTATTTTCCCCCCAGCTAGCTTGTGGTAGAGATAATGAAGGGGGTGGGGTGAGTGGGAACATGTGGAACTGCTGATTAGTTCTAGATGACCCTCGGGGTTCCTTCCAACTCTACAATTCTATGAAAAATAAAGGAACCAATGAGTTCTAGTGCAGATCGTTAGTAATCTGTGCTGTCAACATAAAAACATGGGAAGTGCACTGCTGGGTCAAGTCAATGGCTCATCTAATCTAGCATTCTGTTCTTACAGTGGGCAACCAGTTGCCTATGGGAAGTCCAAAAGCAAGACCTGAGCACAACAGCACTCTACTTTCTAGAAGGGCAACCTATCTCTGGTCCTTGACACAAATGTACATCCACAACCAACTCATGTATATAATACTAGTTGGCTGCATTGCCCATTTAGACACAGGTTTCCTTAGATAAAGTCTGTTACTTTGTGAGGGGTGTGTGTGCGAGAGAGAGATCTGCAGATAGATATAGATTAGATAGATATAGATACCGGTATAGATATATGATAAATAGATGATAGATAGATAGATATGCTTAAATATTGGATAGGTAGCTAAACACCAAGACCACACAACAACACAATCCCTACTTCCCTAAAAAAATAACAGAGTAAAGTCAAATGATGCATTTGGAGTCAATTACTAAGCGTGGGTGGTGCTGTGGTCTAAACCACAGAGCCTAGGGCTTGCCGATCAGAAGGTCGGCGGTTCGAATCCCCGCGACGGGGTGAGCTCCCATTGCTTGGTCCCTGCTCCTGCCAACCTAGCAGTTCAAAAGCATGTCAAAGTGCAAGTAGATAAATAGAAACCGCTCCGGCGGGAAGGTAAACGGCATTTCCATGCGCTGCTCTGGTTCACCAGAAGCGGCTTAGTCATGCTGGCCACATGACCTGGAAAAACTGTCTGCGGACAAACACTGGCTGCCACGGCCAGTAAAGTGAGATGAGCGCCGCAACCCCAGAGTCGTCCACAACTTAACTGTCAAGGGTCCCTTTACCTTTACCTTTACTAAGCACGCAATGCAACCTAAAACTATAGATGCAAGAAGGCAGGGCCTGCTCTCAAGGGCCATACAGGCTTCTCTGAATGAAGCTGGATTCATACTGCTTCTGACACCTTGATGGCAGGTACTTTACGCACTTCAGCAACTCTGTTACGTACAGTGGATATAAACTTTAGCAAGAGTATGCCATTTTTAAAAAAGGAAGGCAAAAAAGCACTCTCAAAAGTTAGGACGCAATGAAATCTGAATACCAAACCATTAAAGGGGGGGGGGAGTAATCCAGTATGTCAGTCTGTCAGTCACTCATCCAACAGGAGAAACTTCTGCAAGGGTGGTTTTTGCAAGTACTACTGCCAAAAGTGCTTGAAACCTGCTGAGTGTAAAAGAATTCATGTTTATTGGGAACAGTCTGAGAAAAGTGGGAAGGGCAGGAATAATAATGTTCTCCACTCACCCAGTTCTGACTGGCCATTAAGCTCATTTTTAATGTGCTGGCATTTGTCAAATGGACAGCTGCCCACTAGTAACAAGACGCAAGAGTCTCCACCCTCTTTTCTCCACCCCACCCACAATGCTATTAATCAAAAGAAACAAACTGGATTGGTTTCTTAAAAGTGAAAGGTGCACCCTAATATTAAGGAGGGGTTGGATTTAATGTTTACGTTTTACTTTACAAAAATGTAGATGTACCGGTATATTGCTTTTAACTGTATCAGTAGAAAATAAAAGGGGAGACAAAAGAAAGCAAATGTGTGTCTAAGTGAAAGCTGCATTCCAAGAAAAGAAGAAGCCAGAATGAACAGGGTCAGGAATATTTGGAACAAGTGTGGGCCCTTCTGAAATCATGGGTTGAGTTGTGGGGAGATGAGTTTCAGGAGGAAAAGAAGGGGAGCAAAGAAGAAAAGAGAATCATTTGTTCTCCTTCTTCCACAGTTCCCAAATACCTCCCCCAGCAGGCCTGTCTAGCTCTCCCACTATCCCTGAGAGGAATTGTCTTGGTCAGCATTGGTTAATATTGGTTATACTGGCCAATGCTCCTTTCCCAACACAGTATTTTCAGGGGTGAAGGGAGGACTTACCCTCCCTGTTTTCCTGGGGTGGTTGATGAATAGAGGGACTAGCAGATTCTCATGTAAGGCCCAACAAGGTTTTCCCAACAGCTTACAAGAAAAACAACAACTCACCACCTTGTTTAGGACAGCAAGGTAAACCAACCCAAACCCACTCTCACCAAAAACTTTGCAATGTTTCTCAAATGTGTTTTTCAGGCAGATTCTTTTCAATCCCATGCTACGCCACTCAATTTATGGGGAAATGCTGGGTTTGGGAATAGGAGCATTGGAGAGGGTATCTCAGAACCCTCCTTATGGGATCCAGTGGAGGGAGTATCTGCCTTCAGTCGTCTTCTTTAGGGTCTGGGAGGGGAGATCTCTTGGTGGCCAGTCTTCAAAGGGGGCTCCCCTCAATATGCAGTTCAACCCCTAGTTTCAGGCTCTCCTCCCATGGTCTTCCAATTCCCTGAATGCTGCAGGGCGTTTTAAGCCTGCTTCTTCTCTCCACCTGGCACTGGATCTCATGAAAACCAGCTGTATCTGCCTGCTGGGCGCTGGCATCTGAGAGAGCCCTGTGCTGCCTGGTGCTTCTGAGCAGTCTTTTGCCAGTGTTCCAGTTTTGCTGTCAGGTCCAGCTACAGCCACATTGGATCCCAGAAGGTCTGGTTGTGGCAGTCATAAAGTCACAGGCAGCATGATGCTATTTGGAGAGGGGCAAGCCCCAGCCCAGGGGCTCACTGCAGCCACCTTCAGTGTTGTCAGCACTGTTATCAGGGCAACCTAGCTAGCACTTCCCTGCTGCTCTAAATAGTTACTGGCCCTGCACTGTGGTTGGATACTTTTGACCTGTGAAAAGCCATCGAAAAAAGGAGGCTCTTTTTGCAGTTACCAAATGTTTTCAAGAAGCCTCCCTCTTACAGCTCAGCCATCGTAATAATTTAATTAAGTAATTAGTAAAATACCAAACCAAGTGCATATTGCACTCGGTAATTAAGTATTAAATTATGTGGATGTTACTTATCGAACGTACCTTTTCAGTTCTGCAACCATTAATTAAAAGCTGAATGTAAAATCTTGAGTAATAAGAGAAAACCAGGACGGGGGAGAGGAAACAGTTTTTCTGTGAAAACTTGATTTCAAGTGGTAAAAGCCACTGGCAGAAAATACAGTGCCATCGGGGGTGGGGGGCTCATGCAGCTTTGTGGATCGATTCTAAGTTCTCCTACTGAAGGAGTAAATGCAACAGGGCTAATAGGACTAATTCAAATAAGAAAATGGATTTACAGCAATATTACTTTGGGTGTTCTTATTAAAAGGTTTGGGAAGATTTGCCCAGGGGGCTTGCTTAGAAAGTCATGCTAACTTTGTAACCGCAGGGGTCAATACTTATGTCACATGCAGAAATAAGTCATGTAATGGTATTCAATGGTATACCATCCAAAAGATGGAATCTATCATTGGAAGAGGGGAGGGAGGCATCATTGGCAATGAGCAGACTTAGTGAAGTGCAGGGGGTTGCAGTAGGGTGATTGACGAAAATTATCTTCTTCCTCTGCTCCACTCATAGGGTTAGGTTCCATCAGTGGATGGACACCATTCGATACCACAAACACAGCCCAAATGGTTGTGACTGTGTATTCTGGCATCCTTACACAAATAATAGGGAGAGTATCTATTCCCAACATACACTCAGGAAAGAAAAATGCAAGTCCATGTTTCAAAATACACATGTCTTTGTACATGCATGTGGTTCTGCATGTATGAAAACATAACATGAGGATGAGCCTTAAGCATCAGAATTGGTAGGAAGTTGCCCATGGTCCAAAAGAGTTGAAATTTTCAATATCCTCTACAGTGAATTAAGTGACTCCAAGTCATGACCTTTTCTTGCCCTGTTCTCCTCCTGTTCTTAGGTTCACATATACAAGACAATCTTGGATCCTTTTGCTGATAACAGAAACCTCCCCCCACATCCACTTTTTTTGTGTACAACAAGTGTGAGAAAGGTAACTGCACAAGCATATGTCTGCCATGTTTTTTAAAGCCTGACATTAAGAGTATAGCAACAATTGTCAATTGCATGAAGTCATGCAGAGGGTAGGTCAGGTTCCCATCATTGCTGAAGCTTTACTGGGCTGGCAAGAGTTCACTCATCATTCTGTGTAGCCCAGACCTTAAAAGCCTTTATAGCACAAAGCACTCTCGTCATATTTGCTAATGCACTGAGTCCCTGATAACATGCCATGAACATCAAGCAATAATGGATTAAAGTTCACGCACTAGGCTGGCACACAACAAAAATAAAAAAATGGACTTTTAGCAGCATTGTTAGTTCTGAACATAATCAAAATGGTTTCTATGTTTTAACAAAGAAGAATTTTGTTTTTGTTTCAGCTAAGAAGACATACCCAAAATACAGAACAGGGTAATCTTATCAGGGTTGGCCTTAGCTACGAAGTCTAAAGAGGCTCTGCTCTGCAATCCTGAGTGGCTCTGCATCTCCTTTGCCCCATTCCCTGATTGGCCATATATTCTACCAGACAGATATCCCCAGCTCCATTTCCCCATTAGTAACATCACTACAACCCCCTACACTGCAATTGGTTTCTCACAGGCATAGAGACTAGTAACACTGTGTATTCAGCTTCTTGCTGCAAGATTACTCTCCCAATATTTTTGCTAAACATGTTCAAATCAAGCATCTACTGCCATTCAAAGCAACTTACTGAAAACAAAAATGAATGCATCAGTTAAACTTACTTAAAATAGAGAATATTACCAATGCAGCAAAGAAAGCAACAGTCACATCTTGTTCTTTCCTTCTAGACACCAGAGACCTACACAAATAGCACCTTTTTCAGAAGGAAAACAGGAAGGAACATTGGTGGAACTGTCTGGAAGGCCATTAAAAGCCCCAGGACAAATGTCTCATTTGTCTGCCCAATGACTACAATTAACACTTTTCCCAAAGGAAAGACCATTCCAATATCAATAACCGAAGCAGTGCATTTTTAGAGGGAAATGATTTTCACCGACAACATTTTACCACTTTATAGGACTAGGGGAAGGTAAACAGTTTTCACTGTTGACTATGGCAGCAATTCTAATTCCCAGATGGGAGTGGCAAGGCTGAGTGGAATGGCAGAGCCACCTCTGCACCCGATTGGCTGAATTTAAAATAGGGCCTTGTGAAAGAGGTATCAAAATTCAATTCTTCTGCATTACAATGGTTTGGGGGGAATAATGATATGACAGATTTGAGCTCAGTGATACTGCTGAGAAGATAGCACAAAAATGAATACAACATGTTGTTTAAACCAGAGGTGGGAAACTTGGGAACCCCCCCCCCCCAGATGTTGCTATGCTGCAACTCCCACAATTCCTAACCATTCCTCATGCTGTTTGGGGCTGCTGTGAGTTGGCAGTCCAACCACATATAGAGAACCACAGGTTCTCCAACCCTGGTTTGGGCTATTGGAACAAAAAACTTTCACATAAGACACAAACAACACAAAATACAAATATAGGAATAACAATGTCCAAAGGCTTAGCTTGCAATTTGTACTCATTGATACAATTCAGAAATGAAAGTAAAAAATGAACCACAAAGGAACAATAATACATTGAACATGGTGTCTGAAGTATATTTCTGGAAATGTTTGAGCACTGGGGCCATGTTGTTTTAGAATAAAAAGGGCTCTTGGGTCAGTTTATTGATCTTGCAAAGAAGAATTTAAAGGGTAAGGCACAGCGTCATCAGTACGTTGATGACACACAGCTCTGTTTCTCTGTGACATATGAAACAGGAGGTGTCTGACTCAGTAATGGACTGGGGGAATGCCAATAAACTGAAATCAAATTCTAGCAAGACAGAGGTCCAGTGTTGCAGAGTGGTTCGTTAAAAGAGGTAAAATGCAAGGAGAGGAGGAAGCCATTGGGGTAGGGGGTCATATTGGAGCAGAGGAATGGTTGATGTGAAAAGGGTTCAGGGCCCTCTCCTGCTGCTTCTGTACTCCGATGCTCCCCAATGGAAACAACCTTTTCTTCAGCCACATGAACCACTGGACTATAATGACATAGATTCATGTATTGCGTGTCTTCTGGATCTGAAGTTATAGGAAGGGAGCAAACTGCTGCGTTCTCATAGCTCTCAATGAAATTTCCAGCAGGCTTCTTCCAATATGCTGTAGATGGTGCTAGAAGATCACTAGTTTTCATTTTTGTCGGAAGGAACACATTTCTCAAAAATATATGCCAAATTCAACTTTACTGTAGAAATTTTACTTTAATATATACAGAAAATTTTCATTCTGCAGCCACTTACAGTTCAGTACCCAGACTTTAAGGGAGGATTAGACAACCCTGTGTTCTGGACTTTCAGTCATAGTAAGCATGGGCAATGATCAAGGTTTATGGGAGTTGTAGTACAGAACATCTGCATGGCACCAGTTTGCCTATCCCTGCTTTAAAACCATGGAAGAGGAGACCTCAAAATACCTTCTAAACATTCAACTTGCCACCTCCTACTGACAAGTTTACTTTTGTCCAGGGCTACACTTTTTGATCATATACAAGAGCCTTCTACAAATCCGCTCCACTTCCCAGAGGGGAGGAGTTGTAGTGGACTGCGTGGCCACCCACTCCCCTCCGGGGGTGGGGACGTTGTTCCGTGCTGCCCAGGGGATCCCGGCCACGTCATCCATCGGCTAGCCAATTGGCTGGCAGGGGGCGTTGCCTGGACCAGTTTAAACAGAGGCGCAAGCTGAGAGGCTTCCTCTTGGCTCTCGTTCTTAATCTCCCACTCTCCCTCCCTATTTTCAGGTTTAATCTTTAATGGCATTGCTATGGACCTTGGTTGGTTGCCGTTTAGGGGCCTGGTAGGAATTTTTCCAGTTGGCAAAGTGGCTCAGCCATTTGGTTTTCACCTACCTTGTAGCAATCGTCACAACTTTGTAAGGTTTTGCGGTTAGGCATTGGGTGACCTTCTGATGGGGGAGGGGAGGCCTGGCCATTGCTTGCCCCTCCATGCTTAAGTGTATTCCATTAAAGGAATCTGGGGGGGGGGTAGATCTTGTCCAAAGCCCGGGGTGGGGCTAGGGCCATGCCACGACCCTTTCGGGAACCCAAGGGGGAGCTCGAGTTGGTTTGCATCAACGGGGCTCCCCCTACCGGTGTTTACCCTACCAGACTTCCTGCACAGTGGGCAGGAGTCAGATATAGCCTGGTCTACTCAATGCCTAAGCCAATATCACTCACATTCTGTAGCCAATAAAGTTGTGGCCTAAATTTGCCCAATATCATTAACCTTATATCCTGTGTCTTAGTGTTTTTATTCCTTCTTGAGGGGGTGGTTACGGGGTCTCAACACGCAAACACTGTGACTAGTCACAAACTTCCTTTAAGACTTCTTTCTACTCTTTGGTCTGTCCTCTCCCTCCACCCTGCTCTTTCACTGTTACTTATAAAACAAAGAATGACTGCTCTTTTTCTATGCACATGGGATTGATTCTAAACCATGCTGGGGGAGGCAAAAAGTCTCAGTGTGTCCTCTAGCATCATCACAGATAGTTTTCCATGATATCAAAGGTGGTACTTACAATGCAGGGTAATAATTATGCACTGTGATAATTATATATGGACCAGGTTACATTGCATGAAGAATCCAAATGGAAATCTATCACTCAATTATATTGCACACATTTTATGGACAACAATTGCTCTGCTTATAACAGGATACACAACTAAACACCCAAATCATCAAAGCAATGGGCACAATCTAGTCTAAGTTAAGCACTTATATGTCACAGAGGGACATGGGTGGCACTGTGGTTTAAACCACTGAGCCTCTTGGACTTGCTGATCAGAAGGTTGGCAGTTCGAATCCCTGCGACGGGGTGAGCTCCCGTTGCTCGGTCCCAGCTCCTGCTAACCTACCGGTAGCAGTTCGAAAGCATGCCAAAAAGTGCAAGTAGATAAATAGGTACCGCTCTAGCGGGAAGGTAAACGGACTTTTCCGTGAGCTGCTCTGGTTTTGGTGTTCTGTTGTGCCAGAAGTGGCTTAGACATGCTGGCCACATGACCTGTAAAAACTGTCAGCCAGTAAAGCGAGATGAGCACCGCAACTCCAGAGTCGTCTGCAACTGGACTTAAGTGTCAGGGGTCCTTTACCTTTACCTTTACAACTGAAATTAGGGGGACTTAACTTGTGACAGATCATGAACAATGTGTAATAAAGGTAAAGGAAAGGTAAAGGACCCTTGGACAATTAAGTCCCGTCAAAGGCAACTATGGGGTGCAGTGCTCATCTAGCTTTTCAGGCCAAGGAAACCGGGATTCATCCACAGGCAGCTTTATGGGTCATATGGCCAGCATAACTAAACCACTACTGGTGCACGGAGGACTGTGATGACTGCCAGAGAGCACATAAATGCCATTTACCTTCCTGCTGCAGCTGTACCTGCTTATCTACTTGCACTGGTATGCTTTTGAACTGCTAGGTTGGCAGAAGCTGGGACAGAGCAATGGGAGCTCACCCTGTCGCACGGATTTGAATTGCTGACTTTCTGGTCGGCAAGTCCAAGAGGCTGATCATATATATTATGTAGATAAAAGCTACTCTTACAAAGGTTTGTTTCTCTAGGAAATTTGGAATAAAAAACAAGGCTGATTATATATATATATATATATATATATATGACCTCACAGTCTAAAATACGAAGGGGATTTTTATTTCACAGAATGTTTCTATGTTACATATACTCATTCCATTTGTCTGCTCACTAACATCAACACATCCAGAATCTATTGACTGCTAGCCAAAGCAGAATGGCAAGAATTTCCCCTGAAGCCTAACAGACCTTCTGCTTTACCAACTAACTTAACAATTATTACATAAAATAAAATAAAAAAACCCAAACCTATCTGAGTTAAAATATAGTGAAAGCTTTCTCTGTTATTTCATTCTGGTGATGAGGTGGCAAACTGCTCAACTGAAACCCCAGCTGGATATCTGTGTTTTCCCATTTCCATTCTCCAAACAAATATGAGGATTTTGCTTCTACAGAAAAAAATGTTTGCAACTGGTATAAATCGTGTGTGAGGGGATACTAAGCCATGCATTTATTGTCATAGTCCTAACCTGGAAGGACAGTACAAAATGACACAGTTGGCATCTTCGGTGAGACAGAAAAAGATTTAGGGGGAAAAGACTCTTTCTGAATTAGCTACCTTAATTGCTCTATTTATTATATGCATCAATATAGCACTACTGTGCTTGATATAATTTGCAAATCTGACATGTCTTCCAATTTCTTAGCTTAGAAATATTCTTTGCAGACAGCCTTTGTTATCAAGAAAGCCTCTCTCTCTCTCTCTCTCCTTCTCTCTCTGATGGATAAACAAAATATCTTTAGTTTGACTGCTGCGCATTATTTCCGCCATTGCAGGCTGGCTGCCACTGTCAAACACTATGTCTGTCAAAACAGGCATGGCTGCACGTACCTTATAATGTGATTCTGTCTCCTCTTCCTGAGTAGAACTGGAGGGAGATGGTGTAGCAGATTTGCTTCCAGGGGGTGATGGGGAACCATGGGTAACACCGCTCCTCAAACCCATCTGAGAAATCAGCTGTGACTGGCTGAGGGCACTCATGTGACCGGTATACATCCCTGCTCGATTGATCAGGGAAGCTTGATGGTTGGACTCATAGGAAGTGGCTTCTGAGTGGACCATCTCCTGGATCTGAGTTAGGAGAATATTACTTTTTAATTAAAATTGTATTATATTTATTGTCTTATAAAAATTATATTATGACGCAGGCTGGGCATGGTTGTTACTGGGAAGTTAATCAATCTGTTCCAAAAACTAATCTGTTCCATGCTGGGTAAAAGTTACTCCTAGTTTAAAGCACTGAGGTCTTTCTTCAATTTGCTGTTCTCAGATCTGTTTCATTACACAGAACAATGCAATGGATTACACATCTTTGTTTTCATTTTATTTTCAATTTGGAGAATGTTTGGCAACATTTGGTTGCCAAAAAAAGGTATACTATATGGTTAATATTAATATGAAACTTATGGTATCTTAACAGGCTGGCAGTCCAATGAGAGGTTGCCTGCAGCGCTCCTCTGACAGTTGTCAGCAATGCTCACAGTGGTTGAATTGGGACATGTCAGGTTTGGGGGGCAACACAAAGCCAAATTGTGTCAGCACAGTTCAGCAGGTTTGCCAATTGTGTCTTTACTGTTTCCTTTTCAAAATGGCCATACCATATTTTTTTTGGAAATCAAACATGGTATTGTTTTTATGTTAAAAAGCCAAAGTCAAAACATATGATCATAAACTAATCAGAACTAATATGATCATAAACAGCAACAACGCAGGACTCTCTTCTTGAATACTTATGGAAATATAAAGAGATGGAGACTCCAAATTTTGATCCAAAGGACCACAGAATATTTTGTAGTAACAGAATGTTAAGCTTGATGTAGTAGAACAGTGAAGTCTGTTTTCTCAGTTGTGAGTGGATGTTTTGTTTTTGTTTTTAAAGTTAAATAGTAATTTTAAACTTGATGAACTGGGGGCATGCTTTGAAAACAGAAAGTGAGAGGAGTCTGGAAAAAAGTTCCAAAATCATGGGTTAGAAAAGGGAAACATCAAATTCAATTTAAAGAATGACAATGAATGCCCTATACAATAATTTTCAGTATATATGTATTGTTAAAAAAATTTTTTTTATTGAAGACCAAATCCAGTGATAATAATGTCAATACTAATATTAATTTTAAAAAATCCATTCACTTAATTCAGCTGAGCACATGATTTTATTTCGTTAAAATGAACAATCCTTGAAAATTGCATTGAAGAATTATAAACAACAACATCCCTACTCAAATTTGGAATTTCTGACCCACCCAGAGAATACTGTGTGCCTATGCAACCTATGCAAATACAACCTGCAACATTTAATATTTAAAAATGGGACCATTTTTGTAAAATGGAAACCTGCAGCCAAAGACCACAAAGGGCACTAGCACTTAAATAGCCTGAGGATAAGCCAGGCATCCCCAAACTTCGGCCCTCCAGATGTTTTGGACTACAATTCCCATGTTCCCCGACCACTGGTCCTGTTAGCTTGGGATCATGGGAGTTGTAGGCCAAAACATCTGGAGGGCTGCAGTTTGGGGGTGCCTGGGCTAAGCTGTATGAAGTGAACCGGATGGTGGGTTTTTTTTTTTTTTTTTTTGGTAATATTCTCACTGGTAACCGTGTTTCGTTTGTATCAGACAGGAGAGAAAAAATAAGTTGGTTATCTGCCGTATGGTTGTCTCTAGCTGGCTTGCTTGGGAATGAGACTGTTCTATATCCAAAGTACTCAATATTTGCTCATTCTGACTTTTCTTGTAATCCATTTGAAACACCTGGTACTGTCTGCTGTTATAGACTACGTACCAGATTGATGATAAAGTTCCCACCTTTGCTTTTCACAGCAAACTCTCTTGCCCCATTTACAGTCCTTAGTCATATCCCCTCTAGTCACCTCCTAGTTTCCCAGGGGTGCCAACTTGAATAAAATACAGGGAGGCAGATAAGCCCTTCCCTGCATAATCCATCACATGACACGGTGCACGCACACTATTTGAATGGCAATGCACATCAACTTTGGGGGTGCCCAAACTCCTCAAATATTGAATGGGGGGAAGACTCCTCGACCCCATGGAGTGGCTCCTATGTACCGTAGTTGCCATCTTCCCCTCAATCCATCATTATCTCTCCTTTCCACCACATAAGCAGCCTACCATTTCCCCCAGTTCCTCCCTATTGCATTCAATCCTCGTTCTAAGAAAAAAAACACCCAACCTTCAATCCATCCTGTTTCTTCAGTGACTATCCTTTCTTTTTGTGTGTCCTCAGATTCCAGGGGGTGGGGGTGGGGGTGGGGGTGAGGGAGAAGAGAAGTTCTATTATGTGATCAGAAGTCATTCTGCTCAGGCAATGGCTGTGTTGGATACAAGCTATGCTGCTTAAGACACCATAGTTCTAATTCCACACCATGGTCCTCAAATGTGTGTGAGTGGGTAAGAAGGATCAGGTACAGGATATTTCTACCAATGGCTAAAATGGAACCTCTATATTCAATGTCAATTCACCTCTGATGGCCAACGAATACAATAAAATGGCAAATATTACCACCACATTTCTCTTTTCCTTGGGACTATCTGGCCAACCACTCTCAGGGACAGAATACTAGGCAACTAGGACTTTTGGTCTGGCTCAGATGACAATTCTTTTAATTACACAGAATTGAAAGTGTGTTGTGGAGTTTCTCTGCCTCCTGAATAACAAATGACGATCATATTCTGAGCAGTGGCAGATTTTGAAGGAGCCAGCGGAAGGAGCAAGACAGCTGCCTACCCAATGTCTTCTCAAACACTAACAATGGGGATCACTATTTAGTCTGGTCCCTACTCTATAATAATGTTAGTATAAATCTCAATTCAGCTGTTTTCGGATGCTTAGCCTCCTCCTTTTATTCATTGGGCAATTTTAAAGGAATTAACAGATGGAAATGAGCAACAGACATCTTCTTCCCAAGGATGAACGGGAAACCCTACAATAGACCTAAGACAGGCAGAGAAGAAGAGTGGCATCAGATTTTGGGATACCCCAGGAATAAAGTATGGTCCCCCAAAATTCCAGAAAAACCCAGTTGTCCTAATTTTGGCTTTCTTTGGCGGAGACAAAACCCCAGAACAACAGAGATCTGTCACTCCCATTCTACCTATAAAAGTAATATCAAAGAATTCATTAGAGGCAATGGCATTGGGACAGCACAGTTTCTTTACTCATTTCAGAGATGGAATTAAGCCAGATACTTAGGTACAATCAGATTCTCACACAGCAGAAAACAGCAGGAGGGAAATCAAACACTGTCTTAAACTTTTTCCAGACTTTTTTGTGCTTTTTATATTAATCTGATTAATGTTAACATGAGTTTAAAGACCCAGGGCTTTATTTATTAACAATTTTCGTTTCCGATAAGCCCGCTGAGGTGCAATCTCTCATTAGCAGGGGACTCCTGCCAACTCCATTAGCAGCTCGTAAAGTAAGAGATGTAGGGAAGAGCTGAGAGGGCTCAGTAGGCTTCAACAGAAATAAATCCAAATGCAGAAGCAGATTTACTGCTACAGGTCGGGAATCAAGAGCTTTTCTACAACACTAGACAGCAGGTTGGGCTTAGATATTTAAAAGGCACTGAAGGGGGGAGCTTAAGGAGAATGGGGAACAGGCGTGATTTTTACAAGAGCGGTTCCCGTCTGTTCTGTTTAATAAACATGAGGATTCAGTTTACATTTTTTAAAATTGTTGCATTTATATTCCATTTCTACCTGGCTCCAAAGGAGCTGACGCAGCATTTCAGCCTCCTCCAGATTGAAATGACATTCACACTTGCTTCGCAGGGCTGGTTCACACATATCTGCTCATCACTTGGGGATTATTTCAATGATAGGATGGGAAACCCACCACAGATAGAACTTTTCTTACCAACTCACATCACACAATGCATATCAACTGAGATAAGCTGTCAGCTGATAATCATGTGGAGAGAACTCAAGTGTGTACATACATGAGTCTACAGTATATTATTATATCAACTTATTAGCAATGAGTCTATCCTAATGTCTAGAGAAAATGGCAAATTGCTCAAGAGTTACTTTGGATTTTTACTGTTTAATAAAGGTTCTTAATGCTGAAGATGATTGGCCAGCTGCTAAGGAAAATAATGTACTTTCATTATTTTACATTTAAATTAAGGAAAGTTCATAAAATATGTATTTTATAATTGTAGAAAGATACAATGTAGATTGTTGGGTTTTAAACAAATCTAAAATATCATTCCCATCTGCAGCTACATTAGTCTCTTGGGCAAATACTATATTAAGATATTTTAAAAAATTCTTATTATGGAGCCAGTAGACCACAACGGCTCCATTTATCCATTAAATATGTAATCATACATTTTCCCCCTTTAAAGTGCATATTATTTATGCAGCAGAGCAGAACCAGTCCATGAGTGTAATTATGGATATGAGACCTGTGCAGAATTTTTTTTATGAAAATTTGCAGAAATGAGTATGTGTTTCATCTAGCAACCATTAATAGCAATGGGAAGATTCCAGCTGAACACACTCAGTTTGGGATTGGGGCCCCACTGCGCTTTATGCCTCATGGTGGGTAGACATTGTTACCGACCCACTCCCCAAATCAACTCTGGAGGGTTTGGGGAAACCCCAGATGTAGGAGAGGTGCCAAAGGAGAAGAGGAGGAAATTGTTTCCATTGTGCAAGCATATATCCTTGCAGTAATGGAGTATGAGGCTGAGTGCTGCTTTGAGCACAAGCCATAGCTACACTAAATCATTTCCAGTTGGTCAAACCTACCAGTGTGTGTGTGTGTGTGTGTGTGTGTGTGTGAAATGTTGTGAGGGAGGTGGGAAAGCAGTTGCACCTGGAGATGACTGCAGATTAGAAAGAGCGAGAGAAGAGAAAAACAATGAATAATATTAACATGGCACCACGAATATCAGGGTACTTTCTAGCATAGCATAAACAAAACAGCCAGATTTGGTCCCAAAGAGTTTACAAGTTAAATTTTAACCATGTTAAATAATGTCTCTTGGGGAGTTAATTAGGGAAAAGTCAATGGTGGGGAAGGAAGCAACGGAGCGGGTTATTAATGAACCAAGTATGAGTGGTTTGTGTTAAATATGTTTAGGCTTAATTTGGCTTCAGCTAAAGAAGTGGACATTTTGAAACTAGACAGATTTCCTGGTGCACCTACCTCACAAACATGGAGGGGGGGGAAGTGTTCTCAGATGTCACGTTGCAATGAATACTTGTGCAGCACGAGCACCATTAAACCCATATGTTAAGAAAGGAGAGCTGCCTAGTCAAGTATACCAGGAAGTCATATTCTAGAAAATACCCGAAGGTGTTGAGGGATTTCCCATGGGAGGTCTGCAATCATGCTTCCTGACTGTGGTGAATATGTGAAAAATCTGCTGAGCATTTTACCACGGATTAAGAGGAATTCTGACTCACTGTGATATCACCAAAGTAGTCCAGGATGATTTATTCCCTTTCCCTTGCAAGAAGGTAACTAACCAACAGAAAAAGTGGTGCCGTTCTGCTAAGGCAGCCATTAATGTATCTCCTCAGTACAGCACATGCCCTACCCCTCCATTATTATTAGCTACTACTGCATTTCTCTGAAGAAAACATTCTGGCCTGTCAAGCTTGATCAAGCATTTTATATTTCTGCTTCTCTGGTGGACCAAAAGCTATTCTCACCTCAAATCAGCAGTTCACAGGAACAACTTCCTCAATGGTAACAAATCAGAAAAGATATTCTGAGATACCTAATCTATATCTGTCACTCCTCCTAAGATTCTCCTCAGACTTTGCTAGAAATTGCTACCAGATGAGGGGGAAAAAAAATCCTAGAAGGTTGTTTTCCTAGTAAGTTTCCCAGCAAGTATTTGTCTCTGTTTCAGGTTGAATTTAAATGCACTACCCACTACCAGAGCTAAAATATTTAAACTTATTCACTTTACAGAGGACAGGGAAGCCATATATACCGTGTTTCTCCTAAAATAAGACACGTCTTATATTTATTTTTCCTCCAAAAAAAACACACCACGGCTTATTTTTGGGGGATGTCTTATTTTTTCGAGCGGGAGCTGGCAACAGCATGCTGCGCCGAGCCCTGACCCGTTGAGAGCCAGCAGCAGCGCACCGCACGGGACCCGTTGAGAGCCGGGGAGCAGGAGACAGCCGCAGAGGCGGCTGTGAGAGAAGCGGCGGCGGAGGAACCGGCAAGAGGCGGCTGCACGGGAGCCGCTTCGGGGAGCGCAGCGCAGCGGGAAGAGCCTGGTGAGAGGCAGCTGCGGCTGCAGGTGAAGCCCGGGATCTGCGTGGGCGACTGGGGACAAGTGCCCTGAGCACTGCGGCGGTGGCGAAGAGGCGCCCGATCACCAGGCTCTTCGCGCTGCGCTCCCCGAAGCGGCTCCCACCCCCGCAAAACACAGTGAGGCGGCCGCGGGGGAAGTGCCAAGAGCGCCCAGGAGCGCAGCTGCAGCGACGGTAATCCCTGGGGCTGCGGAGGTGGCTGTGGGCACGCGCCAAGCCCCAAAGCACAGCGGCGGCGCTGGAGACGGCCACTGCGAGTGGCATGAAAAGAAGAAGATCGCCAGCAAGCGCGCTGTTGCCTCTTGCCAGCTCTTCCGAAGGCGCTTAAATCCTTGCCAGACCTGCTCCCCCCCAGCTTATTTTCGGGGGATGTCTTATATTTATGCTACTAATGAAAAGCCTGACATGGCTTATTTTTGAGGACCGTCTTATTTTAGGAGAAACATGGTATATATATATATATATATATATATATATATATATATATATACACACACACACACACACACACACACACACACACACACACACACACACCACCCACTCCTCCCAATTTGTAACTGTTCCTAATAAACTTTCATGGTGTATGGAAAATGCTTTGGAGAGGCGACAAATTTCTGGTGGAATTTGAGATGTCTTGTTCAGAGTAATAGCTATCTCACACAGGTGCCCAGCTGCTATTGTGAAATCAGTAAGCATTTAATTGAAACAAATGAGTATAATAATAGTACATTATCCCTGCAGGCTCATAGCCATAACCGTTTTAATTATTGAGTTAAGAGTCAAACTAATTTATCCTTTAAAGTAACAGCCACCTTTTTGGCTCAACCGATCATCCTGTTATGAACACGAGGGGAACAGTAGGGGAGGATTTAGAGAGGGAGCAATTTATTTCTGCGGGGGTGCGTTTATCACACAGTAGAGGCTTCCTACAGCTATAGCTCTCAATCACTGGTTTCTATACAGGCGCAGCTAGTTCACATTACTATAGTGTAATATGGTACTGTACTCTCTATGGAAAGCCTGCATTCTGCACGGTGCTGAGAACCTTGCCAAGCAGAATGCATGGTGAAGTTATTGCAGCATAGCTTCCGCCCTTCATCTTTGCATGAGGAACATTTCTTCTGAATGTGCCTAATTTTGAGATTTGAGATACTCCATCTCCTAGAACATGTAGGTTTTTCCACAATGTGGTAACTTACGACATTAAAACAGTTACAGGTGGGTAGCCGTGTTGGTCTGAGTCGAAGCAAAATAAAAAAATTCCTTCAGTAGCACCTTAAAGACCAACTAAGTTTATATTTTGGTATGAGCTTTCGTGTGCATGCACACTTCTTCAGATACACAGTGTATCTGAAGAAGTGTGCATGCACACGAAAGCTCATACCAAAATATAAACTTAGTTGGTCTTTAAGGTGCTACTGAAGGAATTTTTTTATTTGACATTAAAACATTCACCATTAAGCCTGATTCTCACTTCTAAAGAAAGCAAGGCTACTTTAAATTAGGAAATTGCCTAATCTTAAAAATATTCATTATTAGGGCACTGCACACTTTGTTTGGAAGTCAAAGAACACCCCCACTCCCACGTCCCCCACTTTGTCCGGTTACTTTTATTGCTTTCCCTCTCTGCTGCCACCCCATATTTGACACAGATCTGTTACTACTTTTCGGAGGATATTTGTACAGCAATCTGAATCCCGTGTTTTGACGGGCTATGATCTAGTGTTACTGCACACTATTATTACTGGGGAAAGAGTCATCCAAACACAATTAACACTTCATTATGAAGATGAATCTCCACAGCCTCTGCGTTAAGAAAAGCTGCTGGAAACAACGGTAAAATGGTGTTTAACAAATGGGGAACGCCTCGTTAACATACCAGGCTTCATCCATGTTTTAGAGGCGTAAATTAAACAAATGGCTTGGAGTTTGTTTTCAGTGCAGATATCTGTAAATGTACATACGGGGTGAGGTGATCTTTGATGTATCCCAGTTCCAAGCTGTATGGGGCTTTATATACTCAAGATTATCTGTATTCACATGCTAACATCAATACACACCAAATTTTTGACACACAGCTGTAACATGCAATTTTTTCCATTACTGCTTAGTCACCCTATCTCACCAGAGGAGAGTGTGCTTTGTTACCTATCACTTATTACCATCGAGATCAGGGCGTGAGTTCTTTGTTTAATTGAATTATTAAGTACTGTAATTGTGATATTTTTATATTGATGTTTTATTCTTGTTTCAGATTGTCTTATATGGGCAAGTTGAATAGTCATGTGGTGTTGGTGTTTTTTTTTTGTCATGCTTCAATGTGAATAGCTTTGAGTGTAATGCTGCTGGAAAAGTGGTGCACTATAATAATAATAATAATAATAATAATAATAATAATAATAATAATAATATATTTATACCCCGCCCATCTGGCTGGGTTTCCCCAGCCACTCTGGGCGGCTTCCAACCGAATATTAAAACAGTACAGCATTAAACATTAAAAACTTCCCTAAACAGGGCTGCTTTCAGTTGTCTTCTAAAGGTAAAAAAGTTACTTATTGCCTTGACATCTGCTGGGAGGGTGTTCCACAGGGCGGGTGCCACTACTGAGAAGGCCCTCTGTCTGGTTCCCTGTAACCTCACTTCTCGCAATGAGGGAAACGCCAGAAGGCCCTCGGTGCTAGATCTCAGTGTCCGGGCTGAATGGTGGGGGTGGAGACGCTCCTTCAGGTATACAGGACCGAGGCCGTTTAGGGCTTTAAAGGTCAGTATCAACACTTTGAATTGTGCTCGGAAACGTACTGGGAGCCAGTGTAGATCTCTCAGGACCGGTGTTATGTGGTCCCGGTGGCCACTCCCAGTCACTAGTCTAGCTGCCGCATTCTGAATTAATTGCACTAATGAAGTGATAGTGACTTTGCTTCAGGTTTTGCCTCTTATGGGATAACCTCTCTTTTGTTCCTTTAGGTCCTGTGCAGCCTATGGCATAGTGAAGCAGTGGTGCTCACCTGACCTCACAAAAGGGCGTGGCTGCTGCTTACCGGGAAGCAGAGGGGCAAGGCAACAGGGAGGTCAATGCAGTCCAGATGTGCCAGTGGAGCCAATCTGGTGCTCCTGCTGGTGCAGTTAAACTACACTGGCTTCCCTGCTGCCTTACCCCTCCCAGTAAGTGACAGCGACTCATCTGTCCAGAGGTCAGGTGAGCGGCAATGCTCTACCCCACTGGCATACTGTTCAACATTTTTCTGATGAAAACAGGGATGTCTTATTCCATAATGGTGATGGTGATGTTGTTGTTGTTGATGATGATGATGATGATACCCCACCCAACTGACTGGGTTGCCTCAGCCACTCTGGGCAGCTTCCAACATAAATAAAAACACAATGAAACATGAAACATTAAAAAACGTCCCTATATAGGGCTGCCTTCAGATGGCTCAGGGGTTGGATAACTCTATATCCTCCAACATTTCTCCAGTGAAAATAGGGACGTCCTAAGGAAAAGTGGGACATTCTGGGATCAAGCCAGAAACCGAAACAGCTTCTGTCAATCGGGGACTGTCCCTGGAAAATAGAGATACTTGGAGGGTCTACACTGGCTGTTACTGCGTGCAGCAGAACATAACTGCAACAAAACTCATAAGGCACAATCTTAATGTTGAAACAGTTACACAATAGATTATTGCTGCCAGAAGAGATCTTGCTGAGAAGTGTCTGTGACAAGGAAGCTTGCCCATGGCCTGCCAATGTTTGTATCCACTCTGCGAAAAGATTTTTCTGCTGTTCCTTCCTTCTCTGTGCCACAAAGCAATAGTGACAAAGTTCATTGATGTGTATCCAGAGCTCAGATACATTTTCCCACATGAGCTTTTGTGTTTTATTGAGCTTTTTTGCAGAGTCCCATCCACCTTGTTTTATGCCTCTTCTGGCCTTTGCTAGACATTTTAGATACCGAGTTGCTATAAAGTGAAAGGCCCCCAAGTAATGACAGGCCTCTACAGTTTATTGCAGGGAGCATAAAATATAGTGATTTTAGAACAGGATAGGTAAAACAAGAACACAATCTAGAAAAATCACTCTCTAGGGAGGAGCGCGGTGAATTAATTTTGAAAGCATTGTCCCTCACTGCAAAATTTGATCCGGCATTTAAAATTATTTTTTTAAAAAATAAAATAAAAACATCCACACCAAGCAGCCACACCAAGCCTAAATATGAAAACACCATTTTACAAGTGTATCAGTAATAAATGTAAATTAATGTAATATTTATTTCTGACACCCCTCCCCCAAATATATCTTTTAAAAGGTATGTTAAGATCCATGAAGCACATATACTGAGATAAAATCCTAGGTAACGCCCTGAGATTTTAAGAGAGCAGACAAATGTACAATTGACAATTAATTTGTCCAAGTCTGAGTGTTTTTCGGCATTGCATCTTCCTAGGATCCTTAACTGCTTTAGTGCTAAAACAGATGTGGCTATTATGTGCCTGGGATGAGACAATGCAAGTTCTTCCACTCATCTGAATTGAAGATGGGAGCATCTGGGGGGCCATGTGGTGCTCAAATTACATTTCATGGATTCCATTCTGCCTTCTTATTTTAGGTTTAAAATGGCACACCAGAATTGTATAAAAACCACCATATATGTAGAAACCTTTATTATTGAAGAGACAGAGAAAGCTCTCTGGTATGAAAAAATCCATAGAAGGGTCTTGATCAGACACTACTCTGCCATTTGGATTCTTTATAAAAGAATAAATGTAAACTTGTGCTGCTTGTGATGTTTAGGGAAGTTTTTAATGTTTGATGTTTTTTCATGTTCATAATATTCTGTTGGGAGCCGCCCAGAGTGGCTAGGGAAACCCAGCCAGATGGTTGGGGTATAAATAATAAATTATATTATTATTGTTTTACACCGTAACACTGCTAAATGCATATATACCAGCTACTGCCATTGTGGCAGAAAGTTGGGCCAGTCTGATTGTGGTTGTGTTTTACAGTCCACCATGCTATTACATGCACACATGTGGGCTGTGGGCTATTACATTTTAACATTCACACTGCAATATATCAAGGGAGTTTTGTTCAGAAATGTTAAAAGCGATATCGGGTTCCCTGGCCCTTCCAATTAACATGTCACACAGTAACATTGGTCATTTAGAGTCTGGTCTTCCAAGTGCATTGCGCTATGGGCATAAGTCTTCCTTATTTATGCCCTTCCATTGCTGACTCTGAAAAGTTACCTCCAGGCAATTGGATCAATGCTTCCTATATTGCTATGTTCTGCTGGCAATTTTATTACCCTTATAGCACCATGTGGTGAGACTTACGTTGTAGTCCTGTCTGGTTGTGGGACAGAATGTTTATGTGGAGGAACATTTGGATGTGCATCTCATGGAAAGTAATACAGCATTGATCTACGACACGATGTAGATTTCAGCCATCGGAATCGCATTACTTCCAATGGATTCTGCTTCAACTATCAATATGTATGACTGGTTAAAGGCAAGGGAATGTAGGCGCCTTTGCTCTGGCAACACAGGCACATTCATTCTCTCGTTCTTCTTCCCATTACCTTGTGGTTCCTTTTGAAAAGGGGGGGGGGAATCACTGGATATGAAATGAATATTAGCAACCCTTCACCCCTGTTCTGCCTTAGCACAAAGGGAAGCATTGATTGATTGATTGATTGATTCATGCCATGTCTACTTTGGTAACCAGCAGGTCTTCAAACACATCATGAATATGCTGGTCCTACATGAAAAGGTCATCAATCATGTAGATGCAGCACCTATGATTTTACATTTAAATTATTCATTGCATGATCATTGACCATTTCGGTCTGCCAAGAACTAAATACCAGGCAGCATGATATTTGACCACATTGTCTTGATTTCCTAAAAAAAATGTTGATTAGCTAGAACACATCTTCACCTTCACTTTCCACTACTTCTCTGGCCTGACTGATAACATGGCAGGGGCAACAATGTTGTACCTCTGAAATGCACTGGGATTGTTTGGGATATTCTCATGAAAAAATTAACAAAATAATCCCTGATTAATCGAGGTGAAGATTGCTCCACCTGGGTCTCAGTCTCTTGTGTGCCAAATATACAATTCCATCAAGAAAACCACTTAAGCATTTAAGATACAACTATCTACAATTTGCACTCCCTTGAAAGTCAAATATTTCAGCAAAACAAGGGAAAATAAAATACTTTTAATGCTCTATACCGTATCAATAAGTTTTAACCAGACATTCTAGCTGATTAGGATTCACTAAGAACATGGCCAAGCAAAATAAAATTTATTCCTCTGGGGCACTAGAGTAACTTTTTATCTCTTCTCTCTTTGCACTTTACATTTTACAGCCAGCTGCCTATTTTCATATACCAGATGAATCTCAAAGAAAACAGCGCATATTTCAATTAAGCTTTTTGAAAAGCTGCCTCTCTTTGTCTCTGTGTCTGTGTCACCAAAATATTCCAGAAGGAACACTATGTTCAATGCAGCATTTGCATTTTTATCCAATCAGATCTTAAGGACATGTGCCAAGTCAATGTTTATATTACAGAACAAATCAAACATCAGCAAGATCTGATTAACCTAACGACCTGGAATTAAACAATACCACCTGGAAGGGGTGCTCCTTTATTCGCTGGAAACCAAGAGGCTCTTTTAGAATCTGAATGCCAAGGACAGATGTTCTCATGCACATCCGAAGATGTATACACTCTGAAATATTCCTCAATTTCCCCACTATCTAATGAGCTGCACTGTATATTCTAATTAAGACTGAAGTTCTAAAAGGAACATTTTATTTATTTGGGGTACAAAGGGGGTTCTTTTGAGTGAAGGGAGGTCTCCAAAAGGCTGCTCTGTTTCACACCACTTTCACACCATTTTGGAACATTGGCCATAGACAGCTTGGAAAGCTGGAGTGATAATCCAGAGATGACTAGGACTGCAATTGGCCAGAGTGCTGGAGCAGATCCAGGGAGCCCATCACAGGCCAGAGTCTCAGCTGAGAAATCCGTCCAAATTGCTGCGGGAGCAAAGATGCAGGCAGGTGGAGGAAGGAGAGTAGGCAAGCAGGGAATAAAAGGTGAGAGGGATAGGCGCAGAAAAAGATAGCAGCCAACAGGGTGGATTTGATTTAAATCAAATCAATTTAAATCACTAGTCAGTGAGACTTGATTTAAATTGTGTTTTTTTACTGAAAGACTCATTCTTGCTGGTATAATCTTAATATTTACAACCAGATGAAGGTTTCATTTTTGGAATAATAAATTTTCAGAGTAGTTTTTACAATTCTATCAAAAATTGCTGATTTGGTTATACTATTAGAAATAAATAGACAGGTAATTATGAAATTATTGTGAGGTTTAATAAGTTAGCTGTTTATATTTGGACAACTTTTCTGCTGTACAGTACTTTATTGGAAGGGGGAAAATAATCATTTCCTTAATTACAGTTTAAACAATTCATTTAACTAAAACAAAAACATTATAGCTTATGTATCCATGTTCATTAACTGATGAGGTTAAACTTTTTTTATTTATTTTTTAAAACTTAGACTTAAAACAAATCCTTATTTCCTGATGAATAGCCTTTGGACTTTAATGTAACTTAAATAGAAAAGATTTTCCCTCCAAAAGCATTTTATTTTAAAAAAAATCCAATTTAAATTTTAAAAATCCGATTTAAATTTTTAAAAAATCCATTTAAAAAAATCATTGATTTTTATCCAGCCAAACAGCCTTGCAGGACAGAAACAGGGGAGCTATGCAAGAAAGGCCAACCTACACTATTCAAGCAAAGACCCAGGAGTAAAGCATTTATACGCCGTTCATGAAGAACCAATTGGATACCTGGGGTGTAGTGAAGCAATATTGGGGTCTGGGCAAAACATTCTTCCATTCAAACCATATTTCCATCCTTCCTCCACCCTGATGCCTAAAACAACTCACAAGGAAAGGGACCATTGCATATTCCACAAAGCATTATGTTCCCAATTGAATCCAAGGCTGACCCTGATAAGAATATAACAGCCGCCTGCTGGATCAGGCCAGTGGCCCATCTAGTCCAGCAACCTGTTCTCAAAGTGGCAGGACCCAAGTGCAAAGGAGCTTTCCAACAACTGGTATTCAACAGAATACATATCCTGTCCACCACCCTGAGACCTGCGAGTATAGGGCGGTATATAAATTTAATTTAAAAATAAAAAATACCACCACCAAGTGTGGAGGCAGGCCATAGCGTAGACCATGATGCCTATCCCTGTCTCCCATAGTTTAACCATGTGCTGCGTGAAGAAGTTCTGTCTTTGCTCTGTTCTGAATCCTCTAACATTCAGCCTGACAGCTTGTAGTACAATTATAGAGGGAGAGAAAACTTTTCTCTAGCCGCTTTCTCCATCCTATTTATCATTTTATGCACTTCTACCAGGTCCCTTCGCTCACATGCTGCAAGCCTTACCTCATAGGGGAGCTGTTCCACCCACTTGATCATTCTGACTGCCCCCTTTTGTAACCTTTCCCAGCTTTACAATATCCTTGCTGAGGTTTGACCAGAGAACTGTACCCAGCATTCCAAATGTGGCTGCACCATATAACAACATTTTGTTTTCAGTTCCTTTCTTAATTATCCCTTTTGCATGGAATTTGCCTTTTTCATAGCTGTCGCACACTGGGTCATTATTTTCATCAAGCCATTCTCTATGACCCCAAGGTCTCGTTCCTGGTCAGTCACCGCAACTGCAAATGATCAAAGGTCTGGAAACCAGGACTTATGAGGAATGGTTGAGGCAGTTGAGTATGTTTAGACTGGATAAGAGGAGACTGAGAGGAGATGTGTTAGCCATCTTCAAATATCTAAACTAGGGTTGCCACATGGAAGAAGCAGCAAGCTTGTTTTCTCCTGCTCCGGGGGTAGGACCCAAACCCATGGATAATAATAATAATAATAATAATAATAATAATAATAATAATAATACTTAGAAAGTGAAAACCTAGAAAATGCCATGCAATTACAAAATTAAAGGGGGGGAATCATCACCTGGGAGGAAAGGGTTACTTTTTAGTTGAAAATTAATGCACTCTATTCCAAATTAACATGTGGGATAATTAAAACCATCTTTCCAATGAATTTATTATAGGATATACAAAGCTAATTATAAATTCTCTGTTGCTAATCCGTTGCAGTTTGCTAATGCAGCGTTGAAATCTCTTTGGCCACACTTGTTTAAATTATTCATTAGACACAGCAACAGTTGTGAACTGTAATTTAAATTGGCATCTCATGAATATTCAATTAATACAATAAACATTGGAATGTTTTACTGCGCACTGCTCAATATTTTGCACTCTATCCGGTGTTTACATATTTTTATTAACTCTTTATAAAGGTGTTACCTATTTATGTCACTGATTACAACGAGAATAAAATGCCCCACTCATAAATATTTGTGTCATCTTAAGAGAGGGAATGTAATTAGGCAAAGCTTCAGAAGTCATAATTAATATAGAGCAGATATTACTCTTGTACTCTTTTGCTCGGAGCATTTGGCCTGGCACCATTTCAAATGGAATAAGGTTTCCATACAAGGCAACTACTGCATTACAGTTTTTCAAAGTAACCAGGATCAAACCTGCCTGGCTTCTCTCACATTGCAGAAGGTGCTAATTGATGATGAACTGCTATTTCCCCCCTCCTCTTCCTTCAAAAACAGGCTCCAAAGGGACCTCACAGAAAAGCATCACATATGCTATGTTCTAGGGTTTGGGCAAACCATAGTCTACCCATTTCAGAAGCCAGGTCAAATTATGGTTAATGCAAACCAGGAACTGAAAGGAGGAGCCAGAGTATGTGAAGAGAGGATGGGGAGAGGGGAGGGGAGCATGTGAGAGTGAGGTGTGGCCCCCAGGCCCATAATATTTATTTATGAGATGCCTCATAAAATAAATTCTCTTGGAGCCATACAAATAAAATGAGAATAAAAGCATAAGGACATAAACCCACAATAAATTTAAAAGACAACTAGTGTAAAACTTCAAATACAGAAACAGCACAATAAAATACCATTAACAGCACAGATCTAAAACAGCCATCAAGTACCTACATTAAAGCCACCAGCTGTACCACAGCAGCTTAAAAGCAGATCTTAAAAGGCTTGAGGAAAAAGGAAAACTCTTAATTTGGTGCTGAAAAGACAGCAATGTGGGCAGTAGGTGAGCTTCCCTAGGGACAGTATTGCATACGGCCGGGGGACGGGGATGGGCACCAATGCAAATGGACACTTTCTTGCATTCATTCTCTAACTTTAGACCACATGGGAAAGGACCTCTGTAGTTGACCTTATTGTTATTGGTAGGTACATACTGGAGGAGGCATAATAGAGCATGAAGCTGAACTGGGTATTATATGTTTCCTCTTTGTTCTTTTTGCTGTTTTATGAAACAAAAATTTATTTTTAAATGGAGGGGAGTGTAATTATGGAAACTACATAAAACTGGTGTCATGGATAGCCAATGATTCCCCATTCTTGTTCTAAGCACTGCTGGTTACAAATTTCTCAAATTTGAATGTCAAAAAACATAGACAGAGGCACCTGATTTGGGAACCCATAATTCCAAAGTGCCATTGGAAACAGTCACTACAGATCCAAACTATCCCTTATTTCAGCTTTCACCAGCCTGGTGTCCTTCAGTTATTTTGGACTACAATTCCCATCAGACCCTGCCAACACGATTGCATTAGCTGGAGCTGCTGGGTGTTGTAGTCCAAAACATCCGGACGGTACTGGATTGACCAAAGCTGCCTTATTTGGTAAACTATGCCTGGGCAACGTTTCCTGCAGAGTGCCTGTTGCACTGAAGATAACATTTCCAACAGGCTTTAGCTTAATAAACTTTTAATATCTTGGAAAAACGGATTCACAAAATTCAATTTAACTTAAAAACTGTAGTTGCTAGATACAACTGCAATTGCCAGTTGAAGCTGGCTCAAACTGCAGATAATTAGTTCAAAAACAAGCAGTAGCTCTTCTGCTTTAAGATGTAATTATTCACTTCTCTTCTGAGGACCCAATGGAACCAAAATTAATAAATAAAAATGCAGCAGAAAATAGAACTGCTGGAAAATGAAGAGCCTGCTGTATCAGGCTAATGGCCCATGTAGTCCAACATCCTTTTCTCACAGTGGCCAACCAGATGCCTATGGAAAGTCCAAAAGCAGGACCCGAGAGGATTAGCACTCTCTCTGCTTGTGATTTCCAGCAACTGGCATTCAAGGGCATATTGCCTCCAACAGTGGAGGTAGAATATAGCCATAGTAGTTAGTTGCCATTGATAGCCCTTTACCTCTATTTATCTATGGCGAAGTTGATGACCTTCACCAATGGAGAATTCCATAGTTTAACTACGTGATGCATTAACAAAATGATACTGAAAGATCTTTTTAATGCCACAATTAAAAAACGAACATTAAAAAATTAAATGCTTCTTTTGCCTCATGGCACAAATGTCTGCTTTGTTTTTTCCAACTATATGTTTTATATCCTTTGACACCAGAGTCTAACAAATATCCCTGCTTTATAGCATTGATACATACAGCTCTGATCCATATTTCAGAAAATTTTTAAAACCCCAATTCCATAATGTCCTGAAATCCAATTTGGTTTAACCACGGTGTAGATTGGATTGCCATTTTTCACTTCTAGAAGCACAGGGGTTTAATTTGGGCACATTTCAGCATAAAAACTTGGGCCTCAGGCCATGTGCAGCAACATTGAGATTAAACTGTGAGGCAAAATCATGTCAGCCATTAACAGTGCTTCTGATGATGATAAATGAATCCAACTCTACAAATTTCCTACTATCTTTCTCTTCTGCATATGGCAAACAGAAATAAAACGCTGTTTAAAACTTATTTGTGCAAATTTGCAAACTTGATTCGAAGGCCTTCTGTGTCAGTATAAAATGCTTAGGATGGGTGTCTCAGCTGTTATGCCAGTAAGTCACAAAGTTAATGTCACAGGTCATATTGATATTGCTTACATGGGCATCTCAGTGGTATCATAGGATCGCGTGGCAGTGGAAATGTTTAGGATTGTAGAACTAATCCCAGGAGAACTCTATGTACTTTCCCACTGTCTTTACAAAACAAAGAACTACTTGACTACCATTTGAGTTGAGCCAATATTAACTACTTTCAGTAAAAATCTGAAGAATGTGATCACACCCATTTTTAATAAAACTCAAGCAGGCTTAATATACCATCTCTTTCAAGAGTACTTTGATAGGAATGAAACTAACAAGGGGTGGAGATTCTGTTGCTATATTGACAGTTGACTGTCAGTCTTATTCAAATATATTTTATATTTCAATTAGGCATCAGGTAACTAACCCACAGTGTTAATTCTCTGGATGAGTATACAGCGGTACCTCGGATTACAAACGATTCGGGTTACAAACACTTTGGGTTACAAACTCCGCTAACCCAGAAGTAGTACCTCGGGTTGAGAACTTTGCCCCAGGATGAGAACGGAAATCGTGCAGTGGTGGTGCGGTGGCAGCGGGAGACCCCATTAGAGAAAGTGTGCCACAGGTTAAGAATGGTTTCGGGTTAAGAACAGACCTCCGGAACAAATTAAGTTTGTATCCCAAGGTACCACTGTACCACATCAAAACAGTCATGTCCATAAAATCACAGGTAAACTAAACCTGGGATCCATCTCTCTTGCTCTCCAGTAAGGCAAAATGTTGCATGATTCCACAGTAATTTCCAGACCACAGTTTCTTTTAAAATTGTAATCAGCCAATCTAACACGGCATATTGTACCTATTATACCTCAATATAGTACCTAAATGAGTATTTTTCTTTACATTATAATACTGCATACATCAAACAGAAATATTTGACCTTCAGAAGACATCTGAAGGCAGCCCTGTTTAGGGAAGCTTTTAATGTTTAATAGATTATTGTATTTTAATCTGTTGGAAGCCACCCAGAGTGGCTGGGGAGGCCCAGCCAGATGGGCGGGGTATAAATAATAAATTATTATGATGATGATTATCTGAGAGGCCATACTCTCAATAATGACAACAAAGAGAGTAAAGGGCCCCTGACACCTCGTGTCTATAGGCCGAGGGAGCCAGCGTTTGTCCGCAGACAGCTTCTGGGTCATGTGGCTAGCATGACAAAGCTGCTTCTGGCGAACCAGAGCAGCACACGGAAATGCCGTTTACCTTCCCGCTGGAACGGTCCCTATTTATCTACTTGCACTTTGATGTGCTTTCGAACTGCTAGGTGGGCAGGAGCAGGGACCGAGCAACGGGAGCTCACCCCGTTGCAGGGATTCGAACCACCGACCTTCTGATCAGCAAGCCCCAGACTCTGTGGTTTAACCCACAGCGCCACCTGGGTCCACACATTGCTGAAGTAGCAATCCTTTTATCACATGCTGACTGAACATTTATTTTGGTTTTTTAAATAAGTACTACTCATGCTAGCATTCTTGGATCCAAAATGGTGTCAACAGACATAAGTGCATATAACCAGACTTGCACAAGTGCAAAATAATATTTTGGGGGGAAGGTAGCCTTAAGGGGAGGGAAGTCCATCCCACTAAAGCTGAATGAGGATTGAGCATGATCAGTGTTCAGACAGACTGACTAGCTGTCTGAGGGTGGGGGTGAGGTAAGGGAAATAGAAAACTGCATGAGGAATAGAATTGAGCAACCTGCAAAAGGGCCCATCTGTCTGTCTGTAAACCTGAACAGGAATGCTTCACACTGCAACACTTCATTATAGGTCTCAGTTGTAATATCTTCGTATGTGTTTCCATATTTCATGTGCAAAATAGTGAGAAAACCACAACTGTTTCCCTGCCTTCTTGAAAAATTAAAGAGACCCACTAATAAATGCCTGGATGACAGTGATGGCAATGAAGGGATTATGCCTCTGGTAGCATCCCTCTCTTTTTAAATATGTTTGCTCAATTACTTGACTGAACAAATTCAAACAAATGCAAGCACCTTCTTGCCAAGTGTGCATGTATTGCCTCTGGTTATGCCTTGTATCTGGTATGACTTGTAGCTGCTTGACTGAAATTCTCAATTTTCAACATTGCCATGGCATTGCTCTGTAGGTGGAAATGGCTCCTTTCCCCTCACTGTAAGTCTTCACATTTTGTTTTACCATGCTTGTTTCAATAAAGCATTACTAGACAACTGGTACTGTCTCGTTAACATTGCCATAAGGAGTAATCTAGGGAAACTAGACAGTTCCATTGAGACTGTTTTATTGTATCCCTCCTTGATACAGGTATTTATGAAGGGCAGGCTAGAAATATATTATGCAGTAAAAAATAAAATAAACCAAAAGTCCTTCACTCTCATTGATTTCATGGCATAGCCTCAGGAGCTTGTTTCTGCACAGTTATAGACAGCTCTTCATTTTTAAAAATCACAGTGCAGTTTACAGTAGCAATTATCGATAAAATTGTATGTTATAGTTTTTATTGGTACATTAAAAACTATTATTATAATAATACATAACCGTAACATAGTAGCCATTCAAATGGCCCAGCACTAGAAAGTGCCCAAAGACAAGATGAATAAATATATTGATGGCAAGATAACCAGAGACTCTGTGGGTAAGCAGATCCCTGGTCTGGGAGTTGGGGGAGTTCTGGATGGGACTGCACTTCCTCTGAAGGAACAGCCAGGTACCTTGAGGTGCTCCTAGATCAATCTTTGTCATTGGAGGCTTAACCTCTGTGTTTAGAAGCACCTATTATCAGTTTAGGCTGGCACTCCAACTGCACACTTTCCCGAACAAGGATAACTTGGCCACTGTGATCCCTGGGTTGGTAACACCATGACTGGGTTGCAATGTGTTTGTTGGGTGGCACTCCTGGACATGCACATATTACATCTGTGCTGAGGGAACTGCACTAGCTGCCAGCCACTTACTGGGCCAAGTTCATAGAAAACCTTGAACAAGTTGGGACCAGGTTACCTCAAAGACCATCTGCCCCTGTGTAGGCCTGTAAGGTCCTTTAGATCAGTGGTCCTCAACCTTGGGCCTCCAGATGTTTTGAGACTACAATTCCCATCATCCCTGACCACTAGTCCTGCTAGCTAGGGATCATGGGAGTTGTAGGCCAAAAACATCTGGAGGCCCAAGGTTGAGGACCACTGCTTTAGATCATCTAGGGAAATTTACCCGTGGAACGCTACCCTGCAGAAAACAGCCATGGACTACCCTTCCCTCTGCCATACATGAAGCAACAAAGCATCAGTTGCTCCAGATGACACCCCCAGATTACATGTAAAGATATTTCCCCGCCCCCGCTAGGGTTTCCCTGATCTACAAGATCAGACCATGCTTTTCATTTCCCAAACTCCTGTTTTTATATACTTTTATCCTACGTTCAACTGGTTTTTTTGTTGTATTTTTGTTTTAATAATATTGTTTCTTGTTTTGTGTTGTACACCACTTAAGAGTTTTATAAGTATCAAGCTATTTATAAGTGCTTTTAATTAAATAAATAGAACTGAATAGTGAAGGTCTCTGATGCATCTCCAGAGACAGGAAGTTCCAAAAACAGGGTGCCACAATGGTGAAAGCCCTATTTTGGGTCACTGCTATCCAGCAATATATAGGGAAAGGTGTTCCTTTAAGTATTTGGGCCCCAAGTAGTTTAGGGTATAGCAAGTTAACATTAAAACCTTGAAATAAGTTGTGATGTACATCAGCAGCCAGTGCAGACTATGGGAAATGGTTATCATGTTATTCCAACTTTACATGTCACTCAGTAACCTGAGGACAGCATTCTGCACCAACAGCAGCTTTTGGGCAAATGACAGCCCCAGAAGGAGCACATTACAGTAATGTAGATGCAAGGTTGTGATGTGATAATATGGATCACTGCAGTAACGTTATCCCAGCTGCAGAAGAGGAACCAGCTGGAATTCAAAATAGGAACTCCAAGTCACAATGGACACCTGGGTCCCCAGTGATAATTGTGGCTCTAAGAGGCAAATGATTCATTGGGTGTCCTGCATCCCTTTCTAATTTCTGTTGTATTCATTTTGAAAATGTCAATTAGGAGATGGTATTAGGTAATTGCATAATATTTACCGTTCTATGTCTATATATCTAAACGTTAAATAGCAGCTTGAGAAGTGCATTTGGCAAACTACTTCCTATGGCTGTGGTTAAATATTAGGTAAGATAATATTCACCCGGTTGGTTGCATTTTTTAAAAACACAGCATCAACTTCTTCCACTGCCACTAAAATATTATGATATGCAAGAGTTTTAAAGGTAAGATAATCACAAGATGCCACATTAGCGTGTTATGATTTTGTGGCCCGTGCTTTTTCTAACCAGGACAGCTGAATTCTTTTTTGTTTCAGAGGAATGGCATCTTTGGTCCCATTGCGGTGTGCACTTTATTCTTTCTATCCATCTATCTATTTCAGACACATTCCACTTATAGCACTCCATCAATGTCTCTATCTTATCTATTTTCAGGCATTCAGTGTGATTTCTGTATTTTCCTTTTTACCATCTCAAGAGACCATCATTATACCTCAGAACTCCTAAAATCAATTGAGATTTATTTGCACAATGGGAATATGAAAGTAGGAAACTAGGGAATATAGAGGCTGCAAACTAGGAATAATAAGACTGAATTCTTTATTCCTTTTTTATGTCATCATGAATACTGACTGAAGTATTCACCCTTTATTTTCTCCTCCTTCTGGCTCACCCATAGTGTGCCATGGCACATCATCACTCAATGCATCCATCCATCCATGAACTGACACTTTGTTCCTGGCTCATCAACTGTATGCTTGAGTCAAGAACTGTAAGACATGTTCTTTTCAGAATTGCTGGAATTCTAACATGACATCTTGTTTCAGTCTTCGGTGCTTACAGGAACAGTACCCACATTCTTGGTGGTAACTTTCCCTCATTGTAACTAGTGCTTTGGCCTCATTTTTTTTTTAAAAAAACCTTACAACCAGAATGAACTTTCAGTAATTTTATTCTGCCATAAATATATATTTTCTCTGCATAATGTCTCCTCTTACAATAAGTAACATGCATTACACTGGGGTGCTCTCCACTGGCCATGCTAGCTGGGGCTGTTGGGAGTTGCAGTCCAGTAATATCTCAAGATATTGTGCTGGAGGAGACTCTTGAGAGTCCCATGGACTGCAAGAAGATCAAACCTATCCATTCTTAAGGAAATCAGCCCTGAGTGCTCCCTGGAAGGATAGATCCTGAAGCTGAGGCTCCAATACTTTGGCCACCTCATGAGAAGAGAGGAATCCTTGGAAAAGACCCTGATGTTGGGAAAGATTGAGGGCACTAGGAGAAGGGGACGTCAGAGGACAAGATGGTTGGACAGTGTTCTTGAAGCTACGAACATGAGTTTGACCAAACTGCGGGAAGCAGTGGAAGACAGGAGTGCCTGGCGTGCTATGGTCCAAGGGGTCACGAAGAGTCGGACACGACTAAACGACTAAACAACAATATCTCAAGAGCACCATGTTGGCTATCTATGCATCATGCAAATTATGGGTGGTCCTGAAAATGGCCCTAAAACCAGTTAGGTACTATGACAATGGTTGTCAGTGTTGCCTCAAGTTGCTTACATGTTTTTCACGGTCTGTAAATTTTGGCCGACTGAGATAGAGCCCCCAATAGCAAACTGTTCAAAAAATATGTAATGAGGTGTAAGCACATCACAATTAAACATTGCTTGTAGAATCTGAAAGTGGACTGAACATGACAATGTTTATCCATCTTCTGGAATCAAGAAAAGGTAATGTTGACACTATGATATGTTAAAGTCCCAAGTGATTAATGAGTTATTTGACACATTGCTCCAAATATGAGTACTTAACAAAGGTGCTGATTGAGAGAGACTACAACAATGTATGCCTCTTAGATATGCTAGCTGTTCCAGCACCAAGGACAGTGTGCTGAGAATTTTTTCTGGAGCTAAACACACGCCAGCAGCAATTTTCAAACTCACTATCTGCCAAACACTGCAGTGAAAATACAAATCTTGGCATCTTCTGAGTTTAGTAGAATCTGCCAAAATGCTGCCAATGAATCTAAAATGATGAAGAATTTTCTCCTGTCATTTCAGTATTTAGGCAAGTACTAATGTTTCCTCTTTAATGCTTTTGTCAGCCTCTTGAGGTTAATGCAAATTCAGAGACCTTTGTCCTTCTCCACCTCAAGTTAATAAGCAACAAACTCAATCCATAGGGTGCTGATTTAATGATACCTCCTGGCATGTTTTGTGGCTTCTCTTCTTGGCTCTCAGTCAAGGTTTATGGTTTCTAGTAGGCATCACAACAATATAAGCTGACAACCCCCAAAATACAGTATTTCAGTAAACAGTAGATCACAGTATAAAACAGCATTTGCACCCTTTCATTATCAAATTCAGCTATCAACTACATTCAGAGGGGTAGTCATATTAGTCTATTGCAGCAAGAATCTTTGTTGTTATCAACAGTAGTTTATTTTGAAATATTTTTCTGCACTCACACAACTCACTCATGCCCAGTTGTTGTCATGGAAAGATTGTGAACAACTCCATTGGACTTGTAGGATGGTAGCCAACTTTTTAGTAACTCTTGGCTACACCAGGATAATCACCCAGACATTCTGGCATACAAGACAGAGGAATACTGATTTTTGGTGTTGTTTCTGTACAAGGAATATCTGAACAAAGGATTACGGCCTTAAATCAAAATAAAACATCAGAGTCTAGACACAGTACTCTCAAGACACACTTCCTATTCAGACATACATAGATAGCAAAGAAATAATGAGCTCATTCTTAAACATGAGCAATATAAAAACAATAATATATATTGTGTATATACACACAACCCTTTTGTAGGGTTGCGTATATATACACAATCCTGACATTGTGCACATATTGGTTTTTTAGAAGACCACTTTCTCATATATACTTCAAATCAGTGTAAGATGCATACATCTTCCATTTTATAGTGCTGCAGACTACTAGAGTAACTCCTTTTGTTGTATGGGGGTTTGTTGCTTTCCTGGAATCGCTATCAAGGCAACCTTAAAAACATACCATGGGCCCATACATGGTTCTGTTCCCTTTTCCAGTGAATCCCCAAGCTCTCGGCCCATCCACCATTAACATCTATTGTGTCTTGCTTACACAAAGGTCCAGACATTTTATTTCCAGATTTGGGGAAGCTCAATGTTGTAATAAAGTTTGAGAACCTTGCCTCTGCAGGTTGCCATCTCACTTCAACATCCAATTGAGAACGCAGACTTATTAGAAAAGTGTACCGCACTACAGGACTATTTAATTGCTCACCTTCTAACATTGTGTATGCCATCAAATGCCAACAGCGCCCTTCAGCTCTCTATATTGGACAAACAGGCCAAACCCTACGCCAAAGGATAAATGGACATAAATCTGACATCAGGAATCACAAGACAGAGATACCAACAGGAGAACACTTCAATCTCCCAGGACATTCTATGCAAGATCTCAAAGTAGCTGTCTTATTACAAAAGAATTTCAGAAATAGACTGGAAAGAGAAGTTGCTGAATTGCAACTTATTACCAAACTTAAAACCACGGAGAGAATAGAGACATTGGATGCTTATCTCATTATACATGATAAAGCTATTTTTCGCCATCTCACCCATTACTTTTTCCTGTAAGACCAATTGCAGTCGTTAACAGTTGTCAACAGGTTTACCACACCTATCAGCCAATCACCCATTCCCACCACCCTTCTGAGTAATACCCCTCCCCACCCTCTCACAGATATAAGGTTCTGGTGACTTCTGTTTCAGTGTATCTGAAAAAAGTGTGCATGCACACGAAAGCTCCTACCAATAACAAACTTAGTTGGTCTCTAAGGTGCTACTGGAAGGATTTTTTATATTTTGTTTCATACCGCACTACGGAGACATGGGTGGCACTGTGGTCTAAACCACTGAGCCTAGGGCTTGCCGGTCAGAAGGTTGGAGGTTCGAATCCCCGTGATGGGGTGAGCTCCCATTGTTTGGTCCCAGCTCCTACCCACCTAGCAGTTTGAAAGCACTTCAAAGTGCAAGTAGATAAATAGGTACCGCTCCAGCGGGAAGGTAGTCATGCTGGCCACATGACCCAGAAGCTGTCTGTGGACAAATGCTGAATATTCTCAAAAAAGCATTTTGGGGAAACACCTGCTCCTAACTCATTACTGTTCAAAAACTGAAACAGAAGAATATTCAGTGCTGCCTTATAAGGTTTCAAAGCTTTTTGTCTTATTCATTCATTCATTTTCTATAACATCCTTCCAGGGCCGTCTTAAGCATATTCGGTGCCATGATGCAAAGTTCCCTCTGGCACACACCCCCGCCCTTTCCCAGAGTTGTCGACCTTTTTTAGGGAGCTGACACCACACTTACACATTATCTCTGCTGGGGGGGGGGGGGACAGGAAACATAAACAAACTTTTTAGTTGCTCGTTTATTAACAATGCACTTATATATATGACACCACCACATTGATTTTGGCAGATTTAAGACAAATTATCTTATTATGTACCACCTTGTTTTTAATAATGTTGATTTCTTTTAAAATTGAGAATACCTGCGTTATTCATGTAAAATAGTTTGATACAGTACATTGTATGGTATAGTTTTTCCTCAAATTCTAAGGTTCTCCTAACACCTTAATCTGTTGCTTTAATAAGGGAGACCTTAAAACAATGTGCAAACATATTTTAAAATAATTAAAATTTGAAACCCACTACATCAAGCCAGCTCTCAAAAAATTAACACATACTGTATGCTTCAAATACCAGTTAAGAAATTTTGTGTACTATTGGTCAGATAATGTTGTTAACATCAGTAGAATTCACAACAAAAAAAATGCTTTCCCCTAGCACATTTCACAGCTTCCACTGCAACAGACTGTCACTGAAAACAATGCATTGGTCAGTCTGAACCATGTCAAGTAAACTTTGGAAGTAGCATATCCACAACACAAACTGTGCTAGTACTTTCTTTTCAAGTCTTAATTCCATAAAGGGTACAATATGAGAGAGCCACTACTCCCAGCCTGTGAAAAGTAGTGGAACTTGGCTATCAGACATTTTGAAGATGTGATAGTTTACAGTACATTCTTGCAGCCAAATGCTAGGTTATAGGCATTGCAGTGGGTTGGACTAGATGACCCTTGGGTCCCTTCCAACTTTACAATTCTAATATTTAATAAAAGATCCTTACAACATAATGCAATTTAGTCCCATATGATTAAGCAATTATAAATAAATGAGTCCCCCCCCACCCTAAAAGTAATGCACTCAGGTAAACTGTTTTGTGCAGATATTTTTGGGTAAGATACTTTGGTCATAACAACCGGCTACATCCAACTAAATCCTACTTAGGGCAGACCCTTTGAAATTAAAGTTTGGATTTTTAATTCATTTCAGTGAGTCTACTCTAAGTAGGACTAGCACCTGAGGCAACCATGTGTATGTGTGTGTGAAGGAGGGCAAACGAGGGCTGAGAGCAAATCTAAAAAGGATGGGACAGCTACATATTCCTGCAATGCAGCGGGTTGGACTAGATGACCCTCAGGGTCCCTTCCAACCCTACAATACTATAATTCTAGGGCAGGAATATCCAATATATGGATCCTGAGGTCCATCGCAGGCTCCTCCTCCTCCTCCTCCTTCTGAAGCCAGCTTGCCTACTGGGGGTTAGAACTCATGGGGAAAGCAAAGAACAACAGACATGTGGAAAAGCCCCCTTAGTGCTCCATGAGTTTGAGGGAAAGTCTTTAAAGCAACAGTAGGGGAAAGAAAGGTGGAGTAAGGGCTTGGGGATGCTGACCCAAAGTCAGCTGCGATTTAAAACAACAGTAGGGGAAAGAGAGGTGGGCCTGCCTAATTCCTTCACTGGAGGGAAGGCGGAACTTTTATGTCACATCATTTGATGAATTGAATAAGAACAGTAAGAGCTGTTTGATAGTGGAATGGTAGCCAGAGGGGAGGGTGCGCTTCCCGTGGCTGGAGAGGGAAAGGCAATGCTGGGCGGGACAGAGGCCGATGAGGGAGCAAGCGCTTGGAGAGGAAAGTGAGCTTGGAGAGAGAGGCAGGCAGGCAGGCAGGAGGGACGCGGCTGACAAGGCGGTTGCCTGCGAGAAGAGCGCTTCTCCCCTTTCTCTGCCACTGGCCCAGCCCTGGCCTTCCGACACTGCTGCCTGCCCCCTCACTGCCCCCCTTTGCTCTGCCCCTGCCTCTGAGGAGACCCGAGGAGACTCCCTCCCCTTGCAAGCACGGCGGCGGAGGGGCGGCAGCAGAGCAAGGCCAGGCTGGGTGCCTGGAGCCAGCTGCCTCATCGGGAGCACCTCGCTCGCGGTGCGGAGCAGCTGTTCCCAGATTCCCGCTGCTGGGCGCCCCTGCTGGACGGGCGCTGTGGCGCAGGGCACCACTCAGCCAAATGGGAAAGACGCCCCTGCAACCTTCATCCAAAGATGACAGGGTGGTTTACAATATAAAAACATAAAATACATACCATAATAACTAAAACAACACCCCTCCCCCAGTTTAAAAGGCCATAGATGGTATAATCAGCTAAAAGCCTGGGAGAAGATGAATGTTTTTGCTTGGCACCTAAAGATATGTTAGGAGCCAGGTGAGCTTCCCTAAGGGGGACATTCCACAAGTGGGGAGCCACCCCCAAAAGCCCCTCTCTTCTGTTTCTGCCCTCTAGACCTCTTGTGGAGGAGGCACACAAAGATTTTAAATTATTTCCTCCACACAGAATTCCCTGGAAAAGACTAGACTACATACACAGCATACATATGTGGCTATCTAATAACCAATTTATATACCTTAAAATTTCCTGGGTTCTTAACAAAGTGTATTGCATTGCATAATTAATATAAATTGTGAAAGGAACACTCCTATACCATCTAGATTAGTTCTTTTTTATTAGATGCCCATTCAGAACATTATTTACACAGTCTTGAAGTTGAATAAGTATTAAAAGACATTGCCCTCCCACAACGGCTCTGACCATCTCTCTCTAGTAAGCACTTGACCCATGAACAATATGAAGATCCCACATCCTAATTAAAATGTAGGTCACAAAGTGATCTGCCTCCTGGATTTTGGAATTAGCCTTCTGCTGTCTTGATTTGCACACCCCCTGCAGAGAGCAAAATCATTCCCCAGATGCCTTCTGAGCATGACAAGAGCTGAAGCCTAGCTGCAATAACTAGGAAAAAATTCAATCATTCATAGATGACAAGCAAAATCAACATGAAAATTTAGCGGTTACTGAGCAGCAGCAAACCTAGATTTGAATGGTTCGGGATAAAGCAGCAGAGCTGAGCTCTTGCTAACTGAGTGAACTAAATTCATTGTACTCTGTGTGACTTTTCTACTTCACTGGAAAAGCAAAACAAAAGTGAATGAGGAAAACTGTCACTCAAGAAGATTCCAGCTCCTATCAACCATTATAGACAATGAAGTCTAAACCTTTAACGGGATCTGAACTTATCTTCTGATTTGTAAAGGCACAATCACATCTGTTTTCTATCACAGAGGAAGAAAACTTGCATGTAAAATGTGGGTGGCTTTTTGGGGCCACGTGAGTTTTCTCATGGTGTTTTTTCATAGATGCTACAGAACTTGCCCATGCATAACTAAGTGAATTTAAATCAAGCGTCAAATGATGGAGTTGAAACTATTGTGGGCCTACAGATTCGAGGACTGCTCAGTCAAGTCCAAAAGCCTATCTGGTCCACCATTCTATTCTCATTTTGGCCAGCTAGATATCTGCCTATGGAAAAGCAAGCATGTATTTGTCTAAACCCCTTCTAAAGCCACCGTACATCTTACAGGAGCAAACACCATGGTTTAAATGTGCACTGTGGTTTAAATTTAAACCAATTTAAAATTAAATTCTCTTTCCTGAATCTTCCAAAATTCAGCTGCTTTGGATGACTCTGAGTTCCAGTATTACATAAGAGGGAGAAAAATGTATTCCTATCCATTTTCTCCATATCTTGCACAATTCTATACATCTCTATCATGTTCCCCCCTGTCTCACCTGTTTTATAACAAAAAAAGTGTTGTAACCTTTCCTCACAAGAGAATTTTCTGAGATTTCTCCAGCCCTACAATACGCTTTCTGAGGTGGCAACCAGAACTGGAAACAGTATTTCTAGATTTCCCCTTATGAAGGGTCTCAGATTATGACTGCTGAGGAAGTCTGGGGAAATGTGGTCCTTGAGGTATTGCGGTCCTGAGCCTTTTAATGCTGGTCAAAACCAGCATTTTAAAATGAACCCAGAAACTAACTGGCAGCCAGTGCAGTCAGGCCAGGATTGGTGTTACATGCTCAAGTGGCCTTGCCCCAGTGACCAACCTAGATGTTGAATTCTGAATCAGCTGGAGTATATGAACTGTCTTCAGAAGCAGCCCCATGTATAACACATTGCAGTAATCTAACCTAGTGGGACCCAGGTGGCGCTGTGGGTTAAACCACAGAGTCTAGGGCTTGCTGATCAGAAGGTCGGCGGTTCGAATCCCTGCAACGGGGTGAGCTCCCGTTGCTCGGTCCCAGCTCCTGCCAACCTAGCAGTTCAAAAGCACATCAAAGTGCAAGTAGATAAATAGGGACCGCTCCAGCGGGAAGGTAAACGGCGTTTCCGTGCGCTGCTCTGGTTCGCCAGAAGCAGCTTTGTCATGCTGGCCACATGACCCGGAAGCTGTCTGCGGAAAAATGCCGGCTCCCTCGGCCTATAGAGCGAGATGAGCGCCGCAACCCCAGAGTCGGACACGACTGGACCTGATGGTCAGGGGCCCCTTCACCTTTACCCTTTTTAACCTAGTGGTTACCAGAGGATAGGCTACATAGATCCCATTTGCCGTTTTGGTTTTCCTTCTGACTTTGGAATTCATAGTTCTTTATTTCTTACACTGACATCTTTAATTCATCAAATCAGTTATCTCAGCCAATATATGATACAAAGCTGATAGCAGTGGGGGGGGGGGAGAATCTTTTGCAGTTAGCGTAGAAATTCATCAGTAAAAGAAAAGAGAAAAAGAAGCAGCCTTTATCTCAGAGTTAAATCCAAGAGTGCAAGGCACAGCGTACAAATGTGGGGGCAAAAGGATTCAACCATACGCTAGCCCCTCGACACCCTCCACAAAGGTCTGGCTCATGTGCAGTACCTGTGCAGACATAAGGAAGGGATGTTGGCGAGGACTGTTTATCTCTAATGACACCAAAGGTGTATAACAGCTGGCTGGAGCAGGTTGCAGGCCAGTCTCCATCTATAATGAGAAATGCCCACTGCACTGAGAGATAAGTGAGAAGTATGACACTGGCAATTTTTATGGATGTTGAAGAATTGCAGCAATACAATTCCTCCCTTCTCAGTGACAAGCCAAACAATGTCCAAGGTGTAAAAGGAAGGTTAGTAATGGGATTCTGTAGAGCTGAGCCACAAAATATGGCACTGCATTAACCTTTATAAGCAGCAGGGCCAGGGAACAACATTTGGATGCATTTCATTACTGATTGGCTGCCCGTACGTGTTGCATGTGGAACATTTTCTCTCCCCGCTGCCACCTCTTCTCTATCTCACTTTCAATTTTCCTCTAAGAAGCAATCATCCCCCCCAAAAAATTTTTTGGGGTGCCATCTCTTACTAGTCAAGACAAGATGGTCCGGAGGAGATTTTAAAAATAAATAAATTAGCAAGTTTTCTTGTGTACATGTAAAATATAAACTATTATTCTTTTATTTATATATACAAAATGATACCAGTTTTTTTATAACTGCAATCACAACATGAGCTAAATTATAGAGGTGCAGAGTCTAAGCATCCCGGGGTTGCATGCAAATTGTATAGCCAAGAAGCCAATCAAGGTATTGACATTATTAATTTTATTTATTTTTGCTGTGAAACTTATAAAGATTTGAAGATGTACTTCCCCTGAAAAGAAACTGGAATCCTGATGCTATTCTGTTTTCCACTGGTGTAATGCTTATTTTCCCCTACCCAAGTCCTCACTATGATAAATACAAAGCAAATAATAGGGGGACAGGAGACTCGATTCCCCCCTTCCTTCAATGCAGAAGCCTTTGCTTCCATTAGAACCTACTCTTCAGAACACCTAGAGCACATTCACAGGTGCTCACAGAGTCCTTTGAAGTACTCATTACATAAAGAAGCATTTTGCAGCCTATTATTTTTTATTGTAAGCACTATCTGTTATTTGCCTCTAAAATGGATCACATTTAAATAAAAAAGGCTTATTCAATGCACCTACACCTACATCTCTGTGTAGTCATCATAACCTCTATATCTGAAACAAAGACAAGGAAATTTCCATTCCTTTGAGCTCTTTTGCCCAAAGTGCATCTTAGCAGCCATTCAAAGGCATGGCACTCTGTCTGCTTTTCCATCAGGCACTATACGTAAACAAATGGAATTTTTCACTTTTTAATAGTTGCCTTATTTATGCAAAATATTTTCAAAATGCAATGCTATTTCTGCATAAATTTCCATTAAAACAAGTCTAGGAGCTGTTGAAGCACAGCTTTTGAGCTGAAAAACTACAATTACGTATTATTTATTGCTAGATCCAAGTTGAAGAGGTGCTAAGAGTTGGCAATGTCAAGTAAAGGCATAAATAGTCTTCAGTTGAAACAATTAAATACCAACTGCAGCATGCTCACCGGGGAAAAAAAATCTAAAATATATTCCTTCTCTTTATTCAAAGATCACATACTCTTATGAAGTGTATTCCAATATTTGAAATATTCTTTCTGGTCTGGATCCAGAAAAGATTGTGTTATAGGACTTCCCTGGAGTCCCATCCTCCCCACTACTGCCCTTGCAACCCCCAAAGGTAACCCTCTGAATGGTGGGTAAACATTATTCATTACATAATATTAACTGGGTTTCTTTCATTCAAGACTTACAGATACAAGAATTGGAAAACTACCAACGATGTAGCCAATGCCATTGAGGTTGCTTAGATAAGCACACACATTTGCTGCCTTTTCAAATTGGGAGTACCCTAAAATATGTTAAAAATATGTTATCTAAGAGCCACTCCTACATTCTGCTCCCAGTGATCTTCCATCTACTCAAAAATTGGGTCCTCACGTGGTCATTAGTTTCAGCCCTGGTTCTTGACAGCCTAACAACTTTTGCTGAAGGAGCAGAGAGTGGGAGTTCAGAAGTCAATTGGAGAGACTGCAGGCAATTGTTTAGATAAGTTGGTTCCAAGCAATTTAGGTATACCAGCACCTTGAAGTAGGTCCTGAAAAAATGCACAGCCAATGTAGCTGGCACAGAATAGGTGCAATATGATCAGAAGACCTAGCTCCTGCAAGTATCCTTGCTGCTGTATTCTGTCCCAATTGAAGTTTCCAGACTGTCTTTAGAGGCTGCCATAGGTTGAACACATTGCAGTCATGGAGCCTGGAGACAACCAGTAAACAACCCAGATAAAGCGGACTAAAAGCATGGTTACTGCTGACACTTGTGTTTCCATGGAAAGCACAGGCTCCAGAAGCACTCCTAAGCATAGCTGCCAAGTTTTCCCTTTTCTCGCGAGGAAGCCTATTCAGCATAAGGGAAAATCCCTTTTAAAAAGGGATAACTTGGCAGCTATGCTCCTAAGCTATAAACTTGTCCCTTGTCGGACGTGCAACTCAGTCCAGAACGTGCAATAAACAACATCATCCAAAGCAGCATACTTTGGAACCTTTAAAGAGCTTCTGAGGAAACTCTTGGGTCACTTGGTAGGGACAGTCTCTGCTGGCTCTCCAAATTTATCCAGAACTTTCCATCTCTAATTATTTGTACCCCAAGGCATGTTGTCACACTGAACAACAGTACAAGCTGTCTCTGTACAAGTGAAAGGGTGTGTTAATTTGTACAGCTCAACTGTTGCATACACAAACTGCACCTTCATTGAACACTGCATCTGAATAACTGTTATGAATGTACCATTCAATTATCAGTGTACACAGACTATACACTCGTTGAATAAACACCCCTCCATTCTTCCAAGGATCTCCAAGGGGCATTTCAGCTACATGACACAAAACAGTGAAATAACCTGATGAATGAATGGTATGCAAAAGGTTGGCAATTCCTGATATAAAACATATTCATACGTGCACAAGTATTTTAACATTTAAAACAAAAACAAAAACACAACAAAACACCAGATGGCTTCTATATGCCACATCCTACACTGGACAGCTTCACCATCCACTTTTGTGCTGTTCTTCTAAAGCTCCACCATGTTGAATTTCCCCTGCTTTAGTAGTTCATATTTGCTACAACACTTGTAATTTATTTCCACTTTTATTTATATTACATCCTTTTATGAAAAGCCAAATTTAAAACATGACATAAACACTGCACACATCAACTAGGATTGTTATTATCAGCCTGATGTAGAAGACAAAAACAAAAAAGGGATGACGAAAATAAATCTTCAGGCTCCTTTTGCCAAGATTAAGTGGCATTTTTCAGCAGTACAAAGCGTACATTAAAAAATAATTTTCAGAACACGATATCCAAGGAGCACTTGGGAGAGCAGAGCCATTACAGAGAGTTATACTGGAAATGTGCCTTAACAAATGCTATTATTATCTTGTACCAGTTCAGCTTCCCAGGATTGCATCGTGACTTCTGAGCAGATTTAGGAGTGATTAAGTTTACTGTGCACAAAAGCCAGCTATTTGGCAAACTGTCAACACAGCGTAATTGATATTTTAATTACGCTACTAATACATACATGCTGCTGTTCCCAACGAACCTCCTCATTGGTGTTAGACAAACAGCTTATTTACGGCTCTGATTATTGCTCCAAAGACGTTTTGCATTTATAATCAGTAATATTTTAAACTGCTTGGGGGGGGGGAGAGAGAAACCCAACAACACCAAATTGTTTTTGCAAATGTCTAATGGCAGGATGCACCAAGCACAATGCAAATGAGAATTATTGTTCCACTTGACATGTGTTTGGTAGATGAGGCACCAGGCAACAATATCTACATTCACAGCACTCTGCAGTTGATTTGTTTACTCTGATCAAGCCATATGTGGAAGCCCTGCTTTTAGTTCAGAAGACCAGAAGAAAAGTGACAGGCAAGGAAAAATGAGGAAGAAGAGCAACAGGAATTATTAGTGCCTTGGTGTGATTCATGTATGATGGGAGATTGAAAGGGAGGCAATCCTTAGTTGGCATCCATCAACACTGCTGAACTGAAGACGTTAATTTGCCAGACATATGGCACCCCTTTGCATTACAAATGTGCAAGTCCATGAAAGAGAGACAGAGGGCAGCTTATGAAGAATGCTCATCTGGATCTTCACCATCCTCATTGTGCTAGAAGAAGATGAAGCAGCATATAGCTTTCCATGAACACTTTCACCAGCACCCTGCAAATATAAAAAAAATAAGAAAATCCCCCTACCAGTCATTTTAACATCCCTTTTTGAAAGGGCATAAATGCAGGGCTGGTCCTACATTAGGCATAAGGTGAAGCAGATCCTGGGGTGGGTGGGTGGGGGGTTAGAAAACAGCAATGTGGAAGACAGAGCAATATGGGCCATTTTGCCTGACCTGCCAAATCTTCTTCAGACATTGAGTCAGGGCGTGGGGGCATTTTGCAATTTGTCTCAGGTAAAAATATTGGGTCAGATTGATGTTCCTAGAGGGGTGGGTGCTACAAGTAGTCTCACAGGGATGTGATGGGAAATATTGATGCATAGCACTTACAAGCAATTAAACTGCCAAACAGAGAGCCTGGTTGTGTTATCATGCAGATGGCATCCCTCTTCCCTCTCCATCCAGGGGCAGGCGTCGGCAATGTTTTCCAGCCATGGGCTGGAGCATTCCCACGGACTATTGTCCATGGGCCGGACATGAGCCAGACATGCGCAGAAGCAATTTCTGGCACCACGCTGCCCATGTCCGAGGCACCGGAAATCACTTCTGCACATGTCCGCAACACCGGAAATTGCTTCTGTGGCTGTGCAGATGCTGGAAATTGCGCCTGCGCAGAAGCGATTTTCGGTGTTGCGGACATGTGCAGAAGTGATTTCCGGTGCCCTGGACATGGGTAGCGTGGTGCCAGAAATTGCTTCTGAGCATGTCTGGCCCATGTCCAGCCCACGGACGATAGTCCGTGGGAATGCTCCAGCCCATGGGCAGGAAGTTGCTGACTTCTGATACAGGGTGAGGGCAATCTGATAGCATTGTAGCCAAATTCTAGTACTGTACTATGTGGCATATGATAGTCTTATATTCATTATGTGATCTGTGATTCACTTGGCACTTTCATTATACTCCTTTAGGCACCAGGCAAAAATGTCCCTCTTGAACCAGGCCTTTGGTTGATTGACATTCAATGCCCTTTTAAAATGTGTGTGTGTGTGTGTGTGTGTGTGTGTGTGTTGAGGGGGGTTATTGGGTTCTTCTTGTTTTTATTTTGTTTTTATGTATTCTGTGTTTTTATATCATGATTTTATCCTGTGAACTGCCCTGAGACCTGTAGGTATAAGGCAGCATACAAATTTAATAAATAATGATGATGTTGTTGATGATTGGCTGGGCTCATGCAGTGTAGATGAAAGCAGCTTTAACTGCAGCAAACTGGTGAATTCATGAGACTGCTAAGATAGGTTCCTTCCAATGGATATTTCACACCTCTTGGGAGCCTGTTTTTTCTCATCAATTAACATTCAAGTGGTAAAATTCAGCAAAGCACTAGACATATATCCCACAGTTGTCTCTTGATTAAGTGTGGTTACAGAACCAAGCAGTACAGAACAATTACAGAGAAATGTTTACGGTATCTTGTACCAAAAGTTTTATCAAGCTGAGTCAGTTTCTCAGTCGCTGCAAATACAAGAGTGTAGGCTCTATTTTTCTACCTCAGGCTCTATTTTTCTACCTCAATTGTTCTCAAATGGGGGCTGCAGGACACCTAAATAGAAGGGTAGTATTGTTATGTAGGCAGAGCACCCAGGTAAGACCTGGGAGGGTTAATTGCATTGTTAGGCTTGTTTCCACTGCCAATCTATTCTGGTGCTCTCTCCAAGGACATCATAACAAATAGTCAAAGCTGTTTTAGCTGCCAGTATTAATAGATCTCCCCTTTTTGTTTTTTTGGCTGTCATTTGTCCTACAAGGGAAGCGTGATCTGGTCAGTATGCTACCTGCTGTTACTTTAAATCACTTCAGAGAGTTCACAGTGCAGCCCATTGCTGAAGGATTCATAGTGTATGGCATACACATGTACTAAGGAGTACGTCTCACTGAACTCAGTAAGCTATCTGGCTACCTCACTGCTCACCTGTAACTCCAGGTTACTTATGAACAAGTTTAAATTGGATCCTTCCAATAAAGAGGTGCAATGATTTCTCCTTCTCACCCTCAGCATGCCCCACCCCCTCTCCAAATCTGCTCCAGAGGGTTGGGGGGATCCTAGAACAGTTTTAGGGGTGCATGGGGGAGCAATTAACAATGGATACAACCATGAGGCAAGGTGAGGTGATCACCTCAGGTGGCAGGATCCACAAGAGCAGCAGATCCCCTTGTTCACGATGTAGATCTTCACTATCCTTCCTTGGGGGGAAGAGGGCTCATCTAGTCAAACCCCCTGCAATGTAGGAATCTCAACTAAAGCAACTAAGACAGGTGGCCATCCAACTTCTGTTTAAAAACCTCCAATGAATAAGAACCCACCACCTCCCGAGGAAGTCCATTCCACTGCTGAACAGCTCTTACTGTCAGAAAGTTCTTCCTGATTATTTAATCAGTATCTCCTTTCTTGTAACTTGAAGTCATTGGTTCAAGTCCTACCCCCCAGAGCAGGACAATCCCAATAGCAATGAATCTCAACAGCAAAGGGCATTCCTAAGCAGCACTTTGGTCTTAAGAGTGAGGCCTATAGAGCATCACCAATTGGCATTCCCCACCACCAGGCAGAGCTTCCTGAGAGAGCTTTGAAGAACCAAGTAATTACAGAAGTGAGCTAAAGATTCTAGTATCATGTCCCAGAGCCCCAATCAGAAACTAAAGTTTTTTAAGAATAATGTTAAGGCACCCATCAGTTCCTGGTAATATATTTAATGTGAACATTTTTGTGTGCTGGCTTTAGTACTTCAAAAATGAGGTTGTGAATCAGGCCACAGGCTCTTTTTCGTGCTAGGAAGCTCCCACAATATGCATTTAAAACCTAAAGCCAAAATTGCTTGTGTTAGTCAAGGTTACAGGATGTTGCAGAGAGGCTCAAATATAAAGAGAATAGTTGAATACTGTTATTTTCTTAATGCCAGGGGTGTCTATTGCATATCTTGCAATAAATATACAGTCAACAGTGAACATTTTTGTCAGAGAGCTTTCTACCATGCTAAGAAATGCAATTATTTTATTTTTATTATTCCAGATTTTAAAACTGCTCTCCATCGCATGAGATTCCTACGGGGAAAGTAAGGTTTCCAGGAGAAGTCTCTATAAGGGGAGTGTCCAAGCCAAGCTTGTTTGGTTCTGATGCAATCAAAACAGATGCAACAAGTTATTATTTTACTTTTCTCCTTACAATGCAAAATAATTTCTTCCTCTTGCGCCCTTGAAACAAGACAAGCTGCTAGGTCTCATCTCAATACACATGCCAGACAGTCATCATTAATGAAGGAAAAGGGTAAAATTCTACGATGTTTGGCATGGTTTTGGGTAGCACAATTTTGTTGTTCCTTGCCAACTTCCAGTGGTGAATGTAAATTCAAACCAGTTGGTGAGTTGCTTTGCTGTTGTTGTTTTTTGGTGAGTGCAGATTTATTTATGGAAGAATTCTGTGAGGATTTAAAGTCTGCACCCATATTGATCCCATAAGTAATAACACAATACAGTACCTGTATTTTTCAAACAGCCCTGGCTCATACTCATTACATAGGGACACCCTAAAAACAGGCCCCCAAATAATGTTGACAAAAGCCTACCTCATGGTTTACGAAGTCAGAACTCTCTGAAAGGACACAAACCACACACAGCTTGAATGCAAAGCAAAGAATTAAAAAGTAGCTTCTTTCAGCCATGTATAGTTGTGGTTGAGAATAAGGATATATAGTTTTAAAGGCCTTAAAAGCAATTGAATGTCATCTTGCAAATATCAGCCTGGAGAAAAATGTTATGAACAAGTCATTGTATACCCCTAGGATTTTTATTTTAAAAAAAGAGGTTCCAAATGAAAATGCAAAATTCATTACAATGAGAACATGAGTGGGGGCTGTTCAATTAAATCTCATAAAGGAGGGGAGAAAGAAACTTAAAGAGAGTTAGCAAAGGTAAAATAATGTTCATTAAAAACAGAAAAACAACCTGGAAAATCCTTTGTATTCAACTTCGCACTCGTACATCATAATGTTCCAGTAAAAGCCCATTTTCCCTTGAGATAATAAAAGAATTGAATTTTTCCTTATCGGTCATCTATTTTTCTAGCTATAGCTATTACTCCCTCTCTACAGTTGCTAGGCAACAAGAAATATTAATAGCAGCTTTTATTAGCTTAGCTTTAGCAGCAGAGTACCAGAATGAGAAAATGGAAAACATAAATGTGTTACATAAATCTTTCAACCTTTCAGGGTTTGTGTTAGTCTCTGTTTTCATAATGATTTATTGAAGTGATGGTTCATTTATGAGAAAAAGGAGTGTGAAATAAGAAAACGGAACATTACCCTGAAGGACTGTTTGAAAATAAATAATTATAGGAGGTGAAGAAAAGCTGTTTAAAACCATTTCTCTGAGTTTTATAAAATTTAAAAAGACATATTTCTTTCATTTATTGCCTTTGAGAAAAACACTAGCAGGGGATTGCAAACAGGCCTCCGATTAATACGAAAAAAAGGCATCACATGTGACTGTATTTTGATTATTCCTCACCATGGACTTATATCAGGGAATTTAGTTTTTAAATAGAGACCCATTAATGAGCAGAATTTCAAGCAAGCCATAACCAAACGCATAAAGATTCTAGTCAAATGGAGGGGAGCCGACTACTGCCTTGATGGGAATTCGAGATGCTTCAAACTCCTGAACACTTGCTTGCTTGTCCCCATGTCAACAATGTCTGCCATTATGTCTGAAATGCTCCAATATTTACTTCTGTTTATTTTTGTAAGGCTGCTAATTTGGAATTCAATTTGTTTTGCAGCTTGATTTGAGTGGCTTTATGCTTTCCTTTATTGCAGCAGTCGCCAGCAATAGAGGCCTGGGAAGTGTACTGCTATATTTAAATGCTAATTTATTTCTCATTGCACTTCACAGGTGTTTTAAAACATTATAACTCAGGGAAGCAGCAACGTTTTGGTTTCTGCAGAAAGATGAGAATTGTTGTCAGTGCTGCCTGGATGTTGTTCTTGGGATGTTCCGGTTTATTTTTTAATAATGAAACACCAGCCAAATGTTTTAAAAAACAAAACAAAACATAGTAGGTAATGTGCCAAATTTTAAAAATGAGCTTCATAATAAATTGCTATTTACAACAAAAATATCCTAGGCACTGTGCAAAAATGGGGTGGACACAATTCCTTGCCAACCAGCTCGTAATTTTAAGCAAAATGAAACAAGAGAAGAGGGGACAAAGGATTCGTTTACATGTGCAGCTGTCACAGACTCTGCTTAAAACTCGCCAAAGTGTGATTCTTAACAAGCAGAAAGCTAGTCCTATACAGTTGCACATGGACTGAACACCACCACAAATGTCTGAAAGGTCAGGTCTGTGACAGCAATCTAATGCACATGGATGGCTTAAAACTGTTAAGATTTGCATATGTCCTCTGCTGCTTCAGCAGCAAGCAGCTTGTAATGTGTCTGGTGGAATTCGCATACTCAGTCTGGGAAAGGAAGTGTGCGTTACCTTTCTGTACCATGTGATGTTTTGTTCTCCCCTTTTGCTTTTGTCTTTGTCTATGACTGGAAGCAAGATATCGAGCTCCGGCTTTTACTTTGCATATAGCCTTAAATAAAGTAGTTAATGATTCCTACTTTATGGCTGTTTATTTGTGTGTGTCATTCTTCACTGAGGACGATCGCATATCATCTGAAAGTGCCAGGACGCTGGGGGCAGACTCACCGCTTCCCCCGCCCGGCATATTTCAACATATGGTAGCAGAGGATGGTTCCTGCCGGGCGGGGGAAGCGGTGAGTCTTGCTTCTGTCTTCGTCTACAGCCACTATGTGGTGCAACTCAGTGGCTTCTCTGTTGTCCCATAACATGCAAACCAGCCCTCTTCCCTGGTGAAGATATAATGCAAATGAAATTACCCCTGAGGTTCCTTCCCACTATACCTCCCTCACCCCTGGGTTGGGAGATAGGTGCGACCTTCGTGAACCACAGCATTATTTCTGGAGTTCAGAAGGCCCTTTAACCATGGTTCACAGTGATCCAATGTAGGCCAGCGCTGAGGGTGAAATCACATGAGAGTGGCAGGAGACCTTCATCATGTGACTATCTTCAGCTAGTTCAGGCATCCCCAAACTTCGGCCCTCCAGATGTTTTGGACTACAATTCCCATCATCTCTGACCACTGGTCCTGTTAGCTAGGGATCATGGGAGTTGTAGGCTAAAACATCTGGAGGGCTGCAGTTTGGGGATGCCCGAGCTAGTTCTACCTTTGAGTGGTGCTTTAAGAAGCGGGGCCAGCAGAAACAAAGGAAGACTATTGACTTGATGGCAGGATTTAAATAAACACTCACATCTTTATTAACAAAGAACATTTAAAACAATAAAAGAAATGATATAGTAGACTTTTAAGAAACAGCAGTATGTAACAAGAGGGAAATAAACCAGAAGTGGAAGTTGGGGGAAGCCCAGGAGGGGAGGGAAGAAGTGATGTAACATAAATGTTATTGATATGAGATGTATGTAATGATAGAAAAAGAAAAGTGAATAAAAATTTAATGAAGAAGAAGAAGAAGAAGAAGAAGAAGAAGAAGAAGAAGAAGAAGAAGAAGAAGAAGAAGAAGAAGAAGAAGAAGAAGAAGTGGGGCTAGTTCATATAAAGGCATAAAATACTTTGATGTGAATTGGCCTATACACATATTTGACCTACACTGTTCAGCTGCCATTTTCCAATTATAGTGACACCATTTTCATTTGATACTTTGGGGGAAATGGCTGCTTGCTCCTACGAGGTGGAATCTAGGTACATACAACCTGAGTGACGTCATCTGTATGCTTCTCTCTACATTGGCTGAGTCTATGCAAGTGATGGACAGGTGTTTGGATAGGGTAGTGAAATGAGGGCTAATCAACTGAAGTTAAATCCTGACAAGATAAAGGCACTGCGGATGCCATGTCCGGGAACTAGCTGCATAATCTGTTCCAGATGTGCTTCATAATACGAGGGTACTCTCCAATCCAGTGGTCACTAGGGGCTCAGGTGGCCTCAGTGGCATGGAGTGCCTTTTTCAACTTTGGCTGATTCACCAGTAATTATTGTTCCTGGGCAAGGATAGTATGACCACAGTGACCCTTGGTGTGGTCACCTCCCAAGTGTACTACTATAATGAGCAGTGTGTGGAGCTGTCCTCGAAGACAACACAGAGCTATTGTGGCAGAATACAGAATTTTAACCCAGTACAGTCTGATGGAATCATATCACACTGTTTCTTTTGTTGTTAACATTACACTGACTCTAAAGGAATCACACTGTTTGTCTATTTGCTTCTAAGGTGAATTTAAGGTGTTGGTGCTTACGTTTAAAGTCCTAAACAGCCCAAAATACTTAAAAGGAGCAACCTGTCCCTATTCCAGACTATTCTAGAATGAGGAGGCTAGACTCTGTGGTGGCACCCTGACTGCAGAATGCCCTCCCAAATATGACTGGTGCTTACGTTGTTATCATTCCAGCACCAGGTCAAAAAATATTTATTTACCCACATATTGTAAATTGATGGTTATATAGCAATCTGTTGTTTTCAACTCTCTTGACGTATTCTGAGTGGTGTATTTTATTATTTTAGCATTGTTCATTTTATTATTTGATTTATGTTCTGTACTCTGCCCTGATACCTGTATAGATGATGGGATATATATATATATATATATATATATATATATATATATGCAAAGTGCAAAGCAATAGATGAAATATAGAATAATCTCCTGAATTATTAAAGCCCATTAGTAGCAACATTGTAATCCTTAGTTCTACTCCCCACTCTTAATGGATGATTCACCTTACCTTTTACAAAAGTAGGAAGACTCTAATGATTTATTCCTCTGCTTGGCTTCATGAGTGAAAGTATAGTGTAGCATGCATGGCACAATCCCTAACAAATCCATTAGCACTGGGAATCTTTGTTGTCTAAATGGTTTTGCTTGGGTTTGGGCAACATGGCTCAAAAACTTGCTGTTACAGACATGTTACTGTATTTTCTCTCAGTCTGAATTCTCTGTCTAATATTACTGTCTTGCCTTATAGAGATGTGAGGATGAGCAATATAAGTTTTTATGCATCAGTTGTGCTATGGATATGATCAACAACAAAAGTGATGTAAAATATTAACATGCATACTTCTGTGTCTTAGAGAGACAGCTGAACACATCTTTTACTTGGAAGTAAGTATGCCAAGTTAGTTCTAATGAGAAATCTCCAAGGGAGACATTATCTTTATAATCACATTATTGTGTCAAGGCCTGAAATGTAACCAAGGTAATACTGATTTGTGAACCCAGCACTTTCATATATTAAGCAAAATGCAAATAATGGACAGAGAAAATCTGCAGTGAGGTCAGAATGAAAAGCGTGTACCCCAATGTACATGGGTGTCCCTATCAAAGCTTCAATGAATGTAACATTTTGATCCACATTCAAATCCAACAGCAGAAATCCAAGAAACTCCATGAGTCTCACTGACAACAGTCAAAAGAAGGGTGACTGGCAAAAGTTACAAGTTTTTCCATCAGACGTCAGTCTGCATATTAATATTATAGTGAATGATTTGCATGCTTCTGGCACCAAGTTCAAACCCTTAAAGGGATCTCAGGTAGTGTAACTGGCAGAAAGGCCTCTGCTACAGGCCTTGGAGAGCTACTGTGTCAAAGCATGCAGCACTGGTCTGATTATTATATGGTAAGTCCATATGGTTGGAAAGGCTAAGTGATGCCATTGCTCTGAATCTTGCCACACAGTCTGCCAGCTGCTTCCCACTTTCCTTTCTTCAAAGAGCCTGTCCCCACCTAATGCAGATCCATTATTTGAAAAGCAATGAAAATTTCAGAGGCTTTCATTGACATATGTGGATTTCTCAGCAGGTGCAGGTGTTTGAAATAGATTGCTTCAGAATATTGTATGGGGGAAGTGAGAAAGACTCTCACAGCCACTAGTTTTCTATTGAATCCATCAATGGAAAAATAGGATGAGCATAGGTGTGGGTTGTGGCGAGGTGCAGGGTTCACTGTTCAGAGAAGGTGCCCCCACCTGATTTCTTGCACCTCTCCTTTCAAGCCACAGCCTCCCATTCAGCTGAGTCCTCATTCCTTGGGGGAGCCTTTTCAGGGAGCACGGGGTCAGGAAATTCAGCTTCCACCCACCCTTTTCTGCAGGGATATCTCTGATCAAAAATTAAAATCAGATTAAATCATGTGTTTACCAAAAACACAATACCAGAAGGTCTTGAATACCAGGTTTCAGCTTTATGTGCCTCTGGGGATTTATACCTGTACAGCAGCCACCAGGAATGTTTCTCTATGAGCTCTTACAGTCTGCCTTGCACTGTTACACCATGAACACAGGAGTATGTGCATAGAATTCTGTTGTGCTCATGGGTTCTCTAAATAGGGCCACTGTCTCAAGACCAGCTTGGCCCACTATCGAGCATGACAGGAAAGCTGTTTGCACCACTCTGAACGTTCTCTCATTCTGGCTGCAATCTGTCTTTTGTTTCTGACAAATGAATGTATTTCCAAATTCCCCTCTGAAAATCCATTTCTTGTTGACAGCTCTTTAACCCAGTCTGCTCAATAGATGCCCCCCACCACCTCGCCTTTCACACAGTCTGTCTCTCAGTGCTGCTTCAAGTTCCTCGCCAAGATGCTGAAAAGATCTCCCTGCTGTATCAGTGCTAAAGATAACGCTCTGATGATATTATTCCTGTGAAATGAACAGCTAGAAAGTGCTCAGCAACCTTCTGGAGGCTTATATCTCTCTGCGTACTATGAAGGGGCTAGAGAAGGGGCTGGCTGGGGGGGGGGGCTGCCTGCTCAACTGAAAAATAAAAGGAATCCATCACATTGGTATGAAGTTTGCTTTTTTCTTGCCCCGTTTTGTTAGCTACCCCTTCTTTTACCCACCCTCATATTTCTTATCCTCCATTCCTTACTTATTTCCAACTCCCTCTTCAATGCCTAGGAGATCTAACAAGGCTTTACTCTTTCCCCAACCAACTCCTGGTTTTAAGTCTCCTACCAGGGCAACTGCGGCTATTTCCATCTCAAAACCAGGTCAGAAATCAGACTGGGGCAGATTCAATTCATCAGTCTCATTTAAAACTGCCTGGAGTTGAAATGCCACCACCCGCTCCAACACCAACTCAATACAGTCATACCTCGGGTTGCAAATGTGATCTGTGCAGGAGGCGTGTTCGCCTTACTTATTTACACTTGTTTATTTATTTATTTCTATTTATAACCCGCCTTACTTCTTCATGGGACCCGAGGAAGCATACAAGTAGTTTCTAAGCAGTCACCCATCCAAGCTGTGCCCAGACCTAAACCTTCAGCAAGGTGATCGCTTGGTGTGCCTTCAAACCATATCCTGTTTCTTTGACAAAGCAAATCGGTTCCTAACACTCATCAGATCCAGTAGTAGCATCACTACTACTCACAGCTGCTTCCCACAGGGACCATTTCCCTACATGATTGTAAAACATTTAGCATGACATAGTTTCTAGTGTAGCATGTGAGGCTGTTCATAAAAAAATAAAACATGTGTGGGCTCAAAATAGCCCCCTTGTCTCTGTAACAGCATCCTACATCAGCTAGGCCCCAAGAAGAGAAAGGAACACATCGACATCTGTGGTTATACCTCAACGGGTGAATTTCCTCCTCACTTTGTTCTTTCATAATGAGAACTTGGTGTATGCAGGTTATTTATAGAACCAAAGTTTATTTTATAACCATTGCAGCAGGATGTGGTCTAACTATTGACCACACTCCCTTTGCTTTAGCGAAGAGAACATTAACTTTTTTCATATCTCACAATCAGTGGGGATGAAAGGAGAAAATGCTCGACAGGTGCAGAGAGGGCAGAAGAAAGGGAGCACATAGTCCTCTAATGGAGTTTGAAAGTTTCAAAACTCAACAAAGCATTTCATCAAGTCATTCAGCGAAATATGCATTGGATGCAATCCATCAAGCACTGTGGCTTCATATTGTCCAGTAACTTAGCTGGGTTTATATGGGACCAGACACAATTTCAACTGAAGTGAGCTGGGGGGGATGGAGTCACAACAGTAGGGCTTGTGAATCCAGTGAATCCACTGGATACTTAAAAATACAATCCTATGTGTGTTTATTCAGAAATAATTCCAACTTTATTCACTGCAGCTTTCTTGCAGTTTGTAGGGTTGCAACTTTAATTTAGCCATGAAATCACAGTCCTACAGAGGCTTATTTGAATCGCTAATTTCCTATACTTGGACAAGCTTTGGTCAGTCACTGGAACTCAGTGGCTCCAACAAAGAAAGATTACAACTGAATATCTAAAAGCAGTACAATTTTCAGTTCCGAGGAAGTACCCATGACCCACTGAGTACCCACTGAGCTACTAAAAGTTTGTCAGTTTCTTCCAAGCCATAGTTAAGCTTCCTTGACCATGTCATAACATGGTGTTTGGATTGAGCCACTGCCTTACTCTGCATTTCAGATGTTTTCCTTATGTGCTGCTAACTCTAAAGCATTGTTCTGCTTTCTGCACTTCTAACTGCTTTCAGCTTTCTGTCACTACAAAAAAAACCTAAGAATAATACTGATTATCTAGTAATCGGAAGCGGTAACTCTTAACATCATGAAAAACAGACATCATGAAACGAAAACGGAGGTTAAGATTAATTCTCTGCATATGGGTATGTTAAATTAAACATAACTGCACATATGCATGGAGTTAAAAGCTCCATTTCTGAAAACACTTACCACATGCTGCAAATAGTTACTCCTGTGCAGTCCCATGGACCTCAGTGGAAGGCAATCTAATGACTAAAGCAACAGGGTTGGGAGTTAGGGGAAACAAAGAATCCATTCCATGCTTTGCCAGTGAATCATTTATTCATTTATTTATTTGTTCCCCAGCCCTTCCTACATTTAGGGCCACTAGAGTCACATGGGCTCTCGCTGTCCTGAGAATTAGCTATTCATCTGTATACAATGTTCTGAAGATTCCTTGGATAAGAGGCAGTAATGAGCAGCTGCACTTGATCTCCTAATTTAAAAACATGACCGTACAAGATAATACCCTCTTGTTGATCCTAACTGATAACATATATTTGTGGCTGTAGTTTTTGTGTCAAATCACATTGGGACTGGGGGAGAATTTGGAGTACAGGAATACATTTTGATCACCTTGTCTTTGACTCCTAAACTTCTAGCAATTAAGAAATTTCACTTGCACTAAAAATATAAACCAGCATAATATTAGTATAACAAATGCTAGCAAAGTCTGGACAGAGACAGAGAGTACAGCACAAATTACCCTAAACAAAAAGGGATTGCCAGTTAACAGTCTAGGAATACCGTCTGTCACAAAAGGAGAGAGCAGTTACTGTTTCTCTTGCTATTCTCATCACCCTGCTTCTTTGCCCACCCACAATGTGACATAACAAAACTCTTTCTTGTTTCACTAGGCAAAGGGGGAAGGTGGCTACAAGATGTGGGTGGGTTGGGGGAGCAGGGCAGAAGAAACCTTGGCTGCATCCTCCTTCTCAGCTACGGGCTGTCCAAAGAGTCATGAAGTTCCCCCGGGTTGCAACCTGGCAACTCTACAAACAGAAACACACCAAGAGTTCTTCTACCCTTAGGTTGGATTGGTTATATGTGAGGTTTGGCACAATAATATGTGCTTGTTTCTATGTTTTGGTTCACACCATCCAGCTTTTATATATTATATACATGCCTTTTGGGAAAATAGATTTTGACATATTGAACACTTTAGGATCTTTTGGGCAAGAGGTTGTGCAACAATAAAATGGAGACAGTTCACTTCATTGTGGCATTGCACAATGAATTAGTATTTGGCGGGTATAAGCTATTAACAGAGACAAAGTTTGAAACCTGTTTGTTCTGCCCATAGGATTTCATTCTCCCTCCTGTGCATGCAGACCTTTCATTAATGCCAGTTGAAAACTGCAATGTATTTAACGGGGATAGATGCTATCAAGGCATGAACATACAGCAGAAGTACAGGGAGTACATGTCAATGGAAAATAATGCCTGACTCGCTGCGACAGGAGAGGGCCTGAAGATCGTTTTAATGGCAAATAGAAACTCGAATGTCTGACAAAAAGGTAGAAGTGTTTATAATTTTGGCTTAAAACAGAAAGACAATTCACTTCCTCAGTGGCCTTTTTGCTGCTCAGAGCCTTGGGGATATATCATGCTTCCAGGGGCCTTCATTTAAAGTGAAACACTCTCCGTTGAGAAATGGCTGAGAAACTCGTGACTTCTCCAGATTTTTCCTTTCTTTTCGTTTTTCATTTTCATTACAAGGGGGAAACAAATCTTAATATCCCTATTCTACGCTTACAGCACACTAAGCCCCCTTCTTATCTTCCTGCAGCTCAGTCCTGATTTATTGTCATGATGCTGCATTTGTAAAACAGAACCATAAAGTAAAGAAGAGAACATTTCCCAAGGACTACTCTAAAATAAATTATTTCAGATGTGTAGAAGCTGCTTAATAAATCCCCCTATTCTTGTTTCTTTGGGTATTTTAGAAACTGATTTATAAGTGCAATATCTCCTCTCAAAAATGAGACAATCAACGCAGGATAAAATTATCATGTTATGAAAATAGGGGTCAGGCATTGGGGCTGCACTTTAAATTAAACTGAGGGGGGAAATATCTTTCATATGAAATTGACTCTTTTGTCTCAGAAATGAATGTTTTAATCAACTCGGCTGAAGAGGAGCCCTAAAGTAATGTTTGATTTCATACAAGGTGCCTGTTGGTTTTGAGAAAGCCATGACAAGGAGAGGGATAAGGTGAATCCCCTCATATTAAACACACACAATAAGACATCCACCACAAATTTAGGGGATGATGGTGCGAGGGTAGGGCTGAGCTTCCTCCACTATTGTTTCCTATAAAGTCTACTTGCTTTCCAGAGTCTGAGCCCACACCAGAAAAATCAATTGGTTTTTAGATAAAAGGCTTGTATAATTGCCATTATATTAACTGAGCAAAAACTTACATCTGCATCCCACCTTTCCTCTAAAAAACAATGTTATCCTCACAAAGGGCTGGTTCAGATTTACCACCAAACCATCATCTGTATTACCCAAAACTTCAGCTCTAAGCCATGATTTGTATTACAGATATATAGGCAAACCATGGTTTATGTAGCTTCCCTCTTCCCCTCCCACTTTCCTTGACAATCACAGGATGCCAACCGAATGACAACCTCCAAAGGCAAAGCAACAGCCCAAATGATGGTTTACTGATTTACATGTAACAACCAAACCGCCATTTGCCCGAATTATGGTTTCAAACCATGGTTTCAAGTTTTGGATTGGCAACTACCCACAAACAATGGTTTGTCAAATGGTAATGATTCAAGCATCACAAACCACTGTTTGGCTTTGTGGAGCATGATTTATAGCATTATGTTCGAGCCATCTCATGAAATAATTATATAGGAAATTTGGCTGAGAGATAAGTGATTTATCCAAAGTCAAACAATAAACTTCATAGTCTGGTAGGACTTTCAACTTTCCACATTCAAGCCCAATACTGGACCCACTACACTAAAATGCTCATCAGGTGTTAATGATATATAACTTTTAAGGTGCCAAATAAACACTTTTTTATTTGCTCAACCATTTGGCAGCATTTAATTTCTGACTGCTTTAATTCATGATTTGTTGGCTGATTTCCTCATCCCTATTTCTATATATTTACTTTTTATTTCAGTGGATAGCATTTTAAATATTTGTTGTAAACTGCTTTGGGGCTAATATTGTTGGAAAGATGGGATATAAATGTTTAAATAAATAAAATGATGCATGCAAGGAAGCTAATGATGAAGGAAATAATGCATAGCTATCTAATAAAACTACTCAGTAATATCCACACTGCTCATGAAACTATAACTGAAATTAAGGCAACATGGATTTTTTTTTATTTTCAATTTTTTGCTTCCCATTACAAATTCACCTTTGCTCAGAGCAAACACTTTAGACATTCTCTCCCAGATCTAGCTTTTACATATTTAAGGATCCCCCTTCTGCTATTTTATGCAAAAGTGTAGCATAGACCTTTTAAAGTAACACAATAAAAGGTAATAATTTAAACAATTCTGCATATGCAACAGGCTAGCAGACTGGAGGCGAGACTCTGCTTCCTCAAGCAGGGTTTCCATCAGTTTAAATGTATCATTTGTTTACTCAACTTCTATCCTGCTTTTCCTTTCTAAAATCGACTCAATGGAAGCTGGTGGTTTGAAAGGGGGACTAATGGGCAGCTCACCTGACTTTTCTCATTGATGACTTTCTTGTCTTTTTTCTACTTTTCTACCTTTCCTCCTTTTAGCTTTTTCTGGCTCCTAGGCTGACCGTACATCAGGAATGGAGGAGGACCATACAATAGACAATCATTTACAGGAAAAGCAAATCACTCTTTGCTTGGGCCCATGGAGGCTCATCCATGTAGCGCCAAACCATGGCTTGAGCATTACATGTGAACACTGCCCCTGTCACTGAGATTAGGTACAAAAAGTGGACATGGTGGTCAGGAGAAACCCCAATTTTGCTTCAGCCAGTTAGTGTTACCAAATGAGAGATGACAGAATGAGTGCATGAGTTCTCCTGCCTAGACTGCTTCCCTCTTCCATATATTTGTGTAAACAAAAGGTGAGCTAGAGGAAAAGATCAAGGACAGACTCTCTCTAAAGTTGTTGTTGTTGTTGTTGTTTTTAATTAAGCTATATGGATGATTGCAGGCATAAAGCTTGGAGGTCTAACACTGGGCATTTACTTTAACATACAGATGTTCACTTCCCCAAGCATAAAGTAATGTGGATGGATGTGATGGTATTTATATTCCCACTAAACTTATCAACAAAGCAATGAATGGGAGACTGTAGAAGATCTCTCCCTGTTTCTACAGATCAAGCCACAGCACACAAGAAGAATAAAGCACGTACATGCAAGTCCCTAAAGGCCCAAATCAATATGTATGGCATTATATACACAAAGAGTGAAACATAAAACCAGCACATGAATACATCTTAGTCATTAGCAGGGCTTTAAAAAAAAGCAAGAGAATTTCAAGCCAAAAAAGTGAATAGAAAAGAATTATGAGCGTGACCAAATTGCTATAAAGGAGTCAACTGTAGAACTTTCAGTTCTGGTATCTAGTTCCCTAAGGTTGAAAAATGATTGGTGGTAACTCACTTTATTCGATTCCCCTGTAAGTCATGCTTACCCATGAATGTGCTTCTAAATTCAGTCTTTTCATAATGAAAAATAAGTGATACAAAACAGGAAAAGAAAGTGTATTTTTAGTAGGCCAGCAGAATCTAAAGGCTCAATTATATAATGCAGATTATTAACATATACCACAAGACTCTGCTTACAAATAAGTATTTTTATTCTGCATAGTCAAGAGTATTATGAATGCTATCAATTAAGAAGGAGAAGCTGACCTAATAAAAGCTGTTCCAGGTATTCTATGACCTGGAACCAGCCTAAAAGGACTTCAAGTACCAAACAGGATGCTAATGGCACACACCCAAGGTGTAAAATGAAACACAAGTAGAAAAGGAAAGGTTACTCACAGTAGGTAGCTGACTAGAAAGAAGGTGTCCATCTTGGCTCAACATGTTAGATACCATGATGGCTGGGAGGTCCATATTCTGGTAGGAGTATGCTGGTATCAGGCTATTTGGAGGGAGACTGTGGCACAGTGAATGATATCCAGTTTCATGATCCATCAAGTGAAGGAGGGAAGGGTCTGGGAGGTTAGGAGGAGTAATAGGAGGGATTTCATAATCTTCATTATTCTCATTCTGACCATTGTATGTCTAAAACAAAATTGAAAAAAGACATTCTTATAAAGCTGATCTCTCATTGCATTTATCCAAAGTGTTAACTGATAGCCGCAGTTATACAGTCTGCCCACCTTCTGCAAAAGCTATTTTAAGAACACAAATAATTTGAACGAACTCTTTACATGAATAAATTTATTTTTTAAAAAACCCACAATATACAAGAATAGAGTTATTTGTGTGGTGCGGGGCAAACTCACACATTGCCTATTTACGGGATAGTAAGTCTCACGGAATTCAGTGGGGCTTATTGTCAAGTAAGCATGAACAGAACTGCAGCCTAAAAAGAAGAAGAAATTATAAGAGAATGCAAAACACTACAGGCACCTTCTTTCACAACCAGTCAGATGACAGCAAGGCCAGTTTGGTGATATATCTATGCTTTACATTTTGAAAATTGAGCTGGTATTGCACCATTGGAATCCTCATGGTAATACACATGGATTTTAGCACCGGGGAATCAATACTGAAGGAAGTTGTGGCAAGGGAACAAAATATGACAATATTAAAAGCAATTAAAAACAACTTGTATAACTGCATGCAAGATGGCATCTCTTTTCCCCCATCAATAGCACTGTAGCTTCTCCAATGTGGATACAAAATATATGCACATTAAGATTGCTCTGTCCATTTCAAATGAGGTAGCAGATCTACATGACATGAGGATCTACTACATTCATTTAAAAATAAATACAGCACCATCTTCAGGCAGAATAACTCAGCTTGCACATCAAAGCTCTTGTGCCCATAAAATATTGCTGGATAAGTATACTTGTGTTCACCAGGGAACCATAATGATCACGATGCAAAGCAACATCTTTCTGATGTGTTTGGTTCCCACAAAGGGTGGGTCAAACTCCCGTACACAAATTAATGATACCATCCAAAATTAAAGCAATCCCACTTTGACTCCGCCACACATGCACTGCCACAGGTTTTAGGTTGCATCTTAATTTTTGCCTAAGTTGCATTCTACTTCATAATATAGTAGATTATACATTACAAGTAAAGCTACATTTTAATTTGCTCACACTCCAGTGAAAACCTCTGTATTCATTCCCACACATACACCAAGCTTCTACATAGGCGAGCTTCTCTACTGACTACAATGTTTGTGACCAGTGGTGGCCACTGAGGTGGCAGCAGCTGAAAAGCAACTGGGGTGGTGGAGAAATCCCCATGTTTCAGAAGCACCAGGAGATATGCAAGCATTGCACAAGAACATGATTGTTTACCAGACAGTCTCCTTAGCCCTGATGTCAGCAAGGGTAGCTATCCAAAGAGCTACTATGCGCAAGCACAGCACTGGCAGCAATGCCCACTTCCCCCATTGGTATGGAGGAATTCCCACTCTCCTTTGATCACCAACCAGCAGTCGCCAGCACTTTCACTTAGCAAACTATATCACCAGCCATTGCTGCTTGGACACATTCAAATGCAATGAGAATGGAAGGGAAAGGAAATGGTTTCATAAGCTCAATGTTCGGATTCTGTATACCTAAGGCAGCCCTAGATCTCTTACCCTTCCCTTTTTCTGCATCCTTATTGCTTATTTCATCATAGAGGAAGAGACTGTATGAAAAATATTTACAGAGGGAACAGAACACTTGTACATAATGATTGGATACATAAAGTTGTGTTGATGCCCCCAGTCAAGAGCAAACTTTTGTATTTCTGTAAGGGCAATGGGGAAACCAACAGCATGGTTTTAACCTACATAAGTCAAATGAAATAATGGATTTACCATCTATTTCTCCCCAAAGCTATTTGCTCTGGCATCTTAAAGCATATTACAATCCCTCATAAGCCTGATCCTGCCTTTCCTTTTGATCTGCTGCCCTTACATTGATGATGAGAACGAAGAACGCAAGCTGAATCCTCAGTTTATCTTGACATTCGGGAAGGGTTGAACTGCTATTTTATGACAGATTTCGAAAACCCTTGCTACGGAGCACTACAGTCCACTGATTCAGTCAGTGTTTTTATAAAGCACAAGAACAAAGATGCAAGAAATGGCCATTTTGTTGCTGTTGCCGTTGTTTAATTAATGTAGGGGGTCATTCTAAATATGCTTCCTTGTGATTCGATGACTTAGACTGGGGCTGTGATACACTATGAAAAATACCTGGCTTTCTTAACCTCCAGAAAAAAACAAAACAAAACCATAATAAAATTTAATTTTAAAAAAAACTATAGGTGAGATACAAGGCGTCTTATCTGCTCAGCATCTTTTACTTGCACAATGTCCAAACACTGTCCAGTCCAACTATAACAGGATGCTTTTCTTGTTCTGCAGCAATTACTGAATCACAAGTGTATTATGAGCCAGAGGTTCATGCCAATTTTGTACATTTCTTTGCATGTACATCAACTTACCTAGATACATGGTAAAATGTGCCAATTCTATGTCAAACTATAGAATTCAACCCTATGAGATGCATAAGGTTGTATCCAATGCTACTCCTAAATGACTTACTTAGGTCCTACTCTGAGTAAAAGTTAGTTGGCTACAGCCCACAGCATTTAATCTGTGGCTGGCACCTTCAACATTGGGGACAGCTCTTTAAAAGATGCACAGATTTGTGGTTCATCCCTATTTCCTGCCATTGTATTTGTGTGACACTAGCAGATTTGCATGACACATACAGAAATGCACAGATTCGGCCCCCAAACATGGGTAATCCAACATTTTTGAAACATGGGCGTAGGCAGGGGGGGCAGGAGGGGGCAATTGCCCCCCCTAGAAGCAGGGCCACTGGCCAGCCTGCCCCACTGCCCGCCCGGTGCCGTCTCCCTTCTCCCTGGCTGGCTGTGGGGCGGGCGGCGGGAAAGCACCAGAGCCGCGCAAAGCGTTTGGCTGGCTTTCCCTCCCTCCGCCCCACAGCCAGCAAGGGAGAAGGGAGACGTCCCTTCTAGCCGGCTGGCTGTGGGGCGGGCGGAGGGAAAGCCAGGCAACCGCTTTGCGCGGCTCTGGGGCTTTCCCTCCACCTGCCCCAGCGATTGCAGAGGGGGAGGAGGGGATCGGAGCAGCCCGATTTCGGGCTAATCCTGGCTCCCCCTCGTCCCTTCCGATCGCGGAGGGGGAGGAGGGAGTCGGAGCAGCCCGATTTCGGGCTGATCCTGGCTCCCCCTCGTCCCTTCCTATCGCGGAGGGGGAGGAGGGAGTCGGAGCAGCCCGATTTCGGGCTGATCCTGGCTCCCCCTCGTCCCTTCCGATCGTGGAGGGGGAGGAGGGAGTCGGAGCAGCCCGATTTCGGGCTGATCCTGGCTCCCCCTCGTCCCTTCCGATCGTGGAGGGGGAGGAGGGAGTCGGAGCAGCCCGATTTCGGGCTGATTCTGGCTCCCCCTCGTCCCTTCCTATCACGGAGGGGGAGGAGGGAGTCGGAGCAGCCCGATTTCGGGCTGCTCCGATGTGGCCCCGGCCCCGCCCCTTGGCCCCGCCCCTTGCTTCCCGCCCCTTGCCCCCCCCTGATTTTCATCCTGGCTACGCCCCTGTTTTGAAACCAGAACAGGAAGAGATGCAGGGGGACATAATGCAATTCTGGCAGTTACAGAAAGAAAGACTCCAAATGTGAACTGCAATGAAATGAACAAGTTAGAACTCTTGAGACCAGAGGAGTATCCTGGAAAAGGGACCATAGTTGCATATATTGAAGGAGGAGGTGGAGATGTGATGAAGGCATGATAAACAGTAACACAAAACAAATGTGAATAATGTAAGGGATGGTGTTATGGCTTATAGATGAAATTGCTTGCATATAACAAGAGAAAAATTAAGGATTAAACACAATGATGCATAGTCTAAAAACAGGAAAGGAAAAAAAGAACTTTGTTAAATTCAAAGTTGAGCTTCTCCCACTGGAAACATTTTTGTGTGACTTAGCAGAGGTATAAAAGTACTTCACGGTAATCTCTACTACAGGGACAAAGTGTGAGTATATTATATGCATGCAATCCAGCCAGTAATTTCCAACCTTATGCTGGTCTATGATTCTTTACTCTTTATATGTTTTCATATAAGATGGAGAAAATAAGGGGAAAGAGAGGGTAAGAAAGACAGATTATTTTTTGAAAAGTTCTAGCATCTTAATTACCAAGAGTTAAATGCCTTTAAATTTAGCTTCAATCTTCGTGTCCAAAATTCAGGGCAGCATTCAGATGGCACATGGATACCAAAGTATCTAACAGACAGACCACAACTGAATATTTAAGATACCCAGTGTAAGCAAAGTTAAACAGCTTCTGAAAATAGCTATAATCTCAAATATACAGGCCAGTTCCTTTCCTGTAAAAATCTGGAAGCCAGCAATGAGCAAGTTGCAAGCAGCACTGAGCATTTTCCACGTAAATGTCCACCACTGCTTAAGTCTATATTTGACAAAGGAACAGAGCTGTGTTTGCCACATCCAGTAGGCTGGAATGAAACAATTGCCTCTCTGTTCTGGTCTTATCAGAGGGCTGCACAATGCCACTCAGTTCATGGAGTCAGGCACACAGGAGATACATTGGAATCACCTCCCTTTTCCTTCTGCAGAATGAACTTGCAAAGAAAAGGAGGGATGCATAAAGTGTGGGTCAGAAATTTTTTGAAAACGGATTTTCCTCCCAAAGCTTTATTTTTTTCCTTGGAAATGTTTCCATTTCATTGCTATAGTAGTAACGAAGAGATGCCACGCAGAAGAATGGTTATCAACGTATGGTACACAGTTCTTTGAGTTGATTGTCAAGAGTTATCAATACTTTTTTTGTTTCTTAAATGTAAACCTATCTAAGCACATGCTGTTGTCTTAATTTTTTTCAATGATTCCAATAACAATTTCTACACAATTTAACATTTCAGTCACATTAAGTGTGCTTTCATTCTTTACCTCAAATATTTCTGGTCAAATACCCACAAAAGACGAATGTAGGTTGCTATCTTTAGCTTTGTTTGCTCAATGCAAATAAAATAAACAGGGTGAATTAGATCATGCTCTAGGGTATCAGAATTTCCCCCAACATAAATTACCATATGAAAATCCCCTGAAAAACATTTTCCCTAGAAAAATCCCCCTAAGGAAAATTTCGAATTCAGAGTTTTCCAGAAAACCCACAACACTGGTATACAATAGAAAACCATTGGAGGGGGGAGGAATTACATTACTAATAAAGACTCCCCTTTTGATCACCCACCCCACCCCCACCCCAAAGACAAAAAGCAATGGGACAGAAAGAAGAACAGTTCCCACAGTGTTTTTCTGGTGGATCTTCAGTGTGGGTCTTGTATGTCTGGTATCTCCACTTTTTTCATTCGGACACAAGTGTAAGGTCATTAGTTCCAATCACTACCGTAGGGCTGGCTGATGTCAGCTTTTCAACATCGTGATGAAAAGCAGAGGGGGGAACAAGCTGCATCGGCCCCAGCCCCGCAAGGCGTGAAACCACCTCAGCTCCCTTGGCAGGAATGGTGGTTATTTCACCCTGGCGCCTCATAGGGCCAGGGCCAACACAGCCTGTTTCTTCCTCTGCACACTGGTGCTGGCAGCAAGCTCCATCCATGATATACCACCGAGTGAGGGCACCATTAAACTCTGGCCCTCAAACTGCTCCTGGGTGATGTATCAATACATTGCTCATGTCTACCAATGACATCAGAGGGATACCATGTCAGTTTCTTTTCAGTGGCGTGATTCCATGTTTATCTATTCATGGAATACCAAGACATGCAAGTAATGGCAGTCGCACATATATACACACCTGTATGTATTTTGGGAGGGGTGTGCTATGCACACACACAAAAGTCCAGAGACTCTCACTTATTTATTAAAAATGCCTCTATGTCGCCTCTCTGAGGCTCAAGGCACCTTTCAACAATAATTAAAACCATAAACTATAAAAATGCAATAAAATAAATAAATACCAAACAATAAAACAACCATTTCTGGTAACAGCAGCAGTGCAAAGCCTTAGCAACAAATCTTAGCAGTAGCAGTACAAAACCTCATTAAAACTCAGCCACCAAAAGCCTTCTAGAATAGATGGATTTTACATCCTCTCCAAATGGCTATCAGGCACCCTTGACCTCAGTCTTATTTGGTACAAATCCCTTTTTACACCAGCTTCAGAAGCCTTTTTTTGCATATGATTACAGACCTTAACAGTTTCCTCCAGAAGGAAGAAGAGTAGTTAGAACCTGCTCAGAGTAACTCATTGCTCACAGAGCTTGCTGCTCAGACTCTAGGCTTCTTGCTGTAACAGCAAACGACAGATCTGATTCTGGAAACTGGGAAAGAAGTCTGCTCTGCTCAGTGGCAGCCATAACTGCAGCAGAGAAAGTCTGGCCAACCAGGGTTTGCCAGGAACTCTCAGTGAAATTTTCCTCAGTTCCTCTCAGCTGAAGTGGGGATAGGTAACTCTTTGCAACACCTGTTAAGACATTTGAGAAACAGAAGCAAGCCTGACATTAGGGTGGTCAGCTGCAAAGGTGGGTGGAGCTCTTATGCCTATTGTGCATAAAAGGGGAACTGCTACAGACTGTCCTATCTACAGAGGAAAGAACAGCTGCTCTTGCTGAAATGTCCTATTCTAAGTAACTGCTAATGGTAGAGGACCCCTGTCCTGCTTTGCATCAGAACACTCCAGATGCCATGCAGACATAATCTTGCCCAGAGCTTGCTGTTACTCAACATCTTTGAAAACAAACCCTTTTCTTGTGCCTCAGTTCTCCACACATGTAAAATGAGTTGTAAATGAAAAGTGTTTTCAATTCTATAGAGAAGCAGCTCAGTCAAGACATTGTGTGCAATTGTTAATCACAAAGAACATTACTTGGCGGAGCAAGAATCCAGGGGAAATGCTTTCCTTAGAAACCTGACAAATATTAAGTGACCCCAATTCTCTGTCAAGTCATGTTCTCTGTGATTATCTGCTGGGATCCTGGAAGCTTCAGACAAACATTGATTCAAAGAATGCTATTCACAGTTAGCAGGATGGAGATTTTCATCATTATTGGAGGTAAATATTGGTCCGGTCAAATAACATTTAGAGGCAAACATAAGTTTAAGAGAGAAAGCAGGAGAGAAATTGTTTCTGGTGAACAGCAAGGAAAACAGGCAGAGCAATATAAATTTATCTGTCAATGCAAAATGGGACAGGGTGGGCTTTTGCATCCTATCTTAGTATGTCTTCCAATAGACCAGCTGCTCACACAAAATGCTACACATCCACTACTGTCAGGGTTTCAAATGCAGCAGTCCCCCACTATTTTACTAACCCATGGCCACACAGCCAAGCCCTCTTCAGCATATATTGCTGCATTGCCCACAACTAAGAACTCACTGTTGCTCGTCTGCTAGCCTTCCACGCAGCAGTAGAATCCCATTTGTGAAACTCTATCATTTGTGATTCTAATACACAATTCCACTACTGTGTGATGCCTTCTTCAACTTGCTAGGCCTTCTACTTCCCCACAAGGAATAGGGGTCAATACACTTTGATGGGTTTAAGTAACACACCAAGAGGGAGTGAGAAAAGCTGCACACACAGAGATGACACCTTATTGGCAGTATTTCTGACCCAGGTTTCCCCCTATGGAATCTGTGGCAAGCACAGGTGCAACAGGATCATATGACAGTGAGCCAGGACAAGGAGCAGCAGCAAAATACCATTCTTCCAGTAGCAGTATATGGTTGGGATTGAGTGTTCTCACTCGGGTGACCCTCTGCAAAGGACAATTGGACTCCTATGGCTTCAGTAGTAGGGCAGAAATGAGAATATTGGTCAGGGTAGCCTTTCTCACCGCTGCATGATGCAGCCTTGTGCTCCTGCCACCCTCAAAGTAAACAGAGGGTCCCTGGGAGCAGCACAGCGGTCACCATCAGACCCCTTCAAAGTTACTTTCAGTACAACTTCAACAGGAAACCTGGAGTGCATATTTGTCCCATGTCATCTGTAGCAAAATTAAGTAAATTGTAGGCTTTTAAACAGCTTCCCAATCCCCTCTCCCCAGTCTCCCTTTTCTTCTCCTTTTCCAGAGCTGAAATCCTGTCAAATATAGTGGATAGCACAGGGCTATAACTTCTTATTATGTGTACAGCGATTTTATGAATTCAGTGGGGAATGAAATGCAATTTTGTCAGACTTGTCTGTGTTCATAATGACCGAGTCAAATTAATCATTGCGGATAATACTCCCGTGTCAGCCATTCAAGAGATTTTTTTAATAGAATTTTTCTGATTCATGTCTTGCAGTACATCAGATCTGTAGTATTGCACCACTTCTTGAAATCAGGGCAATTATAGCTTCTTGTTGGCTTGTCATTTTCCTAGAATAAAAATGTCTCTGCAAAAGTCACACACTGTACATAAACCAAAATGAAAAACCAAACTATCATTACAATTAGGCTGGATCTAAGATTTAATGTCTTTTAGAGACTATTATTTACAGGCAATACATAAAGTATAAGGTGCAGCAGTGAAGATAGGCTGGTTTTATCACAACGCATGCCGATTGTGCATAAGTGTTGTCAGGTCTATCCTTTCATTGTTCTGGGATGGTTCTGGATACAGAAATGGCACGCCAGCAAAGCAAACACAAGGCAGGCAATAAGTTTGCAATCAAATGGTCCCTCAAATGCATTCATAAAAAGGCATCCAGAAAAGCCCACAAAAGTCCCAAAGGACTCTTGCTCAGGAAATCTACAGTTCAATGAACTATTACCATCATGGCAAATGTTCATGCCTGGAAGTAACAGCTTGTGCCACACAATCTATACAGTGGTGGCCAAACTTGGCCCTCCAACTGTTTTTGGACTACAACTCCCATCATCCCTAGCTAACAGGACCATTGGCCAGGGATGATGGGAATTGTAGTCCCAAAACATGCATTCTTTGCATGCAAAAGGTCCCAGGTTCAGCCCCCAGCACCTAAAGGTATGCCTAGGAAAGTCCAGTTTCTGAAACCATGGGAAACTAGTGTCAGTGAGTGTAGACGATACTGGGGAAGATGGACTAGCTGCTCTGACTTTACATATGCTCCTGGTCCTAACCAGAATTACCTATTACCTATTAGGACCCAAACAGAAAACTCTGGCTTAATGACAGCTTATTCATAAGGAACTTGACTCAGGATCAAACCATGGTTTAAGAGCCTTGTTAGCTAACATGAAGCCAAGTTTCTCATTTCAGTTATAACCAGGGACTCTGATTTAAACACACACACACACACACACAGTGCTAAAGCTGAATTGGGATGGGATGAAAAGAAAGCTATTATTATTATTATTATTATTATTATTATTATTATTATTATTATTATTATTTCCCACCCTCCCCAGCCAGAACCGGGGTCAGGGTGGCTAGCATCAAAATATATAATACATTAAGACATAAAATTCAGAAATTGACTGAAATACATCTTAAAATCGGATTAAAATCAAAATAAGATCAGATGGCTACCCACAAATTATAACTATAACTATAGATGTCATTCTTAACTCACTGAACCATTATTTAGCAAGCAAAGGTTGGTGTGTGTGAACTGGCCCATTCTTAAATTAAAGATAGAAAGTAAGGCCAAGCAAGTCCTGTAGCAGTGGTGTCCAAACTTTTTTCAAAGAGGGCCAGATTTGATGAAGTGAAGGGCCGTGAGGGCTGACCAAAGGGCCAACTGAATTTGTTGACCTTTTTTTAGGATTGAAGTTGTTGAGGTTTTTTAAAGGAATTTACCCCAGTTGTTGAACTTTTTGTTAAGCTTTTTTTAGGGTTGGAGTTAGTTGTTGACCTTCTTTTAGGATTGAAGTTGCTGAGGTTTTTTTTAGGAATTTACCCAGGAAATAAATTGCCACAGGGGCCGGATTAAAATGACCGACGGGCCAGATTAGGCCCCCAAAACGGACTTTGGACATGCCTGCTGTAGGGAGCATGAATTAGCCCTCTCAAAGTTTTAATCTTTCTCTCAGAACACTATATAACAAACTTCCACGATTAGCTGTATTTGAGAAAACCAAGCTTGAAACACTCTTGGGATTCTTGAAATAGTTCCCTACATCTTTGAATTATTTATAAAATGTAGAAAAATGCTATTTCTAAGTATCATTTATATATCACTTTTAATTTGCAAAAAATACTTTACAAGATTGTGTTCATTGTCACAATAGGTGGGCTCACTCTTACTACTGTTTTTTGCCTAAATGGAATTGGGACAGAAAACCTAACACAAAGGAACCATGGCAGGGATGGGAGTTGAGCCTGTATCTAATTCCAGCTCTCCAGACAGTGGGAAACACATTTAAGCTAATTTTGTTTTTAAAGAAAATTCAGATAAAATACAACAACCATGCTCTGAAACTTCCTCTTTTGCCCAAAACAGGGACAATAAGAGATGGGAGATTTTTGGGCCACCAATGCCCTCAAGTGTGTGACAGTGCTGCTGCAATTAACTCAGGGCAGATCCACACAATATGTTTAAAGCATATCCAACAGACTATTAAAGAACATGACTTCCCCCAAAGAATCCTGGGAACTACAATTTTCCCTTCACAAAATTCCCACCACCCTTAACAAGCTACAGTTCCCAGGATTTGGAGGCAGTCATGTGCTTTAAAAATACATGTTGCATGTGCAAGTATGGTTTGGGTTTACCCACACTGTCTCTTTCCCTTGCTATATGGGCTGTTGGGAACTCTTCGCAAGCCAAATAAATAAATTTCAAGGCACATGTAGCTTGCAAAGATCAGAAACAATGACAGAGTGCATTTGACCCTCAAGGGAAGTCCCATGCAAACATGCCCTTGCACAAGGCCTTATTATTCTGCTCCAAAGGAAACCCACACCATCTGCTTTTAAGACAAACTTCCATTTTCCCAGATAGTGAGCAATCAGAGCTCCTATGGACAGTGTCTCTGGCAGCCCAAATGCAAACATGAGCAGCCTTTACCAAGTGTGTGGTTTGGAAACATTTGCAAGCCGCGAGTTATCTTAATGTGGCTCCTGTAGCGTGATGTTTTCCAACCACAGTGCAGAATTATTCCTGCGGTAGCATATATGTGAAAACTCTTAATCCATCTTCTATGCCACTTCACTCCAAAGATGAATCTCGTTAGATTTAGTTCTTAGGAATGTATTTGAACAAGCTGTATGTGATAAATTCCGCAAGAATCATTCCAAAAAGACCCCCTGAATGCATGCAGAACAGTATACTGAAATTGGCTCTGAGTTACCATACAACTACTATGGAACTGTTAACGAATGGCAACTTTATTGCAGAGATGCACTGTATTTACTGTACATAGAACTAAACCCAGGAGGCTTTAATCTATACGCTATTTAAAAACAGTCTTAAGGACCAGTGGTTTGTGACATGTCTCAAAAGAATGTTCACACGATTCTGCCATTTTTGACATATAATACACCTTCCTAAAAGATGGTACAGTACATTGCAAAAGACTTATAACTTCTTGGACCCCCCCCCCCGTTACTTGGTACTGGGCACCTTACAGCCAACCACAGTGGCTTTATTCTTTCTACCAGAGGCACCATCTTCTTTATGTGATTGGGGGGATCTCTGTTCATCACCCTGACATCATCACACAGAGCCCCACCCCCTTAATCACATAAGCATGTGAGCATGGGGAGGGGGAGCTGTCCAGCATCTAGTAGGCTACAATACATGGTGGGTTCTGCAGATGCTCCCTACTGATTGGGATAAGCAGATGGGTGTCTGGTATACAAATACAGTTTGTTGGAGGGTAGCTGAAAGAGTGGATTCTCCGCCAATATTATTTTCTGCCATTTAGTCCACACTTTCAGGATGCCATCCCAATGTTGGGGAAGAAGTAAGAAAATCACTGTGTTCCTATTCCTGCATTTATAGGAACTGGGACTTGTGGCAACAGGTACTTTTTCAACCTTAATCTGTGCCGCACAAACAAAAGCAAGGTGAAAAAATTGCATACCCAAGCAAGTGTTCAATTTTCTTCCACAATTTATTCAGTTTGGGGATCTATGAATTATACTTCCCCACTGGTTTAGCTCTGCACAGCATGAAGAAAAATCTATCTCTGCCTTGGTTTTATGCCCACATCTCTTTGCTGAAACCTCGTCCCCTTTTTTTCTGTATTATGGCTGCTTGTGGTTGAGAGCCTCTGTCAAAGTTCATTCTCAACTGCCAGCTGTATCTCCATAATCATGTAGCATCCATGACCAAGAATAGTCTTCATCCTCATGCTTAATGAAAAAAGGGATTAACCCTTTCTTAAACCTAAATTGTTTTACTTTTCCTTCCTTAGCTCCCTGGCCCACCCCCACCCTTACAGGAGACAAGGCACTATGGCAATGTACAAAACTCTCAGACCAGTGCCTATTCTGCACTCCTCCTCAACTCCTCTGCTTCTGGATATTGTTCCCCATTCATCTTTCTAGTCCTTTAGGCCTACTGCTTACCACCATGCTCAGGCCTCTGTCCCTGCTTCCTGATGAGCTGCCACTTCTGATCATTCCTTGTGCACACAGGATTTTGCTGGTGTCTAATTCCAATAGGTTCATTCCATTTTCAGTGGCATTTATTTCATGTATTATGTTTTTTACTGCTGTATTAGATTTTTATTTTTTTTACAACTGCCTCAAGACGGATGCGGTAGGCTGTATTAAAAAATGCTTCAACTAATTAATTATTTTCTCTCCCTGCCTTTTTTTCAGCACTGCTTCAACACCAGAAATGAGCCTGGCCCAGGGGGGAAACAGCCAGAGGGAGTTGGAAGAGTAGCAGTGGGCAAAAGAGGATCTTACCTGCCTGCTGCTTTTCAGCTAGAAACTACCCACTCCACAGTTTCACTGCAAAGTGCATTTGACGACATCCCTCTGCCGTCATTAACTGCAGTTCCAACCTGAAATCCACCGATCAAATGTGCATGGGGGTGAAAGGAAACAATAAAGTTCCTGTATGGAAGAACAACAAAGGCTGACGTTCTTCGTGCATTATTGAAATGGAGACCAGACCAGAATGCAGCATAGCTTCAGATTCAGGAACTTTCAATAAACGCTTCAGAAACATGGCCATAATCCAAGATGCCTCTTTTCAAGCACACACAAAAGTGTGTGAGGTCCCAGTGAGACCTGAAGTGCTTGCTCTCGCTCTCTCATACACACACACACAGAGCAGCAGCAGCAGCTGGTGCTGCTGCTTCTGAAATGCATTGCAAACAGCTTTTGAAGCTCCCTTAGTTTCATGAAGTAGTTTGGAATGTGATCCAAAAGGGCCAGTGTAAGGGGTGGGGGGGAGAGAAAGAAAAAAATGTCTCTGGACCACAATATTAGCCAAATGCTTCCTTGGATTGCAGCCCATTAGTGGCCAGACTCTTCATTCCATATATTCCATCCTCCTAACATGTGTAACATAGTTCACGATAACCAATATAAATGTAAAACACAAGGAATTCCCCCACCCTCAAAGAAAAAGCTTCTTAATTCCTATGGGTATCTTTTATGAGTACAGTGGTACCTTGGTTTAAGTACACAATTAGTTCCGTAAGTCTGTACTTAACCGAACTTTCCCATTGAAAGTAATGGAAAGTGGATTGATCTGTTCCAGACGGGTCCGCGGAGTACTCAACCTGAAACATACTTAACCTGAAGTATGAGTGTAATTGGTTCTGGAAGTCCGTACTTAACTTGAAGCGTACTTAACCTGAAGCAAACTTTCCTATTGAAAGTAATGGAAAGTGGATTAATCCGTTCCAGACGGGTCCGCGGAGTACTTAAACTGAAAGTACTCAAACCGAAGCATACTTAAACCGAGATATGACTGTAAAGCAAAACATGTCCATCCTCTTGAAAACTTTTGTAATGTGTTGTTTTTTCAAAGGGCACGTGAACATATTTTTCATTTATTTTATATTCAATCAAAAAAGAAAGAGACAATTAAGGGTGAGATTTTTCAGGAAGCCTCAAGGGCATAGTTGCACAGGATCTCCCACAGCTGCTACTCTTAACGCATTAGCACAAAACAAGAAATCGCAGGAAGTTGAAAAAGCAAGTACCTCCCTCCATGCTGTCACTCCTGTTGTGAAGAGGGAGTATAGTACTGAGTACAGGCACCCATCTACAAATGGAACAGGTGGGGAAACTGACAGACCATGCAGGCTGAAATTGCCAGTGCTGGTAGATTGTGCTGCTCAGGTGTGCTTGCAAATCACTTCTCTTCAAGCCCATCATAAAGAAGCGCCTTATGGACCAGATATCCTAATCCCTTTTCCAGCAAGGAATTGTCCAAAGATCTAACTGGCCCGAAGTCCTTTGCCATATCCACTATAATGCCACAGTTAGGCATTATAGCTGAACTCGTCCTTCCTTCCTAAAGTTGGCAACATTTTCAAAGCATGCAACTTTTGCGTTTCTCCAGAAGACAATTACAGCTTTCCTCCCACCTCCACACTGTATCCCTTTCCCCTTAAAACTGATGGTGTCTGTTTAGCACTGTGTAGCAGATCTCAGAGGAAGCTTGCATAATGTGGCAGAATCTAGCACCTCCCCCAGGGTGCCCAGCTGCTGCAGAAGCAATTTCACAGCTCATCATCCATTATGAGATTAAAATAATTTTTTCCTCCCGTGAAGTATTAATAAATTGTGCAGGCAGCCCAGAGTTAGTGCCATTTACACAAATGGTAGTGAATCACCCACCTAGTTATTTCTTAATGGATTGTGTCTCTGCAGCTCTCCTTATCCTGTAATTTAAGAAACCAAATTTACAAACCATTGCAGATTGGTGTTTGTTTACATACATTTCTCTACGTTACCACAAGGTGGCTCTGATTGTAGGGGGACTGGGCTGGACAGGAGTACACAAATACCGTGTTTCCCCCTTTTTAAGGCGTAGTCATAAAATAAGCCATAGCAGCATTTCTAAGCATTTGAGAAATATAAACCGTACCCCGAAAATAAGCCATAGTGATAGGCGCTGTGCGGAAGAGAGCACTGAGCTCCCCGAGTCAGCAGCAGCAACGCCGGCCGCAGCAGTGTTTGCTGAGTCCTTTCTTGCTTTTGGGACTTGGTTACTGTGCTGGCTTGGGATGGTGTGTGTGCAATTGCTGTTGCTGCTTCGTGTTTTTCAGCTGGATTCTCTGGGTTCTAAGCACTTTCCCCCGTTTGTTTGCGAAGCAGCACTCGGCTGCAGCCCTTGCCTCTCCCCGCGGCTGCAGGAGGCTGCAGTTGATCGCTATCTCCTTTTCCATTTCTTTTGTCTTTGAGCACCCGGCCCCGCCCCCTCTCCCCTTCGTGGAATGAAGAACGGAGTTTTAGCAGCATTTCCTCATTATAAAAAAAAGGTCAGGAACTTTTACTTTAACCTCAAAAATGGGATATTTCCTCTCTCTAAAAACAACTCTGACCTGAACACCAATAAAACGGGAGTAGATCACCTCCAGTTTATAAATCCGCAAGTAGATCGCAGTCTCCTGGAAGTTGGGCTCTATACTTTGGCTGATTGCAAGCCTTTGCATCTTTAAAAAACAAAAACCATGCGCCTCTCAGTCTTAATTTTTCTTTAATTCATCCCCCTATACCCTCCTCCAGCCATTGCCTCCTTCCATTCCTTACCCCCCCTCCCTCTCTCCCCACTTCCCTCACTCCTGTGCGATCTCATTTAGTCATATACTTGCTTTTTCTGTTGTGTTGTCTATTTTATATTTAATATTATTACCCTTTATGATGTTATTTTTTCCCTTGCGATAATTATTTATTTTTTATCTTTAACTAACTTTCCTTTCCATATTTTTCCATATATAACTCAACACTTTCCCATTCCTTCTTAACTCTTTGGATAGAGTGCCCCCCCATTATTGTTGTTAATTTTACAATTCCTGGATTTTTTATGGAACCGAACAGCTCGGGTGCTTCAGAATGTGCCTTCTGTTGCTACAGGGCTATGGGGCTTCACTATTTGACCCCCCCCCCAGGTTGGGATTTTTAAAGTAGTTCTGTGGGTCCCAGGGCGCAGAATCACCCCCGATCCTTTCCTTTGTCTAAACAGACCTCTTCCCCCCTGACTTTGGAAGGCTGTGCTTCAAGGGTGATACCAGGGGTTTTTTAAGACCTGCGCCTCTTAAGGATTGTTACGGTCCATAACTTCCATTGCTTTCTAAAGGGTTGGGGGTTTAAAGCACTGCCACCCCCACCCCACCCTGCAGGCGCTCGGAACTGGCAGCGCCAACAACGCGCCCAGCAGCGCGCAGAAGAGAGCACTGAGCGTCCTGAGCCAGTGGGTCCCAGTTGTACCAGCACTTTTTTAAAAAAAAGACACCCCCTGAAAATAAGCCACTGTGTGTTTTTTTGAGGGAAAAAAGTTATAAGACGGTGTCTTAAAAAGGGGGAAACACGGTAGGTCTATTCATAGAGAGAGAATATATGACTTAGCAGAGCCCCACAGTCAGTAAATAAATCCATGGCATTTACTATAGAACGACACCAAAATTCATGTCAATCGATACAAGAGGGGAAGTGCACTTATAAAATGAAGTCCAAGTCCATGTTCAAATCCCTTAAAGAATTCACTTACATTCCCTTCTGGGGGCAGAAACTCACTGAAGCAGCACTGATGCAATACAGGCTCTTTTGAACATACAGGGGAGATAGGAAGCTCAGCTCAGAGCTCTGCTAATGACTCCTGGAACATCTCTGCTTTGTTAAAATGTTAAATAAAGCCCCTATCTTTAATGTTCAAACTTGCACCAGCTAATGCCTCCAGCCAAAAAGAAAAGAAAAGAAAAGCATGCTTTGCATGCTTTCCACCACACCCGCTACCTTTGTAGGTATAAGGTAGGTGCAACTTTTTTAAAAAAAGAAAAAAAAGAATGTGTTTAAAAAGTACAGCTATGAGCAATTTGGTGTAACCTTAACAAAAGGCTCTCAACAGCTGACGCTGAACTGTTGAACTCAACTGCACAACACTAGAGAGGAGCTGGGGAGTTCAAAAGTAACCAACTTTTGAATGGCGCTAAGGCAAATCTTAAAAAAAACAAAAACAAGAAAAAACAGGAAGTTAATTTCAAGCTGCAACTGTAAATGCAAAGAAGAGTAGATGCCAAAGATCTCTGGACCTTTGCAGACACTCAACTTTTCCTGGCCAGACTGTGTACGTGTACACACACACACCATTTACACATAAGGTCACTCCAACTAGGAGCAGATCCACACCTTTTAATGTTCATTCAACACACATTTCAATCACACGGCTTTCCCCAAAGAATCCTGGGAACTGAAGCTGGTTAAGGGCAAAGAGAGTTGTAGCTCTATGAAGGGGTAACCACAGTTCCTAGGATTCTTTGGGATAAGCCATGTGCACTGAATGTGCTTATTTTCTTTTGGCTCCTGCTCTGAGTTAACTACCACTTCCCAACAACCCTACCTACCCTATACATGTCTAGTAAATCCCACTGAGTACAGCTGGATCAATCCCCGGCAAGTGTGTACAGGACTGCAGCCTTACAGCATTTGTGCTCTTAGCCTCCCCAGAGAGACTGATTGTATAACCATATGGCAAGGTTGTGAACACCTATTAGTCTATGTTGGCATCACCTCCCCCAGGCACATGACAACCACCCCCTCCTCACCTACCCATGAAATTTTTAAACAGCTTGCCAACATTTTGGCTACTTCTCATTTTATTCCTCATTCTCAGCTACTCTCGGGCTCAAGTGCTATGTTTATAACCGTCAACCAACCAGGGGAAGAGATGAGATTTCTCTTCTATGGTGTGCTCTCTATGTCTTTCTGGTACATAGGGATAGGGGATATCACATCAAATATACAGTGATAGCGTAACACAAATAGGAGGGCACAATACCCATTCAGAAGAAAATGAGTGTCTTGAAAGACAATACAAGAGAGTATTTTTGAATGGGCATGAAACTGGATTAATTTTACACTGGCAGCACCGCATTGTGCAATCTGTCAACAGCTGCAAGGGATCAAGAATAGTGTTAATGTCAGGTTGTTCCTTGTCACACTTTCTCATGTTTCAGAAGTACAAAACATCCAGCAGGCCTTCCTGCCATTTTCAGGAAGGAAGCTGTTGGGCATTATAGGAGCATAGGACACAAAGACAGCCTTAGAGAGCATCACTGGCAGCAAGTCTAAGCAATATGCTGAGTCAATTATATTTAGCCATTACTGCAGCAGAATCTTTGGGCAAAGCATAGCCAATGTTCTCTGTTCTAATGCAAGGGAGTCATGTGCTCCTATGATCACTTGTGAGGCTGTAGGATAGAAAAATCAACAAAAATGTTCTAGATGGGTGCCACAAATTGGGGGGAAAGCATTTTTAACTGACCTAAAAATGAAACCAAAACTGACTGACTGGTTCACTTCAGCCCTTGTGAAGGCTGCTTAAACTTGTGTTACTAAAGGAATTGTGCAGTCATTAACAGAAATATAGCAATTAGGAAAACATTGAGTGAATTGTATAGTTATAACCAGAGTGACTAGCAACTTAAGTTTCATGATCACTTTTACGACAATTAGTTCTGAGCACAGTTTGCTTGAACAAACTTTCCTGAAAATATGCATCTTTAGTATTTACTAGAACACTTTAAAGCCTGTTCATTTCCTTCTCCAGTGACAGTCTCTGACACACTTGTTTCCATCCCTATATGAGCAGCCCAAAAGCCTTTGGGTAAGGAAACTTTAGCATGAACTAACTAGGCAGTTCAAGGACAACAGCAGGGACAATTTTCATAACTGCAACAGTTACTCTTTCCAGCTCCTACAGTTGCAAGAAATATTGCAGTTCTATCTGCATATACTCTAGTAGTTGGACTTTATTCTGCATGAGTGTGTGCCTAAGAAAAGCTGTTAAAGTGTAGGAGAAAGTACTTGAGTGAACATGTCTGCAAATATGTGTTGTAAGCAAGTGTCAGAAAATGAAGTATGTGCAATACTTACTATCTTATCAATCCTAAACTTATTTTACTGCTTTATTAACATAAAATGTATCATTTATAACTAACCTAAAATTGTACGGTTTGGCATATTTATGAAGAGTAAAACTATAAATCAGGCATCCCCAAACTGCGGCCCTCCAGATGTTTTGGCCTACAACTCCCATGATCCCTAGCTAACAGGACCAGAGGGCCGAAGTTTGGGGATGCCTGCTATAAATGATCCTAGTTTTGTACAAGCAAAATTGTGGATGTAACCAATTATAGACCACTTTCTTTAATATATCTTGGTCAGAGCTCAGTTTTCGCCCAAACGTAAGATATATATTTTTATCTTCGGCACCCACAACAGGTTTTTCACAGCTTCAGATTTGATTTGAGTGTTGCATATTTCATAATTATCATCCTCTAATGCTACAGTTTGTCTTCCTTTAAAAAAAACCCCCAAAAAACCATTAAAAGCATTTCCCATGTTCTAAAAGAGACAATATTTTATATCCGCCCACTCCACCCTGGTGTTCTCCAAAATTGCCAATTTGTCTCCTGGATTTTTCCCACCAAGCAGTAACTTCAGGAAAGCAATAGCAGTTTAAAGTCTCCCCTTCCACACTCCCCTGTTCCCACTCCCAAACCCTCGCATCTCTTTGACCTCGGCCAATATCCAAAGAGGCTCCTGTAAACGTGCAAAGTGCAAGAAGTTGCCAATTTCCCCTTCCAGCAGCAGCCCCTCCTGGATCCTGCTCTGGAGGATCTCCCAACATTACATTATTTTGTCTCTGAAGCCCATGTTTCCTTCTTCTCACAAGTGTTTGTGTGTGGAAAAGAGAAAGATTTGAAACAGTAAAACAGAGGGAGAGAGAATCTTAGCTTATGTTAACCCAAGTCTTTCATGTGTGAATTATTAAATTGACTACTGGGGGTAGATGACAGAATTAGAACAGAAATAAATTTATTTGGTCATTATTAGTTTTAACTCTCTCTCTCTCTCTCTCTCTCTCTCTCTCTCTCTCTCTCTCTCTCTCTCTCTCTCTCTCTCTCTCTCCTCTCCCTCTCCCTCTCCCTCTCCCTCTCTCTCTCTCTCTCAAAAAAAACGGGGTTGGGGGTGGAAAGGAAGGGAAGCATAAACACACACTTCCTTCTGAACAACCCTTGTCAGATGTGGATCACTCTCCTTTGTATAATAAGGGATGGGATTTATCATTGCTATAGGAGCAAAAGTAAACACAGCACAGCTGTGCCTCCCAAATGGCTAGCCAAAAGCTTTACATTATTCACAAAGAAACACCTCATGCTAAAATTAATTACCATTTACAAAATCAAGATCAACCTGCATTGCTCTTACACAAATAATACACGGAAAATGCTCTTTGGAATCTTGTCAGTGGTATCCCCCAACGCAGAGCGCCCCATCTCCATGCTTCATAGGCAGAGCTGCAGGGGAAATGTTCAATCTTTAATCACTACATGAGGATATGCTTTGTTTATAAGGCATCTAAAGTTCTTTAAATAAATGTACTAAACTGTCTTTCAAAGACTAATGGCGCTCCCCAAACACTATCCGCCTCCTCCTCTACCCACTCCATAAACTTTTCAGGGCTATCTTTATTGTTATTTCTAATTTTGGAGAAAAGTAACATTTCCTGAGATTCAATTTCACTCATAATTGTTGGAAGGAAACTAAATTGTCCACTGTAAACAGTCTCTGTATTGTGTGAAAAGAATCTTTATTATAGCCCACTGGGAATTCTAATAAAAATTTCCAGTTTAAGACCTCCCTCCTCCTCTTTCTCCCCTCCCCCAGTTTGCTCCTTTCCCCCCCTCACAGGCCTATTAAAATCAGTTCAAACAGGCTGCAGACCAGATATGAGAACTCTCCACAGATATACCAGTAGTTATATTTTAACAATCAATTACAGCCTTCTTCCCCTCACCCACAGCCCCATTCCTTTCCTTTGCAGCTTTCTGCTCTGAAAATGAGAGCAGCTATTCCATTTGCTTGAGTGCATGCTTAAAGTCAATGACCAAAAAAAAAAAAAAAACCTCATTAGTTTAGTCTGGCAAATGCAATACAGCCCATGTACATTCATCCCCTCCCATTTTATTCTGCAGCTACAAAATGGATGCTAAATTTCATCAGACTGGAATGGAACTATGGTCTTGGAACATTTTATTTTATTTGTTTTTAATTTCAGGGGTCTTCTATTTAATTCAAAATTCATGAATCATTTCCTGGTAATACTACTATAATTATTCTTAGACTGTTAGGTTTGAAGGTTTGATACGAAATACTTGCAAAAGTCCTTTTTCGCTTTGATAGTCGGTAATTTTCATGGTAATCAGATCACTTGGCTCCCTAACAACAGCAGCCAGAAAAATATAATTTAATATTAACTTTGCAATCTTCACTCTGATTTAAATTCTAGTAATGAAAACCAAGTCATATTTTTCCCATTACAATGTATACAAACCAAAGTTATATATAAACAACCTTTTTTTAAAAAAAAATGACTGGTGAAGCGCTTATAGCAAAAAAGCAAACCCAACTTGGAATTTTTAAAAAAGCTTTTTGGCATGAAGAGAGGTATTAGTTACAACTCCTGCACCACTGCAAGGATGGCTGACACAACTCCCTCAGCTCGAAGTTTGGACCTTTAAGCTGTGATATCCAAACCTTCCCACACCAATCACTTCCCTCTTCCCTTCTTGACACACTGGATTAATGGCCTATTGTTTCACATTAAAACAGGGAAACTCTGACTATGTACTCTGGCTCCAGGGCACTTCCACCGCTGGTTTTGAAGCCCCGTACATGTGGTATTAGCCCCAATCCATAGGTCTCCTGTTGCTTCTTGATAAATATTGCTGCGTGGTGTATTTCCCCCCAAACCAGCACCCATCCACTTTAAAAAAGGAAGCTGCCAATAAGCTGAAGTGTGTACATTTGAGACCTCCATTGTGCATGCACAGATGACAGCTTCACTGAATAGGAGTCTGTTGGGGGTTGCACGCATGGGGAACAAATCAGGTAACATGTAGCAGGTGAAGACATCCCCCCCCCATCCCTTCTCTGGTGTATACAGAAACTTATAAATGTGAGTTGAAACAATCACCATCTGAAAGACAACCCAATCTCCCCCAAAACCTCAATGAGTAAGAGATGACTACTGACAGCATACAATCCATGTTCTTGTAGGGAAACAAATATGCCTATTAAATGCTTTTTATGTGCTTCCTCTCAGGAGAAGTTATAAATAATGCAGAGGTAAAATCAACAAGTGGTCAATACGGATGCACATGTTTATTGTAATGTTCAGAGTATTCAGATCCTAGGGAAAACACGGGGAAGCTGGCGAATTAATGTGATATGGAACCCAGAGTGTTCTATCAATTTAAATGGCCTCTGGCGATGCCTTTCTGGACCCCCCAATCCATTTGTGAAGTGGAAAATCATCAAGAAATTAAAACCAAACCACAGGTTACATATACTTCTAGCTTCCCCACCCCTAATTCATGAGTTCATATTTTATGGTTAGAGCAGGTGAGATGGAGGATAGGTTGGGAGTTTTTTATTGTATATGTTTGTAAAAGTAAAATACAATTAAAAAGTCTCTCTCTCTCTCTCTCTCTCTCTCTCTCTCTCTCTCTCTCTCTCTCTCTCTCTCCTGCTCAAAATCAGCCCCCAATATGGGTCCCAAATATTTTCCTCCAAATGCAGTTTTGAGCAGAAAATGGTTAAACAGCCCCTCCTGTACCCACCTTGCCAGCCCTCCACTTAGAATTAAAGCCTCCCAATGATATTTTTCCATAAAGCAGGGGGGAGCAATTGGGTGGGGGGAGAGAATAATCTTAGAGCTACATGTAATTGTGTATTCCCTTGGTCAATTTTGCTCTGCTAGATTCTGCTAGATCTTCCTGTTTGCACAGGCCTTCATCCAAACACTGAAGTGGAAAATAATGCTTTCCTGCTTAAAGTAAATGGCTCCCAAGTAACCTTTTCTGAGAGCTAAACTTCCTGTTGTGAAGATGGCGTAAACACACATTCAGTTATGGCTCCGTCATCCAGGACTCAGGAAGGTATGAGCAGACTGTAGCCAGATCTGGGAGGAAGGGCAGAGAATCCAAATAAATACCCTTCTAAAACTTGCTGAAATGACAACATCTGAACTGAAAGATCCAACTCCGAGGAACACAAGTGAATAAAATTCTGCTGTCCGATGTCATCACAGATCTCACGGCCAATTCTTGGACAACCTACGGCCATATGCACCCCCCACAAACATTTCAACGTGGACCTTCAAGATTTCCAATAAAAATGGCTTTTAAAAAATAAAACAAACATATTTTCTACTTGCTCCTTACAAGCCACACCCCTGCTCCACATACACGTAACATTAAAACACAGACACGTGTGATGATGGCGACTGAAACGCAAGCAACCACTTCAAGAAGTACAGGAAGGTGAGGGAGTAATGTTGAGAGCAGGAAGAATGGAAGAGACAAAGGCTCACAAACTTGCATGTAAAAGCTTTGGTTCTTAAACACCCTGAAAAACGGTCTGTTCCTAATGCTAATTCATCCAGAGAGATGTTCTTGAAACTCATCTTCATTACAGCAATATCCTCTTGTTCCTAGAAGATTGTGTTTCTATTGAACACTATCTGATTAGATTCACTTCAAATTCCCAACTAAGATCTGGCACAATTTCCTCCCTACATTTTACCCAGAATTCACTGACAGGTTCATTCAGCTCTGCTTTGTTTTTGCTGCAAAGAATTAACAAGTGAAAAACCTATTTTTTATTTTAGTTCTGGCTAATAAGCTTGAAGATTCTTTAAGTTTCTGCAAGAAATGCAAGTGGGTTCCCCTTGGCTCACTTCACCAGCACTTCATCACCACTGCCTAAATTTAAAATTCTGTCTCCATCTGAGCCATTCCTGATTTGTGGGGGGAAACCCTCAAGATTTCTGCTACATCATAGAGAGTTTCACTTCAACTGCCATTGCTCCTGTTATTGAAGCAAAATATATACTGTACAGTATGTATAAAGAAGAAACCTCCCAAAAATTGTCACCACTCAGTGGCCCCATTTAGATGTATTTATCTCATTCATTTATATCATCTGCATTTCTAAGTTCTTCCATAATACTGTTTGAAAGAACCACCAGCAGTCATCATGGGAAAACATGATGAGGGGGAAAACATTCTCCTTTCATACTAAAGTATCTTTTTACCCTATTTAAACAATATAGCAGTCTTGCACTCGAGCCATGCATGCTTCTACTAACAAGATCTTCGTTGCTCTCCAACTAAATTACAATAATGCCTCCTCGGCTGTGTGCTTTAAAAATTCCATTGTCAGATAAAAGCTCATGCAAAATTTAGGTGCTTGGATCTTCACTGGTCCTCACATTCAGCTCAGTATTACTCTTGTTTTGGTGGGGAGGGGATGATGTATGCTGGCTCTTCATTCCATTAAAATGAATATAACATTATACTGCTCATTTTTTAAATGGTACATGATAGCATCAATGTGCATCATGCTGAGAAAGGTTTTTAATATTAATCAGCATGTCCCCTGTAGTCCACTGATACCGGTCCCCTCTGTATTTGCTCTTTTAACATTGCATATACATTATATATATTAAAGTGTCATTTGAGAAAAGCCTACAATGTGGGGAAAGGATATCTTAATGCATGAGTACAAGAGAAAGCGGCGAGGCTGCTCCTTCATCCTTATCTTTCGCATTTCCCGGTTTAGGCTTGGCTTTACTTTGTGTAAATGTGAATATTAGTGAGCTTTTTAAATAATAAAAAATCTGGTTTTCCATTTTCTCTATTATCTATACAACAAAATAACAAATTAAACTTTGCATGAATATTGCAAATTGTTGGTTATCTTAGACTAGGAATGGCAATCCTGTGGCCCTCTAGATGTTGATGAGCTATAATTCCAATTATCCCTAACCATTGGGCACACTGCCTACAGCTGATTGGAGTCCAGCAATGTCTAGAGCAGGCATAGGCAAACTCTGGCCCTCCAGATGTTTGGGACTACAATTCCCATCATCCCTGACCACTGGTCCTATTAGCTAGGGATGATGGGAATTGTAGTCCCAAATCATCTGGAGGCCCGAGTTTGCCTATGCCTGATATAGTGTGTTTAAGCCTCATGCCCCCCCCCCCAATACCGTGGCTCAAGGAAGAAGACAGGAATGTTAGTACCTTAGTCCAGTGGTCCTCAACCTTGGGCCTCCATATGTTTTTGGCCTACAACTCCCATGATCCCTAGGTAGCAGGACCAGTGGTCAGGGATGATGGGAATTGTAGTCTCAAAACATCTGGAGGCCCAAGGTTGAGGACCACTGTCTTAGTAGATGATCAACATCTGCAGTTGTGTTGGCTCCCATTGTCTCAGAATCAGTAACAAACTCAATTCCTTCTAATGTGCTGTTTCGACCTCTGGGTGTCTATCCTCAATCTTTCTCAGTTTGAGCATCCCTCTTTGGAAACTGCACACTCTGGGTGGAGGACAACAGGCCCACAAGTGACAGCTGCAACGTCCAATGTGTAGGATTGTCACCCAAATGTTATTATTATTATTTTTGGAGCATACTTAAGCTGGCATGGGGAAATCTGTCCTACCTCAGTGTAATGATTCCATAACAAGATGCATCGTGATCCCAACCAATTCATGTGGAGAAAGTAGCAGCTATAACTAAGGAAAGAATCCCGCAGTGAATTATGCAGTAGCTGCCCTACATTTTACTCCACTGCCACTAACCCTGCCGTTATGTCAAGCTACACTCAGGGGAAAGGAACGTGCATCTTTGTTAGGCATCCTATGAAATGCCTAAGCACTTTTATTCTTGACTTGTTCCAAGTCTTAACAGCCAAATTCCCATTCTGAACAAACTACTGCACAGTCACACAACAGATGCCACATTTATTCAATTACATAATCACACACCAACATCCTGTACTACCCAATTTGCTCCTTCTCAGCAGGAGTCCTAAACTGTAAAGGGGGGGGGTTGCATTTCCTCATAAGTGGCATCCTAGTGACATCTGGAGAGGTGGCAACAAGCTCAGAGCACTGTGCCATTACCCTGCAGGGAATATACATGGGTCAGTTCACTTCCACTCACTGAAACTTTATTAAGCCAAATTTCTGACATAGACAGATCTTATTAGACACAGGCACTAACACAGTCGATGTGGCAAATCCTCTTTAGTCCTGGCAATGCCTAATGCTTGGTTCTTCCTCTCTTCTTCCTCAGCTTGACTACCTGCTTCTTTCAGAAGTCTAACTTACTTCCTGTACATTTCTTGTTTCTCCAATATTTGAAGGATCTCAGACTGTCAGGTTTTTTTTACAGCGACTCTTTCTCAGTTCTTCATTTCACAAAGAATGGGGCTTCAAAACTAGTCATCAGAGGCTGATTTGACCTTTATCCATCTGACATGGTTATGCTACTTAAAATGTCTGAGAGTTGAACTTTTGAGGATTTCTCAGAACATGTCCCTAATGCATGTTATGCGTTTTTATTTTAATATATGTTGCCATCAGTATTCTTCACTAGTTGTTTGCTGTTTGTATACAATGAGATAACCAAAAGAATAGTTTCCAGCACAGAACACCACACTAAAACAATTCCCAGATGTTGTTAGTGCACACGACGGATAGGGAAGAACTTTGATTGGTCTGTATTTTCAAGAGAACTGACCAAAGTTGCACCTCCTGGACACAAAGCACACCAAAATTATCCTTCAGATTTCACACTTCTCCAAATTTTGCAGTACAGTTCTGTGCTTTAAAAAAACAAAAGCAAACACCCAGCAGCATATCAAAATGCATTAAAACTGCATGTTTTAGCATGAAATGTGTTTAGAAACACATTTGCATTCATTGGAAACAATGCATACGTTGAATAATAATAGTATTTAAATCCATATTTAAATATGAACTCCCAAACAGATTTTTTTTAAAATCACAGATTTAAATGTTGAGACAGGACAGAACATATGAATAAGCACTTGCAAAATTGACATGATCTGGAAATAGGCTGATCTTTTCATTCCTAGTGTAGACTATGCATATCAGATACTTAGGGTTGCAGAAAAAGCAGATGAGATTCAAGTCAGAGATGTCATAAATCGCCACGGATTCAGATAAATTACTACAGACAAGCCCTTACAGCAGACAAATGAACTTACTATTGTTTGCTTGTCAAACTCTAAGACTGCCCTTCATCAATCCAGACCTCACAGCTATCTACAAAACAGTCACATAAAAAGCAGTAACAATAACATTCTTAAAAACTAAACCTAAAACATTATATGTAGCAAAATACTTCAATTATTTAAATAATGACACTAATATTCATACGCAGACTTGAATTCTCCCTTAACTTCCAAATGCCTGAATGAATAAATATGCCTTAAGGTGATGCTGAAAGGCAGCCACTGTGGGAAACTACTGTACTTGCAGAGGGAGGGCATTCCACCGCCAGAGTGCCACTGCAAAGAAGGCCCTGTTCTCGCACCACCTCCGAACAGGCAGCACCACCTGTTGACAGGCTTACTAGCAGGGTCACCCAGGCTAATCTCAGGGCATGCATTAGGAGGGGCCGTCCTTCAAATATTTGTGTAGGGCTTTATATGCTAAAGTCAGGACCTTAATTTGGGCTCAATAGTGCATAAACAACTCCTAGATGATCAGTGTTACATTATGGGGCACTATAAAGCAACCTTGTTGCCCCATTATGCATCAGCTGTAGCTTCTGGACTGTGTTTATGGGTAGCCTCATGTAAAGCGTATTGCAGTAACCCAACTTGGGAGGTTACAAGGACATAGTTAGCTGTCATGAAGATGCTCCAGTCTCAGAACATTTGGAGCTGGAGCTTAGAACGGGTGCTCCTCACCACTGAAGTCATCTGCGCTTCAAGTGACAACTTTGAATCTAGGAGTGCCCCCAACTACATAATTCCTCTTCAGGGTGAGTGTAACCTACTGTCCAATTGTGAGACACCTATCATCAGCACCTTCATTTTGTCAAGATTCAGCTTCTACTGTATGTAAATAATAACAAAAGAATAGCTACAGCACCACGTAAGATTTTTGTCATAGGAAGAGGAAATTCCTCCCGCTTCTGGTTGGCCTGATTCAGCTGCCTGAAATGGTTGTTTTAGAATTAAAATGGGCAAGACAAAGCAAGGAAGCAATTACTCTCCCTTTCAATTTGTCTGTCTTTGCCACAATGCAACTTCTCACATACTCCACCCTGCTGAACTAAATACTACAGCCCATATTTGTCTCCTTTCTGTACACACTAACTTGCTAAATCTCTTTCTTGCTCTTTCTCAGAAATGACTCAAACTATAAATCAGCACAATACATTCACAGGGACCGCTGTCCAGTTATAGGGCAATTCCTGAAGACACGTAGGTTGATATGGAAGCATGTTGCTCATAGTACTCTCCTCTATTTAATGCCACCTCAAACCTTGACTATACAAAAATTGTCTATGACGTTGCCCTCTTCTGAACAAAAAGACTGCCAAAGAAGGGATGCTATAATAATTTTCTTGCGAGTAAACTCCACTGAATTCAACGCAGGCTTCCTTTGCAGTATACTTGTAAAGGAATATACAGCAAAGGCAATCCATTGCACTTACATTTGGAGTACATACTGGAGGATACTTCTGAGTAAAATTTAAATAGGCCTACAAAAGTGATACGCATCTGATCATCATGATAAATATGGACTTTTCCTCCAGAACTCTTAAAAGCAGGTGGTGATAGGGTATAATTGAATGAATGAATGAATCAATCAATCAATCAATCAATATTTATTTGTGTCAGCCATCGGCCACAGCAATAAAACAACAATATGATATACAAATAATTTTTTAAAAGTCAATTATATAAAATACATTTTAGGGTTTTGAATCAATAGTCAAATACTGGATCTTATTCTAATTGCCTGAGCTAAAAATTGAATGTTAAGGGTATAAAGGTAAAGGGACCCCTGACCAGTCCAGTCATGGACGACTCTGGGGTTGTGGCGCTCATCTCGCTTCAATGGCTGAGGGAGCCAGCGTACAGCTTCCGGGTCATGTGGACAGCATGACTAAGCCACTTCTGGTGAACCAGAGCAGTGCACGGAAACGCTGTTTACCTTCCTGCTGGAGTGGTATCCTGTCGCGGGGATTCGAACCGCCGACCTTCTAATCAGCAAGCCCTAGGCTCTGTGGCTTAGACCACAGCGCCACCCGTGTCCCTCAAGGGTATATAAACTGTGGCTATTATAAAACTTAAGAGATAAATGTTAGTTAAAGAAGTCCTCCTGCATAGTGATTAGAGATACTATTTTTTAAAAAAAAATATATGATGCCAATTGGTTTTTCAATATCAGTATGTGCCAATTTTGGGGTGAGAGGGAGGTTTTTTGTGGGGGTTGTGGCTAGAGAATAAAGGGTAGAGCTTCTACTCCCCACATGCTGCAGCGGAGACTGGGCTCCCAAGCTTACCTTTTCTCAAGTACTGTATGTACTTAAGAATAAGTACACACAGAGACCCTGAAAATTGAGATACGTGGAAAACCTGCTGTCGGTGCTCCTGACTTTAGAGGCAAGCCAAATGCTGACAGGAGAGGGGGCTTCTCTGCACTGGCACCCTAGTTGTGGAACTTCTTTTCCAGAGAGGTCAAGTGAGTGCCTTGTCTATGAAGTGGTAAGTAACAGATTTAAGCTTTTCGTTTGCTTATTCCCCCAGGCATTTTAGTTCCTAGTTTAGTGGCTAAAGATTAGAATCATACTGACCAGCTAACCGAGCATACAGTATTCTGCATGCCTGCTCAAAAATAAGCCCTGTTGAATTCAACAGCATGTACTCCTGGTTAAGAGTGTACATGAACACTTTCAACTGAGGAAGTCCTGCTGATCGCAATAAGGCATGCTGCTGCTTAGACTTGCACAGGACTGCACAGTTAATTGCTGTTTTTTACTAGGATGATTTAATGCTACTTCTTACGCCTTTACATTTTTTTATCGGCTGTTCTCTGGGTTTTATTTTACTGATCATGGTATTTAAATGTTTTTATCATTATCCAATTTGGAAATTGTGCATCTAGCTGAAAATTGGGTTGTAATATTTTGCTATAACATAATAATAAAAAAGATCCCTGTTCCAGAGGTTAGGACCTGATTCACGTTACAAGTAAAGAGATTCTGACTAAACATCAGGAATAACTTTCTGACACTGAGAACTGTTCAACAGTGGAACAGACTCCCACAAGAGGTGATGGATTCTCCTTCCTTGGAGGTTTTTAAGCAGACGTTGGATGGCCACCAGTCATGTATGCTCTTGTTGAGAGTCCTGCATTGCAGGGGGTTGGACTAGATGGTCCTTGGGGTCCCTTCCAATTTCCAATATATGATTCTATGAAATTGCTTCTAGATCCCACTTGTCATTAAAATCCCTCTGGACTTAATTCCCCACAGCTCATCTATGGATCTGATCCATGGCAAAAAGTGATAGATTTCCTATGCATTCCAAAATATTGTCTAAAAGAGAGTGCATTCTAAACAGAGCATGGAGACCCACTGATGTGCCTCTCTTCTCTCTCCTCCTTTCTATAGCCCTGACCTCTTAAGCAAAACCCTATCCGTTGATCAAAAACTGGTGGGCATAGATATGCATGCGAACCACACATAAATACTTTTTGATGGTTTTATCCCTGAGCCCCCAAGCTCTCCAATATGTATACCATAGAACCACTACGGGAAGGTGAGACTAATCACACCTCCCCAAAGAGTGATCATTCCAGGGCATACATGCACTATAAAGCGTGTGTGCGCGCACACACACACACACACGGGTTTGCAGGGACCTTTCAGGTCATCTAGTTCAGCCCTCCTGATCAGTGCAGAAAATGCTCTGCAAGATGCAACTACAGTATCTCTGACAGATGGCATAAATACCTCCAGCAAAGGTGGAGCAACAATAACAAATGCTCTCTGTCTTTTGTCACTCTCCTCTGGACATGCTTCAATTCATCAATGTCCTTCTTAAAATGTGGAGCCCAAAACTTTGCACAGTGCTCTAGGTGAAGCCTGGCCAAGAGCAGAATAAAAAGGTCACTAGGCTTCTGTTAACACTGCCTAAGATTCCATTTGTAGCAGTCACATCACAGTACTGTACTGCCTCATGTTTTTTTTAAAAAAAACACAGTACTTTTTTAACGTGTCCGAACCAGTACATTCTGTGTTGCTGCTTCCTTGTTTCACGGGCAATGAATGAGAGGTAACTGAATTTCACCACCTCTTTGAGACCTGTAGCCCATGAAGTCAATGACACTATCCAGTACAAACTTTGGTCTAGGTTCTCCCAGCAGCAAAGTGAAAAATACTTTTGTTTGTTTACAAAGCATCACTCCCTAGCTCTTTTTGCAGCCTACATTGTTCCAAAACTATCACAATTCTGAATGCATTATGTTGCTATGATGTAGGCTTTGTCTTAGTCCTTGATGTGGTGGGTGGACCACTTTAATAGTGCTATATTTATCTGCCTGCAGTCATGTTCTATTTTATATCCAAATCTTTACTGACATCTTATTGCAAAACATTATCAAATGAAAAATTAGGGAGATGGAACATACAGTATCCCCCAACTTATTTAAAATGTTTATAGCACTTCTTATAAACCGGAGTGCTAAGAAAAAAAGCTTTGTCTGGTTTGCAACAAACACACAGTCATTTCCAGCATCCTCATTAGGTCTTAATTATGCCATTATTTATTTTTATGTTATTGGTTGTTTACCAAACATAGTTCTATTGCAATGGCCCATGCTTCATAACTAGCAAAACTATTGTGATTACAAAATGAGTGCCTTAAATGCTATTTATTAACAGATAAACCTTGTGTAACCCTGGAATGAGGACATTTAATAGCAAGAACACTACTTCAAAATCCCATTTTAAATAAGTCACCCAGACAGCTGTGCCTTTATAAAACACATTACAGCAGCACTCAGAGCCCATATGGCTCAGGGATATATACAAATTATACAATTTCTGCCATCTGATCAAATGAGGAGGACATTTTGACCCTAGAAATGAGTCAAATGCAAGTCGTAATTCAGCACCAACAGAGGACATGGTAGTAATGCATCTTGACATCTGATCAAGAAACCTGGCCATTTGACCTCATCCTCAGCCCCCAAGAGCTGCAAAGCACTGCATGTACCGTGGCTCCCTGAAAACCAAAATGCAAAGGAGGTAAAGATAAGAGATGCTGTGATACACATGCTGATGTATCTGTAAGCATGCAGCATACAAATATATACATGAATACACAAAAATGCATGGCTGTTCAATTCTCCTTCAAACCTGACCCAAGCATACTTTGCCTGTGCTAGGGAAGCTGTCCACCCAATTCCCCTGATGTCTTGAATTTATTTTGTGTTTAAGGCTGCTTCGACACAGTGAAGACAAGAATCACCTCTGCCTGGAGTATTCCTATTCCAGAAAGCTCTGCGCTGACAGCTTTGACTGATAGGCTGGACTTATAGCCTGCTCCTTCTCAAAATTTAAAACCATTGACATAGGGACTTTGAAGTACTGCAGAAGATCCCAAGTTCAATGCTCAACATCTCCAGGTAGGGCTGTGAGAGATCTCAAAGTGAAACCCTGGGAAGTTGATGCCAGCCAGTGTATACAATGCCTAGCCTAAAAGGATCCAGTCCGGCACCACGGATGCTGCATTTATCTGAGCAGACCAGGCTGAGTGGTGTGCAAGCAGTGGCAAGGTCTCAGGAGGAAAGACTTCAGCTATGTGTGCTCTGGGGTGCTTTGGAGGATGCTGTCTCATCTCCGGTGTTGAAGCAAGATTCAGCTTCTAGTCCAGTTGGCTTCTGAACATGGAAGCGGGATCCAATCTTCTCCTTATCCTCATTCAACAAAATATCTCAGGGCTGGGAGTGAGGGTTGGAGTGACATGGTCATGTATTCTAACATTGGGGGGGCAGGGAATGGGTTAAACTTACAATTGCAATTGTACATTTTAAAAAGCAAGGGTGGTGGAGGAGTAGGAAAACCATCAACTAGTTCCTAGTACTTTGCCATCTGTTTAGAGAATGGCTTTAAGACCACTAAGAATGCACAATTTTAACACCGACACAAACAGTGCTTAACTCTTGCAGTTGGGAAATAACTATTTTTGCCTGACAGCAAAATATATATATTTTTTTCAAAAAAGATTAAAGTGCCATTAAGGTAGGAGCTGATCTATTTGGTGGAGCATTGAATTGCCATTGTATAGTCAGTTCCTTTTCGTGCCGACCAGAAGATTCAAGAAACGAGAGACTGAAATCTCGTTGGAGTTCTGTTGGGATTGCACCAGCACAAGTGTACACATAGAGGGTTGTTCTCATGGACTTATTTCAAGAATATTTGGATCTTTTGGCTTTGAGATACTGAGGTGCGCATGTCATTATTTTGGCATTGTATATAATATTTAAGACTTCATGTATTAGAAGGTGTTGAAATGCTGTAGAATATTGTTAATGAATTTTTGTAAACCACATTCATAGTTGTTTGGTTTGTGATTTATCAACAAAGACAGCCAAAAAAAAATTAGGAAGTGCCATGTCCAAGTTGCAGGGTAGAACCAAATTCAGAAACCCTCACAAGTTTTGCCTAATCTCACTTGCCATGTTTTTTTTCCTCTTCTTCTCTCTTCCCACCCTTTTTCTTTTCTTACTGGTGGGGTGATCTTAGTCATGGTGGTTGGTGGGGAGATTACTGCTGTTGTATTGCAGTAAACTGGCTCACCACAGTAGTACTGTACACTGTCTCGGTTTCTACCTTACTATCATGTTAAACAACTGCACAAAATGCATGAATACTGGTATCCAATCTACATTATTTAAATTCTCCTCTGAGCATGTGTGTGTGTGTGTGTGTGTGTGTGTGAGAGAGAGAGAGAGAGAGAGAGAGAGAGAGAGAGAGAGAGAGAGAGAGAAAGAAAGAAAGAAAGAAAGAAAGAAAGAAAGAAAGAAAGAAAGAAAGAAAGAAAGAAAGAAAGAAAGAAAGAAAGTGATTAGGGTGACGAATGACACCCTGCCAACTTTATTAGACACAATAGATCTCTCACTCATCTCCGGGGTCAAATGGCCATGGCCGTTTGATCACATGTCAAGTTTCATTAATACTGATGCTCCTGTTGGGGATTGCATTACATTTTGTATTTGACTCATTGTGAGGGTCAAATGCCCTTCTGATTCAATTGAACAACAGGAATTATTTTCATGCAGCAGTTGTGTGCCGCTGTGACTAAGAGTCTGTCAGCATTTCTATTATGCTATATGCCTTTGGTGTTCACAGGATTATTTCTCAGTTCAGACAGACTGTTGTTGGCGACTGAGCTAGACATTTATAGTCCAGAACCACACATTTTAAAATAATTCCAGTGGAAATGGAAGATTTGTTGTCTTGCAGCCTGGTCTTTAAAAGCTTATCAGAGTGTAAATTCTCCTTCTTTCAGTGTAACTTACTTGCAAGGAAATGCCCTTATCAGTTCACAGCCTTCAAATGCACATTTTTCAAATAAAGGTTTCTGTATCATCAGCTAATGTATCATACTGTCTACAAGGAGGAATTCAGTTGGCCAGAAAAGGGGTATAGGATATTTCAGAAAGCTAGGGCTACTTTCAGCTAAGACATAAAAAGACCTATTCCTACCTGCATCACAATGTGGATGAGAAAAAGCATCCCCAACTTCTATACCAGGAGTCCAAATATTTGTTGGACTAAAATTCCCATCACCCCAACCCTGGCTATGGTGGCTGAGGCTGATGGGAGTTGTAGTCTAACAACATCTGGAGGGCATCACATTAGCTCTTGTTCTATACCAGGCATCCCCAAACTTCGGCCCTCCAGATGTTTTGGACTACAATTCCCATCATCCCTGACCACTGGTCCTGTTAGCTAGGGATCATGGGAGTTGTAGGCCAAAACATCTGGAGGGCCGCAGTTTGGGGATGCCTGTTCTATACCATGCAATGGTAATGAGGTTTGTATTGGCTACATCACATTTGATCGTGGATGTGCAGCTGACCTCAATGCCTATTGGACACTGTACCATTCTTTATCCAATGCCAGTAGCCACAGGTGCAGCCCTAATTACTATATGAAGGCACCTCTCCACCCTCCCCACCATGCCACTGTATGTAGACTCCTGTTTTGCAGACCTATACGCAGAATTATACATGAGTTGATCTCCCCTACCGGATCAGTAATAGAGAACATTTTTTGTATGAAAATCTCAAGTGCAATTTCTGGCATCTCCAGGTAGGGCTGAGAAGACCCCTGTCTCAATTCCTGCAAACCCACTGGCAGTCCAGGTAGACAACTCTGAATGAGATGGTCTTTTTAATTCCAGCCTGCTTCCTGTGCTCCTATGCATCCTATCAGTATTTATATGTTCAATATTTATTTGCTTACCCCCAAGAAAATGGCTTCAAGAATCAAATGATTTCAATCTTGCAGAATTAGCATGAAGTAATGTAACATATATAAGACACAAATTGTGAGGAATAATCAGGGAGTGAGGTGATTTGCCCACTGAACTGTATTAGAAAAACTTAGCTCATCACCGCTAGACATCCAAGCTTGTCAATTTACTTAATTCTCCACCACATCTTTAGCTACATTAGCAGTGGGGAGTGTGCAACATTTTCTGACTAAAAGGAAAGAAAACACACCACATTGATGAACTGCTGGGTAAAGAGTTAGCAATATGTTAAAACCCTCTGGGAAAACTGAGTGATATTCTTGTGTGTGCTATAGAGTCCTAGCTGTCAAGATTATTTACTCCCCTCTCAAATGAGATTTTGAAGATGTGTTCCTGATGTTTTAATGCACTTACGTAGGGTTAGACAAGGTTCAACAAACAACAAATGATATATAGAGTGCTTGTTTTAATACAATGTGTATGTAATTAGCAATGATGTTATGACCAATGCAATAAAAGGTGCTTTGGCAAATAAACAGCAATGTCAAAGTAAATATTAGCAAGACTGCAAACTAATGAGGGTGAGAACAGGAAGCCAAAGCAAATTTTATCATACATTGCTGCTATTACAATAAAAGGAAACACACTTTTATGTGGGCGGGGGGGGGGGACAAGTCCTAAGAGATCTAAGCAATATACCTTTTTAAAATGAGATAGTTTCTATTAGAATCAAAAGTAATATTTTAGGCAGTTTAAAGAAGATGAGTCATTCTAATACTTGATTCATATTATTATAATAGTCACCTGCAATTCTATCCTGCTGTTAAGCCACAAAAAGAAAAAGAAAAAGAAAGGCATCCCACAGAGGAGTAAAAAGTTCCCGGTGTTTCAACAGAACTAATGGAGAGACCTTGCAGTTCCATCACTCTCCCTCTCACACATCCTGATGGAATGGCTGCTATAGATCACACTTGCAGCCTAATGCAGCTAGTCTTTTAGCAAAACTTATGGGGATGCCCTGCAGTCCTATCTCTCCCTCCCCTATAGCTGATTGGAATGACTGCTGATATGTGACTGGAGGAGGAAAATTTGGAACAACTCATAGCTACTTTGCATCTACTGGTTTGCAACCCAACCTAGCAACCTTGCTGCTGATCTCACATATGAATTAGCTCTTAGAACAGTTATTGAAGCACCAAAACCAGAGATTCCACTGTGCCTCAGCACCGTGGGCAGGCATATCAAATATTTCTCCCCTTATATTTGTGTTGGTATGGTTAATATTGCTGCACTGCAAGGTAAAGAAAGTCTATTCGCACAAACAACTTGCCAGTTGTGTTTCAAGCAGCAACCAGGCTATTAATCAGACTTAACAGTCTAAAGCTAGGGAATATAAGACTGCGTTGTTTTAGTGTGGGGCCTTGTTCTTCTTTTTATACATTATGATGTCTTTTTAGCTGATTACTTTGTGTTTACTCCACTTGTTTTCCAACTTGGGGTGGGGGGAGTGGGATATAATATAAACTTAAACAATAAACTAATTAAGTTCAGCCACACACACTCTTATGTCCACATAGCTTGTCCATTGAATGCTGGTGCATGGATTCATGTAACTGTGTGTTGGCTTCTGTCAGTCTTGTCTCCTGAGCCCATGCACAAGCATTCAGTGGACATCACAAATGATCAGATTGCAAACTTAGAATAAATGCCTTGGGAACTTCTTTGTGGAATACTTATTTCTACCTGATTTCTACCACAGCATCTCTTCATAAGCATTAATGTTCACCCACAAATTCAAAACAGTTCTGTTAATCATGTCAAGTGGGACGTGCAACAAAATGTTGTGGCCTGGAGTGCTCCTGCTCCAGGTTTCAGCCGGTCAGCATTTCGCCTAGGAAATGCCCCCATGCCCCCATTGATTCCAGCCCCTCCACAGAGAGCATTCTGTGGCTACTGAGCAGCCCAAGTCCTCACTGGAATGTTTTAGCCACCCATCCACTTTGGATTTCCCAGACCTACTAATACAGGCTTCCTCAAACTTGGCCCTCCAGATGTTTTGAGACTACAATTCCCATCATCCCTAACCATTGGTCATGCTAGCTAGGGATCATGGGAGCTGTAGGTCAAAAACATCTGGAGGGCCGAGTTTGAGGAAGCCTGTACTAATACCTTCCTTCTTATACATGGAAGGTGCTGCTTATTGTTGTTGTTGTTTTTAAGTAAAAAGAGGTGTTAAAAGGAGGAAGTTCAAATCTTAGTTACCGGTATTGTTTATTTTTTTAAATAAACATCTTGGGTTGCACAAGAGTGTACAGCTTCTTCAGATTCCCCCCCCCCCTCAATTTGAAATAAATCTTCATACAGTAATACTACAAGCTTTCCAAACAGAGGAGAACAGATTTTCACTTCCCCAAGGCATCTACAGACTGAGCAGAAGAGATTAATGAAGAACAGAATCACGTTTTATCTTGGGGAAAAGCAGGCATATTGTAACTATATCGTATGTTAGCTACATCAAGCATTCTTGCATGGTGTACATGTCGTATAGAATTGCTGTATTCCTTTCTCCCTTGTTATCATTTTCTGCTTGCATATATTAAAAATAAATTTATGTACCCCCCACATATATTATCATTTTACTACCCTTGTAATTTTTTTAGGCAGTTAACATTTCCCTATTTCAATTCTTTGTTGTTGTACTTACTATAAAGCACTAATAAGCACAGTCATTCCTACCTATAGCACAGAGAGGAAGAGATAGAGGGCAATTATGGAAGAGAAAGAAGCAATGCACAACCTCACTAACAGCAATGGTTAGCAAACAAATGGTAGAGTACCACATGTGGCAGCCTCAAAGCCAATTGCCGAGTACTGCACAATGATGTGGACAACTGGCAGACACCAAACCTGAATCAACAGCTAATGCCTGTAGCCACACCTAAAGTGGCTAACCCTGCGGTAAAACCATCTACAGCACATAAAGCCCTCCTCAAGGACTGGAGGGAGGGAAAATCCGGGGAAGCCTGCGAGACTTTTTAAGGAGCACTTTTCCCATCCGATATTTGTCCTATCCATGTCAAAGGCCTTATGAGATGCAGAAGAGCAGGATGCAACAGTGTGGTACAGAAAGCAAAGACCCTCAGAGCAGGGCTTTTATGGTGGGTGCCCCACAGAGATATGTCGAGATATGACTGGCGCCCACTATCAGCACTTCCTAGAAACAGCTGCAGACATTTTTGCTCTGACAGGATTTCCCAGCTGGATAAATGTGCCTTTTCCACAAATGTCTATTTTATTTAGCTTTAGTTTTGTTTCAAATGCATCTTCTGGATTGCGTATTTTTAACTGGGTTTCCCACCCCATTTCACCGAGATAATTTCCTGTATTTAATGAGATCATTGTGTAGAAGATGGTTATTACTGTAATATTACTATTATTACCCCCAGTAAGAGAACTCAGGAAAAAAATAATTTCTAATGCATAATGCTCATATCCATTACAGTTTTGGTCCACAAGAAATCCTGGGCACAACTGCTATTAACTGAAAGGTGAGGCAAGGGAGTTGAGAAGATGCTTCTCTCCTTTCTTAATGTGGCAATGTACTGTAAGCAAAAAGCAGAAATGGAGGGAAATCCGCACAAAGTCCCTTGTTGTATGTGTCCATTGCTTCCCCATGCACAACAAAGCCTTCAGCTTAAGACAAGCTCCTACCTATAAAAATAATGGAAGCATAGATGACACAAATAAAAAGATCTAGTTCATTCAAAGAATAGGCTACGTACCATCTGTAATTATCCATGGAAAAATTATCAGATTAGATTTATTTGAATTAATAATACAAATAATGGAGGTGACCTTCATAAAAATCATACCTTCTAAGAAAAATGCTAGGAGAGACAATTTTTTATAGCTTCTGCACCAGTAACAAACATTAGAAAATGAGTATATTGAAGATAAATTTTATTTTTCAACATTTCCCAATTATAATACCCAACAGTGCACTATGATATGGCAAAGACTATTAATGAATTGTATTTCAGATTTTGAAAAACAAAACAAAAACACTGCCAACCAGAATAAAACTTAGTTTATCACAAGTTCATGAGGATTCTTGGCTGTGTGAACATCAAGTGGTACCATAACTGATAGATCAGTTGACTGATATAAAAAAATTCAAACTTACCCATGTATGGAAAAAGTAGCAATAACATAATGTATCATTTTATGCCCTGTCTTAATAAGTTGATGAACATTAATGACAACTCTGGGTGCAATCCTGCTTGCTCCACGCAGAAGGTGTAAGGCTCTATCATTGCCCTCCATTCCCACATGACAGGAGATGCCCTGGAATTTTACTCATACCTTCAACACAAAGTCACTCTTGTCAGATGTGGGAGCAGGGCCGTGTGTCTGGACCTGGACAGGAGGGGGTGGTTGCTCAGTGCTTTAGTGGGAGGCATGGGCAGGGCTTATGCTTGAAGTGAACACTTCATTCATGACAAAACTCACAGCAGTGATAACTGGACACCCAACCAGAAATCATGATAGAGAAGGGGGAGCTATATTGGACTCTTAACTGAACTCCTTTTGTGCCCTGAGCTCCATGCCCTAGGCAAGTGAGATTGTGTTTTCTTATCATTAATGTGACACTTTATATTTCAAGAAAGTGTAAGAATTCTGGCTTTGAATTTAATGTTAACTTTTAAAAAAATGGCACAGGGATTTTCACATACCTAGGAAGAGCTCTCCATAGACATGTCAATTTAACCAGTAATGATCCTGTTACCTCATAGGAAGAAATTGCTTTTAAAATAAATGATGAAAATGTTGGCCATGTGGAGCCCAGAAGGGTGAATTTTTCCACGTGGCAGATACATTCAAAAGGGGTACAATTTTATTTTATTTTAATGACTGCAGAAAGCATAAAGGAGATGGCAGGGTATACTTTACTCCTAGACCCTTTAATTTACCTTCCCAATTACATTAAGAAAAATATTGCTAAAGAGGATAAAGAATTAATTCTCAGTAGGGCCGTCACAGCACGAACAATTTTGGTCCAATATTGGAAGTCTCAGAAGTGCCTGTCTGAGGCAGAATGGCTATCCAAATTATGTTATACTGCTGTGCTGGCTAAATTAGGATCTTAATCAAGGGGTAGAGAACAAGGCAGAATACAAGACACTTGGACTGTATTTCTTTACTTATGAAGGGAATAGAATAGGTGTCCAGAAAGGATTTTTAAAAAAGTTTCATTAATTTAGAATATTAGCATTATTCCTAAATGCATATATTTTCTGGAGCTTTTAGAAATAATAAATTATTATATCCATCATTGGGTGTTTCTTTTAGATGCTGCATATTTCCTTCTGTCTTTGGACACGTAGGAGGGTTGCTTGTTGCTATGTTTTGCTTCTTAAGTTTTTTTGCTGCTGTTCTATTGGGTCTATTCAATGAAGGTCTACCAGGCTTGAGTGTTGAGCATGCTGCTTTATGGGAGTGAGTCTTGGACAACTTACACCCATCAGGAGTGATGCCTCAATGCCTTCCACAAGTGCTGCATCAGAAAGATTTTGGGCATCACATGGCAGGATAGAGTCTCAAGCAAAGGTGTGCTCTCCCAAGCCCACATTCCCAGCAGGTTCGCACTCCTGTCTCAGCAACATCTACACTGGTTTTGTCATGTCTACTGAATGGAAGATGGCAGGATCCCCAAGTATGTGCTCTATGGGGAACTAGCTTCAGGCACCAGGCCCATTGACAGACCAACTATTTGCAGATGTTTGCAAATGAGACATGGAGACTGGCAACATTAACTGTACCATGTGGGAATCCCTTGCAGATGACCACAGCCCCGGAAGTCAAGTTGTGTTCCCCAGCAGTGACAAAAGGAGTAATGACCACTGGGAGGAGCACAGAAAGAAGATACACCACAGTACACCAGCATCAGCACAACCAGACACTTTCATCTGCCCCAGCTGCAACAAAACATGTCTCTTCTGTATTGGTCTCTACAGCCCCAGCAGGAGCTTTAACTCTCTAGTGGTTTGATTTCACGCCTGAAGGAGCACTCTTCCCTTATCTCCCAAAACAGATGGATGTCAGCAACTATAGAATTGTGTATGCTTCTTCTTCTAATGTAAATCATCTAGACAGCTTGTACATAATTCTACCTTTAAAAAAAATACTGCAGTTCGGTCAGTAAAAATGATAATTTTAGAATTAGTCTAGCCTAGCCTAGCCTTCTCCTGCTTTGCATGCACAGGGAATGTTTTATACTGAATATCATTTGGTCCTGCTTTTTCTGATTGTTCGAATAAGCTCAGTATGCATAACGTCCTTATACAGTTTGGTCAGTAGGTGGCACTGGTCTTACCTAGTTTCCTGACCCATAGTTTAAACAAACCACAGTTCCCAGGTTTTGACACCATGGGGATTGGAGAACTGTGGTTCATTCAGAATCAGAATAGAAAGTTTCTGATCTCTTTCTAACCGGCAAAATGAAAAGAGTGACAGTGGACCACATGAGCCTTAAATTCGCATTTACACAGTGGGAAATTTCGGTAGCTTTTCTGCTGACAGAATGTAAGGCAGATGGCCTTAGCTTTTTTTTAAAGGAGTCTGTAGAATTAAACACAAGCCTTAATTTCTCCAAAGGGAAGAAATTACCCTGGGATTTAGGTGGAAAAGCCAGCAGGCTGCTCCTACTGCTCATGAGCATATTCCACCTGTGGGGGTTGCCTCACTTTGCCAAATGGTAGAGCCAGCCCTGGCCTAGAGTCCAGATGAGACCTTAGTTTGAGCCCTCTGTATTATTGCCACCAGGTAAATTTAAAGAGACAGAGAAAAAGAAGAGGGTAAGGGTAGAATGGCAGTCCTGCAAGTGTGTGTTTCTTTAAGGGTGGGGAATGCGGGTTCTCTATCATAGAGAGCACAATTTGCGGCGGGGGCTAGCAAACCACTCCTGAGTCAAAGGTGGGGGCATGAGTGGCCACCGTCCGATTGGATCTGGGCTGTTATTGGGCAAATTAGTATGTTGCAAGTGGTAAGTCCAACCCCTGGGGTATAAAAGGCTAAATGCTTGGTTTCTCTTTCTCTTTGGCTGCGTTTCGGATCCCTACCCTCCCTCCACTGTTTTTAGGCCTCTGTGTTGACATTGCTGTGCCTCTCAAGGGGTCGTCTGTATTCAGGGGCCTGGTAGGAATTATTTTCCATTCGGCTGATTGGCTGGTGCCATCTGGTTTTTTGCCTACTGCATAGCAAATAGTCACAACTTGTAAGGTTGGCGGTTAGGCATTGGTTATTTTGGTTGTATTAAAGGGTCTTATTGATTCTGTTGTCCCCAAGTTAATGCCTGCGTGGTGGGGGAAATCCTGGTCAGGAATACAGGGGCTCTATGCTGTGTCCGTAACCCCAGGTCGGAAGAAGAAGAAGAAGAAGAGTTTGGATTTGATATCCCGCTTTATCACTACCCGAAGGAGTCTCAAAGTGGCTAACAATCTCCTTTCCCCTCCTCCCCCACAACAGACACCCTGTGAGGTGGGTGGGGCTGAGAGACTTCAAAGAAGTGTGACTAACCCAAGGTCACCCAGCAGCTGCATGTGGAGGAGTGGAGACGCGAACCCGGTCCCCCAGATTACGAGTCTAACGCTCTTAACCACTACACCACACGGGCTCTGGGGCCAGGATGGTATATTGAGGCCCCTGGGAGCCTGAAGGGAGAGGGAAGAGTTCATGCACCCAGGTCCCCGTCTCTCCCTGTAGGATTTCCCTGTGTTGACAAGGCAAGTTATTATTTCTGTCCTTAGGTGACAGTTGAGAACCAATGCCTACGCAACCACTCACATGTTTTGTATTCAATAAAAGTTGTGGCCAAAATTCATGCCAAAAACCATTAAACAAAAATTCTGTCTATGTGGTGAGTTATTTGAGGGGACCTCCACACGCAAAGATAGTTTAAGCAGTTATGAGCCAGGCTTAGGCACCAAAGGAGTCAAGGCCGAATTTATAATAGGCCCATTTAAACAAATTTACTGTTCAAATCCCTTGGAAAACCAAGCTCACCCCCATCACTAGTTGTGCTTTCTGGGTTAGTTTAGTTGAACACTGTAAGCCCAGTCTTTGTGCCTCAACAATGGTACCAAACGGTAACAAAATCAACAATAGCAGCAGCAGCAATATAAAGCTGGTTGAACAAGCTCACAAAGTAAACATCATTTTAAAAAATACAGCAGCAACAAAACAACCAAGTGGAGACCAAATTAAAACCAGCATCTTACAAGCAAAACCTCAAAGGAAAGCAGCCTTTCACTTTCCATTGGAAAGTGCCAAATTTGTATACTGTACAGCATCTTTACATGCTCTGTTATTACAGAAAAATTAAGCGTGGTAAATACTTAATAATAATCACAAAACCATAAAAAAGCAGCAGACAATTTCAGCATCAGAGAATAAAACAGCATACAGACTGTCACTGAAAATATACAAGAGATCTAAGATTCAGTGGATTCCAAAGCATTGTAAAATAAAACAGTCCTCACATGGGGCCAGCAGCCCCTCTGGGGAGGCATTCAATAACCAGGGTGCAAACCTGGAAAAGTCCCTGTAACATTCAAAAAGTGCATGGGAGCACCCACCATGGGGAAAAGAGCATACTGTTTCCTGTATCAGGAGACCATTCAGCAGAAAGCTGTGCAGATGCAGCCATGAGAACAAGTGCAAAACACTGTTTCAACATTTACAGCAATATATAATCACATCATTTGTGTTGTGTTATTTTCCCGGCCTTATACTGACTCGGGATCTTTAGTGCTATACAGATACGAAAAGGAAGAGGCAATGGCTTCTGTGATGGGCTGGTGTGAAATCATTTTATAATCATAGAACTCATGAGCCCAAACAGCCAAAAAAAGCCATTGGTAACAGCCCTGATAGGACTGCAACCTTTAAGTAAAAAGGTCCTTTACCCAGCATTTTTTAGTCTTGGATTCTGATACTCATGGGCAAGATAAACATATATTTCATAAAGTTGAAGAGGAGATATGGATATAAATTGCATTTCCATCTTTAAAATTACATTAGTGGTGAATGGGGAAGAATCATGTCCTTGTATATATAAATTTTAAAAGTGGTCGTTTACACGTGTGAGTGCATGCGTGCTCTTTGTATCCAAGGTGCAACACCTGAATTTTGTGCAAAAATTATTGCATTGTAAGTAGTGATCCCAAACTGCCACATGGAATACCACCACACTGGTTATTTGAATCCCTTTATAGTTTTCTTTTGTCTCTCTTGCTTCTCCATATTATATTCTGCATGGCTAGATGAGTCATCCTGACCGTTGGACTGGGATTCTTTGACCTTTCTTCATGCATTAGTATGTAAAATTATTGCTTACGTTTCCCCAACAAAGAATACTCTGAGCATCTAGCTGCTTTCATTATTCATGCTCTATTAATAATACACTTTGAGTTTCATTCAGAGGTGTACTAGGAAACTTCTGTTCCCAGTGACCTAAGCAGTTTCAGTTCAGATGCTAATGAACTTCTTTTATTTGGCCTGACCTTGATAAGCAACAAAACAAAGAGTTGACTAGCTGTACCAAGCCTGGTGTTTAGACATTGTAGTTTTTCAGTATTTCTCTAGATCAGATCTTTTGTGTGAAGACAAAATAGAATTCCTACAAAAGAAACATGGAAATGCGCACCAATTTTTAGGAATAATTATCTCAGCATATTCTTTCACCCTCATACCCAACACCAACTCCACTTGAGCAACCATGTGCTTAAAAATAAGCTTTAAAAGGCTAGCCTGTCTGCTGAGGGCAGATACTTTGGCAATCACTTGTAGCCAAGTAAGATTGTCTTCCATGAACAGTCTTTACAGTGAGTCCGTAAGTGACTGTGGAGTCCAATTCTGGATCCATACATCCTTCCACAGTGGGGACATAGGTTTCTGGACGGGAGTTGATCATGGTGAGGGTTTGCCAAATGTGCCTACCTCTTAGCATGTTTCTCCCTTTCGTCCTGAGTTCAAGCATGTTCAAAGTCCATGACACCTTTGGTAAAGGCTGTTCTCCGATTGGAGTGGTCGCAGGCCAGTGTTTCCCAATTGTCGGTGTTTATGCTATATTTTTTTAGATTTTCCTTGGGAGAGTCTTTAAAACTTTTTTGTTGACCACCAGCAGTACACTTTCCATTTTTAAGTTCAGAATAGAGTGGTTGCTTTGGAAGTCAATAATCAGGCATCCGAACAACATGACCAGTCCAATGAAGTTGATGTTGAAGAATCATTGCTTCATACACCCAAACTGAAGTAAATGGGATTGTGCCCATGTTTAAAGCATAGTATGTAGCTGGAGGAATTGACCTAGTGGTAGATATCTTTGTATCCTTTGGATACATGAAAAACCTATGTAGCTACCACTTTTTCCTTTTCCATTTGTGCTTTCAAAAGATGAATCTGTAAACATGCTTCCCTCTGCTCTGCTGTTTGTTTATTTTGCTTTTATTGTGTTTTTCATGTTTCATTACACTAGGATCTTTTATGATCTGAATGTTTCTCATGTGTATTGTGAACCGTTTTGGAAATTTACATGGAAAAGTGGTATTAAAAAATACCACAAATAGGTAAATGAAACCATGAGGACAAACAACATTAGCAACCCTCTTTTTCATAGTGTGGGGAAGGCTACTAAATTGATCCCTTCTGTACCCTTGCCTGAGTTTGCAGACTGTAAGTCAGAAGAGATGCTACCTCTTTATCTGGGAGTAGGCACCACTGAATTCAGTAAAACTTACTTCCGAGTAGACATGCTTAGGATTATGTGGTAAGGAAGGAGATCTGCACATACACAGGCAAAGGAGTGACAGGGGCAAAAGCTGCTAATAATTTGGCTTATAGGTGTTAGAAGTTTCTAGCTTCACCTGAAAATACTGAGTTTTCCTTCAAGTCCTTTCCCTGTTGTTTTTATTTAGACTGTGAATCTGTGACTACTTTGCTGTTTACTTTTATCTACATACAGTGCCCCTGTCATTTAGGCATTTTGACAAATATTAAACCATTATGATGATAACTCCACAAGTTTGGAAAGAACAGTCAATGATAAAAAAGATTTGAAAAGTACTGGATGTGACACGCCCTGAACAGATGGAAAGTGCTTTTGTCCTTTAACTTGCTTGACTGCTATGCCTAGGGCTCCCTTATGCACACATAACTGACGTTAGGTAGGAAAAAAATGTTTTGTATAACCAAGGTAATGGGGATTTTATTGAATGCACTAATCATTAACTTAGGGAATGTGGAATGCAGGTTTTTGTTTTGAACACTTTATTATGGTGTTATGACTTTACAATTAATAGTTAACTTTGTCACTTTGTTTCTTGCCCTTTGAAAAATTAAAAGCTTTTCTTCTGGCAGCAACTGGAGTTTATCCAATCTCTAGAAACTTCTGACTGGATATATGTCTCACTTCACCATATCTGACAAGCTCACATATTGTACCTCTGAAGGTGAGCACTCGTTTTTCTTCTTGTCTTTGGTTTAACATTACTTTTACATCATGGTCAATCTCTGATCTACATGTGAAGCAAACACTTCACTTAAGAATTCAGATATATGGCCAAGACAAGATGCCTGCCAGAGTAGTCAAGAACATATTGCAACCTTGCCCCAGAATGCAGATATCAGCATCCAAGAAAGAAAGATTACAACAGTCTTTGCCTAGATATAAATCCTTTGTGCAGGATTATACTCTGCAATGTTTATTGCTGTGCATGTCTGTGACACAGACTGATAACTTACAATATGCACTGAGTACTACATTATGCGGAATGCAGTTTGTAGTCTTTTCTCAAACCTCTGGTGGAGCAATCAAATTTACTGAAGACAGTGAAGCACGGTTGCAACGATCTGCTGCCTATTTACTCAGCTAAGCCAGATGCATAGGAACATAGGCTGGTGCTGCGTAAAAGAAAACCAATCATAGGATTGGAAAGCACTTCAAAGGTCATCTAGGGATGCAGGAAGCTGCCTTACACAAGCTCAGTATTGCATACACTGGCAGGGGCTCTCCGGGGTTTCAGAAAGGGGACAATCACATCCCTACCTGAATTGTACCTGAGACTTTCTGCATGCAAAGCAGATGTTCTACTACCGAGCTATGGCCCTCTCCCATCACAAATGTATCTGGGCCTGATTCCAGTACCCTTGAATAACTTTTGCAGGAGGGGGGTCTGAGGAACTGAGACATATAGCAGTGAGGAGAAATGAAGTTTGTGGCCTAATGAACAAAACAAAAACTGAAAAATCACTGGGAGTTCTCAAAGGATTCAAATGTGGAATTGCTCATCTTCTCACAAAAATACGTTACTTGCCCCTCAAAGCAGCCTCCATATCTGATGGCTGGAAAGTTACCTATTGTTTTAAAAGGGGTGAGGGTTCAGGGCAGATCCTGGCAATTGCAGGCCGGTTAGATTAACGTCCGTCCTGGGAAGACTGGTGTAAAGTATTGTCAAAGATAAAATAGCCAAGCATGTAGAGAAGAACAAGCTGGGGGTCATCCGGCAAAGGTGAATGTTGGGAGATTCGGGACAAACAAAAGGAAGGAATTCTTCACACAAAACAAACTGTGGAAGCTTCTACCACAAGATGTCGTGGTGCCTGCCAACCTGCACAGCTTTAAAATGGGATGGCAAATAAGGCTACCGCTGGCTTCTGGTAGCCGCTTGGCTATATGTTGCCAAGTAATACTAGCCATTGTTGGGGGGAGGCTGGGACAGCAGGAGAGGCTAATTCACTCATGTCCTGCTTGGGGCATCAGAGAGCTATCTCATTGGCCACTGTGGGGAAGAATGTTGGACTATACAGGCATCTGGTCTGATCCAGCAGAGCTGCTCTTATGTTCTTAGTAAGGTGCCACAAGGCAAAAAGAGCATTACAAATAAGTGCAATGAAAATGATGTCAAGCAAGCAGACAGGTCTCAAATCGTGAATCCTCATTTGATATGAATTTCAAAGCCAACCCTGTGTGAGAGTTCAAATGTATAACATGAGAAGTATGAAGCAAAATAAAAAAATTCCTTCAGTAGCACCTTAAAGACCAACTAAGTTTATATTTTGGTATGAGCTTTCGTGTGCATGCACACTTCTTCAGATACCTGATATCCTATATGAAGAAGTGTGCACACGAAAGCTCATACCAAAATATAAACTTAGTTGGTCTTTAAGGTGCTACTGAAGGAATTTTTTTATTTTGCTTCGACTCAGACCAACACGGCTACCTACCTGTAATGAGAAGTATGAGTGTGCCTTTCCTCCAGTATGCGCTGGCTTTTCATAGGGTAGTAAAGGTTAAAAATGAAATGAGTCTTCCTCTATAAATGATGTTCTGAAATTGTAGAAAACCTTGCACATCCTTTGCAGATATTTACGGGGAAGGTGACATCTGAGATGCTACTTGACACCTCTGCACAACTCTGCACTACTACACCGTGTCCTTAGTAATGCAGAAGCAATTTAATTACAACTAATATAGGACAGCACACAAGCAAATAATGAGTGTTGTTTGATACCCTGCATATACACACAGCCCACAAAGATTGTTACGTTTTACCTGATTTGCTGAGAGGAACTCCTGGTTATTGTCATTCATTCCCATATACATGTTCTCTCCGTCAAACTGGAAAGACAGAAGAAACCAGTGGTTATCACTGTAGCCAGGAGAGCTAGGTTCTGCTGCTATTTTAGGTGTTTTGTTCCATTTCGCCTGAAAAGGGTGAGCTCATACTGATTCTCCTGCCCAAAGCAAATTGGGTTGTATACACCAACTTTCCCATGGATGCTCTTCATTAACATTGACAAGGACATGGCCCCATACATTATGCACCTATAGAGGGGCATCCTGAGATTGCATGTCCTCTGCTTCCAGTGTAATCAAGGCTCAGTTTGCACCTACTGAATGAGATTCCTAAGAAATAAAAAATAAGACACACTAGAAGTAGTTCTATAAATCCCACTGTCAGAAAAACCAAGTACTCCACCCCCTTTAACACCCATGAGGATTTGGGGTGATGGTCAAGGAAGCTTTCCTCAGAGTAGACCCATTGAAATTAATTAACATAACTGAGGTCCACAAATTTCAATAGGTCTACTCTGCATGATTTTACACCCTTGGATTTTACACCCAAGGATGCACACTGTCCCCTCCCCACAAGTTGTACCTGACATTGTGAGGTACTGTAGTTTGATTTTGCTCTTCTCCCTCCCCCCCCCACTGCTGCTCTGGGTCCCTGGAAACCTGAACCTTTAAGGATTCTACTTAAACAAGGGTGTTCCTGCCGCCTTCGTTTTGTCTGCTCTATTCTATTGGATTGCAAAAGGGGTTCATTCAACCCAGGGAGAGTTAGAGGCACCGTCTCTCCCATCTAACTTGATTATAGGTTATACCTGTATCTTAGAGTGTGTTCATATTATTGCTTTTGAGTACAGTGAAATTGTTGTCTTCTGCTGTGTTTCACAGCTTTCCCCCCTTCCCAGCTGCTCACATCAGCACAGCTTCAATTCTTTTATGTCTGTGCACACACCAAGGGATGTTGAGGGGTGGGGGTGTTTCACACCTTCGCTAGAGCTGGATTAGGAAAAGCTTTAGAGCTCCAATCAATGTGAAGCTGGTTTGCGAAAACAACGCAAAATACAGGATACAGATGCATTTTGGAAATTATAATGTGAACATGGATGAAAAACCAACACTGGAAATGCAATGAGTGAACAGTAAATGGGAATGTGAGCACTTCCTTGGTCTCCTCTATACAACTTGTTTTCTGACTTCTAAAGATGTTATCCATGCCACTTGAAGAATGACACTATTTACATCTTGGAGTGTGTGTGTGTGTGTGTGTCAAGTTTTTTGCTTGCCAATCCTTCCCTGCTACTTGATACTTTGGGTTATCCTCCAACCAATACCTCTTGCAAAGTCAATTGGAAACAGAAGCAGCAGGCTTCCAACAGAAAACCAATCTTACAATTAACAAGAGTCCCTGCCCAAGACACAAAGTCTCAGGTGACCCTTGCCTCCTGAATGAAGGAAAGACGCTTTAGCATATAAGGCTTTCTCAATCTAGCAGCTGATACTCAAAAAGCTCTACTACAGGCACAAGATGCTGGATTTAAACCCTTGTAATTATACAAGCCATATTGGATTATTTCTTATAAATTATACTTTCTGCATTAATTACCGTATTAAAAAAACATGTTAACCTAAAAGGAAGTGTGACAAAGATTAACCTGTGCTCCAGTTTTTTTCTCCTGCTCACCTTTACTTATTTCCTTTGTCTCCCTCCTTTATTCTGCATCTTATCAGCATGAATCTGTCAAAACTGCTCAAGTGAAATCTTACTCCTCTGTATTGCTATGGGGCAACATAGCAAAAATTATGCACAGGTGTTGAAATATCACGTAAGAGTGCTTTGAACCGCAAAGATGGAGAACCTGAAGCGAATCACCAAACTTGTTCTGATTTCTTTCTCTGATGCACGTTCTTACAGGGAAGGTCCCAAACCTACCTTCAGAACTGTGCAATGTAACAAAGCTTCTACAGTAAACTCAAGCCAGACTTAAAGAACCCCTTTCTTGGTTACTTTATCTGAGCACCAGAAAAGGACTGGAGGCCATAACACAACTAGAGGTAGCTGACATTTTGCATTATTATTTAAATAATCTGGGATTTTGAACAAACAAAAATATAAAAGAGGTCATTGAAACTTTTTTAGTACATCAACATCACTGGTTGAAATCTGTAATTTTCAGGCTTATTCAGAATTCTTCTCCAGGCAATGATTTTGAACAAAGGCTGAAAGGCTGGAGCTATATGCCAGGGGTAGGCAACCAAAGGCCCATGGGCCGGATGCAGCCCAATCACCTTCTCAATCCAGCCCGTGGACGGTCTGGGAATCAGTGTGTTTTTACATGAGTAGAATGTGTCCTTTTATTTAAAATGCATCTCTGGGTTATTTGTGGGGCCTGCCTGGTGTTTTTACATGAGTAGAATGTGTGCTTTTATTTAAAATGCATCTCTGGGTTATTTGTGGGGCCTGCCTGGTGTTTTTACATGAGTAGAATGTGTGCTTTTATTTAAAATGCATCTCTGGGTTATTTGTGGGGCAGAGGAATTCATTCATTTCCCCCAAAAAAACATAGTCCGGCCCACCACATGGTCTGAGGGACAGTGGACTGGCCCATGACTGAAAAAGACCCCTGCTATATGCAATGCTGGCAAACATGGGATCCTGCAACATGATTGCAGGTGCTGGGTGGTCTTTGCAGGGGAAAATACTTGGCAGAAGTAGGAATGCTTATCTCTTCTACCACATAACACTTCTCTCCAGCCCCCCAGGTACCATTTGCTGGAAATGTTGGGATGCAACCTAGCTTGTAGTAAGTATGGTGGTTTTGCATGGAGAGAATGGAGATAAAGAGAGGAACCTCCAAGCTTCCTAGACCGTCTTTCTGAACTAACATGCGCTAAACTGATACTCTTATGGTTGCTGACCTCATTTCCCCCTTCCCTTCCTTCTCCATTCATCCCACTATGAGAGAGAAGATATCTTGTATGTCTTTACCGAGATGAAAGAATAAGTATGGCTCTTTGACGGGGTGAGCTCCCATTGCTCAGTCCCAGCTCCTGCCAACCTAGCAGTTCAAAAGCACATCAAAGTGCAAGTAGATAAATAGGTACTGCTACAGCAGGAAGGTAAACGGCGTTTCCCTGTGCTGCTCTGGTTTGCCAGAAGCGGCTTTGTCATGCTGGTCACATGACCTGGAAGCTGTACGCCAGCTCCCTCGGCCAAAAAAGCGAGCTGAGCGCCGCAACCCCAGAGTCGGTCACGAGTGGAACTAATGGTCAGGGGCCCCTTTACCGTACCTAAATATGCATTGGGATGCGGGTGCTGTTGTGGTGTAAACCACTGAGCCTAGGGCTTGCTGAAAGTCGGCGGTTCGAATCCCCGCGACGGGGTGAGCTCCCATTGTTCGGTCCCTGCTCCTGCCAAACTTGTAGTTCAAAAGCACGTCAAAGTGCAAGTAGATAAATAGGTACCGCTCTAGCAGGGAGGTAAATGGTGTTTCATAGAATCGTAGAGTTGGAAGAGACCACAAGGGCCATCCAGTCCAACCCCCTGCTGAGCAGTTTCTCTGCACTGCTCTGGTTTGCCAAAAGCGGCTTAGTCATGCTGGCCACATGGCCCGGAAAAAAATTGTCTGCGGACAAATGTTGACTCCCTCAGCCAGTAAAGTGAGACGAGCGCCGCAACCAGAGAGTCATTCACGACTGGACTTAACTATCAGGGGTCCTTTACCTTTTTAAAAAATATGCATTTCCTTTAATAAATTTAGCTTTCCTGTCTTCCACACAGTGAGACTGCATCCAAGGATAAACAGGTTCCTCCAAGATACTTCAGTGCAAAAGTTCAAACCTCTTCTGATGCATATAAACTGAATATGCAATCAGCTTTCCCATCAGCTTCACTCAGAGCCTGGAAACAAATCTGTTTGGAGCGAGGGGTGGTGGTAGAAGCAACAACAGAAGGAGGGGTTTGTAGGAAGGCATTGGCAGGCAAGGAAAGGATAATAATTACCTCCCACCCCATCCCCCTTGATAAACACCCCCAACCATGTTATTTAATAAAATACAGGATTGGGGACCCCTGTTTTACCGCTTCATATGTAGTCCCTACCTAGCAAGGCATTAAATGAAAATAACTGAAGAATTTTAACCACACTGGAGAAAACCAGAAACAATAGCTTTGATAAATAGGCACATCAATGACACCTTAATTTACAGTACATGTCATAAAATAAAGTGCAAGACTCAAAGACCTGCTCAGTTCCTTTGATGACACAACTACTGTATCATCAGGCATTGAATTGAGCTTATGCAAGGACGGCCACCACACTGCACACAAAGAAAGGTAAAGTAATAGTGACCTGGGTGTGACCTAGGGCAGTGTTTCTCAACCTTTTTTGGGCCACGGCACACTTGTTCCGTGAAAAAAATCACGAGGCACACCACCATTAAAAAGGTTAAAAAATTTAACTCTGTGCCGCCCTATATTATAATTATGACTGTAAGAAACACTTGCCAAATATTGCTTTCCGGCGGGTCAGTGTTGTGCATTGGCGGCCGCCAGGCTCGTTTGCACTGAGCTTTGGGAAAGAGGGGGAGAAATATTGCTTTCCGGCGGGTTAGTGTTGCTTATTGGCGGCCGCCAGGCACGTGACAATGCAAATCACCCTTCTCGTCGCTGCACGTCGCGGCACACCAGCCAGCGTCTCGCGGCACACTAGTGTGCCATGGAACAGTGGTTGAGAAACGCTGACCTAGGGTGTGGAGAGGCTGGCCACAGTCTGTATTGCATCTCTTACACAACATGAAATCAACCCATGCTATGTACACACAGGGTCAGCAACAATCAGGGCAGGATTCCCCTACTCCGCCGTTCCAAATAAGCACCAGAAAGCTTAGTGTTAAAATGTGTTGTACAAAAATTTACAAGCAATAATGCATATCACTCAGTCACTTTTTAATTCTTTTAAAGTAAGAAAGAACAAGAGACAAACTTCCACTCTCCCCCCTCAAAAATATGAAACCTATGGATTTTAGAGTTTTGGCCTACTAGATGAATTGCCCTAATACTGTATAAGTTATGGAGGAACGTGGATCCTTTTAATTACCCCACAAAAAGTCTCTGAACTGATTTGTCTGCAATTTGGCAGGCTTGCTTCACCCTGGAAAAGCTCCTCTGCTTGTAAATTTCATCCACTTTGGCCAAAAGGGGGGGGAAAGTTATAGCTATTTTAGATTCCCAATTACAGTGAATGGGGAACACACAGCTTCATTTTATACAGAACCATTTAGAACTCAAATTACAGACTGATGCAGATCTTAGGGCTGATGTGCAGCCCTAATATATACACGTGACTTCAATATTATAAGCATGTTCCTATTTTCTTCTGTGAAGCATTAGAAGGTACGCTGTTTCAGATACTGTTGCATCATATCTAGTGTGCCATCATCTCAATAATTTGTAACTACATTAAGCAGTCCAGATTCTAAATCAGTAGAGCTGACTTCCACAATGATGCACCTAGAAAACAAAGGCTGCAGCGTTGAAACCATGATGACAAAACACAATTCAACAGGAGGTGAATTTAGCATTGCGCCAAATATTGCATATCTTCTATTCCAGATGTACACCACTGCAAGCAGGCAGAGTATTAAGCTACATCTCTCATAAAATGCATGCACATTTCTCTATCCATTCAAAACCCATTATTTTCCATCTCCAGGAAGAAGCCTTAATTGTATCAGCTCCATTCTAGAACCAGGCAAGAAACTGAGTTCATCTTCATATCTATGCCTTTTTAAAAGGTGCTATTTCATTGGAAGCAAATGCAGACTCTCCCGTTATGTAATTCCAATTTGGTAAAACATACTTGTTTTATTGCTTTATATACTATACTTGTCGCCAACTCAGTAACTGTAATGAAGCCTGTCTTGAAAATTACTGCGCTTTCTGATTGCCAACCAGTGAGGCTGAAAATCAACCCTCAAAATTCAAGGGAAACTTCAAAACTTCCTTACTGCAGATTAGATTTTTTTTTTTACCCCTCCAGGCAATAAGGGCACAAACAAATTTATTATAAAAATTCCCCTGCCGGGGTATTTTTTCAATTAAATGTTTGCCACTTATGCTATAGCCAGGTATAGGAGATAAATAACGTGTGCTGCAGTCTCATTCTCATTGCACTGCGCAACGAAATTGAAGACAATCGGCTTCATCATTCCACAGTGATTTACGGTTGAAACAAAATATTTTAATATTTTCCTTTTGTTATGATGGTTTTCCCCCAGTTTCGATTAGAAGTATCTCCTCATGCATGTCGAGATACTAATCAGTTTCCAGATATAAGGACATGCATTCATCATACTCTATTTCCGATAAAAAAAAGATCGATCCGATTTATCCTTAATTACCTAAACATCCTGAACAATGGAAATAGTTTTCTTCCATGTTCTGTTTATTTGAGAGAGAAAATCGCCCGGAACTACTGTCTTAATTATTCTTCTGTCCTCATGCAATTGATTTAAAATACATATTTTACTTTGTATGCCCAATAAACAAAGAAGAATTTCAGAGCAGAAAAACAGACATGGGTGGTGTCTAATTCTTGCAAAGCTCTGAAAGATTTTATCTATTCTATTTAAATTGGATATTAACACTACCATCATTTTATTTGTATGTCGACTTTCTATAGTTAAAACCATGCACAAGGTGTCTTCCAACATGAAAAGTTTCTACATAATTACAAATATAACAAAAGTAGTCATAAACTATTAATAAAACACATTATAAAGTGCACAGCCAAACTGAACAATTTCCACACAAATCATAAGATCTAAAAATAAAGATTTTTTTATTATTCTTTTTAAAAAAGCTAAATAATACCCCAACAGAAGAGTCTGTTCAGCAGCCTTGGCTTTTGTAGGTGGAATCAATCAGGTCCATGCCCTCACAGGCCAGATGTAAAAAGGCTGGGAGCAGGTCTCACAGCCAAAATGGTCTATCTATATTAATACTCAATTGGTTAGAGTGTGGCGCTGATAACACCAAGGTTGGAGGTTCAATCCCCATTTGGGACAGCTGCATATTCCTGCATTGCAGAGGGTTGGACTAGATGATCCTCAGGGTCCCTTCTAACTCTAGAATTCTATGATTCTATATATAATACATATAGTGTATATAGTGCATCTATACACACCACCACTAACAACAGCAGGAGGAGGAGGAGGTCAACAAGTGGGCATTGTTACTATCAGGGACCAAATTACGTTTTTTAAATGGATAGGAGGATATTTTTAAAGACATTAATTTGGTTCTTCAACAGGTAATTCCCCCCTTCAGATTACAGGCAAGTTTGTTGAAGAACAGAGTTAAAATAATTATTTTAATATTCATTCATGAGCATCGTACCAACTTTAAAAACATCAGGATTTGGTAGTTTGCATTAAACTACTTTTGATACCCACTTATTGAATTTCAACTGTTGCTTTTGATACTTGGGTCTCTCCTTTTGGCTTATCTACTATCAAATTTCAATTGAATTGGTTCTCTTCATATTATATTATACACACACACATACCCTGTTTCTTCGAAAATAAGACATACACATAAAATAAGCCATAGCAGGATGGTATTATATTCCATCTGTCAGAAATGCTTTGATGGTGTTTCCTGCTTGGCAGCGGGTTGGACTGGATGGCCCTTGTGGTCTCTTCCAACTCTATGATTCTATTCTATGATTCCTGTTTGTTCTCTAGCACACTGTTGTTCTGTGTTGTTGTTACTGTTTGCTGGTTACATAGGTTGAAGTAGGGTGGGACTGTGTGAGAAATAACACCACGCCTAGGATTAACTGACAACCAGCCTTGGAGGTGTCAAGCTAAATTCAATGGCTTGATGTTTGTTGAGTGTGGTATCTGCAGTGAGCTATGGTGAAAAAAGCAACTACTAAATGTCTTTAACCTTTTTTTCAAAGTTCAAATTTAGCAAAATACCACCCTCCATGTTGCTTAGGTAGTAACTACAAAACAGATTCCCATCAATTTGTTTCTTCTTCAGTTTGCAATTGATAAAAAGCAATGGAACACAGCTTTTTAAAGTTTTTAAAGGTAACATTGACATGCACTACAAATACTATAAGCACTATCAAAATGATAAAAAGAAAGCCATAAGAATTGGGATTTTTTTTTTTTGTAAATGATCTTTAAAAAATACAAACATCTGGTCCAGCACTGTCAGCAAAGCAGCGAATTTCACAGACATTGGTGGGAAAGCCTGAGAGCAGCCTGGGTGTGTTCCTGGAGTTGGTTTTGCAACTGTCTGGTAGCATCTGAGCTCAAAGATGTCTTTGCACAGTTCTGGCAGATGCTGTAGCTATACCAGCCACTGGAGAAAGAAGATATGGCCACTTTCACACGTCTTGTTCCCAATCAGTATAGACAACTGCAAAGCACTCTGTGTGGGGCTGCCCTTAAAAAGTGTTTAGCCCCACACAGTTGTAGCAGCCAGAGTGTTAAATGGGGCCCCTTTTTTGAGTACTGTATGCTTCTCTGGTTCTAATTTGCATTGGCTTCCAGTTCATTTCTATAAACAACTTCACGATCCAAACTCTGGTTAAAATAATAGAATTGTAGAGTTGGAAGGAACCTGAGGGTCATCTAGTCCAACCCCCTGTAATGCAGGAATCTCAGCTAAAGCATCCATTACAGATGGCTATCCAGCCTCTGCTTAAAAACCTCCAAGGAAGGAGAATCCACCACCTTCCGAAGGAGTCTGTTCCACTATCAAGCAGCTCTTAGAATCAGCTCTTAGAATGTTTAGTCAGAATCTCCATTCTTGAATCCACTGGTTTGTGTTCTGGCCACTATAGCAGGAAAAAACAAGCTCGCTCCATTCTCCATGTGACAACCCTTTAGATATTTGAAGATGGCTATCAAATCTCCTCTCAGTCTCCTCTTTTCCAAACTAAACATACCCAACTCCCACAACTGTTCACTTGTATGGTTTCTCCTCTGCGTGTTTGTAGGTGTACGGTCAGTTTCGAACCTTCACTGATGCACTTTCTGTACATTCAAATGAATAAAAGTAAATGTATGTTTTACTTACAAAGCTGTAAACCAGGGATCGCTAACCCAGCAGCTTTAGACATCCTGGTTGGTGGTCCTGTTTTGTGGGTGGTTTGTTGGGTGTGTGTGGAATTGGGGTTTGTTTGTGAAAGGGCCTTTCTGATGGGAGGTGGGTGGGAGGATCAAGTACTGTGTTTTTCACATTTTAAGACGTGCCTATAAAATAACCCATGGCACGATTTTCTCAAGGCAATAAAATATAAGGCATCCCCCCAAAATAAGACATGCTGGGGTACTATACTGTGCTGGGAGCAGGTCCGGATGGCGCTTCCGTAAGGAACAGGAAAAGGAAGATGCCTGTCCTTGCCGGAAGCGTGGAGCTCAGATGGAGTGGGAGCCGGCAGAAGCTGCAGCATGCCCTGCGCCGAGCCCCGACCCAGCAGGACCCTGCGTGACCCGCAGCTCGCGCCGCGCCAAGTCCCGACCCAGCGGGACCCGGCAAGGGCAGCAGCACGCGCCGCGTCGAGCCCCAACCCAGCAGGAGCCGGCAAAGGCTGCAGCGCACGCTTTGCCGAGCCCCGACTGAGCGGGAGCCGGCAAAGGCAGCAGCGCGCGCTTTGCCGAACTCCAACCCGGCGGGACGTGGCAAGAGCTGCAGCATGCGCCGCGCCAAGCCCCGACCCGGCGGCGGGACCCGGCAAGAGCCGCAGCGTGCACCGCTTGGAGCCCCGACCCGACGGGACCCAGCAGCGTGCCCTGCTGAAGCGCCAACAAAGCACCCAGCAGCGCAGCAGCAGCCAGTTCCGGGTGCCAAGCCGCAGCAGGAAGAGGAGGTAATTTTTAAAAAATAAGACACCCCTGAAAATAAGCCATAGGCTTATTTTCTTGAGTAAAATAAATATAAGACGGTGTCTTAAAATGTGAGAAACACGGTATGTTCCGTATGTGTTTTATTGAGAGACTTTCTCTAACTCTGTGTTATACCACCACCCTCAAGGCAGTCATTTTGTAACTGGCACCCACAGCACTTTCTCAAAATTCAGAATATGCCTGCTGGCCAAAAATAGTTGTTAACCCTTGCCCTAAACAGTTTGGGATGTTGCAAACTGCTTGATCAAGTTGTTTGTTTATTAAATCTGTATACTGCCCTTCATCTGGAGATTGCAGGGCGGTTCAAAACAGAAAGAAGTTGTGTATCATTAACAGCGATATCAAAATCCCAATCTGCAAATGCTACTATTTTGATTGAACTATATTGAGCTTTTAAATACTGAAGTGTTGTGGGATTTTTTAAAGATACGGCTATGTCGTGTCACGATGAGTGAGCCCATAGGCTCCAATGCTACCAAAATAAACACGCTTAAAATAAAGGGGACGACAGAGGACGAGATGGTTGGACAGCGTTCTCCAAGCCACCAACATGAGTTTGACCAAACTGCGGGAGGCAGTGGAAGACAGGAGTGCCTGGCATGCTCTGGTCCATGGGGTCACGAAGAGTTGGACACAACTAAACAACAACAACAACAAAATAAAGGGGGCGGGACCAAGAGAGCTCCTGGGTAGTTAATATTCAATATCCAATGAAAACAAGGGGAGCTTTTGCCTGGGTTTGTTTGACAATCTTAAAGTCTTGAGTCTTAACCAATCTTAAAGATTGTATCTACCAGGGATGTACACGGAATACCCTTTTATTTGTTAATTAAAGCATAATACGTGAATAGCAACACTTGTGTCGATACTTATTAAATTTATACTGCCATGAGGGTTGAGATATAATAACACCCCCCCTGCTTTTATTATCTATTTATTTATTTGTGAATAAAACTTCTAACTTTATTATTAAAAATTCCCTACATCAGTGGTGTCCAAACATTTTTCAAAGAGGGTCAGATTTGATGAAGTGAAGGGCCGTGAGGGCTGACCAAAGGGCCAACCGAATTTGTTGACCTTTTTTTTTAGGATTGAAGTTGTTGAGGTTTTTTTTGGATTTTACCCCAGGAAATAAACTGTCACAGGGGCTGGATTAAACTGACCAGTGGACCCCTGAAACAGACTTTGGACATGCCTGTCCTACATCCTTTAAGAATAGAAATACAGTGGTACCTCTAGTTACAAATTTAATTAGTTCCGGAGGTCCGTTCTTAACCTGAAACTGTTCTTAACTAGAGGCGTGCTTTCGCTAATGGGTGCCGCTGTGCTGCCAGCACACAATTTCCGTTCTCATCCTGGGGCAAAGTTCTCAACTCGGGGTAACTCTTCGAGGTTAGCGGAGTTTGTAACCTAAGGCGTTTGTAACCTGAGGCATTTGTAACTCGAGGTACCACTGTAGTTTTCCCTTCATCTTTTTTCTCCTTCCGTCTTAGCTGTAATATTAATCCCTGCGCTAGTTCCTTCCTTGCAAAGTTGTACGTCCTTGTGGCAGATCAGAAGCCATATGTACAATCTGCAGGGTTAATACTAAAACAAACACCTCAGAATGCTGCCATGCCTGCTTTGTCAATGCTCATTTCTGTCAAGTCCCAGGGATGTAAAATGTCTTCCTCTGGCCTGCTGCCATCGAAATCTCCTACCCACAGGGCCACCAGTGTGTTTTCCTAAAAGAATTATTAAGCATCGGCTCCCTTCTGGGAATATATACCACTAAGGTTAGCCTAATCTCTTTTAACTGCAGTTTTCCCATTAAGACCTTTATACAAACTCTTGCCCACAGTGATCCACTTAGCATTATTCATTTGACCACTGAAATGCATGGATTTCCCCTGAGTTAGTAATGTCAAAGAGGGTCAATAGTTCAGCAACAGATTTATTTAAACCCTCAGAAAACTATAGGGAACTAAGTAGCAACAGTTCTATTTCTCACTGCTGCACACACTATGTGACAGGGCTGACCACCGACTTTGTTTTCATCGCTACAGCATGCATTGTTATTTCTCACGCTATTTAGATGGCTACAGAAGCAAAGCTACTGCAAAAGTGATTTGGCGTTTACTAAGGAATGGTTTTCAAGCTGCTGTGAGATTCTGTTTTGAATTTAATGCCACACAACACACCGAAGCCAGTGAGGTAGTTTTCCTTTCAAATGATTATTTCTTTCTACTTTTATTTTATTATTTCAAGGGAGAGAAAGAGGGACAAATTTAAGATGAAAGTGGCAATTGTGACTTTTTGGAAGCAAATGCTTTTGAAACAAACAGGAACTCCTGCTCAGTAAGCAACTTCAGGGAGTGTCAAAGAAGGATGTGTGCTCCTCATCCCAGTCCTTTCAAGTCTAATAACACATGTAGTTCGTGTACATTTGCTTAAAAATAATTCCACTGGACTACAGTCTAAGGGTGCTTTATGGATTGCACTGTTAATCATCAACAATAGTAAGGAATCTGGAGGTGTTGCTGTAGGCCTACATTAAATAATACAGCTACTCCTTAGTGGGCATAATTCATGTAATAATTCACACAGTTTATTCAAGAACTTGCTAAACAGTTCACATCCTTCCCATATAACCCTCAGCTTCAGTAAGAGAAAGTTAGTTTTTAGACTGAAATGGAAGCACATTAATATTTTTCTCTATTTCAAAGTCTAATTACAATTCTTCTCCCTCTCTCCCCACTTTGCCCCTGCCATTTTCTCTTCCCATTATAGCCCTCAAATTGGCCTGCAAATTTTGTTCCTTATTCTGTCCCTCCTACAATCTTTGTCATGGAAATTAGAAACAGAATGTGAAAACACTTCAGAGATCAAACTCCTGAGCTAACCCTTTCAGGGCTGAATGTATAAGAAAAAGGAAAGTGTTATAAAGAACAGAGATTACTTTGCAGCCATTTTTTTCGTTCGGCTATACTTTCTATGTGCTTTTTCCTAAAAGACCCCAATAAGCAAAAGCTATAAAGATTTCTATATTTCTCCAAAACCGTGGGATGGGTCCAATAGAATTTCTTCTCTGTTTAACAAAGGTCAATACTTTTTTCTTAAATCGTGGAGATGTACTGCTGCTGCTGCTTCCCTCTTTCCAACTTTCCCCAGTAGTCTATAGATGCCTAAAACCCAGGGATTACTATTCTAGGGCCAATTAAATTACTCTCTACAGGGCAAAAGAGAAAAATCTCAACCACACATTTTACTTCCCCAAGCATCAGACTGCAGCCACCTTACTGAAGCTAAGCAGATTTGGGTCTTCTTGGTTCAAAGATTGAAGATTCCTGGGAACCCTAAATACACTGCCTTGAATTCATTGATAGAAATATGGAATCCATATAAATTCCAGGGCAGCTTTAAAGTCTCTCTTTTTGAGAATGAATTGACAATATTTTCTTAATAAATGTTCATTATTAAATATTCAAATAGAGCTGATGGGAAGAAAGCAGCTTTTGCCACTGTACAGTATCCCAAAGATGTTCCTGGTGAATCTGAGACTTTAGAAACATTTCAACAGCAAGCAGAATATACTGCTCCAAAACGTGTTGGCAAAGATTTACCCAGTAAGATATGCACAAGATGGCAGAAGATCTGTCAAATTTGGCTTTCATTTGACCCTCAGAAATACCTTTCTCAGCAGTATTGCCACAATTCTGTTGGAATGAATAAATAAATCCTACTGCAAGTAATCAAAGTCTACTCTTTATATACAGCCCTTCTCTTTAAGTTGCCCTGGGCATTAGCCAGGGAAATGAATACAGGGTCTAAATGCAAGATCAAGAGAGAAAAAATAGTTATGAAATATGTACAGGAACATTTAAAATTAACCCAGTGTGAGTTTTTAAAAGCCAGCAGGCAAAAATCCCCAACATTACTACCCAGAAACATAGATCCCACTGATCTATCTAATCTCTGAACATATCCCAGGATATTTCAGTAACTAGACTTAAATTGGCTTAACTTTCTAGTGGCTTAATTTGCACCACTGCAATGCAAAATGGGCTTTGGGGCATTTTTATAGGATCGACACACACCCCTTTACTGAATTAAAACATCTGATAATTTTTTGAAAAATCACCTTTTGAACATTGCAGCTTTCTTTCAAGGGGCATTCCCTGCAATTGATTTTGTGACACCTTTGAAAAGCATGCAGAATGAAATAAATCTTAATAAAACTTTCCCATTTGGTCATTTTCATAGTAGCAGTGACAAGCTCCGGTGAAGAGCAATCATGATATAGAAACTGACTAATAACTTTGGGGCTAAAGTTTTCCCTGGGAATAGGAAACCCATAGTTAAGTTTACTAATATTCAACTGCTTGTCACATCTGCAATTTTACATGCTAATCATAACATTCCTCTTATCTAGGCATGTTTTGTGAACTCACTTCATCAGATACATACTGCAACAATGGAGTTAAAATGGCAAATAAATGCAAAAACTACAGCCTGTGTCAATTCAATTTAAAATAAGCATAATGACCACTCCCAACAAAAGTAACTGTATCCTTTCAATGTTAAGAAAATCACCACTTGTACTGGGACAGGAAACCATTATCTATTCAAGTCTCAAGGAATATCAAATAAAACTTTGCTATTAACTTTGTTTTTCCAATTAGAGCTCCCCTTTGAAACTGCTCTGTTGGAAAACAGCCACTTTCAGCAGAGCAGCAAAATGCCCAGGTGCTTCAAGATGCTTTGTTGTTAACCCGGCTTTATTTTAACCCTTGACTAGATTAGATCAATTGTCCCTGCAGAAGAGTCACGTGATATGAAATGCACTGCAACAAATGCACCGCTTTCAGGGTTTCATTTGTCAAGTCACAAATTGTGCAGGCCTGGCTGGTATTTCTTTAACAAAGGAGCAAAAAAGTTTTGCATGTCCCCAGACGTTGGGTTGAGACGTATACACAACTCGAAACAAACAAGGTTAACCGATAATTGTACTGATTTCATATCCTATTCACACAAAGACACCTTCTATGTAACTCACAGGAAATGGAGAGTACATTTGCACAGAGAGAGATGTTATATACAAAGAATCCACAGATTTTGCCAGCAGTTAATATAACAGTAAAAGATAACCAGAAACAGTGCCTTGTTTTTATTTTCTTTCAAGATAAATCAGGGTTTAAGATAAAAATAGAGAATAACTGCCAGGTTCACAACATGCTAAATAGTTCTCGTAATTGAATGTCAGTTAAAGGAATGCTGGGCTCTCAGTTGGTAAGAGCATGAGACTCTTAATCCTAGGGTCGTGGGTTCAAGCCCCATGTTGGGCAAAAGATTCCTGCATTGTAGGGGTTGGACTAGATGACCCTCGGGTTCCCTACCAATTCTATGATTCTATGAATAAATGGGAAATGGTGCTCTCTTTTGATTTCCCCTTGGCTGTACTCAAAGCAACAGACAAAGCAGTACCAAGCAAAATGATCAGCCATCTAGTTGTGGCTCAGCACTGCCTTCTTGTTGCTGTGCTTAGGGCATCACCACCTCTGTTGGTCCCTTCACCCCCCCCCCTGCTGGTTGTTGGGACGTCCTCCCCACCTACTCATCTGCCAATAGTGGACTTTAATAGGGCAGGAGGAGGAAAGAGGATTTGGGGCAACCCATCAGCCATGGCATAGTGGGCCAGTCCCAAGGGCCCATAGGAACCTGGATCTAGACCTGCAAAGCAGTTTGAGGTGGACTTTAAATTCTGCCTGTGCACAGCTGCACACTCAGGCCCAGTTGGTACACAAGCTACATTAAACCAATGCTTTCCTGGCTTAATTATGGATTGTTTTTAACAACAAAACCCAACCTGACTCCCTAAACATGGGTTGTTTGGGGCCCAGAATCCAGCACCAGAAATCTTGGTTTGAGGCTGGATTATGAAACTCAGTTTGCACTATCATTTACCATCTCATCCAAACTCAAGCGCCCAGTGGAACCCATCCACTTTCTATCAAAGCAAATGCAGCTCACACTGTATGACAGCCAAATAGTATAAATTATTTTTGCGTGAGAGAAATATTCCTGAAGTATGAGGCCTTGTTCAGGGGCCTATACAAGTCTCATATCCATCACTTAAGTTGCACTTAAATTCTAGAATACCACAAAATACAGTTTGCAGTTGACATAAATCATTCCAGAATAAAGTTTGTCGAAACCTAAATGCAGGCAAGGCTGAAGGATGTTTCTTACCATTAAAAGTTCAGGTTTATTTTTAATGTGGAAGTATTTCTCTACCCCTAACCTTTTCCTATCTCCCCCCCCTTAAATAAGTTTTCTCACTGATCAGCCCTAATATGAATAATTTCTTCTGAAAGCCTACATCTGTGCCAATTTTCTTCATGTTTCTGTTCAGACAGACTTTATGCTTATGAGAAAAATATGGAGTATGCTCATTAGTCTGATCAACAAACCTCAAAAGAAACTTAAAGCAGGATGATTTATTTAAATAAACATATTTGTCTATCTAAAAGGGATCTAAATTGAGGAGAGCATAGCCAAGTTAACAGAACTTAAAATGAAATAATTGGAAATACATTTGAATGCCGGATGCTTCTAAGAATAATGTTCCTCCGAAATATGAAATGGGTTGAACCTTCCCAGAAGCAGCTGTGCAAATCTGTAAACAAACATGCTTGTACTAACACCAGCTTAATTTATAGGAACAGACTCCCAGCTCCCATCAACCCTAGCTACAATGGGCAATGGTAAAAAATTATGGGATGTTTTGGCCCACCCTTGCATTAAACCCTATGATGATTTAGGTACAATCCTATACACGGTTACTTGGAAATTCAGGGAATTTGCTTTATTTAAATGTGCATGGGTTTGCAGCTGGTTTAGTAAGCATTCTACATACAATATTATTATTATTATTATTATTATTATTATTATTATTATTATTATTACACCATCAATGTGCATAGTGCTTTAAAGCACACAAGAGGACAAGTCCTTGGTAGAGGAAATTACAATCTAAAATTCAAAGGAGAAACAAGGAAGTGTAAGGAAGTAGAGAAAGCACAGAAAAGAAATGTGTAATTAGTTCAGTTGCATGCATTTAAAGCACATGCCTCCCCACCCCCCATATACATAGCTGCCAAGTTTTCCCTTTTCTCGCGAGGAAGCCTATTCAGCATAAGGGAAAATCCCTTTAAAAAAGGGATAACTTGGCAGCTATGCCCATATACACAAGGTATTTTGGGAACTGTAGTTTGTTAAGGGTGCCTAGGTATACTGACTTCCCCACCCTAGCCATTAAATGGTTGAAATGAAGACAGGTGAACCAAGCTTGCCACTGTTGTGCTCGTGTCCCATTTACAGTCTTCCTACAAGCCTCTGGTTGGCCATTGTGAGAACAGTTCATTGGCTTGACCTAGCAAGCTCATCTTATGTTTTTAAGCCAGTGAATGGGGAGTGGGGAGTAACCAGGAATAGGTCTATGCATGGAAGCACTGTGAGCTTCATTCAGTTTTGGTATTCAAAACTCAAAAGCCTGAAGTGTGTCCACCCATGATCTAAAGGAGCATCTTTTTCAGTGTGAACTGCCTGCCAATTAATAACTCCTGCAGAGACTCTTCTCTGGGAGTCCCCTGGTGACTCAGGGATGTCTGTGTGGTGGTGCTCAAATTATGAAATTCAGTCCCCAGGCACATTGGCTCCTTATCTTTTAGATACTGGGCAAAGTTTCTTGCTCTCTCGTGTCTTTAATGGCATTAGAGAGTATTTTAATTGCATTTTTTTTAATGAGCCAGTTCTGTTGTTTCATGACATCATCTGCTTGAGTTTATGCACTTTAGTGCCCTATTCTAAGCTAAAGGTGACTTTGATGAAAGGCAGGATATGAATGCTAGAAAGAAAGGAATAACTATTACCATAGCCTCCATGCAGCTTTACAAGTAGGAGGTAGTGTAAAAGTTTGAAGTTCTTATCTGGCCTTTTCATGAATGATTCATGAAGGGGCAGAATGAGGAAGTGTTTTTAAAAAAACATTCAGCCCCATACAAAGACAATGCGAGTTTAAAACATTTGAACATTTACAACTTATTCCCTCTTCTAATCGTTACTCTACAAACCTTGCATGGAACAATGAGAGCTTCAGATGGTGCATTATCATCATTATGGCCAACAATAAGTTTAAAACACGTTGATGAGACAGTGTAAAAAGCAGCTTTGTCCAACTAATTAATAGCTTAGAGGAAAACCCAAATTGAATCTGTGCTCGTTGCAGAGAAATTGTGCGGCTCTAATAAACAGTTAAAAGTGGGACTGACAGCTTCAAAGATAGGCAAACAGGCAGATAAGATAAACCTGCACAATGCATACCTGCCCAATACTTTCCCCATCGTTTTCCTCAACACTTCCAAGCTCAATTCAATTACAGTATTACTAGATCTGCAACAAAATTACCTTTCATCTCAGCTTCTTTTAAAGCTATTTGGCATTTGCTAGTATTTTCTATTATAAATCTAATTGTAGATTCCAAACAGACAAGGGCTCATTAAGCCTTAATTATGCACATGTTGTTTTCAACAAACATTTTCATTTGGACTGCTGTGAGCTGTAATTGTTCAGAAGGCACCACAGCCTCAGAATTTAATGCTCTGCTGGGATGGCAGAAGCTAATATGACTGGGTTCTTACCTCAGCGGCATGGAAGCTACAGCAACACCACTCTTGCCAAAGCAGTCAGGGGAACCTAAGAAGCCCCAGACAGGGCAGGAGGAGACTGTGACTCGCCTCCTCATCGCCCCCATTCTGGAGAGCCTGGCCGACCTCCCAGATAAGACCAAACTAAATGCCCTTCTATTAGGAAAGGAGCAAAAGTTAACTCGGACGGTAGCCAGATTCTGCACGCAGATCCGCAGGACCAGTGTACCCCCCCCCCCGAACAAGACATCCAATGGAATAGCAAATTCGGTATTGAACTGTGGGAAGTAGTTCCTCCGTTCGGGTACGAAACTGATGACTTAGAGCAGCACCTGGGGAAAGGCCAGCTGGACCCGCCCTCTGGAAACATAGCCCCTTCAAACTCATAGACTCTTATATCCACCCCGAGTGACAACTCCCATAGCTTTGTAAAACATTTTTAGTTTTAATAGCTGCTATATGACCGTAATAAAGCATTGATTTGACTCGCCTCCTCCCCATTCCAGCATTATTAGTTTGTGTTGGCTTGGGAAGAAACAGGAACGTGTGCATGCATTATTTCAGGGTTGCATCTAATGCTGACATTCCATTCACACTGCACACTTCTATATGCACACCGGAGTTTCTAATTCCTGGCCCCTGCAGCTTTCCCCACCACACACCCTCAACATCTACTCCATCAGTGGATCCTCCGGAACAGATTTGGGGGATGTGTTTGAAAAGGAGAGAAGTCATGTTGTGCAAGCAGATGTCTGTTCATGTAGCACTGGAGGGAACCCAAAGTCTCTTCCATTCAACTGCTCTGTCCAAAAGTGCAACCCAACACTTGCAAAGAAGATGTTTGCGGAAGGAAGATCTTAAATGTGTCGTATCCTTTTATTTATTCAAAACCAAATCCCACTTAGTTCAATGGGGTTACTCTCAAGTAAGTGTGCACAGGATTGCAGCTCAAGCGTCTTGTGGAGGATACAAGACATACGTCTGATAATGGTATGGGAAGGATGGAAGGAACAATTATGTTAAGAAGTGAAAATCAGGTTTTCCAAAGGCATGATATAAGCTCTCAGACCATCTTTTTCAGGCTCTGTGCTGCATTGTTGAAACAAAAACAAAAAAAATGTTGGGGTAAGCATAAAATGGCATGGCCGTGCCCTTGGAGGCGGTGGGGCGGGGGAGACAGGGGGGTTGATGGAAGAAGGAAGCCCAACTATTTGCTTTTCCATAGTTTGACCTAGAAAGGTTTTCTAGGTCACATCTACTTGGCATCCCTGCATCTGACCCACTAAATCTAATGCAATAAAACTGTAGAGTTCATTTTAGCCTGTCAGTGTCAAATCTTTCTTAAAGTTTCAGATGCAACATTTACAAAACCGCTATTCATATATTCATAAATAAGATCTTATTAGGCTTCTCTTCAGAAGGGGACGTATACTTGCTTGCTTCACACTGACTCATGCTGACAAAGGGAAATGTAAAAGCTGTTCTCTCAAACCTCCCTGTTCTCAGATCTGGCTGTAGAAGCGCAGAGGGGAAAAGTGGACTGTGCCACCAAGCTTCATTAATACTGACACGAACCTGCTGCTTTCAAGATGGTTGTATAATTAGTGACATACCAGAGCACCTGGATTAAGAAAGTGGGTTGCAGAATCCAAAGTAGACTCAATTGTAGAGTCTATAAAAGCTATTTAAAATACTAACTTCCACCTGTCTTTTGAGTAATCCTTGACATGTGCAGAACTTGCTTTCAGTTGAGCTTATTTCTGTTGACAGTTTCACCTCTAAAGAAAAGAGGTGCTTCCCCCAACCTTGCCACCCCCATCACTGACCTTTGTAATGCAAATAATTGATTTAAATCAACAAGAAAAAAAGGCTGTTCTAACTTGTTGATTTAAATCAACTTTCCAGCTTTCTAACTAACATTGTTCCTGTTTAGGGAAGCTTTTAATGCTTGACAGACTACTGTGTTTTAATATTTTGTTGGAAGCTGCCCAGAGTGGCTGGGGAAACCCAGCCAGATGGGTGGGGTATAAATAAAATTAAAAGTATTATTATTATTATTATTATTATTATTATTATTATTATTATTATTATTATTATTAACATCAAGAGTGGCTGGTTCTACAACAAATAAAACATGCTGTTTAAAATGAAATCACTCAGGAACATAATCCCAAACTTGTTCCAGCAGCCCCAGTAACTTTTGCACTATATACGATACAACTGCTTAGCAGAGCGCTTATGGAATAAATTGTCTCATAAGAAGACTAAGAGATAACTTCCTTGAAAACTTTCAGACCCAGTGACTACCACTTGGGGACTATTTCACCATGACAGGGAAAGTAAATAGTTATGAAGTTCATTGGCAGAGTCTAAATATTTATTGTTTGAAAATTATATGTAGCAATACACGATCTATTCCTTCTTAAGCTCAACTGTAACATATTTTTCACCCTGGTTAATTCTTTTAAAAAGAAATGTAGGCTTTGACTCTTAAGGCCTGGTTTTCACGTCCCATTAAACCATAGTTGAAAACAATGAGAAGAGCTCTGTTGTTTCGAGCTCTGTGTAACGAAAAGGTCCTCCCTCTCTATTACTAAAAATGCGCCACAGGAATCCAGGGGTGAAACCACCACCCCCCACTTCTCCTGCCGCCTTAAAATAAACCCCTGTTACTTGGGTTCCTTAGTAAAGAGAGTCTTCCAGCTTACGTGGCCTGGTATCATGAGAAACTCTAGGCTGTTTGACAGAATAACCTCTTGCCTACAGTAAAGGGTCTCACTCAGTTTGATTCCTCACTGCAAAAGTTTGCCCTTTCCACTCTGGCAACTTTGTAGCACCCCAGGTTATCCTCCTAAGCCTCCTCAGTGTAACTCTAAGACACAAACCATTGCCTCTATTCCCGAGGTAAGTTTTGTCCTCTATTGAGCCACCACTTCTGTGAGTTTAGATACCCAGCTGGAATAACTAAGCACATCCACTAACATTTAAGAAAGCTTTATTTAGACTAGATGACTTTTAAATGCGTAATGGTTTCATGAGCACAGGTTCTTAGATCATATTCTTAGTTTCAAGTAACAATGGCTAGATAATATAGTTCAATTAAACTCAGAACACTTTAAGACCTCCTACGCCTACCCACACTCTCCCTCGCTCCCACAACCCTCTCCCCCGAATTAACTGCCTCCCATTCCTTTTAAACTCCTGGCAGTCCCGCCCCTCAGGAATGGAATGCGTCATTTATCCAGGAGGTTGGGGTTTAACTCTCTGCACCCTGGAGTTCTTTTGCCCACCAGGTCAATCCGTCACACCCACCAATCCAATTTGGGAGGCCATTGGGATACAACAGGCCCGGCTCTAGGTGCAGTCCTGGTGGCACGGGGTGGAAGCCATGCTGCGCATTGTGAGGGCGGGGGCGCTGGAGCGATCTCTGCGCCTCAGCGCCAGGGCGCCCGAACTGCTTGAGATGGCCCTGCGGTACAAGAGGGGGGAAGGGGGGACCATTGCTGAACTAGCAGAAGTCCTAGCCCTATTGTTTGAATGTGAGTATGCAGTTTGGTTTTCATTTATTTTGAACTATCATTTAATGTGGCATGTGAACCAGGCCTACTGTGTGACAAAGGGACTTGAATTAAGCTTTAAGACATTATGAACAATAGAATCTCAGAGTTGGAAGGCACTCAATGGTCATCTAGTCCAATGCAGGAATCTCAGCTAAAACATCCATGGCAGATGAGTGCAGCATCCCATTCAAACATAATTTCATTATTTTACAGACATTTAGCAGAGTGGACTTTAAAAAATAAATAAAATAAGAAATCCCATTTATTTTTAACTTTAAATTATTGATTTTATCCATCTTAGCAGATCTGCCAAATATATTTTGGCATGCATGTCAGCATTTTGTGTTCTTCACAAATTTCTTGGTAGATATTTAAGAGTCCCAGAAAATCCTCTAAAAACCACTGGGTTTTGTAGCATGAGATGGATCCACCTTCTTATAAAGATTCACATACCTTACAGAGGTATGACTACATAAGATTTTGCTGTCAGACTGTTCTTCTGTTCTAAACAGAGTATTGCCCCTGTTTTCCTAGATACCCTAAACAAACATAACCTGAGGTCCTTTAAAGCTATGCACACTGCACCTTTCTTCACCCAAGATTACAACTTCCATTGTGCCACATAATTTGGTACAAGTGAAGCTTTAGTAGGATTCTGCCAGACCTTTCTTTTTTTGAGAGTGCTCACAATAAGGAAAAACTAATCACCATCTATGTAACAGTTCGTGGATGTGCTCCCCTTCAGTGCTGTATGAACAGTGATTTAGCTGAGCTCTCCAAAGCAAAGCACAATGCAGAACATAAAGGGGGAAATTCACATCACCTTCATCTTTAAAAATACAATCCTCGCAACCCAGGCAGCCAGCTTTATACAACAGCCACATTTGTGTCTGAAGTACTCACTCTAATAGTAGGGTATACATGCTCTCAGAAACAGAATACCAAAAATTCGAACTGTTTCTTTTTACATAACACTGTTCTACTGTTTCCATTGCTGTTCATGTTTGCTTTTTTAAAAGCAGAGTGTCAAACCCCACCCTACTACTTTGGAGAACAGACCTTTTGATCAGGCAACTGTTCTAGGGTGGGTTACCCTATAAAATCTGTAGATCATACCACACCCTATTCTCACCCCCAGTATTCCTCTGTAGTGCCTCACCTCCTCTACCCACAAGGAATACACCAGGGAAGGACAAACCTATGAGATCTACTTTGTGTTGTATCAGAACACTGAGAAGGATTCCGACTGAAGTCAGTTGCAAAAGACACTCATAATTACAGAAAACAGTGCCTCTGAGCTGCTGTAGGGTGCTTTCTGAGTACCAGAACTGACCTTAGTTCACTGTTCTTCACATAAAAATCTGTAACTTTTCATATTTATTTATTAAACTTTTTATTCATTCCAGTAGTCTAATTGTGAGGGTGCTCATTTCATTTATTGCTGTTGTCAAGCGGGAGTCAAAAAACTTAGCTGATCTGCTGCAAATCACCCAGAGATCAACCAGTAGAAGCAGATCTCAATTCTGTCCATCCCTTCTCAACTCTATCAGCAGTGTCATCCTGACATGGGGAGAACTTGAAAGCACATCCCATAATACTATGAAATACAGTATTTCATATTACTGGCATAAGGCACAATCCCTCAAATTAAATCATCAAGGCTGCAATACTACCCACACTTGGAAATAAGACCAATTGAACACAGTGGAACTTACTTCTAAGTAAGCATGCAAAGGATTTAGTTTCTCAAGACTGCTACCTTGGAGAAGGGTTAAGAGAACGAAAATTCATAGGCCCCAGGAAATAATGGACTTAAGTATCTGAACAAATGGCAAGGAATGCTCTGCCTACAACATTTATTAACATTCATGGCCAAATTGTTAAAACCTCTAATTCTGCCTCTGCTTGGCTCTGCTGCTGAATTCACAGCCTGCTTTGTGCTAAGTCTTTAATAGAAGCATTTGGAATAGACTGTTCTGCTTGAATTTGAATTAAAATAAATTCAGAATGAAGAAATGCCAAGTTAACAGATCACCCAACCTTGCAAGAGATTAAAGAACAGTACCGCCAAATGTACATTTCCAAAAATACTGCTCATCCAAATGTTATTTAAAAGTGAATGAATATATCAACCAATAATCTCCATTGCGGGATTCAAACAACGAATATTCTGAGCTTCAGTTCTGTGACCAAGAATGTATTTGCAAGGCAACAATGCTGCAGGAGCCCTGAAAGAAGCCTTTGCAAAAGTAAATGAGGTTATTTTGGCAGGAAAGCGGATGTAACAAACAAGCGAATTTAACTGAATATGGTAAACAGAGATGGAGCGATTATAGCTGGAGTAAATGTAATAGGGTTCTGAGTTGCATTGTATTGCTTCGACTGACCACAATATCTGATAAAAGCAGTGGAAAAAAAGTTCTGGTTTCCTCTCCCACATAATTGATTATCTTAATGCAATCTGCAGTTTTTCTTTCTTTCTCTTACACACGCACACACAAAAGGTAAATCCCCTTAAGTTCAGTATGTCAGTAACACTAACAGCAAAGGTGGCTGGATACTCTTGATATTCCGATTGATACGCTTCATGACTGAGAAAGAAGCAAAGCTGCCTTCCTATGTAAACACCTGGCATGGTTATATTTATCACAATCCACACACAACCAACAGAGATCGCAGCATGCTTGCCTTTTCATGTTATGGGCAGATATTTCTCAGAGGGTTGTGCTATATGTTATACTCTATTAAGTAGAGCTACTCCAGGGCACCGTTCCTTGACAAAAGAAACACTGTTTTCCGTTTGCTAAAAACAATGCTAATGTGACAGTAGGATCTCATCAGCCTGCTGCAAGTGGAAAACCAAGCTACTGTATGTCTCTCAGATTGCAATGCAGGAAAGGGTAAACAGTGCAGATCACCCATTGCTAGAAAAGAAAGTGCAAAAATTACAGCAAGCTACAGGAGGGAGTAAACAAGTTAATTCATAATTCCCTCCATTATCACCACCAAATTACTCCCCTTATTCTCAAGAGAACACACAATTTTGCAAGCAACTACTGCAAAATCCCCTGAACAGTCAGCACTATTTCATGCAGGTAGTTGAGCTCAGTTCACTTCAAAGAGTGGCAATGTTGGGGATTTACCAGCATCCCAAGACTAACAGGGGCAGAGGGTCCTTCTCTGTAACAGTGATACCATTTCTACTTTGCACAGAGTAAGCGCAAATATCCAATGCAACCCAAGAGAATTCTCAGTTTGTATGCCCCACCTCTGCCAGCTAAGGGGTCCCTGTTGAGGATGGCATGTGCAAAGGACCCCAGAATCCATGGCAAGGGGTAGAATCATAGAATTGTAGTTGGAAGTGACCACAAAGATCATCTAGTCCAACCCCCTGCAATGCAAGAAGCTTTCATCCAACATGGGGATCGAACGCACAACCCTGAGATTAAGATTCTCATGCTTTACCAGCTGTTTAGTTTACTTTTATTTACTTAATAGTCACAGGAAAAGACTCAGATAAATTTAAGTGTGCAAAATTACAAGCCCATCATACTGCTGCTTAGCAAGTAGCTTACAACAAGTTAGCATGCAACACGTTTTAATTAATGTAATACAGTTACTGAAGGAAAATAACAGCTCACTCTATGGCCTAATTTGGATATCATAAAAGAATTAATATAAGCTTGAACCATTTTTAGCAGACTATATGCTGACATTGTCTATATCCTGAGAAATAAGAATAATATATTTCTGTTTTTTACTTTGTCCTAGAATGTCTCACTTGTGTAATCCTTCTGTTCAAAGCTTGTGCGTTTGTGTCTGTGCACACACACACCCTCTACCCTTTAAACTGGGGCTGAACAATTGAACAGAGGCAAGTCACAGCCAGCACATTCTCTCACACAGAGAGACACAAAGTGATAAACACAAATTAAATTGTCTCAGAGAGGCAATGACTGTTTTGTAGAAACATTCCATGCATGTCCTGTCCTTGCTGAAAACAAGGCAGCCTATTCTTTAATAACTCACCAGGGTGCATGGTATAGATCCAAAATACTAATTTTGAACTCACTACCCAATATATTTTTACAACATATTTTTACACTAAAAAAAAGGCATGAAAAGTAAGCACCTGTCTGAGCTTCCTATCTGTAAGGAAATTTGCAAAGGGAGGCTGGAAAGTGTTTTTCCTAGAATGATTTTATTTATTACAGCTCTATCCTGCCTTTACTGCAAGGAGCTCAGAGTAGTGCACAAGGTTCTCACACTCTCCATTCTATCCTCACAGCAACCTTGTGAGGTAGGTTGTGCTGGGAGAGCATGCCAGGTCCAAGGTCACCCAGTGAGCTTCATGGCTCCTAACCCAGTCTTCGCCAACCTTGTGCGCTCCAGATGTTTTAGACAAAAATTTCATATTAAATTAATTACCAGCAATTTACATAATGACACGTCATATCCTTAAGGTAGGAGCTTTGGAAACTAACTTCCCATCAGAGAAGTCTGGAACACATTTTAAAATAAGGTGGCTTTGGTTGTGGACTTCTTCATCGTAGGAATAAATCTGTGCTCCTGAAGAGCATTTTCATTTTTCATTCTGATTAGGCAGTTTGGGGGCTATTGATGCAATCTTTACCTATACATGGATTCTCCGCCCTCCTTTTTATTTAACTGTCACTTTGATTTGGCCGTTTTATTCAAATACTTTTCCCATTTAAGAATGGCAATTTACTGCATTTGGTGCTCTGACGGTGTTGGGTGATTTTAACTTTGAATTGCTTTTATTCCTATTTGTTTTGCTAGCAGAAAACACATTGACAGGCGATCCTTTCCCATTCGTGGCTCAAACAGGTTTTGAAGGCACAAGTCACTATTTATACGCATGCATGCCATGATTCATGTTTATTTCATACATGTGGACCAATTCAAGAGTCCCAAATGAATTGTAAGGAGGCCTTCAAATTAAGAAGGGAAAATAAATGGAAAAACCCTGAACATGCACAGGGTCTCTGCTTAGAATCAATCAGTTTACTCAGACGCTGTACTTAGCGGCACCTGTGATTAAGATTTTTCCTTCCTGTACCAGTAATGTGACAAAACAATAATTAATGAAATATGAAACCAAAACTGAATCCCTGCATGTGTGAAAATATTGTTGTTTCTTTCAGTCCTTGTTCCCATCATTACTCCTGAAGGTGGGAGACAGGTAATAATGTGGGTGAGACAGATGAATTTGCCATAACTAGCTTCCTCCAGTGCTCACTGTAATTGCTTTAATTAAAAATGTCACGAGCATGCATCTGTTTTACAACTCACGCTTCTAGATACCATGGCATGTATTTCTAAAATAGTAACATGGAGAACGGAGGATGGATTCAAAACGATACTGAAAAGCCAACACTCCCACGCCCATTTTAGTGACCTTTGTTCTCAAGCCTGTGCTGGTGTGCACACATTTGTGGCCAAGATTTACAATAAAGTGGAAGAGGCTGGCAATTCTGGTTTAGAAACACTGCACCCATTTGAGAAGGTGTGCATCCTATCAGGGAACAACTCTTGCTGAGTCACTGGCACAAGTGGCTTGCTATCTCATCCCAATTGACCTCTAATAACATGGAACACTCTTCCATCAGCTTTTAAGGAAATAAACAACTACTTGACTTTTAGAAGACATCTGAAGGCAGTCCTGAATAGGGAAGTTTTTTAATGTTTGATGTTTTACTGTGGCTTTATTATTTGTTGGAAGCCGCTCAGAGTGGCTGGGGCAACCCAGTCAGATGGGCGGCATGTAAATAAATTATTATTATTATTATTATTATTATTAAGCAAAGGAGAGAATGGCTGGACTGAATTTCAATTCATTATGCACTAAACTTCTCAAATGGCAAGCCTAGCTCATAAAAGGAGTTATGTGTCCCTTATGTGGTAATAACAATGTTTAAATTTATTAACCACTTGATAAGTAAGGTTTCCAGGTGAGTAACATTTAACAACAGGGGGGGGAGTAATCTAAAGCAGTATCTAATTGATTAGTTAACAATTAACTAACTGATTAGTTAACCGAGGTCAGCTGGAATGCTACTGTGCACATAGGGAGAAGTAACGGCCAGATCCTAAATGTTGTTAGTTAAACCTCAATCCCACTAAGGCCAAACCCACTCACTGTTGGTAAGCATGTTGAGGATAGCATATTTGTTCTTTGCCTTCGTAGGGTGCCAGGGAAAACTATGCACCAACAGAAGCCGAATCATAAAGCAGGAGATCACCCACTTTCCCCATGATATATATAAACAAAGCATTTTTTTTTACTTCTGCCCATTATGTAGGAAACTGAAGTATGGAGAGCTGATGTCAAGAGGTGAACGAATGAAATAAAATATTGTTGACATGGTTGATGGGCTCATCTAAAAAAAGTTTAGGAATTCCTACCACTCTTAGCACCAGAAAGGATCGTATCTGCAGCTTGACCAGATCTATGCCTACTCAGAGAAGTGTCCTGTTGATTCCAATGTGACTTACTCTCAGGTGAGTAAGCACAGAAATGCTGGTGTAGAGACAAAATGTAGTTAGAAATGTGAGTCTTCTCCTGCTTAAGCAAAGGAATATATTCCAGTTGTGGGGGGAGGGTGTTGATGAGATGGAGTAGAAATAAAGCTCATTACAGACTATTTTCCCTATCTTGCTGCATTGGAAGGGAAAGCCTCAAGGAAAGCCTCCAAACCATTTTATATTTTACTCCTTACCCTGAAAGAACAACTGTTACACAGCACAGATCTGCACCGAGAAGAAACATGCTTATTCAATGTGTGAAAAGCTTGCTCCCCACAGGAAACCAATAGGACGTGTTGCATAATGAAGCTGTTTATTTGCAGGCGGAGACTTTAAGGTAACTCTCACTGGAAAGATGAAAAGCAAATGCAGTCTCACCACTGGGCAGCACTCTACAGTGATGGGGGGGGGGGGGGACAGACAGACAAGCATTTGAACCAGAATGAGACTATCTAATGAAATGGTCTTTGGCAAAATAATAGTTTATGAGCCAAACCTATGATTAGAGTGGCTAGATGCAAAAGAGGAAGGCCTAAGAGATATGCAGAGGAGGATTAATGGTGTGAAACGCCAAAATGGCAAGGCATATGGCTAGATGGATTTATTTATATTTGTGAAATAATACAGAAAGGTCACATGTGCCAGTGCCTTCCAGGACATTGACAAATACATAGTCACCAATGCAGCGTGGATCCCCTTGCTTATCCAACCAAGAAAAGGCATGATCTAGGGACCTCCTGGATTCTGGCTCAAACTCAGATCACCCACTAAAATACACCAGCTCTAAGCTGTTTTCAGACCTAATAGGACTCTTCCGAAGCTCATCCATATTTTTGTATAAAATATAGGGAGGCAGATCTAATACATATCAGCAAACTACCATGAGGCTTCCAGAGATCATCAGTTCGTTGTTATGTCAAGAAGCCATTGTGTCCCCACCTCCCCACATGTACTACTAATAGTTACAAGACAAGTTCACATACCTTCAGGAACAGAAGTAGCTTGCAGGAATTATTCCCATGTCTGCACAAGTAAAATGAAAAATCAAGCATAAAATAAACGAGTCCTTTGGGAACTCTGCTCATGACCTTCTAGGTGCTAGCTGAAAGTTTTCTCCCCTCTTCTCAGCTAACATTCTTGAATGCTAACTATTTGAGCTTCAGCCTTGTCTACATTTTCTACAAAGATCCTGGCTGCTAACTAAACTGGAGGACCACTGGTTGAAAGTCCACAGGTGTTGTAAAAACTTGTTCTGTGTTATTGTAGAAGAGGCCCTTCATCACACAGGGTGCTGTTCTCTGAAATGCAAATAATGCTCCGCAGGACTACATCTTGCAACTCTTTGGCAAAGATGAATTACCAGAGCTGCAGGTGACTCAAGTCTTCCCAAGTCAAGACCAAAAGAAAGGTTTGAAGCCTTGTACCCAGATATGTGGCAACAGGAAATGGTAACTAACTTGTGAAGCAGGGAAACCCTCGTGATCTGTATTATTTTATATACCCCAGGGCTAAATCCTGGCATTGCTAACAGGTTGTGGGGATGGGCTTGAGTGAGCACTAGTCCAAATTTAACCCACTCCTAATTGACTGGTGGATGTCCCTGTTGCTGAAGCATGAGGTGTATATGGAATCTGACCTTCCTCTGGGTTTAGATTGGTCTATAGTTTAGTTCTTTTATTTTCCAGGCAGTTGAGCCCTAGGCATCCAATATATTTCTCCATCAGAACTCACTTGGCTCCTGCTCCCTCTACCTAACCTTGCTTGGCTCTGCAGTAAATGCCTGCCTTCTGTGGCCCTAATTGCTGCCCTGTAATATGGATGACCTCCCCAGCCAAGGATTCCTCTTCTCCCAAGGCTACATCCCTCACCACTCTTGTTTTGCGCCCTCTTTGAGTGTTTTTGGCTGACTAGAATGTATCTTTGAACTTACTGCTTAATAATAATAATAATAATAATAATTTTATTTATACCCTTCCCTCCCCGGCCAAGACCGGGCTCAGGGAGGCTAACACTGAATATAAATACAGTAAAAACATTAAGACAACAACAACCTTAAGTTCCTCTGCGGGGCATACCAGGAGAGGCGGTCTGTAGGTACGAGGGTCCTAGGCCGCATAGGGCTTTAAAGGTCAAAACCAGCACCTTAGAAGCCATCTATTTCTATTAGCAACAACTTTGATAACACTTCTTGCTTGCCTGGAGGGAGGATAGAGAGGAGTGTGTGTAGAATAGGGGTCCCCAGACCCAGGCCCAGGGGCCGGATACGGCCCGAAGGGCTCATTTATCCGGCCCGCCACCCGCTGTCGCCGCCCGCTCTTACCGGCGCAGCTGCCCACTTCCGGGTTGCAGGAGCACCGGAAATTCCCGGTGCACTTCTGGGTCGGAGGGGCCTGTGCACATGTGCACAAGCTATTTCCGGTGCTCCTGTGACCCGGATGTGCGCCGGAAATCGCGTGTGCACACTCATATGGGCGCGCGCTCCCCGCCCTCCGGCCTGCCGAGCGATCGGCGCTGCAGGCACCAGCCCGAAGCACAGTAGGTTTGGGGACCCCTGGTGTAAAAAGTAGCTTACTGTACAATGATAAAAATTAAATTCATTGCTCTGTTCATTTTTGCTTCTGGCCCTGCCTACCATTTTCGCCAACCCTCATCTAAAGTAAATGGTACAGAGCGCCCAAATATAAAACATAACCTTATTCCCTGACAAGCACCGTACTCTCTGCTTTGGAAAGATCCTAGAAAATATTGTTAATAGATACTAACTAAATTCAGTGGATAAAAATCTGGAGGTGCTAACACATAATTTATCAAGCAAGCAAGCAAACCAAGTGACCCAAATGCACTTTGCTTTGAAAGTAATTCAACAACGAAATAGTAGGTTTTCTAGGAGACTGCAGACTAAATACATTCAGTTAAACATGGAGGCAGAGCAATCATATGCATGCCTATTTGGAAGCAAGTCCTGCTGAATTCAATGATACTTAATCCTGAGTTAGTGTGCTTAGGACTCTTGTCTTTAGAGTAGAATCTTATGCCAAACACACGCTGGATGGAGAGCTTTAAAAATACAGATTAAAGTTCTGGTGTACACTTCTGGTCCAGAGGAGTCTATAAAATGGTTGGAACTTAGCTGGTATCCTAAGGTTCCCTCACACCTCCATCACACTCTCAGCTTGATGTTAGACCAGTAAAAGAGATGGCTTAGGTTAAAAGACTCTCACTGAACTAAGTTAGAGAGCAAAAAATCACTGTCTCCGCTTTCCTCCCAGTTTACCTACAGAGCCACTAAAGAACACATGGTTTCAAAAAACAGCCAGTAACAGCTCATCTACATCTAAGCCCTTAGAATTCTCCAAGGCACCAAGCACAGGACTGCCAGAATGCTTTGCACAGCACTTTCCAATGATAGCGGCAAAGCCCCTTTCAGCCAGCCCTGACTTTACCTGCCCCATAGGCCAAATGGGGTTTCCCCCCATGGATGATAAGGCTATGATCATCCTTACCTCATGCTGTGCACAATGGGGAACTTTGGTAATGGGAGCTATGGCAAAAGGACACTTTGCATAAAGGAATACTGCATACACAGAACAGGTGCAGAGCAGCATTTTGCTAACAACATTGGCCTTTTATTCGGAGGGCTCCAAACATACACACAACCATTCCCAGTTCCTGAACTTGGTCTCTGTGAAAACCACATCAGTTGACTTCAGGGTGGGATTCTAACCCCTCTCTACAGGGATCCCTGGAGAAGCTCTGGTGCTTGGTTCCTGCTGCCTGCACCAACACTGTAGAAGCAAAAGTAAGAGGCCTTTATAAGACCAAAATCATATTTGAGAAACTAAAGCCATTGAATATTATTGCAAAGAGTCCGAAACTACTGTACAAATCAGAAGGTGCACACCAAGTTTATAAAAAATAAAGTTGCATGTTTCATCTTAATGATTTCATTAACTGGGTGTCATGTGAAACACACCATAAACAACCATGTCTATGTTTGTTTAAAATAGGCGAGTAGAAATTATAGTTTTCACTGAGCCTGCAGTGAACTCGGGGGCAGGGGGCTGGTTTTATCAGGACTGCCACAGCAGGATTAAATCACCTCTGCCTTAGCACTATGGTCCCAGTGAAAATTGTGCTTTACCATGGTTGCTTTTTATTCTAAATAAAACACAGACATGGTTGCTAATGGCATGTTTAGCATCACAACTTTTTTGGCCCTGAGCCATTACTCACACCTCATGTTTCCCTGTTCAGAGTCTTAAAGAACACATGGAGGTATGTGACTGTTAAACATGCCATTTTCTAAATGTCTCAGGTGAAAGTACAGTTTTGCACTTAGCATATAAAAGCTGCTTGTGTTCACCAAGAATGCAAGTATACTTCTTACATGTCACAGAATACACAAAGATAACACATGGTGCTTGGTGTCTTCCAGCTGATGCCAGTTAGTAATGCAAACAAGGCTATTCTAGGACTGAATGTTGGTCTCTATAGGTTTCGTCATCCCATAGCAAGTAACTTCTGGCTGGAAAACTTGTCACCTTGCCCAAACATGGTTCACCATCTGGCTCATCTAGAAAGTTTCTAGGTATATCAGGTACATGACTGCATGAGCCATGAACAGTCACATCAGGTGTTACCAGTGGGCAAGAAGAGTACTAATAAAGAAAGGGTTTGTCATAGGACTAAAGCAATGCATAGTGTGGTCCTCAAGACATGCCAGAATATTTCTTGAAGAGCTCTGCTCTGTAAAAAGGAGTATCTCACAGGTGCATTTGGCTACCTTCATTTCCACCTCTTTCTGGACACTCAGTTGCACAGATTTTAAGGTTAAAGTATACATAGAGCATCTCGCATTCCCTTTAAAGGGGGCTAAGGGAGCCAGCACACATATTTTTTAAAAAATAATAATTAATCCCTGTATTTGCTTCAGGAATGCACACGTTCCCACTGGTGTAATGTTAAAACAAGAAGCAGCACAACCCATAATATGCTGCAACCCCTGGGCAAGATCGCTTAATGAACACAGTTCATGTCAGGTGATAAATCAGATGCCCTTTATCTTATGTGTCACAGCTGCATATACTGCAATACTGACAGCAACAGCAACTATAACCAACATTTTTACTGACAGGTGATAAATCAGGTGCCCTTTAACTCATGTGTATCAGTTGCAAATTTAGTTAATTAGAAATTCATGCTCACTTCTTTTTATGTATTATTTCCCAGAAGGTTTACCATGAGCTGTCATATTTGACTACTCCTCAGGATTAAGGTTCTCAGATGTTTAGTACACCCATAAGAAAGTACAGCAGCACTTCACTAGAGAGCACTAAGTCCTTGGATATTTTGCAAACTAGAGAAACTATTCTGAGAAGAGAGAGGATCAGCTGCCATTCTGCAGTAGATGAGGGTTACTGAAATGTTTCACTGATATCTGGCAGGGGATTAGCAGCTCTGCTGCAAATAGCAATGCACACATGGAGATTACATCCGCAAGAGTCTATGGTATCTAATTGGTACAGGGATGGAAAAGCTCCACCTAAGCCAGTCATTGCTTTCAAACAGGGATGGAGAGCCTGATGCCTCTCAGGTGTTGTTGGACTATAACTCCCATCATCCAGTACAATTGGCCATGCTGCCTGAGGCTCATGGGAGTTAGGAGTGCAACAGCATCTGGAGGGCTATAGGTTCCCCAGCCCTACTGTAAAATAAGCTGAGTTTAGATATGGCCCAACAAAATTGGGACTTAGGATCTAACTTAGGACCTACCCATTTACCTGGGTAGACCTATATAGGATTGTGCTGTTAGCCTTATAATTAGGCATGCCTAGTTGCCTAGGTCCGTATAGTTAAAGCTATGGTTTTCCCAGTAGTGATGTATGGAAGTGAGAGCTGGACCATAAAGAAGGCTGATCGCCGAAGAATTGATGCTTTTGAATTATGGTGCTGGAGGAGACTCTTGAGAGTCCCATGGACTGCTAGAAGATCAAACCTATCCATTCTGAAGGAAATCAGCCCTGAGTGCTCACTGGAAGGACAGATCCTGAAGATGAGGCTCCAATGCTTTGGCCACCTCATGAGAAGAGAAGACTCCCTGGAAAAAACCCTGATGTTGGGAAAGATGGAGGGCACAAGAAGAAGGGGACAACAGAGGACGAGATGGTTGGACAGTGTTCTTGAAGCTACAAACATGAGTTTGACCAAACTGCGGGAGGCAGTGGAAGACAGGAGTGCCTGGCGTGCTCTGGTCCATGGGGTCACGAAGAGTCGGACACAACTAAATGACAACAGTTGCCTTTAGTGAGCAATAACTACCTTTAAGGTTACTAGGTACAGGTGCAGACCCACTGCATTCAATCCCCCCTTTTCTGTGAATACAGGCTCTGATTAAAGGCCATGCATTCAGTAGCATTTTTTTTAAAAAAACACCATTTCTTCTTTCACCACCAAATATCCTCAGTAATTGCTGATTCTACCTCTTCACTGTGTTAAGTCAAATCAAATTAAATTCTAGTTCACAAACTACCACCGTGAACCATTGTGGCAGTTTTAAAATCAGGTTTTTTTAAAGAAAGAAAAATCCAGGCAGCAGGATGCCAATTATGCTGAATTGCAACTATTTTTCAGAAGGCAAATGTATATATGCCATCATCAGAAAAATAATTTTGGTGAGCCAAGATTAGGGGAAGGCTGTGGGCTATTTCAGAGGGTCTTTCTGAAATGAAATGGATGTCAGTGCTTTGACAGATGAAATGCAGAATATCTGTATGAATTGTTGGAGGTGTCTAAATGAACTGTATGCACTCAGGAAATGAGCACTTGAAAGAAAAGGGGGGAACCTTTGTTTGTGAAAAAGCACATCAAAATTTAGCAGGTGTAATAAATATCAGAAAACAATAAAAACCATTAATGTAACGTGAGAGACAAGTAGACAGGTGGCAAAACAGAGAGAAGGTTAAAATTATTTAATTAAACATTTGTGCTTGTGTCAAAACACAGCTAGATTTCCATTGGGGGAATAGGAATTAAACAATAGTTCTAAGAATGCTGTGGGTGGAGGGAGCATGGCATGCTATAAAAGGGCAAAAGAGGGTTTAATATACAGGTAAAATAGTAATCACTTTTGTCCAGTCTGTTTATCCAAAATACTCTTATTGCTCCTAGTGACCCAAGTATTTCTATTGGAAATATTACTGTGTCTGAAAGGTTGTGACTATTTAAATTAAAATGTCTTTTCACAAGTTGTTAAGGGCTTTTTTGTATGTAATAAACAGTCATCCACAAGTGCAATGCATGCACAGGCTGTGTACACCCCAGTGTTACAGTGCACACATGAACCCAATTGTGTAACATGTGATTTTACATTGGTGTTTTTTTTCTTAATGCATTACCCTTGGATTGGGACAATCTGAATCAAATGAGCAGGGAGTGCAGGCGCATGTGGAGGATGCAAAACACATGCATACATGTTGTTGTTGTTTAGTCGTTTAGTCGTGTCCGACTCTTCGTGACCCCACATGCATACATGAGATGCACCAAATCCACTTTAAACCGCTGTGTGTACACATCAATAGTAGGAATTTTCTTAACAAAGGCTGCAACCATTCTTAAGTCACTCAAATTGTAAAACTTATAGGTTTTACATAGTTATTTATAATCAAAGCATCCTCTTTTGGTTAAAAATAACAATCTTACACACAGAACTAATTGCAGAAAGATGCCAGAGTTATCTCCAATCCCAAGTATGTCCTTACTTTTCTCCCTTGATACATTTCAATAATTAATTATGGATACATTTTCCACCATCGGTTGTTTTGTTTCCATGATGGTAGAAATCAATTGCGAGCAACCTCAACTGATTAAACTGTAATATGTCCAAGCTCAGTATCCACTGTCGCTCATGACAACATGCAGTGATCTAGGGTCTCCCCCCCTTTTCTCCGAAAGCTGTTCTCTTACTTAAACTGATGTCAAGCCACGATGTGTCCCCACAGCAGGTCAATGTTGTAGATCTCAATGCTATAAATGTCACCAAAATTAACTGGAACTTCTAATAGGTCACTCAATGAGCTTTATAATGCACAGAGAGCAAAATCAGACTGTCTGGGCACTTGTGATTAATGACACCAAAAATTACCAAGTACATGTGATTTAGGCTGGATAAAAAAAGAGCCTTCGTGAATCATGCATACAGATATCTTGTCTTGCCCTGGGGAAAGCATAGTTGGATACAGAATATTTTAAAACATTCCTATTATTAAATATTATAAAAGTTGAAATTTGAAAGAGAGAATGAATGTAGGAGAGAGAGAAAGTCTTCTACCAGCAAGGTGCAGTGATGACAAATTTCTGGCCCGAAACCCCAAGCTATCAGAAAAGACCTTTGACAATATGACCTATGACATTTCCCCAATACTGGAATCATTCTTTCTAATAGCAAACTCAGGTGATGAACACCAATAGAAATGGAGCCAAAACCAGGTCCACTGAGAAAAATGAGCATTATTTCCCTCATTTCACTTCAAACTCCAATCCGTTGTTGGACTCCAATCCCAGATATACCTGACCACTGGTCATACTGGCTAGAGCTAATGGAGGTTCAAGTCCAACAGCAACAAAAGGGCCACGGGTTCCCCAGTCCTGATACATAGTAAGTAAAATCCATAACAACAGGCTGGGAATAGCAGTAGGTTGTTTTGGGCTAGCTAAGAGTGATGAGCACTTATGAGAACTTATGCTGCCCATCCACTTACCATCAAGATCCACAAAGTCCTTTAAGTAACTTGGAGATTATCCAGTTCATCTAAAAAGCTCTGAAGTAGCATCATAGGTAAAGCTCCCATGACAATTTAGCAGCTGCCTAGCATGTCTTTGGCAGAAAGAATCCTTAGGGCAGGCTTCCTCAAACTCAGCCCTCCAGATGTTTTTGGCCTACAACTCCCATGACCCCTAGCTAGCAGGACCAGTGGTCAGGGATGATGGGAATTGTAGTCTCAAAACATCTGGAGGGCCGAGGTTAAGGAAGCCTGCTTTAGGGGAACTAGCATGAATCCTTAGGGAAACTCCACTCAGAATCTAATTTAAATTGGCTATGACCCCCTTCATGGATCACTGCCTTGTCATGGTGAAGGGGCTTGAATTACTCCAAGAAGCTATGAGCTATGCCGTGCAGGGCCATCCAAGACAGACAGGTCACAGCAGAGAGTCTAGACTAAATGTGATCCACCTGGACAGGCATCCCCAAACTTCGGCCTTCCAGATGGTTTGGACTACAATTCCCATCATCCCTGACCACTGGTCCTGTTAGCTAGGGATCATGGGAGTTGTAGGCCAAAACATCTGGAGGACCGCAGTTTGGGGGTGCCTGCACCTGGAGAAGGAACTGGCAAACTACTCCAGTATTTTGTCAAGAAAACTCCATTGGCATAAAAAAGGAGAAGCTCTGAGAAGAAAGTGAGAGTTTCCAAGGCATGCTCTGGTTCATGGGGTCACAGAGAGTCGAACACGACTAAGACGACTCAACAACAACAATTGGCTATGACCATCTTAACAGGAGCATATGCAAAGATGTCTCACTCTTCCACAGACACCTCCCATGACTTTCCGGTATTAAAATCTGATTACAGATTTCTCAAACTTCATTTTAAAAATATAGATTTTGCCTCCACCCTGCTAAAGACTCTGATAATTGGCAAGAGTTTGGCCAAGAGAAATACATTGACTTATCAAGCGGAGTACCGGAGCAAAAAAAAACCCAGAAAATACTATGGCTTGCCCTAGATAAGCCATAAAAGACACACCTTTCCTCTGCTGATTAAGAAACACGAAATGCATGTTGCCCATATATGTAGTGAACTACATAGACATTGATGTGGAGTGCTGTGCACATATAATTGTAAAATCATTGGCCAGTTTCTTCCTTAGCCTACAATTGTTTCAAGTCTGTTCTGAACATATTTTAACACGCATTATATCTGTCCCTGGTGGCTTCATGATACATCTGCCTTCAACTACTATAAAGCTAACTCTAATGCAGTCAGTGCCAAAGGAATAGAAATACTTTATAAATAGAAATACTTTATTGTCACTGTACCACTTGTTTACTTAAGGCAAGGCGAATCTCCTGAATGAATGAGTTTTCCAAGTATATATTATTGTATTTAAAAAGATACATGTACACTCATGACACATAAAAGTATGTGCATGGGGTATTCACAATTTTGTACCCAACCACGTGATGCATAATCAGAAGCAGTTGCTCTGTTGTGAGTGGCAGCTACACACAAGCAAAATGTCTACTAAACCCCCCCCCCCCCCGGTTATTCACTGAGCAATATTCACTAAGCAAAATAATAGTAACACACAAGTCCCCCCATAGGGACTATGCAGCCACCAAATCCAACTCATTAGGAATGGTAGAATTTCATTTCATCTCAGTTTATCAAAAGGCCACAAACCTTTTTTTTTTTTGCCTTCTAAACACAGTGAGAAAGTAAGTACCCATGAATGTTCATGGAGCACACCAACAGCACAGTTGAATTACTTCCCACTTTGGTAATGTTCAAAAAGACAACAGCACCTTTTGATGCCTGGCCTCTGCTACAGAAGCCGACACTAAACCTCTGGGGAGTGCATTAGAAACTGTTTAACATCTCTCCTCATTATTCAGGCTAAACAGTGAAAAACGTAGATTTTTTCTCAGATATCTTAATGGCAAACCTACATAATGTCTTGCAGCATACTGCAAAAGGAATTCCAGTGTGAATTCCAGTAGTCAGTCTGGTTGTACCCGTGTTAAACTAGAAATTGGTGACCAACACAACAGCGGCAACAGGAACACAGACGTGAATCTCACAGTATTCAAGTACAACACAATTTCACTTCAATCAAAACGCAAGCTGACTCCTCATCGTAAAGGGAAAGAAGAACATTCCACTTCAGCTCTGAACAACAGCCTTCCTTTAAGAGCAGATTAGACTGTAATCTCTTCCATGCCGTGTTCCAGCTGTGCAACATCCTCTGCCTCAAGGCTCAATATTCACATCTACCTAAGATGCAATCAAGACAATCTTCATTTTTCCATAAGGCAAAGCAGTGGCATCAGCATACATGGCAACTGCAACACTTGACCCAGATAACAGAACTAAGTTGTAATAACAGAAATCTGAAGTGGAAAACACTTGAGTATATGAGTAAATTCTTTCACAGACTTTTGGGGGGTTTTTTTACCTACAGTGAAACAATGAAATGTACCGATCAGGCATGGTTTCAAAACTGCAAAATGGCAGTAACAAATGAAGATATGTGATAATGTACCATGTCAGAAAGAGAAAGCTGACTTTCCATTCCTCCTCTATGCTTTAGTAGGCCACCTTCAAGGAAGAGGAAGCAGGTGTTGCCCTGAACCTGCTCACAGGGTCTTCCTAGGCTAGGCAGGCCTGTAGCAATGGTGGCAGAACCCTCTGTGAGGCTTTTTCATGAAGGTAAAATAAACAAAAATACAGCAGGTGCCACTGCCTCAAGTCCACATAGCATTTTCTCCTTTAACCTTTTTTAATAATAAAAAAACCAGACAAACAAAAAGCTATACTGTATACTGTGCTAAGTATAGCCATCTGCATAGCCACCTCAGGGTCTTTCCCCTAATAATATACAATTACAAAAGTTGATTCAGCCTTGACAGACAGCACATCTGAACTAGGATTAGCCTCGTGCAGGCATCCCCAAACTGCAGCCCTCCAGATGTTTTGGCCTACAACTCCCATGATTCCTAGCTAAGAGGACCAGTGGTCAGGGATGATGGGAATTGTAGTCCAAAACATCTGGAGGGACGAAGTCTGGGGATGTCTGGCCTAGTGCAACAAAACCCTGAATCTACTGCAGTCAATACAGAACAAGCACTGTGTGAGGTGCGTGGTCTCTATAACGTCCAATCAGTTCAAAATGCAAATTTTCAGGCATTTCCTTTGGGGCTGAAACCAAGAAAGATCCCATTAAAAGCAGGAGAAGGGGCACTCAGGCTCCCCTAGAAGATCATTCTGGTGGCTGTTTACTCTCTTTCAACCACTTCACACCCCAATGCACAGTAGCATCACTAAACACTCTCCTGAGGGTTACGTAATTGCAGTAATTATGCCAAGTATTATATTAAATAACACAATATGACCATCCCACTGGGAGACAATTCACACTTAACACAGCACCACAGGTACATTAGTCCTTGACCACTCTTTGCTGTGAGAAACATGGTAGGTTGTACCCACACTAAGTTAGTTGCGCTTATGTCTCTACTGAAATCAAATAGAACTTAAGTCATGACCGACTTGCCCCATTAATTGCAATGGTGCCCAAGTTCAGTTAACTTAGCCTGGCTCCAACTTGTTGAAGCATGCTTTTCCGTAGAGTGGAGAAACCCATCACAGCTCCCTAGTAAATGTTTAGTCTGTGTCCCAAATGAATCACATATCTCCCATTTATGTGACCAGTGAAATACTAATATAATGTATGCATTGCATACTTCATTCAAAACATACTCTTACAATACAACTGCTTGTGTGAAAGAAGTCCCTATTGCCTTCAATAAGACTCACTTTCACATATCAACGCCTAGAATTGCAGTCCTAGGTAGCACAATTTCACATATTTTGTTTATCGATTCCCTATAAAATGTTTATACTGCTTAATATAAGAAAAATCTAAGCATATAAGTGCATAAGATAATTTTAAAATGCAACAACAAACAATAGTTGAAGTGATAGGAGACTGCATGGCCTGGCAATCCTATTCTCTGTAGGTTTATTCAGAAGTAGTTTCTAATGAGTTCAACAGGACTTACTCCAAAGTAAGAATGCAGAGGTTTGCAGCCAACCTCTTGCTGGGATCAATATATTATCCCTCTTTTTTCTCACCACTGCATCTGCACTGCACATTTTAGGAAAAGAGTTGGTCTCTTTCATATACTGTTAGTCCAGATTTTCATTGTAAGTCGTATTGAGAAAATAAAATGTTTTCCAAACCCCCATGCAATTGTAAAAAGAGAAGAGCAGTGAGAAACAAATCTGCAAATATGGGCACCTACTTTTAATTTGCTTCATTGGGCAATAAATATGAAGTTCAGCCGTCACTCAAAAGTTTAATTTATCTAGGCAGTTGGCACAATGACAACATTTCAAGCTCCCTCCTGGGAAAGCCTCACTGGAAACTAGAGCTAAAACCTCAAGCCCCAGGCAAGCTAGGACACTACAGAGATGATGCGTTGTGGGAATGATGCCAGATGTCTCACTTTCTCAGCATTGCCACTGGCAGGTTGACAGAGCAGTGCTGGTGTCACCTCTAGGAAATGGGAAACATCACAAAATCTAGTCCACAGGGAGATGTCTCAGTAACAGAACACAGGCACATCCCATCTAGAGGCAAACTGACATCACGAAGCAACATTCCAATACCTGTAAAGCAAAATAGGGGGGGAAGGGGGGGAGGGAGGAAGCTGACCTTCAACGAATAGCAAACCGCATTTTTAGAGCAGAAGGGGAAAAGGGTTAACAGCCTTATCTTAGGCCACCAGAAAACAAAAATACACAATACCCAGGTTTCCTGCTTTCTAATCCAATGCCCTATTTATACCACTCTTTTCACAATGCCAATGACAGCTTTTTCCTGGCTAATGGCATACTTCCTGCTTCTTGAATAGTGATTTCTCATGTTCCGCTCATTTATGATACCTTCTACATTTTTTCCTTCAAACTATTGGATAGCCCTTTAGCCATATTATATGCTATTTAAGCTGCAAAGAAGGGGGAGGGAACTAAATAGCTGAAAACAATGGAAAATCAGAAAACTTCGGCCCTTTGTTAGGATACCCACATATTTATCTATGTCTAATAAAAGCAGTGACATTTTACTCACTGGCAAACTAAAGATCAGTCTTTCAGAATGAAAAGATTCCTAACAAACAAATACATAAAGCTTGCCTATTCTGCAACGTCTGAGACCTTCAGAAGTCACAATCTGTAGTCAAACAATACAGTCAGTTACATAGTCTACTACAAGTCTCACCAGTAATGGCACCATTGCCATTTTGAATCCTGATCAGCAATGTTACCGTGTTTCCCCCTTTTTAAGACACCGTCTTATAACTTTTCCCCCCTCAAAAAACACAGGGTGGCTTACTTTCGGTGGGATGTCTTATTTTTTTATTACCGGTACGGGTTTTACGGTTCAGGGCGCTGGCTCAGGGCGCTGCTGGGCTGTCTTGAGTGCTCGGCGCTGCAGCAGCCCCCAGTTCCGGGTGGCGGGGTGGCAGGCGTCTTTGGCCGGGCCAGGCAGAGGCCGCTGGCTCATGCGCTCCGCCCGCCGCTGCAGGGCGCTCCAAGCTCCTTGGCCGGGCCAGGCAAGGAAGAAGCAGTGAGCCCAGCAGTGGCGGCAAGCACGGAAGTGGCAGGGATGGCGGTGGACGAGAAGGCAGAGCGCGGGGATGCAGCCAGCAAGGCGGGAGCGCGATCAGCTGTTAAGCGGAGCTCTTGGAGCGCCTCTTCATAGCTGATCGCGCTCCTGCAGTGCTGGCTGCATGGGGTGACTCTGTGAGTGAAGGTGCCTGTGGAGGTTGGTTTCCGCGGCGCGGAAGTATGGCTTATTTTCGGGGTATGTCTTATATTTCTCAAATACTTAAAAACCCTGCCATGGCTTACTTTATGACTACGTATTAAAAAAGGGGAAACAGGGTAATCCTTCCATCTAGGGTTTCCCAAAGTGGTCACTATTAACCCCTGGGGGTTGGTGGGACTATGCAGTGGGTGTATCAATACCTGGGGGTTGAAAAAGGCCCAGGGGGCAGAAAAGAAATCCATGAGGAACGATAATCCTCAGAAACAAAGGGCATGGGCGTGCACCTCCCTTACCATTCGGGATGGAAATGAAAAATCTAAATAGTGTAATTAACAAACCACATCTTGGTTAAGCTGGATATTACACCTTCTTCCTTAAGCACATTTATATAATTGGACCTGCTTCTGGGAACATATGGTTAGGGTTGTGTCATGAATACACTTAGGATTGCTCCATTACAGAGAGAGAGGATCTCTTCCTATATCTTGCACAATCCTGAGAATGCTATAGCTGCATGACAGTCGAGGCTGGGAAAGAATTCCACCTTTGTTTGCATCAAAATTTGTAGTACAGTGGTACCTCTACTTACGAATAACTCTACTTACGAATGTTTCTACTTACGAATAGAGCTCCGTCCGCCATCTTAGATAGGATTTTTTCTACTTACGAATTTTTAGATAGGGTTGCTTATACTTACAAATTTTTTCTCCCAATGCATTCCTATGGGATTCGACTTACAATTTTTTCGACTTACAAATGTGCGTTCGGAACGCATTAAATTCGTAAGTAGAGGTACCACTGTACTAGGATTTTTCCAATACCTATACCTTGAATACAGATGCATGAATGAATTCTTTTGCAAAGACCTTCTTCCATCATATGCCAAATCTTGAAGCTCATTTCATTCTATGCTGAGAATCTTAAGAATCTTAAGAATGGGGGGGGGGGGAATGTCCATAAAGGATATTAAGCATTCAGAATATTAGATATGAAGTGCTACCTCCTACTGTGACCGGGCTATTTCAATAATTTCTATTGAAACTCAGCCAACATTTTCCAAGGAGTAGAGGGGGATTCTGAGATTTCTCTCTCAATCCAGATAAAGCAGCATTTTTCCAAATATTTGCCACTGGGTTTTTGTTTTTTGTTTTTGCAGGTGCAAAATACACACACAATGCTCTGGAATGATGTTAGGCCCAAGGCATGGTTGAGGATGCAAAATGATTGTTGCTAATTGCTGTGGCAGAAAAATAAAGACATACGTACACACACACAAACACTTTAGGAGAAAAGAAAGAAGCTGTACCACTGCCATTGGTGGTGGTGAACCCCCCCCTCCCCCTTCCAAAAAAGCTGTTGGGATAATTTCTCCCCTCTGCAAACTAATTGGGTGAAATGGTCATTCCAATTTCTCTGCTCACAAATCGGGTGCAGAGTTTTGCCTTTCCCATGCCTTTTGCATCCAGCCTTACTTTCCACTCTGCCTTGGAACAGCTTTCTGGGGTCCGGACAGAAGTTCCTCTCTGTTCCACTACCCAAAATCCTTTAAGCGGGAGATGCCAGGGTTTGAACATGAAGTCTTAAACATGCAAATCATGTGGCCTATAGCTAAGCTATTGTTAGACCTCGCTGCACAATAAGGTCTGCTACAGAAACCTTTGTTGGCACCCTCAAAACTCTCCCCCTGCATGAACTTAAGACCTCCTGCTGGGGTGTGCTTAAGCGATTTACGTTAAACCTGTATTTCAAACACTCTATGCCGTTCACTTTTATAACGCTTCAGCATATGCCAACGCTAGCAGAGTTAATAGTAACAGACTAATTTTAAACCCTGTGATTACTGGGGCTGATTTATATAGTAGCTTCACTTCACAATACTGTGAATCATGCCATGTGGTAATTGCCAAGTCCAATTTTAGTTCTGTCATACTGAAGCCTTGGTTTTTATGCCTCAGCTGCTGCCTCCTCTATTCTACAGAGCTAAGTTGATAATGCAATGGGTTTCTGCAGCTTAATATCAAAATATTATGATACCCAGTGTCAGAGCCTTGCAAGTTATGAGTCATCTGTGAACTAAACACTTTATAAAATAAGACACATGATTGAAAAGCTATTTAATGTTTCAGTTTGCTTTCCCTGTAGATGGCACACTTTTAAAAATTTTAATTTAGCACTTAAGTAATGTACAGAACTGATTTGCTTAACAGTGCCGCAATACAGTCACACAGATTCATCAAGGCAGTGCCGCAAAAGGTATGGAATCAACAAGGTTGTTAAAACAAAATATTTCAGGTCTCTTGTAAGAGGCAGGTACAAGCTAATTGTCAAAAAGCAAATTATTCAGTCTTTCGCAGATTTATAATAAGATTTTAAGGTAGCTTAGCACGATGCATGGAAAATAATTAAAAGTATTTCCCCTTCATGTATGCTTTTGCAGCCCTGAAAAAGCAATGGAGGCCTCCCTAAAAAAGAAATAGGTTGTTGAGATGCACTGCGAGACCTCTTCCATCCAGTGCACCATGGGTTCAGCAGAAGCTGTGGACCCTTTGGTTGCCCATACTTTCTTTCTTTCGAGGAGAGTGTCTCCCTCCTGAGTTGCTGTGTTGTCCCAATTCAGGAACCTTCTGAGCTCCTTCTCCTTTCACAAACAAAAGGAGGGCCAGCTTCACACATGAGATTAAAGTTTCCTTCTGCTCATCAACTTTTGTGCGGGAAGCAGAAGTAAAGACAACAGATGAAATGATGGATGACAGAGGAGAGATGTAATACAAGCCTGTGTCTTCTTTTGCATATTTTCCATTAGTTAAAACGGCTGGCTTGATTCTAATATTAGTATTATTTCTAATATTTTAATTTGTTTGTAATGCTGTATTTTAAATGGATGTAACCCATCCTGGAACCTTAGGGTGAAGGTAATTAATAAGTACAATACTAATAATATCAACAACATCTGCCCCATTGTGTACCACACTTGAAACCCTTGTCTAGGACCAAAACCATGAATTACAGTATAGTTCTGCACCATATTCATGCTTGGGGCAGCTAGATGGATACAAAACAATCTCTAGAAAGCAACACAAGAGAGGCTTATTAGATTATGCATTACAGTTGTTTACATTCCTTTGGTGGCTCACACTACATACATTGCGGTAACAAAGCCAAATGCATGCCTGTGTGGGTTCTTGTTTCATTTTTTAACATATCAACTTCAGTTTCCTACTTCACTGCTCATGGTTACAAATAATGTATGGGAAAAGAAATCCAGGCTATTTATTTATTTTACTTGATAAGCAACTTTAAAGATATACTCTTAAGAGGCATCAGATGAAGGCCATGAGTTAAAAATCAAGCTAAGGCAAAGGCAAAGGCAACAAAGGTTCAAGCATTCATGCGGTTTGCTTTGGCTTTCGGGAAGGAATTACTGCCTGTACTGTATATAAGTCATGCTTTGAGCACTGAGTTGGTGCCTGCATCCAAGTTTGGACAGATTTCTGGAGTATGGAGTTTGGAGCGATGCAGCAGTCTTGTGACCTTTGTAAAGGTAAAGGGACCCCTGACCATTAGGTCCAGTCACGGACAACTCTGGGGTTGCACGATCATCTCGCTTTACTGGCCGAGGGAGCCAGTGCACAGCTTCCAGGTCATGTGGCCAGCATGACTAAGCTGCTTCTGCCGAATCAGAGCAGCACACGGAAATGCCGTTTACCTGTCCACGGAAGCGGTACCTATTTATCTACTTGTAGTTTGACGTGCTTTTGAACTGCTAGGTGAGCAGGAGCTGGGACGGAGCAATGGGAGCTCACCCCGTCATGGGGATTTGAACCACCGACTTTCTGACCAGCAATCCCTAGGCTCTGTGGTTTAACCCACAGTGCTACCCGCGTCCCTGTGGCCTTTGTACTTGCAGCCAATTTACATCTTCTGGCTGCAGGGGTAGCAGAGACAGAGCTGCTGCTGCAATTGTTTTAACTCTTTTTAATTTGTGCGGGGTCTGTTGCTGTTGTTTGGTTTTATTGAGGAAGGGGAGATGTGTCTGGGAGAAGAGCAGGGGTGCCCAATCACAGTGGTTCAGGATATCAGGAGGTCAGGTATTTGGCGACTGTGCTATGTGCAATTCCTCTAACCTGGGGAATTGTGGTTGTCCTATCAGCCAGCCCTTTGGGTCTGCAGTTAGGGTTGCCAGACTCCATAGAGGACAGGACTTCTGTGTCTTTAATTGCCCTGCTCTCTTTTGAGTCCGGAAACCTTAAAGAGAAACCAGCAGACCCTTTGTTTAATTTCCAAGCAAAGGGTCTGCTGGTTTCTCTTTAAGGTCTCCAGACTCAAAAGAGAGCAGGGCAATTAAAGGCACAGAAGTCCTGTCCTCTATTGAGTCTGGCAACCCTATCTGCAGTTGCTGTTGCTGAATGCCAGGTGGACTCTGAGTAAGACTTTCCTCATCCATTATGGAGAAGAAAGGCAATCTGGTCTATATCACTGAAACCTGGGTGGTTGAGCAGGTGGAGTTGGTCTCATCCAGCTGTGTCAACCTGGGTACTCAGTGCAGCATCAGGGAAAACCTGAGGGTAGGAGAAAGGGAGTTGCTGTGGTCTATAGAATTTTTCTTTCTGTTTCTGGAATGCTCTCCCTAGGAAGGCTCACCTGGAGCCTTCATTGCATATATTTAGGCACCAAGCAAAAACATTCCTTTTGGACCTTTGGCTAATTAAAAAACTATGGCCATTTAAACTGTGTTTGTGGGGTATTGTTTGTTTGTTATTATGGTATGCATTTTTGTGTTTTTATATTGTAAACCACCCTGTGATCTTTGGATGAAGGGTGGTATAGAAATTTAGTAAATAATAATAATGCTAATGATTTTAAACCCCCCCCAAAAAAAAGCAGAGTGCCTGAACCATTCATTTATCAGAATAAAAATGCTATAAAGCGATCAAGATTAAAAATCAGGTAAAATAGCAGCTCCAGGGGGGATTTTAAGAAGGAACACGGCACAGGAAGAAAAGTAGAGGCCCCTAGGGCTGCTTTTGTTAAGACAGAGATATGTCCAGTCCCAAGCATGGAATTCAAAAACATAAATTAAAATTGTATCTGGCTTGGAGTATAAATTAATAGCTACCACAAGGCGATTTAAGAAATGTTTATTGGACCATATGATTGCATGCTTAACGGTTAGCGCAGCCAAATGGGCTTTTTACTCATACTCAGTTCATCTTCTCATGATGCTGGTTCCCCATTAATTTAGCATCAGAAACAAGTCTGAAAATCTTTTGTGCTCAACTTTGTGAGTGACTCATATTTGGAGTTACTCACAAAAGGAGTTACTCCCCAAAAGCTATTTGGGCAATTGCACAAATGTACAGCATAAGCATCTGTCAGATAGTAAATATTTGAGGCACAAAGTTGCAAGACAAAATTTGCCCACTGCACCATTTCTCCAAAACTAAAGTGTCAAAGAGTCCATGGCAAAATGTAATGATGTTAAGTCCAAACTTGTAAGTTTCTTCCCAGGAGACCACTGCATCCATATACAAAGGGGGTAACAGGAGAAGCAGAAAAAGCTGCAGGCTCCCCTGCAGACATACCTGGTAAATTCTGGGTATGCATGAAAATGCACCTACCAAGGAGCATATAATATACTACCTTCCATTGCTGAGTGAGTGGGGGATGTGATGAGGAACAGAGTGTAGAAACCAGAAAGGACAAAAAAATTCCACTTGGCCTCTAGAGATCTGCTTTTAATGTTAATCCTAACCAAATTGTCAGTTCCTAGCATTTTGTCTGATTGGGTTTTGTATTTGCTCCAGAGAACAAATGAGCTCTGCACTCAAATAATAATAATAATAACAACCCAAAGTGCATTAAAGCAAGATTCACTAGTAGGGAGAATTACAATGCCATTATTTTTCTTGCCTCAGATTATTAATATTAACAAGCAGATATAATGGCTATACTCATTATAAAGGAAACAACACCAGTGACAAAAGCGAATAATAAATACACTCCCAAAGACCATTTCCAGCTCCCCTTCTGCAAGAGAGTATATCTATTTGCAAAGGATTTTAAAGACAGCAATACCAATTCCAAAGACTACCTGTAAAAGATCTCCACATTAACAGTACAACAGAAAATTCCTCCCAGCAAACTATGCTTAATTCCAAACTGCCTTTTCCATGTTCTAGGAAAGACAAATTATAATGGCCTTCTAAAAATAGCATTATTTATAAATTATACAGCAAGAAGTGCTTTAAAAGAACATTCATATTCTGCCTTGAAAAATCACGAAGCTTCTCATTCTTTTTCCAAATTGAAATCATTTTGGCCAGATTCTGATCACAATCACAACTAAGTAGATGTTTTATTTCCATGTATTATAAAAATATACTTTGTAATGGGCATGTATTTTTGTATAACTTTGAGTGTGTGTGTACACACACATACACACATACACACACAAAATATCACAAACATCCACCTAGTGCAACTTGAATAGAACCTGTAACTCCATTGTGACATAACCTTCCCAGCAGGTGTGAAATCCAGTGTTCAGAAACCCTAGAAGTCGAAGCAATCAAGTTTAATCCTAGTTTTCAAAACTTGTAAATTCGCATTGCTTTCAGGATAACTGCACCTGATTCTAGCACTAATTAGCAGCTCTTTCTGTCATGGAAAATGTAATGCATCAAAGGATAGAAAGCATGGAACACAACAGTAGTAGCCAACTTTTGCTGGAATCCTTTTAGCAAGTGTGTTGTAACTGACTTTAAAGTGGATCATATCACATGTAAACATATTGTACTGAGTCAGACAACATCTAGTCCAAAATCCTTCTGACTGGCAGAGGTTTTCCAATAGGCCTTTTCCAGCATCACTACCCACAAAAATTTTAACTGGGAGATGCCAGAGTTTGGAACCTTTTGTATAGGCAAAGAACAACCATTTTCCTGAAGCTTAAGACTGAAGGAATTTCAATAAGTGGAAAAGCATGGGAATAAATATTGCGAAATCCATCTTTAAAAACAATTTCAGCTCGCCTCCAGGAAATTTCCCTTAAAATTATCTTTTGGTGGCATTGGACCCCCACATGTCTTGCAAAGATAAATCCTTTAAGCTCACCATTATGTTGGAAAACAAGTGGAGAACAAGATTTCTGTATTCATGTTTGGTGGGAGTGTGCCGTGGTCCACACCTTTTGGGGAAAAGTTTTTTATCTGACCTCCAAAATCACTAAACAATCTATCCCTCCTAATTCGGCACTTGTCTTATTATCTTTAGATCCGACCCCAAATTATGCCCTTATATCTAAGAATTTATTTCCTTCCTGTTCTCAGCAGCTTGACTAGTTATTGCCCAATGATGGAAGGAAACTTCTAATATACCAATAGAGGCTTGGGTTAATAACAGCTAGAGCATAGCTCTATCAGAACGCCTCACATACCATTGGCGACTAATCAAAGGCATCTCCAAAAAAGATACCTTTGACACGATCTGGTCTCCCTTTTTCTCTTTTATTGAAGAACATGATATTTTAATGCCAACATCATCATAGAGGTGTCTGTGGAGAGGATATACTGATTGAAAATCTATTGTATAATCTAAAATTTATTAAAAGGGGCGGTGGGGATCACTCAGCATCCAAAAATAGACCCAAAGGGGAATCAATAAACAAAGAAAAAGAAATACTTGTATTATCAGAGAGTTCTGCAGTTTGTTTCAATTTTACATTCTGACCCCTAAGAAAGCCTAAAATATACATGCCTGAAATACATTAGGCTTGTTTCAAAAAGACTGTGCCCTCTGAAAACTCTGAAACTTTTATTCCTTGGTTTATAATGTTTACACTTTCTTCATGTAACCCAACTTCCCTGACTGTCATCCTTAAGTTTATCACTTATGGGGAACACCACCAAAGGCTAGCACTTCCTCCATAGGTATAGTCTAGCCTTATTCTTTGCAGGTTTTTTCCTGTGTGCAATGTGATATGAATTATAGGCCTTGGTCTTCTATTTATATAGGCGAAGGCACTGGGAGCCCAAATCTGACACACAAAAACTAAGGAACAGGTTTTTCCTTCAAATGGGTATAAATGACATTGGGGACAGACCTGTCAAATTTATAGCTGCCAGGCCTTGCACAGCACAGTACACATATATTGCAGCCCACCAGGCGCTTGATTAAGTCCCTGTTTCTTTTTTGCCCCAGAAAGGCTGCAGACACGTGGTTTATCAAGCATCTGGCAGGCCAATTACACAGCTAGCAAGCTGCACACAGCCCAGGGGGGGGGGCCAAGCTTGGCAAGCATAGGGTGGAGGATAGTCCCCTTCGATTACACCACAGCAGCTCTCAAAGCTCTCCTGGCCAGCCTATTTAGCCAAATCATAACTGCTAAATAAGACACAAATGGGACTAATTATACTTTGCTCTCCAAACATCTTTGTTTAAAAAAATAGATACAGTTTTTTTGGGGGTCTGGAAAACTAACTAATAAAATAACCCCCATCATTAAAGCTTCAAGTGAAATCAGCTTGTAGAGAGCTAGATGGTACAGCTTTGAGCTGATGGAACTACTGTATTTGCTAACCTCTGCCAATAGATATCCCATTGTTTTTATGGGGCAGAGCAATTCTAACCTCAGCTAGGCAGCAGTGAGGCTTGACGGAGCAGCATAGCCGCCGCCACATCTGTAGATCCATCAATCATGCCAGCCAGGGCAGAAAATGAGGGGCAGGCAAAACCCTGCTCCGTGCTACCCCAGCCTGAAGCTGAAATATCAACCAGGCCCAATGCTGTCATGTGGTGGCAGAGTGGCTGGCTTGGCCCCTCCATGGAGCCTCCTGTTATGGGACTTTCTACCAGTGGGAATCACATAGGTGGGTGGCATGGTGAGTTTGGCACCAGGTTGATGCTAGTGGAGCATTTTGGGGCTGGGTAGAGGGACACTACCTCCTCTAGCACTGGGGGTTTGGATTGCAGCCTGAATGAACTGTCTCCCTTCTGAGTTACTGTATGGGTGTATATTCAGCCATTCAGCATCTGTATTAACACACTGTGTTAGTATCAGTGATGCAAAACTTGATGAGCAAAGGCAGGGTGCTGTCAAACCGTTACTCCAAAAGACAATCCACAGTCAGCAACCAATCAAGTTCAAAGATATGAGTATGGATGTCCATGGATCACCATACTGTCCAAATCTAAAAACTCTCACTGATGACAATATTAAATAGACCAATTCAGAAATCAAACAGCTTATGCAGTGAAGGAGCTGACTAAAGCTCTGATGGAGTTGAGAGTAGTGTGCAGTCTGAAATAATGGGACCATCAGGTGCAAAGGCACACCTGAGGCAAGCTGGTGTATGAGAAAGGAGATCTGACTGCCACATTCCATTAGAAAAAAAAGCCGCACAACTGTAGCTCACAGCTCTAACTTTCAAAAGTTAATTTTTGACTGAGCAGTTGAGAATCGTTCTCAAGATAATTTTGAAATACAAGATGAATCACAATAAAGGCAATTTGTGTTGCTCTATTTTACTTATGGTTATCATTTCTCTTGATTTAAACTTTATTCTTCAGATCTGTGTCTAAAGGGAAAAAAGAGCCTGAGAGGGCTCATTCATAAGTAAGCTTCCAGAGTAAACATCATTCTCATAAATTATATAGTTGTCATTATCTCAGAGAGAGGGTTGTTGGCTTTTTAATGGCCCCACTCCTATATTTCATGCACTCTCGCTCCAAATTTAGCAGTTATTCCCAGCTAGAGGTAAACGGTGTTTCCGTGTGCTGCTCTGGTTCGCCAGAAGCGGCTTTGTCATGCTGGCCACATGACCTGGAAACTGTACGCCGGCTCCCTCAGCCAATAATGCGAGATGAGCGCCGCAACCCCAGAGTCAGTCACGACTGGACCCAATGGTCAGGGGTCCTTTTACCCTTTACCTTTTCCCCCAGCTAGTCCAGACAAACAATCCTAATGGGGCAACTTCAAAAACAAGGAGAATGTATGCAGAATGCAACAGCCATGATCTTTTGTAGAAATGCGTAAGTACACAAAGCTATGTGTCCAATAGAGAAGTGTCATGGAAATAGAAGAAGATGGGGATAACACAGAGAGAAGCAGAGCTCAATAATCACAAACCCAAGTTTGGTGTAACATGACAACTTTAGGTAGAAGAATGAGTGCAAAAATAAAATCTCTTTTCAGTGAACAAGTCACTGACCAGTACAGAGTTCTGATTAGCATGCAACACCCACAAGTAATCTGATTAAGTATCTGAATCTCTGATTTCCAATAAAGATAAACATTAAAGAATAAAAACTTCACTAGTGTTAATCATAAACTTTCTGGCTGTCTTTCCCAGAGTGAAGAAAAGGAGGCCAAATTGCAGGCATTATAATGGCAACGAATCTTTTTTTATTTTTTTAAGTTGTAGGCCTAGGCTTGAAGCAGCTGCAAAGATTATACTTCTCTTCCTCCTCAGAGCCCATTACCAAAATGAAATATTGATTGATAATAATTCTCAAAAGGCCAACATTTCCATCTGATTTAAATTGGATATTGGAAAGCCACTACACGCGGTACTGCCAGGCAGTGGTATACATACCCAATTTTCAAACAGATGGTCTCCCACAATTAATTTGCCACCTTGAAGTCGGAACACAGGATGTCAATTAAATTAATAGAAAATGCAGTGTTAGACTATGCAGTCTTAAAGTAAACTGAAGACTCTCTTTTTCTCCCCTCTGGGCATAAAAACTTGTACCATCTAGTGAAAGCACAGCTTTAGTTTTCTTGGCACCCAGTCAATCTTGCCCTTGGTTTTAAATAATTTGTCAGGTTCAAAAGCAACATGTCACTGCTATGCAGCTGCTAGAGGGAACTGAAGGCTGAATAATCTCACTGGGTAGTTTCAGAGTTCATAAAATGACTAATTTTGGGGACACACACACACATAATTGTGCTGTTTGATCTTCAAACCAACACCTTTTATTATCAGTCCTGAGTTTTGCCAGGCACTGCTGCTTCTCAAAGTTTAATATCTTCATTTTACATTCTGACACTTGCTTCTGTAGGCGACAGACTATATTATCATTAAGGCAATACCATCCAACAGTGACAACAGCCTATTGGGGGAAATCAGTTTTTAAGAGGTAAAGGATAGTATTTTATTCTTCCTTTTTAAATGGCAATTGAAGGTTTATTATTATTATTATTATTATTATTATTATTTTATAAATGAGGAAAAAGAGGGGGCAAAGAAAGTAAAACACCTTTCAGCTCACAATGAACATTCAATAAACATCACTACAACTATCTTAATTTACACATACAAGTTGACATATGCCATCCAAATAGGTCCAAACAGTAATCCAATTGAAATTTAGGTTTACAAAAAGTATGTTGAAACAAACTTGGAGTAGTTATAATGAGGTTTCATTGCATATTTCTGTTTTGCCACCCACCTAACCCCCCTACAATGAAACACTTTGATTCATCTCAAAGTATATGCACGCAAAGATAAATTCAACTGAGCTTCATTCTTACTCTTGACAAAGATCTTTCCCAAAATGTTTTCATTGAATTATAATCATTTCCATATTGTCAGCATTTCTTTTTCTGAGATTATGAGATCTTAAGTACCTCACCCTGTAGACAATAGGGCTACATATCAAAATCCCATGGGACACCCAAGGAAACATATACTATATGAGATCATTACATGCCAGAGCAGCTCTGTTAAAATTGGCACATCAGTACTCAGTCAAAATCTTCCCATTCATGTTTATTTACTATTTCACAGAAAGAAAGGCCTTCTAAACAGAAAAAAATGGATTTTTTCCCCCAGCAGGGTATTAGCCATGCTCATTTGTTTAAGCAAAGCAACAATTCTATCGTATCAAAACCTAACAGCTTTATAGTGGCATAGGCTCTGAGGGGCTAGAGCATGGGTAGGCAAAATAAGGCCTGGGGGCCGTATCCGGTCCACGGACGGTCCGGGAATCAGTGTGGTTTTACATGAGCAGAATGCGTGCTTTTATTTAAAATGCATCTCTGAGTTATTTGTGGGGCATAGAAATTTGTTCATTCCCCCCCCCAAATATAGTCCAGCCCCCCACAAGGTCTGAGGGACAGTGGACCGGTCCCCTGCTGAAAAAGTTCGCTGACCCCAGAGCTAGAGACGGTCCTCCTCAGCAAATGCATACATATCACACTTTAAATATGTTAACCTTTAAGGTGTCACAAGTCTCTGTGTTGTTTTCCATATATACAAATAATTTTGGGGAGGGAGGGGTGTCTTCTGAAATTCTGTATCCATTACAGTACCTTTGGTGTGGGACCTTGATTTGTAGCTGTTTGCATCACAACGCTCATCCAAAAACCCTACCACCACCAGACTGGACTTCTGTCTTTTGATAAGCATGTGGGTGGGCATCCCCATACAGGTTCAGGTTGTTCCACAAGTAGAGCTGGGGCTGAATGTGGTTTTGCATGGGTGGAACTGTTCAAATACACATAATGACTCTTGCTTGTCTGATGGGAAGATGTTTGTGTTCGTTTTGGTTTTTGCCTACTGCTTATTTTTTAATTCAGAGCCAAATACTTTGCTCTACCCTCTTTCACCTTTGACCCCCCCACCCCCACCGGCATGTGGCCCCAGAAGGCTGCCTAAGCAGCAATGTGTCCCTGATGAAAAAGGTTCCCAATTCCTAGACTGCAAACCCCAGAAGGAACTATACCCTTGGAACACTGAGCATCTAGCTCAAACACAGGCACTTCTTTCCAATATGCTTCGTCCATTTTTACCTGCATTTACTAATAAAGTACATAAACATAAAAACAAGTTTCCGCAGCACTACCAGAACTAAAACCAATATTTCTTCACCCTGACAACCCAATGACCTAGAGGCAGAAAGAACCATGAAAGCTTTCAGGAAGATAATGAATTCTTCTGGAGGGTAGAGAAACAGGTTTGGACTAAGGATGCACCCATCACTTCAATAATAGACCTCCTTTAGTATTTGTCTGGTTCACAAAAATAAGGTTAATGCAAAGGGTGTGTGTGTAAACCTTCAGATACCAATGAAAAGATAGCAGCTTCAAAGGAGAGGGGTTTTTTTATTAGTTTTTTTTTTACGTAGCAGTGGCTGGACTATGCAACCAGACAACAGCAAACAACCTTGGGGCATGCTTGATTTTGACCAGATGGAACGGTGTGAGATTGGAGCATGGAACTTGTTGAATTAATAATTCAATCTTAAAAGGACCCTTAAGCCAGATATCTTTCTCGACACCAGTTTTCTTCCCAAGAGGGGAAACATTTTTATATTGTATTGGGGGCGGGGGGAGGCACCCAACAATTTCCCAGTAAAAAGAAATACGGCACTGCAAATGCAAAGCTGTGCAATTTATACCAGCACCTTGGGTTATATAAATCCAACTCTGGGAAACAGCACAATAAAAGCAAGCCAGGATTCTCCATGGTCAAGAAGGAGAAACATACAGGAATACAGGAAGGTGCCTTATACTAACTCACTAGTCCATCTAGCTCAGCACTGTCTACACCACTGGTCTTCAACTGGTGGGTCACAGTAGTGGGTCACAGCCTGATCCAAGGTGGGTTGCAACAGGGACACTACCACCATGCAAATACAGTGGTACCTCGGTTTACAAACACAGTTGGTTCTGGAAGTCTGTACTTAACCTGAAGCGTACTTAACCTGAAGCGAACTTTCCCATTGAAAGTAATGGAAAGTGGATTAATCCGTTCCAGATGGGTCCGCAGAGTACTTAAACTGAAAATACTCAAACCGAGGTGTACTTAAACCGAGGTATGACTGTATGTGGCAAGAGATTAAGAAAGGGGTCCCCTGCGTGTTTTGGTTAAAAGTGGGTCCTAAGTCTGAAAAGGTTGAAGATATTTGGTCTACACTGGCTGGCAGTGGCTCTTCAAGGTTACAGACAAGGAGTCTTTCCCAGCTCTATCTGGAGAGGATGGGGATTGAGCCTGGGACCTTCAGCATGCAAAGTTCTACTACTGAGCTACAGTCGAGAAGGCCAGCTTTCTGCATCTAGTCAGACTAGTAGCATAAGTAAATAAGTTGGAGTTCTTGACTGCAGGTCACATACAAATACTGTAGTGCTAAGGCAAGAACTCAGGCCGCGGTAATAATGTATCCCTGTTGATGGTTCAAGAGATACAATAGTTTCAAATAGTCTCTTCTGTGGTTGGATTTATTTATAGAAGTTTATACGTCAGATGAAGTGTATATAGCAGGAGAGGGCCCTGTTTCGGAGATTCTTCATCAGCAAATCTACATGTACACGTGTGACTATAAGACTTGCTGATGAAGACTCTCCGAAACAGAGCCCTCTCCTGGTATATACACTTCATCCGACGTATAAACTTCTATAAATAAATCCAACCACAGCAGAGACTATTTGAAACTAATGTATCATTTGAACTATCAACAGGGATACAGTATTACGGTTGCCTGAGTTCTTGCCTTACCACTATTTCAGGGGTTCCCAAACTAAGGCCCGGGGGCCGGATGCGGCCCAATCGCCTTCTAAATCCGGCCCGTGGACTGTCCGGGAATCAGCATGTTTTTACATGAGTAGAATGTGTTCTTTTATTTAAAATGCATCTCTGGGTTATTTGTGGGGCATAGGAATTCATTCATATTTTTTTTCAAAATATAGTCCGCCCCCCCCCCCCACAAGGTCTGAGAGACAGTGGACCGGCCCCCTGCTGCAAAGGTTTGCTGACCCCTGCACTATTTGTATGAGACTAGAAGCATAAGCATGAAGTGTAAGGTCTGCATGCAGACAAAATAAAACCATTCATGCACAAAAGGGAGGTATCAACAAGCATGGGGGAGCACATAGGTGCACAGAAATAATAATAATAAAATATTCCTGTTTCCCTAAAACAGGAAAGGGAAAAATAGCAAACCAAAAGGGGAAATGGAGTATTTAGGGAGGAAAGCTTTCCTTTGGGGGTTGATCCTAAAGAAGGGCCAAAAACAACAACAAAGCCAAAATAATCCATTGAAGGTGATACACGTCCCGTGGTACAGAGGAAAAGCACGAGGGCAGGGGAGAGAAGGACAATGTGATGGAGTATCCTGGGAAGGAGCATGGCTGGCTGACAGCAACACACTTGACAGCAACACACTGCAGCATTTTGTTACAGGTCTCCGCTTGTATTATAATAATAATATCTAAGAAAGGCTGTATTTTTAAGCAGCAGGAAAAAAGAGCTTTGTTTTTTATAGAGCACTCAGACAATCCAGCCTTCTTGTGATCTAGCTATAATTAGAGGTCAAGAAACCACCTCAGACTAAAAGTCACCTGATTTCATCTGATGAGGCTACTCAGAAATAGCTTGCAGTACTGGGCTATGCAAACCAATTTTCAAGTAATCTCTTCACAACAATAATTACTGGTACTGGACTGGACCCTAATTTAGCATTTACCTAATAGATACATAATGTATAAAGCTGACATGAAATCATACAGCAGCTATTTTAAAAGTTTAATTATATATGCAGAAGTAATCCAATCTATGAAAAATGTTATAGCTGTGGGTGGTTTTCAATGCAATATAAAGATTTAGACTGCAAGCTAGGCAGACTCCATTCCTATTTTGAAGGAAAATTGCACACATCTTTACAAACACCGCAAAACCAATAATAAATGGAGGGGGTGCACATGACTGGATTTTTTAACCCTGGACACGTAAGAGTTAAGCGAAAAGGTGGTTTTAATATTCCTTCAATCAATCTCACTACAGCTAATGTCAGATTTTAATGCTTAAAATTTAAGGGCTTGTCCACTCTATCAGTTCATGCACTCACCAACATCAAGCTGAATGCAAATTTTACATGCAGCTGACAAGCAGTATCTACATTTTTTAAAAAAATCTAAGCAAATGTTTTTAAGTCATAACAGAAACCTGGCCTGGAGCAAGTCTTCTCCTTGAAGATGAACAATTGTTCCAAAAAAAAGTGATTAATGGAAGCTATATACTGTATACAGAAATTCTGTAGTACCTACCAATTGAGCAATCATATGCTTATAAACGCCTTTTTCTTTTGCTTGCCCCATCCCTCCATTCTCCAGAAAATGGGCATCTTTCTGTACCTAGTCCATTTTTAAGTCTACTTTACTCAATTGCATTTTTCTATGGTATGAATGCACATGCACAATTGTAATTTTCTACCAGCAAATGGATTGGGGGAAAAGAATGAAATAGAGGAGTGTTACACAAATTATGGAGAGAACCAGCTCATCCCCTGTCTGTTGCCTCAGGTGCAGTTATTCTGCTGGCTGTTGGCTTGTAGTCATTGTGAAAGTGCAGATAAATATGCATGGTAGCCAACCTTGAATACTTATGGCTATCTGGGTATGACTCAATGAACAATACACTTCCAAGCAAAATGTTCCAATTGCATGGGAAGCCTCTCTCTTCCAGTTCTCTGTTACCTTGTTTTATCGTTCATCTCCTTCCCGTTTTCCTTCATTTCCCCCTTGCGGGTCTCTTTTCCATTACAATTTGGGTTGTGGTGGGTTAGGAAGCGGACTGGACAGAAAATCTGGATTTGTTATGGGCCAACCAATGGACAAAAAAATGTAAGGCTACCTTTTAAAATTCTGCAGATTAAACGTGGTAACCAGGATAATTGGCCAGCAGCTACAAGGAAGGAAGAGCAGAAAAAGGTGCCCGCACATAAGGAGACCCTGACACCAGATGAGCCAGATGTGGTCCACAGGTGACCTTCTGGACTCAAGAGGCTAGGAAAGAAGGAATCTCCTACCTACAAATCCAGATACTCCAGTTCTCTCAGAACAGAAGAACACAGAATGATTCAAAGTAACTAAATATATGTTAGCAGAAAGGGAAAGGGAAAGGGACCCATGACAGTTAAGTCCACTCACGAACGACTCTGGGGTTGCAGCGTTCATCTCACTTTACTGGCCGAGGGAGCCGGCATTTGTCCACAGACAGCTTCTGGGTCATGTGGCCAGCATGACTAAGCCGCTTCTGGCAAACCAGAGCAGCGCACCGAAATGCTGTTTACCTTCCTACCTATTTATCTACTTGCACTTGACGTGCTTTCGAACTGCTAGGTGGGCAAGAGCTGGGACTAAACAACAAGAGCTCACCCCGTTGCAGGGAGTCGAACCGCCGACCTTCTGATCGGCAAGCCCTAGGCTCATTGGTTTAGACCACAGTGCCACCTGTGTCCCCTATGTCAGCATAGCTGTTCCCAAAACAATCGTTGTTAGATACCATGTATGCTCCTCAAAAATAAGTGACGCATCCCAAAACACAGAACTATTGCTATATTAAAAGTTGCATTCTGAAAACAAAGAAAATGAAAGCCTGAATATCAAATTTCCAGATATCATTTGATGGAGTATGAAACCTGGAATCGCAACAACAACAACAACAACAACAACAACAACAACACTTTAGCCCTGCTTAAGGAATATAACATAAAGAACACCTCAAAAATATACACAAGAGCTAGAAACAAATGCATGATCAAGAAGATATAAAAATTTCTAGGAAAACACCATTACCAGCAAAATGACTTATTTTTAATGCAGAGCTGTTAGGAAAACACAATTATAAGCTTCATTTATGCTAGAAGATATAATCCAAATCCTGGTTTAAAAACAACAACAACCCAACAAACATTTGGAGCTTTATTTGTAAGAAGATGAACACAAAAGGTAAATGGAGAGAAAAACTCATTCCATGCACATTAGCCCTCCCAGTGAGTTCACAATAAAATGCTACTGTTAGAATAATCTAAATATAGCTTCAGAATGGTCTGTGCACACATTTTATGTAGATTAATACAGACACATAATGAAAGCATTGGTTGAATAGGCATGGGCTCTAGATCTCACCATAGAAGTCTTTAAAAGTACATGGAGTTTAATAAAAATAAACAGTGCAAAAAGAAAGCAGGATGGATCAAAAGCATCATATTCATCAATAACAGCCCCCTGAACAGAAACCATGTTCGGGTGGATACAACTAAGGCAATGGCATGGCCTTTACACATTGGAAGCAAAAAGGCTTTCCCACCAGCAATTCTTTTCAGAATGCAAAAGAAATGCTGGTATATGCCGTACCAGCATAAACAAGAATTAGCACTACCAACAGTAATTCAGATAATTCAGGTTTACATTACAGCAGAAGTGGGCTGCATATGAGTTCTTTATTTATTTCAACTTTTTATTGGGTTGTGTTTTTTTTAAAGAAAATATAGGTAATATGAGTAATATAAATAAGGAGACCATGGCAGTCTCGTACCATCCATATAAGACAAGGTTTACTGTAACATCCTAGGCATCTGGTTCATTGCCTATAGCCAGTGTGTGCATCTTAATTTACAAACAAAATTAAAAGAGAACAGCAAAATCAACAGTTAAAATTCAACATTGTAGAGCCAGATATCCTTGATTTAGTCCAAACATAGCATCCCAACTATATCAGGCAAGTATTGATTGTATTAAAGCTAATTTAGGGATCATTTCCTATTATGCTGCAGGTAAAGCAAAGTGGAGTATCTATTAATGGAATTGTGGGGGGTGGGGGCGGGCATCTGCTTAAATCAACCAAATCAAACTAAAGACTGGTGGGGGAGATTGTTCATTCTGTGGAATATATTATAAAATCAAACCACACTAGGGTAAAACCATCCTTCTTGATCTGTCTGTGTGACCATCCTGGACTTATTTGTTAATCGCTCTAAAAGGGCTATTCCGCAGACCATTTTGTACTATCAATCAATTTTTTATTGTATAAAGCCAAAGGCCTTTACAATGGATGACAGAGAATAAAAGGAAACTTTCATCTAAAATCGTACACGTAACCTGTAGCAGTTTACAACTTAAAAAGAAATTTACAACATTAAGACTTAAGACTGGCTAGAACGGAGCTTCTTGGCTGTCTGCGCAAATTCGGCTACCTGGTGTGTAATATATAGATGTTTATCAGCTAGGAGTTCATCTGTCACTTCCTGTACAGATCGACTAGGAAGCCAATTAAGAATTGGCGATATAAATTTTTCTCTTGGCGTTGTATACAGGGGCAAATCAGCAGCTAGTGTGCATTGTCCTCAACCTGATTGCATCTATGTATACATTTGTGATCCATATGAGGAATTCCCCGGTATCTCCCCTCTAAATATGCTGAGGGCATCTGTTGAAATCTTAGTTCTACAAAGGCCCTGTGTAGCTGTGGGAAGGTCAGAGTCTCAAAGTAACGGGGCCTTGAGTGATCGGTCTTAATTTGGGGGTACTAAATAGAGTAGTGGGCAGCAATGATAGATGCTCTGTCTTGGCTGGCATCCTGATTAAAACTCCAATTTCTAAGGTCACGTGGTCTAAGGGCCAAGTAGTTCTCCATTTGGAGATTATAAGCCCTAAATTTATCTTGGCACTTTTATGCACAGCCCCCTGTCCGTAGTTGCTCTAACCAGCAGAGCTTAGTAAGAGTATGATCCTCGTAGGCATTTAGCCCGTGCCAGTATCTCAGACAGGCTAGATCAATTCTGGCTGCTAGTAAGGGAAGTCCCAACTTGGCTCTGAGGTGGGTTTCCGGTGTCCCAAAGGGAAGCTCCAAAATCTGCCTCATAAATTTATTTTCTAGGATCTCATATTTCATATTTGACACCAGTTCCCCATATCTCAGTCCCGTAGAGCATTTGGGCGATGGTTTTAGAGACAAAGATCTTCATAGCTGGGTTGGTTAACTGTTCGCCATTTGAATGGAAGAACCTAGTAGAACAACCAGATATTAGCTTAATTGGTTCCAGATGACTTTCCATCGATACGTAATCCTAGATATTTAAATCTGGATTGCTCAAGAGTTGTTCCCAAACTCTGAAGTTTCAAAGAGTTTATCTCCATTAGGCATGTCTCCTGTAGGCATACTATATCAAATGTTTGCAAGCACCTTTTGAAGTCCGGGTCAGCTAGTTTGTTCCTCCAGCCTGCAATGTTCCAAGAAACTAGTTTTAAGGGATAGGCTAGTTCCTTATCAGTTCTCAGCCAGTCTGCCATGGAGTCTGTCAATAAGGCATATCAATTCCCTGCGCATCAGTCAGAGGTTGGCGAGTGGAAGATTTTATTTATGCCTTTTGACATTATGTCCCTTCATACCTTGGAAAGTTCATTGAATTTAGCATAAGAATGTCAGGTCTGGGCTTTGGTGCTTGGTGATACCCTATAGGGATGTTGTTAGGGGATGATATATAAAAGGGGCAGTGATGGATTTGCCCAGGCGATGGGCTGTAAATATAACGATGACCTTTGGGCCCAAATGTGGTCCTATATGTCCATGTAAATACCCTACCCAGACCATTTGGTACCAATTGTCTACTGTTACACTAGAGAGAGCCTTCCATTGTCTGATTATGTTACATCTGGCTGCCTGTAAAAGATGGCTTATCACTTATTTATTATGTAAATTGTAAGTTGTTATTCTGAAATGTATTTTAAAAACTAGTTTTAGTCTGACTTCTAGTTGTTGCCCTCCTATTTTGTTAACTTCCGGGAATACTGAGGTCCAGAAAGCCTGGATTTTTGCACATTCCCACCACATATGGAGGTAGGTACCAGGTGCAGGACAACATCGCCAGCACCTTGGCAAGGTGCCAGAGTGAAACATACATGTGACTTCTGAAGTGGAAATATGCAGCCTAAACGTGCTTCATAGAATCCTGGGGTCTGAGGTTTAGTTGTTATGTTTAAGTATGTTTCAAGGCCTCGTGGCTGCAGAAATGCTACAAGGGCAGAAACTAATATGGCAGTGGCAAGGACTAGGCTGATTTAATTGATTTTCCATTTTCAAGACCGCATTTCAAGGTTCTATAGAGGTTGATTCAGACTGTTCAAATGAGTAGCAAAATCATATCAAAACTTCTGTAGAGCATAAGTAGGACATGTCCACTAATTTCATCACCCACCAAGATCAGGAGAATGATATGCAAGTTATGTTGCTCCCATGCATCTAAAATGTCCAGATTAGCCTTGGTCTTCTGATTCGTTTCATATTTTCCATGTAGCATGCAAAGCTAAACAAGTTGTTCTTCCCTGCACAAGGAGCTACTGAACACATTCTAGAGATATATGTGTACTTGGTTTTTTAAATATCATATAAAAATAAACAGGCAACTTTTTAAATTTACCATCTGTTCTTCTGCAGTCTTCTTTTCTTATTCATCAAACATTCAAGCAACTTTAGTGCATTTAAGGGAATTAATTAGAAATGGCCATGGAAGCCATATTGTCTAGCACAGAGTTCAAAATACCTCTATTATTCCAAAAGTAACTACGCTAAAGAACCCCTCTCTCCGCGCATGGAGCTAGAACAACATTTTCTATGAATGAATGGGTATTCATTATTTGGTTCTGAATCCCTGATTTAATAAAGCCTTCGGCAAAAGAGAGCTTCAAACACTTTCCATTATGCAGATGGAATGCGCACAGCATCAAAGCTTATGCCGCAGGAACAGAGATGGTGCATCAAGTGACTCACACAATTCAAAATGTTAATATTTTTAATGGTAAGTTTTTTACCCTATTTACCAATATTCAAAATCAGAAACCAAATGAGGGCCCCCAAAATAAAATAAATAAATAAATAATAAATAGGGAATTCTATTCCTTTTTCAAACCAAAATTAGCGGAAGAATAGAATTACATTTCTTCAACACAGATTTGGCTCAGGAGAGTGAAAAAGGAAATATTTTATCTCCCAGCATGCCAAAGCTGTAAAAAAAGAGTAGGGGGGGGGAGGCAAGTGTTTACTGCTGCAATTTACTGTGCACGTAAAAGTCAAAAGAAAACAGAATGTTCCATAAAAATTTATTCATTACATTGACCCTCCCTTATACAGATAGGTCAAAACCAATTTCTGATGAGTTCTGTTTTAAAAAACAAACAAACATACAACAACAAATATTGCTAAGATTTAGCATCTCTCTGAACTCTAGTGACTTGCAACACAATCTATCCTATTCATGTCTGCTTTAGAAATAAGTACCAGCCAATTCAATAGGATTTACTTCCAGGTAAGTGTGTATAAGATTGCAGCCTAAATCCTTTTTGCCTATGGAAAAAATGTACATTTTTTTAAAACAGAGAATAGAAAAAACAGGGTTATAAATTATTATTAGCTTTAAAGTAACAGCTGTTTAAAAAATTGGCTTGACATATCATATGCACTTTGCTTGTGTTTGTACAAATGTATCACATTTGTATCTACATTTGTAGATACAAATGTATCTGATTAGGACCACATGCTCTAAAGACTTCCTGGGGTTCTTCCTTTAGGATATGGATATATTGTCATGTATGGTTGGTGCCAAAATTCCTTCCCTCTGAATTTGCCACTAGATTTATCAGTCCCATTTACCTTGTGCTGGTTGTGGAAGAACAGCAATGCATTTGTTTTCCAACATTCTTTTTAGCTTAGTTTTCTTGAATTTGTAAAAGTCACTGGGAATGCACAATTTACTGCCACCATACTTTTCTATTTCTTCCATTTACTGCAGCTTTTCCCTTTACCCTAAGCCACACGCACAATCACTCATGTGCATTAAAATATCATGCAGTTATACATACAATCCCATTCAGGTTTCCTTTCACCCAGTCTTTCATCTGACCAACTTGCTAGCTATCATCAGTTCCCCATCACCATTGCCTTACGCACACAATCACAATTCAGGAACAAAACAAGGTATGTAACATTTTAATATTTGCAAGTACATGACAGTGGTAATGGGAGCCATTAAGTGCTAGCAAATTAGGGAGGGCTTTAAACAGAGAAATGAACTCAATGAGCAAGTTGATCAACTAAAAGACTGGACCAAATAGAAGCTGCTGAGGAAAGCTGGCAGGATTGTGCACAAAATCGAAGGAAGGAAGGAAGGAAGGAAGGAAGGAAGGAAGGAAGGAAGGAAGGAAGGAAGGAAGGAAGGAAGGAAGGAAGGAAGGAAGGAAGAAAGGGTTTTAATGCACCCCGTCACTCTTGCACATGATTTTGCTTAAGGGACATAAAATAATGACTAGGTGAACTAGAAAGCAGCAGCAAGTACGAAGTATGCACGTGCCAATTCTGTGCATAGTTAATTAGCGAAAATCTCTATGAACAATTGGAAGACAGGCAGAGTGAGACTCTGGGCACAGCCAACCCGCAGAAAACTTGCAAGTCAGAACAGGGAAAATCCACCCACCCCTAACTGGTAGTCAAATACTACATTCTGAATGAATTAAATTACCACAATTTGTACCAAACCATTAGAATTCTTTGAAGAGCACAAGAACGTAAGATGAACTCTGTTGGATCAGAACAAAGGAGAACTGCCTGGCCCAGCATCTTGTTTCCCACAGCAACCAAGCAAATGCCTAAGGGAAGCCCAAAAGCAGGACATGAGGGCAATAGGCCTCCTTTGTTGCTGCTCCGGAGCAGTTGCCTCTTGATCCTGTGTAGACAGTAGCCACCATAGTCACCTAAAGCCAAAACTATGGCTAGTTTTTAATCACACAGGAGCACACTGCCAGTGCCCCCGCCCCACCTTGTGACCTCAATATACCAAAGTGTTGTGCATGCACCATGCCTGACAAGGTGGGCACCAATTTCAGCCCAAGCTGATGATGCAATGAAACAAAAGTAACACACAGAGGTTGGATTTATTCTAGCCATACTCATTTTCAAAGAAAGCCCTATGATACAGTTCATTCCTATTTAGACAGCAGTGCAACATACCTGCGGAGGAAGCTTCACATGCTACATACAACTAAATGTAGGCAGATTTTTCACATAATCGGCAGGACTGAACAAAAACGCCCTCCCCAGATTCTCCATCGTGTCTGACTAAATACTCTTAGAGCAAGGGGAGATGCAATCCCTCCAACAATTTTGTTGGGGTCAAACAATAAAATTATTTTTTAAAAAATTGGTCTCAATGTTGAATGAAAAACTATGAGTGCATTTAATAGAACCACAGAATCACAGAGTTGGGAGGGACCACAAGGGTCATCTAGTCGAATCCCCTGCAATGAAGGAATCTTTTTGCCCAACATCAGGCTCAAACCCATGACCCTGAGATTAAATGTCTCATGCTGTAGCGACTGAGCTATGTAGGTGGATGGCAGGAAGCAATGGGCTAAGAGAGAAGAATGGAAAGGAGTAGGGGCCAAGCCCATTGCTTCCTTAAATATATTATTAGGTTGGATCCACAGTTGTGCTCAAAATTCCCCACCATATTGCCAGGCCCATTGAATCTGATATTTGGTGAGTGTGGGCTAGAATTTTCCAACAGTTGCAGGAGGGAACCAGAAAAGGGAAACTTCTCGGAAGGTTATTCTCAGGCAAATTTTAGCTCAGCATATTTATCAGGGACTTTGAAAATGTAATTAAAGCTACTTCTGCAACTGTAATGAAGAACAAAAAGTCTCTGTTTACATCTACACAGTTGAAAAACCAGAGACTTTACGTCTACTTTTACAAGTTTTCTGTAGGGGGAAAAAAACAGAGCACAAGCAATAATACATTTATCACCATTCCCTGACCCTGCATTCCTCAATCACACAGGAATCCTTCTATATTGCTTTTCTTCAATGGCACCTTTGGCCGAGTAAGGAATTTAGAACTGGGCCTTTCTGTTGTATAAACATTCAAACTCACCATAAGTATCTGATGCAGAATTTGCTTGCCATAGTCATAAGATTTGTGGGGTTGTCTTTAAAAGGCTTTTTGAAGCTGCTATTTTTCTTTTAACTTTGTGAACATATTTGTTTGAGAATCTTTTCTTTTCTCGACGGGGGGATAGAAATTTAAAGGAAATTTGTACATATCGTAATTTTTATCTGACATATTGGGAGGTGGACGTCTTTCAATATGGGATACGCACAATTAAGAGTTAGAGAATCTAAAAGGAGTCCCAGTTATACTCCTAAGCTTTCACGCAAAAGCAGCAGTTTTGGTTTTAGGGAACTTAAAAGTTTGCATAAAACAGCAGATCATCCTGGGAAGAATAAAGGCCACTTTACACATAGAATCATAGAATCATAGAGTTGGAAGAGACCACAAGGGCCATCCAGTCCAACCCCCTGCCAAGCAGGAAACACCATCAAAGCATTCCTGACAGATGGCTGTCAAGCCTCTGCTTAAAGACCTCCAAAGAAGGAGACTCCACCACACTCCTTGGCAGCAAATTCCACTGCCGAACAGCTCTTACTGTCAGGAAGTAACATAATATTGTTAATACACTGAGATCATCTACACATAGGAAACAAGACATACAAATTATATGTAGCAAGAGTACCTATTTGTTTTAAATAGATAATAACACACAAACACACACACACACACACACAACTTTTTTCCCAACAACAAAGTTGAAAGAGAATGATCTCCAATTAAATTGTGATAATAATAAAAAAGAGTCAGCCTTAACAAAAAGTTGATAACTCAAATGCCTGGGGGGAAAGCAAAGTTTTAACTCCAACATCTAAATGCCCAAAGTGTTGGCACGTAGCTAATTATATTGGAGTTGGAACTCCACAGTCAAGGTGCTACCACAGTCATGGCAGCATCCCCAGAAGCCTCCAACTTCACTTCTAAAGGGAGCACCTGAAGCAGCAGATCTTAATGAATTGGCAGGTTCATATAGAAACAGGTGCTCCTGTAGATAACTCTGGTCCCAGACCATTACAGCTTTATGGATCAGAACCAGCACTTTCAGTTGGCTCAGAAATCAGCTGGAAGCCAACACAATGGTGAAATATTGTCAGGCCTACTGTTTTGCTACAAGATAAGGTGGCATGGAAGCACTGAGTGCCAATGTAAGAACCAATATTCAGGCCATAAGCAGCAACTTGCTTGGTTTCCTGTGGTGATTTACTACTGCCTCCAGTTACAAATCTGAGGGGAAGCTTTGTTATATCATGAGTGAGTTCTTTTACTTATTTTGGCTACTAATGTATGGACAAGCAGACTAGTAGACATTTTGCAGGCTAATCACATTTTTGCTTATTTGCAAGGTCACTCTCAATATATAGAGACCTAATAACAAGAACATAGCATTTATATGTCGACTTTTCAGTGTTCAAAGTACTTCACATAGCCCAGTAATCCTCTCAAGAATCCTGTAAGGTTGGCTAGAATTACTGGCAATGTTTGCAGTATATTGCATAATGAGTGCTAAGACTGAGAGAATAGTTGCTTGTCTAAGGCAACCTAGTGACTTTGTGGGTGAGGTGCCATTTGAACAAGAACTTAATATTGATTTTTGCAAGCCATTCCAATAGCCTTTTTGGCTAAAGGGCATGGTATAAATGCCATAAATAAACAAAACTTCTTGGACCATGGCTTACATTATTGGCCACCACACAATGCCAGCTCTCAACAGATTATTCCAAACAAGCAACTGGACGATACCCCAGAGCACAGCAAATGGCGTTTAACTGGGTATTCACATCGACATTAGACAAGCCCTACTACAAACATCCCTGTCCTATTAAAATGGAAATGCTGGTGTATAACAGGTATTTCAGTGACTGCAAAGAGAAACTGTTGCTGCAGTGCACAAATGTAATAGGAAATCTCATGATGACAATATTGTGTTCAATAAATGCACAAAACATTAGCACTTCAGGATGGTTTGAGCTAAACAGTGTTTCTACAGAAAGCTCAATGGCCATATCAGAAACACCTATTGGCTCAGGGGTATGAAAACACAGAGCTATTGCAATACTATGTCCTTCACTTCTATTCCTACATCTAGTGCACAATGCACACTACACAACCCTTCCTCCTGCAGAGTTTCTGTGCCCACCCACTCCTCTGGAAGGAAAAACATTTCAATCATAGAGCTTGAAAGCTTGTTTGGCAAAATCCCACCCTTTTCGTGTTTGAGCTCCTGAGGAAACCTCAGAAAATCAGTACCACACACTCTCAAATTCCCTGGTTTGTTTTGTGTGTTTTTTTGGGGGGGGGGAAGAAAAGAAGCAATAACTAGGCCTCATATCAGTCTCCTCCAAGCTAACATTCCCCTTAAATTACAGAAAGCAGAGGCTGGCCCTCCTTCATTCTAAAATCTCAACTAAGGAAGGGCAGAGTTAGCAATCCCGAACACATCTCAGTCTATTTCCCTTTCTTCCATTCAAACCCCATTGAAACTTTTGCTTCTTTCATAATATTCACCTGGAGGAGCTGCTGAATTCCCTGATTGTCCTGCCTAAGGAAACGATCCCCTTGCAATGTGTATTCTTTGAGGCTCTCAAATTGTGCAACCTTTGAGGAAAGAACCACCTGTAAACCTTGTCTACAGCATTGAGCAAAATGACAATGTTTATCACTGTGAGAGAAAAATCCACATACTGTATATCGTTCTATATGAGTACTTTGGGGGAAGAGAAATTTTAGAGCCCATGGTAACATCTTTTAAGGGAACAGGCTGAACATGGGCCTCTGGGATACTGCAACTGCAATCCTACTTTCTTTACACAAAGATGATTTACTGTACAAGTCCATTTGGCCCATTCTGACTATGTAAATAGCAATTGACAGCAGTGGGATATTTATATTGGTTGCTAGTTACATATTTAACATTTTTTCTTCTTTCCTCTCTCTCTTTTTAAGATCCTGGTAACAGTGACAACAGCAGCACCTGGTGGCAGTGGTCAGTATTTTGTATGTGCTCCTTTTCATCACCTCTTCTGGACTCTTTATCAATCAAACTTGAAGTTATTTGCTTTATCAGAGAAATTGACAAAGAACTATTACAGCACTCTGTGACTCTCTCTGTGTTGCTTTTCCCCGGCATTGTTAGAAACAGCACTTTTGTAAAAAGATGCATTAACAGCAAGTGACTTTCAACTAACTGCAGCCAAAACACCTGCCCAACATGTGCAATAATTGTGTTTTCCCCTTGGCCTACCTATGATCAAAGTTTATGGCAAAGTAGTCATGCTGTAACTTTCCATTTTACTCTAAAGTTGCTACAGATCTCTTGCATTCACCCCTTTTAATGGCTAATTACAAGTTGTAATGCTTTATATTTCAACTTTCCAGATGAAGAAAAACCACCATGGATTTACTTCTAACATTTTTCAATATTTATATATAAAAAAAGACAACATTCCAAAACGCGTTTATTTTTCTTTAAAGACTGGTATTATATAGGTCTTGTATGTTAGCAGTTGGTTCTTTGATAATAATGAAAATGTAAAATTTCTTCCTGCAAGAATAAGTGACACTTTGTGTTTTGGAAGCCATTGTTGTTACATGAATAAAATGATATGAATTGGAAAATACTTGCATTTCAGAAAGAAATTTTCAAATTAGATTTGACAGCCCAGACAGCTGTGGATAGACGTACTATAGATTTTTAAATGTTTATATAAAACCATATGCAAATATATCACAATTGCAAATAGCCTGAAACTGTGATGAATGTTTAAAGGCACATATCAGTGTAGGAAGGGAAAGCTTCAGAATTTAAAACAAATTTGTATTAGAAAACTCAATATACCACAAAAACAAAACCTTTTGCTCTGCAACTTCCATTACTTTACAAAATTGCAAGCATCTGATAATATGAAACAAATACATATTTGTGCATGATTAAATAATCCAAAGTTTCAAATTCTTTCATTGAAATGTTGAAGTTTTGCTGTCCTCAAGCCTGAAATGGATAGTACTCACAGATAAATACCGACAATATCTGTGCTTTACTCTCTTATTCCTCTCAGTTAAAGCCATTGGCCAAAACACTACGCACTCTTAAATATCTTCTAACAAATTTCTCTCTCTCTTACACACACACACCACACACACACACAGTGCACGTTCTTGCAGTAGTAAATAGACAAATCTAGGTTAGAAAGATTTTCATGTTGTGCTGTAGATCTTATGAATTATACATAATCCATGTCTCTCAGTTGCATTTAACAGAAGTAACTGTATTGTGGGGAGGGGGAGGAGAGGGGAGGGGTTGACAACTAAGGGACAAGAACCTGCAGCCTGAGTTAGAGAAATGCTAAAACAAAAACATAAAGGCTGTTAAGTTCTAACCACTGCATATATGGCTAAATCCAGGTGTGAACAGTCTTTATCATATATAGATTCCTCTGAGACAGACATTAAAGAATTGGAGGGGGGTTATAATATACTCACCCTAAAGCATTTCTCCCCTAGCCTGTACATTGTCCAACAGAAACCATAGCCAGGCATGCAAGAAATACATTTCCAACCAAGCAGCCTCTTGAGCCCATACAATTCCACTCCTCCCCCAAACAAAACACACACACACACACACACACACACACACACTTTTCTGCGTTCAGATTTTGTTTTTCTTCCCGTCTATAATATGTTTACCAAAACTGAGAGGTCTAATCCGGGGTCTGAAGTGACGACGCAACTGATAACCAACTGCCTCTCTCCCACTCCTCTCCCCCCCACCCTTCCCAGCATATCCCCCATCCACCCTAAACAACACCCCCCCCTCCTGTTCTGCTTTTGCTTCGAAGATGGGAAAGAGAACTGCGTCGCAGCTTTCAAGCAAGCAGCCTGGGTGCTGGGAAACCAAATAGTTTTGAAATTCCCTCCTGCAGGATGCAGCCGCTCTCTTGCTACCTTCCACACTCTTGCTCCCCAGAGGAGGAGGAGGAGAAGTTTCAGCCTCGATCGTTTTTTTCTCCCTTCCCGGTTTTTAAAGCGCTTGCTTCTTTTCCCTTTGCTGCTACCGTAGCAAGCAAGCCGGCGATCTGAACATGGGACTTTGGGGCGATTTGCGAGAGAGGCAGAAACCTTTCCCTCCCCAGTTTTTGCGGAGCCTTCGCAACTGGACCAAAGTGCGTGGGGCGGTGGGGGGGGGAGGTGAGAGAGCGAGAGCGAGAGCTTTGCTCAGGGGTGCCATTGAATCAACTCCTGGCGCTGCCCCGTGCGGGGAGCGCTGACAAGTCCCGCGCAGCGCCGTGCGCGCCATCGCTGTTAGTGTGGGGCAAAGGGGGCAGCATCCCAGAGGGGGGGAAGAGGAGGAGGCGCGACGTGGGGAATAAGGGGAGGTGGGGTGGGGTAGGGGGCTGAGACTTGGGCGCACGGTCGCTTGCATCCTCCACCCTTGCACGGTCACTTGCGCCCGTCCCTCCTCGCCTCCCCCCCTCCCGCGTCCGCCCGCCCGCCCCTCTCTCATCCCTCCCCCTTGTTACCTTGTTGCAATGGTAATAGTCCAGGGGGCCCAAGCAAGTGGGGTCGGCCCCAGACAAGGAACCAACGGCGGTGGGGGCGGAAGGGTAAAACCTAACGTCCATGCCGGGGCTGCGAGCTGAGGGGGAGAACGAGGCGAGAGGAGGCTCCAGCGGGCATGGAACCGGCTCCTCCGGCGGCGGCTGCTCTGCCTCTGGCTCAGGGCGGGCGGGAGGGAGGGGAGGGGAGGAGAGGCGGGGAGAGGGAGAAGGGGAGGGAGCGCAGCCCAGAGCCGGCTCCACTCGCACTCTATTGTTCCAGGCACCGAGGCGAGGGGGGGGAGAGAGAGAGAGCGGAGGAGGAGGAGGAGGAGGATGGGGGGAGGGGAGAGCGCCTGGGCTGGGCTCCCACAGCAACCTCTCTCAGGCGGGCGCTGGGACCGCCACAGGGCGGGAGGGTGTCGCCAGAACACCCCGCGCCTGAGAGCGGGCCTGCCCCGAATGCCGACCCACCGAGGGACGGGGAGGGCCTGGCATGTGCGGAGCGAGCAGGGAGCGCCGCCGCCGCCGCTTTCCTGGCCGCACTCTCTCGCGGAAGGGGCTTGGGGCAGGTTCTTCGCCGCAGCCCCTCCGGGCTTGTTCTTCTCTTCTCGCTTCCACACACCCCTTCCCAACCCTCAGGTTCATTCGCGGGAAGGTACCGCATGGGGCTCTATAGTCACCCTGGCCACGGGGGAATGGGTCCCACAGAAAGAAGAGGCGGTGAACTCTGCAAGGGGGTCGCAGCAGAGGGGCTCGTACGGGCAGACTTTTCACTTTGCGGACCTGCTTGCTCTCCGCAAAACCCTGCGGCAGGAGGGGGGGGGCGAACCTGGAGGAACTCCCCTACCGACTCCCCAAGTCTCCAGGTATGCCCCTTGGGCGTGTTTTCGCTCGCACACAAGTGAAGGGCTTGGGCTAAACTCTCAACTTAGAGCCGAGATCCGCTCCCAAAGTTACCAGCACTTTGCCATACCTGAGAAGGACTGGGCTGGGACCTGCCCCCACCCCAAAAAGAAACGCAGAAGAGGCAGCTCAAGAGCCGATTTGATAGCCATATTCACATATTTGAAGGGCTGTCACAGAGGCGAATTTGTTTCTGTGCCTACAGGGGGTAAAAGCACAACCCTACAGGGGGTAAAAGCACAACTTCTTTCGAATGGCAAGAACTTTAGACTAAACACGAGGAACTTCCTGACTACAAACTGTTCTGCCAGAGGGACAAACTGCCCCAAATGTGGTTCGAGGCTTTTATGAAGAGGCTGGATGGCTACCTCTCAGAGATGTTGTAGTAGTGGTTTCTAGGAAGCACAGAGTGATAAACAACCTGCGTTTGTCCCAATTAACTGTCTTCAGCAAATCTTCTAAGATCTATCAGAAGGCACTCTTGGCTAGAACACATAAGTCACTTCAATTTTTGAAGGAAAGTTCCTTCCAGGTAATGTTCTGCCCTGGAGGAGTAGGCTCCAAACCACCAATAAATAGTTGGCAGCTTTGTGAAGAGAGGCTTCTGTGATACCTTGATGTTGCAGGGTTAGTGCCTTTATTTTTTCATACGTGAAAATAGACAATGTGTTAAGCACTGAAGTACAAGCTGAAGAGCTATGCAGAGAAGCGGAATGGGGGCAAAGCTGTCAACTTTTGGATTTGAAAATAAGGGATCAGCAGCAGCCTCACCTGTCCCAGGGACAGTCTACGGCAGGCATCCCCAAACTGCGGCCCTCCAGATGTTTTGGCCTATAACTCCCATGATCCCTAGCTAGCAGGACCAGTGATCGGGGAAGATGAGAATTGTAGTCCAAAACATCTGGAGGGCCGAAGTTTGGGGTGCCTGGTCTAAAGTATATCTAACAATCCAAGGTAGCAGCGGGAAACGGTGCTGGAATAAGGGAATTTCCAGCAAAAAAAGGGAAGGCTGACAGCTGTGGCTTGGAATAAGGGAGTTTCCTGCAAAAAAAAGAGGGGGGGGGTTGACAGCTATGAGGCGGGGGGGGGGATAATGATGTATGGAACCCACTCATTATTACCATTTTCTTATGTTTCTAGGAATGGAATATAACATGGCAACTGAAGTTCAGAAGAAAAAGTGCATGTGGGGTAGACTATTAATGTCCCTAAGCAAAAGAAAGAACAGTTTAAAAATGGAGTGGACCTGAAATGGTTCCCAACCGATCATATTTCAAATAAAGACTAAATTAAAATAAGATAGGGAAAATACAGGGGGAAAGAATTGCTTGTAGAATATGGAATTAAGAATCTCAGAACATTCACTGTTCAGTTTAGGCTCATCAGAAAATTGTAGAGTCATACTGGAAGGCCTGCACCTAGTAATGGATTTCTACAGGAAGTGAAAGAGGAAGAAGGTAGTATTGATGAAGTAAGAGCCACATTCTGCAGTTGGATAACCAGCTTTACAATTGGCACGTCCGGGACATTGTTCAGGTTTGTGTCGTGGTCTTCGCTTCCTCTGCAAGTGTTTCAAAACATTTGTTTTGAGGAACACCACACAAAAAATATACTTTGGGAGAAGGTTGTCATTTGAGGAAAAGCTCAACGGAATAAATAACCATTTATGGTTGGGTATATGGCATGAATCAACTAGTGTCTGCATTTTAATTATGAATGGCAGTATTTTATTTACCTTGCTACAAAAGGACCAGATCATGGTGCTTAGTTATACAGTCCATACAGGGCATCATAGAGTGTTTGGCTCTGAGGCAGTATAGAAAAGTGAGGTAGGAATGGCTGAAGAACTTTGGGGCAGTGAATGGGCAAAAATATCGTTGGAAGAGTGTAGAATATTGTTAAACACCACCCCAATCTCCAAGTGATGTGAGATTCCAGGGCTCCAAGCATTTACCCAGGGTTCATGTTTCCTTTGGAAATGAGGCTGTGGTGTTTTTATGATATATTGTTTATTTACACATATGTACATCCTGAGCCTACAATGGAGGGGTTCAAAGCATTACACTCCTGTCTCTCCCATTGCTGCAGCTTCTGATACAGGGAGCCCACATTGTTATCTGAACGTGGTCTCCGACTTGCAACATTTTACAGACTGACCCCTTTTACCCTTGATCATGCCACAGCCCACTGAAATCCTAAAACTTCCTCCTAACAATAACCTCTGGCATTGTCTTTAGATTCATGAGCTCAGAGCTCAGGGTGGGGCTTCACCCATCTGCTGGCTGGCGGAGAGTCATTGCTTTATCAATCCCTTTCTTGATGGCTCCCTGTCTTCTCTTTGACCTCTTTTAATGATCCATCTCCCCAGGAGATTTACCTGACACAGGAATCTGTTTCGACCTGTATTTCAATATGCTAAATCCAGCATCTGGCATCCCATTTTAATACTCCAAGCATTGATTAAATCCTAAAATTTACTAAATCCAGAAATTATGAGTGCCTTGCACCCACAAACTCTAGCACCCAAACTCATAACAGTACTGTACCATGGTGAAGAAATAAAGCTGAAAGCCTACTAAGAGGAAAATAAATTCTGTCTCATAGATAAGGAAATAAAAATATATAGTATTGGGCAGCAACAGAGGAAGGCATGGGTGAAATGGGTGTTTGTTTAGGAAAAGGAAGCCAAAATATATACCATGGGAAGGAGTAGAAGAACGAACTGGCCGTATCAACCACAGAAAATATGCACACAAGGAAACCATAGGATTGGTTTAAGGAAGTCCAAATGCCATTTATTATTCTATGAGATGCTCTGTTTCCCACCAAAAGGGCTGAATTTTAGGTCTCTCTTTCACAAACACACTCCAGATTAGAGGGTGAAGGGAAACCAATAATGTGCATCATATTTACAAATTTGTTTCAAGCCTGAATTATCTCATAACTGGGTTAAGGATGAGATGTCATACTTGAAAGTATGTTTCTCACTGTTATTGTAACTTCCAGGACATTTCTCACAGGTGAAAGTGTAACGTTCCTCTCTGAAACTGTTTGATTAACATCTCAATATTAATTTGAAGTAAATTTAAGTTGCTTTGAAGCAAATCTCCTGGAAGTCTTTTCACAGTAAGAATGCTTAGGATTATTATTACTTGATTTTCTTGGTCTGGTTGATGTTATACTGCATAAAGAAAATGTGAGAGGAATTGCCAGTGTAACCACCTTTGTAAAACAGAATTCTAAAAGGATTTTCCCCAACAGTTAAGGTGACTGGATTCAGTTCTAGGGTGGACAGCATGATCCCACTTGTAGTTTCCCTGGATCTATGGTAGTACACAATAATAAGCAAGGTCAGAATGGCATATTTTCCTATTTAAAATGCTTGTTTTTCACTTACAAAATGGAACTTTCCACACTCTGTGCAACACATTCTTTACATCATAGGTCTTTTTTAGTTTAACCCATCCACTATTGTGTTGTCCCTGTGATGTTTCATGTCAGCTGCTGTCTCTTCTTACAACTGGAATCTCCTTCAATAATCAGGTTGAAACATCTCCCTCATACTTGAAACACAATAGCCCTTTTAATATGTTATTCTATGCATACAGTTAATTGCATGGGGGGGGGGGATGGCACTGTGGCAGCAGCTCTGCTCCAATGTACACACGATCATTTTTCTGTAAAAAGAAGAAAGGAAGGAAGAAAGGACCCCACACATTCAACTGTAGATGTGGAGGGCTTTTCCCTGCCTGTTTGGGGACCCTGTTTTCCCAGTTGTATGAAGGGGGTCCTCTTCAGGCAATACAATGAATGTGTGTACGTTAGGGGCACAGCCTGCTGCCCACCCAGCCCCTCACATATTTATTGTATACGTGAATAATGTATGATAAGGGCTTGCATTACAAGCAAATAAACTAGGCCTCAGGTCATGTTGCTCCTGTTCTTCTGAGGTAAAGCTTTCTGTCAGCCTGGAATCTCCAGCTCTTGACGCTTTTAACCACTGAATGCCCAGTTTTTATATCATAATTTTTGAAACTATGATGCTATTTAGACTATAATTACAATAATGAAGACAGTAGTTATGAGAGGGGATAGCTGAAGCATAATCAGTTCTTCAGCATCCTTATCTATAAAAAATAAGGTTATTAAGAACACCCAAACTCAGCACTACTGTACTTCAAAACTGAAGCGAACCCAACACCTGGCTTTGTCTTAACACATTTACCATACCTCAGAAAGAACCATTAACAACAATGCCTTTAGATTTTCAGCATTTTGAAGTGGGGGTGACATCCTCCCCTGTGAAACTACTCTCCCCTTCAACAGTCCACTGGGTCACACGCTTTCCTAAACAAAACACAGCAACAGCAATAAAGTCTTCAACTCATTGGGTGGTTAATCTTTTTCTTTAATAGATAAGGATGTTGAGGTTGATTGTACTTCAGCCATACCCTCTCATAGCCAGTTACTGTCTTCATTACAAATACTGTAGTATCTGTCTTTGTAGAAGATACTTGATGGTGGTTCTTCTGTTTTCTGCACCTTGACATCTCTCCTACTGATGCTGGAGAGTCATAAATTGGTGAAGCTGAGGCGAATATTCTATAGCCTCTGCGTTGAGATTTGAATCTAGTGTATTTCCTGGCATAGCATTGCCCCTTGTTCAATAAAGTGACCACTAGGTCACTTCATTTATAAGCAACTTCCTTTGCTTAGAAATAATTTCACACATGTAGCATGATGACTGTGTAAAAAATACTCCCTGGATCATTCCCAGATTCTGGCTTTTCTACATTTAGAAGTTGCTGAGCCTTAATACAGGAACTTGTGGCTCAGATTAGGACACGAGGGGCTGTTATTTGTGATTATTGTAATCTTTGAGCTATAGAGATAATCACAAAATGTTACTTCTCTGGTCCATTTGAGAAGTAAAAAGTTGAACTTTATGGGAAAACGATCTTCTTTCACTGGGTCTTAAACCTCTGCTCATTAGACCTTTTCCCTCATGCCTTCTAGAAAGTTGTTCCAAGCTTCATGCAAGTGGCACAAGTATGTGAAACATACAGAAACTTTCAGTGTGCAATTTCCAGTACTAGAATTCTTGTGAGAATTTCAAAGGTGCTCAGACACTCCTCTGTCTACTGGTCTTCCAACAGTGGCGAGCATTTGCTCCATTTCAGCTTCTTCCCTGTAAGAAGGACATTTAGAAGTCTGGCCAATAATGTGTGTTGCTTAACAAACATTCTGTGGAATGCTGTGAAGCACAGAACAAATTTTAAGCCCTACAATGCTCTGTGGCCTAAGCCAGCCCTTGAGAGCTGAACTCTTCTCTACATCACAACACACAGGATGGAAATGATACAGCACAAGTACCTTAGGAAAAATTACATCTACATACAAGCCAATAACTGGACATCATTGTCAACCAACCTTTGTAGAACAGCTAGAATACTCTCTACTAGGCATTCTTCAGCTGATTCTTTATCTCTACATCACTGGTGGCCCCACCTGTCAATCACCTGACAGCGAGCTTTGGCTGCAGGTTCTGCTCCCTGCTGAACTGAGCAGGATTCAGCCCCTGCTTATCAGTTGCTGAGCAGGAGTTAAATCCTGTTGCTCTGGCTACCTACGCCAGTTCCCAGCAGGGGAATTAGCATGCGCAGCCAATGCAGAATAACAAACCCACTTATCAGCTGATTTTTAAATATATATATATTTATTTCATAACATTTATATACTACTTGATTGTTGTAGGCTTAAAAAAACCCCAAAACCTTCAAAGTGGTTTACAAAAAGAAGTTATAAACACGAATAAATAAATGAAGAATATAAGGCAGGGGTCAGCAAACTTTTTCAGCAGGGGGCCAGTCTACTGTCCCTCAGACCTTGTGTGGGGCCAGACTATATTTTGAAGAAAAAATATGAACGAATTCCTATGCCCAACAAATAACCCAGAGACACATTTTTAAGAAAAGGACACATTCTACTCATGTAAAAACACGCTGATTCCTGGACCGTCCATGGGCCGGATTGAGAAGGTGATTGGGTCGCATCCGGCCCCCCGGGCCTTAGTTTGGGGACCCCTGATATAAGGCCTGATGTCAGGCTTGATCCATAGCAAAAGGACTTCAGATAGCAGGGCATGGGGAAAGTCCCTTCCTGGGGCTGCAGAGAGCCACTGCAAGGCACCTTTCTAGCAACAATTCCCAATTGCAAAGGACAGCATAATGGAGTCACCTTAGTGTCTCATGTATCTGAGAACTGTTGCTGGAAACATGCCCCTGGGGAAAGGGTTGGGCTTGGAACAAATCATGTTTCTAGCACCTGGATATTTTCCCCACCCCCTCTATTTTTGCCTGTCAGTCAGAAGCACTACTCCTGCTTTTGTGGTTGGTTTACTGCTCTGGCCCTTGAGTGTTCCTAAAGTAGCTCTTTGGATCCTTGCCAATATTTCCTGATAAACAGCCCAGCCTTTCTACACATGCATTTTCTATACAAGCCAGACATTCTCTATCAGTATTTCATACAGGTTTAGGATCCTTCTATGAAAACGCACAACAGAATACATATTTTTGCTCTGCTTTTTAAGTTATTCACCAAATGGTATTAGCCAATATTTCTGGATCACGTTATATGAAGATGTCATAATTTTTTATAGAGCCTTGTGCCTTGGTTAAAACATTATGGGGGAAATAGTAATTAAAACTAAGTGATAGTATTCAAAATAATTGAGCAAAATGCATTTTCTGATTCACTAGGCTAGTTTGTTTTTCTATATAATGTTAATTAGTGATGAATCAGTATTTAGCAACATTCTGCAATATTGTTATCTTAATTAATTACGGTGATGATTATATTACATATATTGTTGTAGGTGCCACTAAAAACTACATATGTAAAGATATACATTTCCCCCTGTTTTCAACAGGATTCAGTCCCTTTATAAACCATGAAAATTAACTCATTTTATCACTAGGAATAGAACATCTCCCCCACAGCCAATACAAAATGACTCTTCTAAACATTTGCTAGATTGAATTGGTCTCTTTCTGAACATTTAATTATTGCTTCCTTTAAATATGTAGAAAGGTTTGCCTTCTCTCCACCCCACTTTGAGAGCATAAACAGCATCAGACATCGCTCGTATATTTCTATAGATAAGCATATCATTATCATTAGGTCTCCTATACAAAATGATGTGAAGAAGTTAGGTAATGAAAAATAAAAACATAGTGTACAAATCATCCAAAGATAAGCAATTTCAGTCCCACTGAGTTTAATGGGAGAATTGGATGTGTGTTTAATTCTCTCTAAATGAAATTAATGGAACATTAAAATGCTTACTGGTGTCTAGATTATATTCTTATTTTTTTATTATCACTAATATCCCAAAGGCCGAAGTAGATGTGATGTTGCCAATGTATTTTACTCTTGAATGGTAGATTATTATTAATTTTAATGGGCAGAAAAAAGGGGAGGGGAGACCAATCAGGGCTGTGGTATGGGGGCAGGGGCACCAATGGAACCAATGGGAGCTTTCCTCCCATTGGAAATAGGAAGAAGAGTTTGGATTTGATATCCCGCTTTATCACTACCCGAAGGAGTCTCAAAGTGGCTAACAATCTCCTTTCCCTTCCTCCCCCACAACAAACACTCTGTGAGGTGGGTGGGGCTGAGAGACTTCAGAGAAGTGTGACTAGCCCAAGGTCACCCAGCAGCTGCATGTGGAAGAGCGGAGACACGAACCTGGTTCCCCAGATTACAAATCTACCGCTCTTAACCACTACACCACACTGGCTCTAGGAGGCAACGGGGTAGTTCCAATTTGGACTCTGAGAGCAAAGCATTAAAGCCCTCTCCTCACATGCTACGGGTAGTCCCAAGATGAGTCTCCACTAAGCCAGCAATTTAAAATCAGGCATGTGAGGGCTAAAGACATGAATAGTATGGCGTCTAGTTCAACCCTGCAATACTAAGGGATAGAATGCTGATCTGCTTCGGCCTTTGACTGTTCCAAAGACCACAAAGGAATATACCTCTGCTGGTATGTATCCTATTATTTAGTACAGTGGTACCTCTGTTTACGAACTTGATTCGTTCTGGAGGTCCGTTCTTAACCTGAAACCATTCTTAACCTGAGGTACCACTTTAGCTAATGGGGCCTCCCGCTGCTGCCGTGCCGCCGCCCCGGGATTTCTGTTCTCATCCTGGGGCAAAGTTCTTAACCCGAGGTACTACTTCCGGGTTAGCAGAGTCTGTAACCCAAAGTGTTTGTAACCCGAGGTGTTTGTAACTCGAGGTACCACTAATATTCATATTTATGATGGTATTCAGTTACCACACCCTGCCAGGGCAAGGACTTCCACTTGCACAAAGGGATTGCTCTCCCTCCCCCCCACCCCCCCATGTGTGTCTCACATCCTCCCCAAATCTCACCAGGTTCAGGCAGGCATGGTGGGAGGAGAGGGAGGCAAATATTCTGTGGTGTAACCAGAAATAATTGTGCTGATTGAACAAAAGGCTTGCAGCCAGTGCTTTTTTTCTGGGGGTATGCAGGGGTACGCATATCCCTAAACATTTTGTGGATCTAAGTTTGGGCTCATTGAGGGGCAGTATTTCAATATGAGTAGGAAAATGAGAAACATTTTTTAAGGAAAAAAGCACTGCTTGCAGCTATGTTGGATTCCACTCCCAGTATATTTCTTTTGTTTACAGCACAATCCTAACTCCCTGCTCAGCACTTCTTGGGGTAGTTAGGATGGCAATGGTGATGGCGAAACAAATTTATAGAATGATTAGGTGGTGGTGTCCAAATGCACAGGTGGTGGAACAGCTACTGCCAGCAGTGTACTCACTAACAATAGCCTCCTTACCTGAGCCCCAAGGCATTGGGAGAGAGGTGTGATTGGAGCAGAGCCAACCACAGATCTGCAGAATCCAGAACTGTTCCACTCCTTGAAAAATATATCAAAGACAGATTTGGACAACAGCCCAGATGGGATGCACATGAAAGCTCATACCAATGACAAACTTAGTTGGTCTCTAAGGTGCTACTGGAAGGATTTTTTTTATTTTGTTAGCCCAGATGGGAATAATTTAACAACTTAATAATATGGGAGTTGCTGCATCATTAAAGTTCAAAAGAAGATTTGGATAACAGCCCGGATCAGAGATTGAAAGGACGAAGGAGAAGCTGTGCTGCCAAACAAGCTGGGGAAATATACAGTGGTTCCTCGACTTACGAACGATTCGACAACTGAATTTTTCGACTTACAAATGGGGGTAATGGCTGTGCGCTTACGAATGTCTCGACATCCATATATATATATATATATGGGACCCAGGTGGCGCTGTGGTTAAATCACTGAGCCTAGGGCTTGCTGATCGGAAGGTCGGCGGTTCGAATCCCTGTGACGGGGTGAGCTCCCGTTGCTTGGTCCCAGCTCCTGCCAACCTAGCAGTTCGAAAGCACGTCAAAATGCAAGTAGATAAATAGGAACCGCTACAGCGGGAAGGTAAACAGCGTTTCCATGTGCTGCTCTGGTTTGCCAGAAGTGGCTTTGTCATGCTGGCCACATGACCTGCAAGCTGTACGCTGGCTCCCTCGGCCAATAATGCGAGATGAGCGCGCAACCCCAGAGTCGGTCACGACTGGACCTAATGGTCAGGGGTCTCTTTACCTTTACGTGTATATATATATATATATATATATATATATATATATATATATATACATACACACACACACACACACACACACACACACACATATTCTGGGCCCCTCTGCTGCTGCCACCTGGAGTTGGTACAACAACAACAACAACAACAACCAGCCATCACCCTTCCTCTCCTGCCCCCTTTGCACTGATTGGTGGGAGCCAGCAGGTTTTCAGATGCAGTGGTAAATCTTCTATGTCTCTTCGTTCGGATTGTTCTGCCCATATTATTAATTGGTCAGTATATGATATTTCACACCACCTCGAGAGCCTGGGGCACCAGGCAACAGGGAGAACCACAACCCCCCATCAGAATAGCCCATTAAAAAAGACAAAAACAACATATGATTCAGACTAAAATGCATTTAAAAAACCCTCTTTTATCTTTTACAATGCCTCCAACAAATGCTTAGAAAGACTTTGGAAAGGGTCCAAAGGGGGTTACATACAGGATAGCAAAAGCACCTAGCCTTTTTTGTTTGGCCATTTCCTCAGCACAAAAATATTATGCATGCTTCATCAGAAATAAGTTGCAGAGAGCTCAACGGGACATTTTCTGACAAGCATGTTTAGGATTGCAACCTTAAACTCTGTGACACACATACTCTAATCCAAATCATGCTCTAATATATTGATAAGAGTTCTTGTACATGTTGGCTATTTTTCTGTTCACTTTAATGGAAGAAGCAAGTCCTTTCCCCATTGAAACGAATCATAAGCCGAGTTCAGATGCAATGCTAAAGCATGTTTTGAGAATGAGCTGGACTACAATTGATAGCATAATATATATTTTTTATTTATTAACCAACGGTCACTCAAGCATCTTAATTATAGTTATCAAAGTTCAAACTGCTTAAGCTGATGGTGTAACTTGATAACATAATTTTTTAGGTTTTTTGTTTTGTTTTGTTTTTTGTTTTGTTTCATTTTTTAAAAAAAACAACTAATTGCCACACAAAGCTGTGTGGCAAAGCTGAGGTTAATTTGAGAAAGGCTGTTAAGAGATCTTCTAAGACTAAGCTGCTTGTTTGGTTTGCTTGCTTTGACTGCCTAAACCTACTAGTAACATTAATTACAAGCAATTGTCTTTCCTTCCCTTGGTTTTGTGAGAGAAATTTCCTTTCTTTGTTTAAACAGATTTCCACACAATAGGTGAGTGCCGTTGTGTGTGGGTTATACTGCTTCTGTTGTGAGATAATATGTAGACAAAATAATGTTTTTCCTGTCAAATATTGAGTAGGCATCAATTGCAAAGTGACAGGTGGTTAAATAGCTGGCACTTATAATGATTTCATGAAGATGTTTTCCCTTTTTGGACAGGATTTTTTTTTAAAAAAAAACAACACCAAAAAAACCCACCCTGATTTGAAAAGAGGAGACTGACGCAATCTGTTTTGCAGACATTGTACAATTTTAGATTCAATTTTAACTTGTAGAAGGACATGTAAATGCAAGAATAGCTTTACTATGTCAAATCAATGGTCCCTCTGGAGTATTATATTATGTGTGGTTTAAGATTGCCATTCTTCTTTTAGTACCTATGCTCCTGTGCATTTTTATTAAAGTGGCATGCAGGGCATGCAGGGCAATTAATTAGTTGAACTTCTTCTTCTTCTTCTTCTTCTTCTTCTTCTTCTTCTTCTTCTTCTTCTTCTTCTTCTTCTTCTTCTTCTTCTTCTTCTTCTCATCTATCGGTCTCAGGAGACAATGGAGGAATGTGCCTTTGGGAGTGTTAGAAGGTTGCAGCGCCTATCATGGCTGTATAAGACCAATATAAGGGGGAGATGTTTTGTTGCAGCTGGGGCAGATGAAGGTGTCTGGTTATGCTGCTGCAGATGCGCCACGGTGTTTCTTTCCAACGTGGAAATAAAGTGACAGAAAAACTTCACCAGCTGTGAGGGTCACAGGACCAGGGATAAGTAAAATATGGCAATCCTATTCTTGCTGGAACCACTTCAAAATATCACAGAGGCTAGAATCTCAAGTCCAGAATAGAAATCCACCCAGCTTCTGTTGCCACCTTTCCTAATATCCCTTCTTGTATTTCCCCATATTCTGAAGCATTTTAAATCCTCAGTTTGGGTAACCAGGCACCTGTCCCACAATAAAATTTTCTTATAAACAAACAAAAGGCTTTGCAATCATTTTGGAACAAAATTCATATGAAATATACTACTGTATTTGGCAGCATCCAGCAGTGTCAAAGTTGCTTCTACAAATGACTTCCACTCACATAAAAGGACCTCCCCTTCCTTTCCCTCCCCCTGCAGCTCCCTTGCAACCCAAAATCTGCTATGTAGAGTTGGGTGGCCCTCCAAAGGCTAATGGGGCCCACACAAATGGCTGCAGAGGGAGAAGGGAAAGTCTCATCTGGTCCACTTGCATAGCCATGACTCTTGCCCATAGTGTGATATTTCAGAATCTAGTAAACAACAGATGAAATTTGTATTTTTAAAAGTTAAAACACAAATTTATATTCCTCCTGATATAAAATAGAATATTTCATCAGAAAAATATATCCATTTTTAAAAGTAAAGCATAGTTACAGATGGGCAGTTTAATTGAAACTATTACTTAAGGCCTGTATGTTTGTTTGGTTTTTTTGTTCTTGAAATATCCAGCAGCAATAGGCAAATCAAAAGTCTCTCATCCTTATTTGTTATTCAAATGCAATCAAAACTCCCAATATATATAGATATATAAGTTGTTGTTTAATCACAAACTGCTTTTCCCCCTGAAAACATGATTTGATAATCAAAATTTAGGATGCACAATTGAAAGTGGTCAGACCAGTCACATGACGGTTTCTCTGTTCCTGGTGCAACAAAACAAAACAACAACAACACCACAAACTGGCTAGTCAATATAAAACCAAATTTACTGGAATAATAGCTAGAATAGAGATAGGCTAGTAACCATTCAAACAACAAACATACTAAGGTGCCATGTGCAAGTCAAGACCTGGAAATACTGTGAACATGGAATGGATAAAAATATAACTGTAAGCAAATACATGCACAGTAAACGTTATATAGACTGGATTAATGAACCGTTCAACAAGTAGCGTGAGTCCAAACACGGAACGGCAACCCCGTGCCACCACAACAGTGAGGATAGCTCAAAGGAGAATATGAAAAATGTTCAAAGCTGCTTAACAAAGTTTTCCTTAGTATGATCTTCCTGCAAATCTGCCTCTTTTCCAGTCTCTCCACATCAGACATGATATAGATGTGGCTCACAGTTTTGTCTTTTCTGCTATCAGAAGCACAGAAGTGAAATTGACAATATATATTTACATATATTCTGGGAGATATGGGCTGCTTCCATGTAACATGGATGAAATAGTATCTAGTGCAAGTCCCTTTGTGCTGCTGGTGTAAATGAATCTAGTTTGTGTTCATGTAGCAGAGATCAGAATTTGATATGCTGTAATTATGGAGTCTGTTTTACAGGCCAAGTGACATGTGCAACGACTCTTTTACCAAGTCTAGTCCTTTCCCTTCAAGCAACTGGAATTAAAATTTAGTACACGAGACATACTTTTGTATCAACAGCTTCTGTTGGTTAGTGTGAAAGCTTTTGATCTTTAACGTTCCCTTCACACTTACATCTCAATCCTGATTCCCAGACCTGACTCAGGCTTTGAAATGTTTTCTCTCATATTTAACTCTCCAATTTTCATGGAATGTTAGAGAATAACTATGTTGGGATGTTGATGCAAATGAGGCAAGAATTCCTAATAGTGCCATGTGCGTTTATATTAATTTTAAATGTGTGCGGTTATTGGAGAGCCTTGGCAAAAAGCCATTTCATGGCAAGTATGAAGAATTCCTGCATGACCAAATCATTCTCAAAGGTTATCAATTAATAATATACTCATTTTCCCATTTCAAAGTAATCAGGAGTCCAATTCATCCCTGACACACAATTCCAACACTGGAATCAATTTTGTGGAACACAGGAAGTTACTAGATTATTTGTCAAACTGCTTGTCCCTCTAGACCAGTATTACCTATCCTGAGAGGCAGTAGCTCTCCAGACTCTCTAGCAGAGGTCTTCCTCGTCAGCCTGACCCTTTCAAAAGCTTGATATAACTGTGACTAAGAACAAAAGAATTTGAATTATGGTGCTGGAGGAGACTCTTGAGAGTCCCATGGACTGCTAGAAGATCAAACCTATCCATTCTTAAGGAAATCAGCCCTGAGTGCTCACTGGAAGGACAGATCCTGAAGCTGAGGCTCCAATACTTTGGCCACCTCATGAGAAGAGAAGAATCCTTGGAAAAGACCCTGATGTTGGGAAAGATTGAGGGCACTAGGAGAAGGGGACGACAGAGGACAAGATGGTTGGACAGTGTTCTCGAAGCTACGAACATGAGTTTGACCAAACTGCGGGAGGCAGTGCAAGACAGGAGTGCCTGGCGTGCTATGGTCCATGGGGTCACGAAGAGTCGGACACGACTAAACGACTAAACAACAACAACAACAAGAACAAAAGAAGAGCTCTGCTGATCTGACCAAATGCCCAACAGCATCCTGTTCTCAAAGTGGCCTACTTGGGACCGCCTACATTTAAAGCCTGTGTACCATTCCTGAGTCATAGTCCTTCCGCCAGGATATTCTTAGTTTTTCATTGCTGAAGAATGATTAAATTCTTTTGATTGCGTTGCTGAATATAAGTAGGTTGAGCAATTTTCTTATAATGACCCTTCTACTTGGATTTATTACATGGCTATGCTGAGTCATGGACGAGACGGAAGGGGAGGAGAGTAGCATAGCTCTCTCCCACACACACCATTCTCAATTTCAAATCACAGCTTCCCCTAATTTCTTTGGCAAAGACTTGGGCTCCTAGGCCCAGTCTTCATCAGATACAGCTTTACCCTCTAAGCAGCTGATAAAAGTGAATCATCTTGCCATAGCTGCCAACTGTGCATCTTTCCTAAGAGGCCACGGTGCTTAGTTGCAGGAAGAAGAAGTGACCACCGATGAATCTGATTAATGAGTTCTCTGTCACAGGCAGATCTTGCATGAGATTGATTGGATTCTCAGGCACACTGGTATGGTAAAGAGGTGGTGCACCACTGCCCTCCTGAGAGTTGCACTGCTGCCATTTATAGGGGTAGTTGCAGAGGCAGGGCATGGGTGAGGTTGGGACTGTGCAGGCGCCCCAGTGGAGTCAACCCAGTGCTTTCTCCTGTGCATCTGTGCAAACCCAACATCCCAGTAACTGGCAGAGATTCTGCAAGCCAAGACACACCGAACTCAACAGGGTTTACTTCCAAGTAGAAAGGCATAGGATTGCTCCATTCATGTAGAATACAAATTTGTATGAGTGCTGTCAACATTCTCCCCCAGTCAAAGAAACATACCCAGTACAGCAGAGTTTAAGTGCATAGATATGAGAGCTAGGAAGCGTTACACTCTTTGCAAAAGTTATTCTTTCTTGTGGAGGTGTCCAAGATCACTTGCATTTAATTTAAGTTTATTGAAAACGCTGTTAACTGAACTGAACTTTGGAAATTAATGGTGGGATTTTTTGTGGGTTTTTTTTTTAAAAGCATATTTGCTTATCGTCATTTGCTACAGTGACAAGAAAAGCCATCTGTTGTGAAGATTCACCAATTGATCTAGGATTAAATGTCAGAATTAATTTATGTGGTAATGCAATGGCTGTGGATATTTTGGATGTTCTTCCTGTTGTTGGGTTTTTGTGAGGGAGAAGGGTCAAGTCAGTTTCCAGGTGTTACCGCTATTTCATTTTCAGCCATTTTGTGACATTGTCGGCATTAATGTTCCTAGAGTACATCTGTTAGTGTAAAAGTGTGCCTGAACAGTCATTCACACACACACACACACACACACACACACACACACACACACACACACACACTGCTGCTCTGCCAGGGAGTGTTTGGGAGGACTGCTCCCCCTGAAGCCCACTTCCACCTGGGGCTTGGGGCGGGTCCCCCACTCCTCCACAGCTTTTGAGGCTCCTGGGAGGCCTGGAACATCACTACTGCTGTGAGTACTGGAAGGACTGCTCCCCCTGAAGCCCACTTCCACCTTGGGCTTGGGGCGGGTCCCCCACTCCACCACGGCTTTTAAGGCTCCTGGGAGGCCTGGAACATTGCTGCTGCTGCTGCTGCTCTGCCAGGGAGTGTTTGGGAGGACTGCTCCCCCTGAAGCCCACTTCCACCTGGGGCTTGGGGCGGGTCCCCCACTCCACCACAGCTTTTGAGGCTCCTGGGAGGCCTGGAACATCACTGCTGCTGTGAGTACTGGAAGGACTGCTCCCCCTGAAGCCCACTTCCACCTTGGGCTTGGGGCGGGTCCCATACTCTACCACAGCTTTAAGGCTCCTAGGAGGCCTGAAACAGTGCTGCTGCTGCTTTTCTTGTAATTCTGATGTGTTTGTAACTTTTATTGTTTTTTGTTTTTGTTGTTTATCGTTTAGTTTGTTAGTTTGTTTTCTGTATTGGTTTTAAATTCGATTTTAAGGGGAGGGGTTAATTTTAGTTTGTAATTTTTTGTCTTTGTATTGTTTTATTGTATTAGTTTGTTTTCTGTATTGGTTTTAAATTTGATTTTAAGGGGAGGGGTCAATTTTAGTTTGTAATTTTCTGTCTTTGTATTGTTTTACTGTATTTTTTGATTTACATAGGTTTTAGGGAGGGATTTTTAGTTGGGTGTGGGAATCTGTTAAATTTTAGTGTATTTGTAATTTTTATTGTTTTATTGTGTTTTTTGTGTTTTTCTTTTGTTCTGTTCTTTGCTGTTTTTTACAGAGGTTTTATTTTGTTTTTAAGGGGAGGGGTCAGGGCTGCCCGGGAGGGGGTCCCAGCAAGCAAAATGGCTGGGGCAGATTCCACAGGGGGGGATGCACTGGGACAACCGATCTCAGTGGTCACGGGTAGGAGGAGGAGTTACGCTAAGACCAGACCATGTCATTACCAAGGAGGCAGACTTAGTCGTTGTCTGAGGACTATCCCTGCCTCCGGGTCTGGTCCTGACCGGACGGATATTGGAATCAGCAAGGGATACCCACATGACCTGAAGGTGCTGCTGTGCAATGCCAGGTTGATGATGAATAAGACCACTGCCATTCACGACCTGATTGTGGATGGAGGATTTGACCTGGCATGTGTGACAGAGACCTGGTTGGATGAAGCCGATGGGCCCGTTCTTGGCGCTGCTTGTCCACCAGGTTTCTCTTATGCACAGCAACCCAGGCCATCTGGGCGGGGAGGGGGGGTTGCAGTGATTTTTAGGAAGTCATTAGTTTGCACCAGGCGTCCTATTGGTAAGACTGAGTTTTCTGAGTGCATGTTCTGGAAGTTGGGCAATAGGGGCAGTACAGGATTCCTTTTGGTGTACCGACCTCCCCGCTGCACCAAGGATTCCCTGCCCGAGCTGCTTCAGGTCGTGTCGGATGTGCTCCTGGAGACACCTAGCTTGGTTGTCTTAGGGGATTTTAACATCCATGCCGATACGACCTTACAAGGTGCCGCTCGGGACTTCGTGGAAAGCATGGCCACCATGGGGCTGTCCCTGAATAAGTCTGGCCCAACTCATAGTCACGGACATGCCTTGGACTTGGTGTTTACCTCTATGGATGTTGGTGATCTGACATTAAGTAAAAGCGAAACAAAAGAAGTGCCATGGTCAGATCACTTTCTGGTGCAACTGGACTTCTCCACAACCCTTCCCCTCTGCAGGGAGGTGGGACCGATTCGGATGGTCCGCCCCCGCTACTTAATGGATCCAATTGGCTTCCAGAGAGTGGAAGGGGATGTTTTATCCCATGTCGATGGCCTTTCAGCTGATTCCCTGGTGGCCCGCTGGAATGCGGAGTTAACCAGCGCTATTGACTGTCTGGCTCCGAAGCGCCCTCTCAGATTGCATGGAGCCCGGACAGCCCCGTGGTTTTCCCCGGCACTGAGGGCGATGAAACAGTCGTTGAGACGGCTAGAGCGCCGGTGGCGGAAAACTCATTTTGAATCAGACCGGACACGGGCTAGAGCTCAACTTCGAGCCTACCAAGTGGCAATGGCGACGGCGAAGAGGACCTTCTTCACCGTCTCCATCGCATCTGCAGAAAACAGCAGCAGGAGACTCTTCCAGGTGGTTCGCAATTTAGCGGAACCACCTGCTCCATCCGGGCCCAGTACGGGCCACATGATCTCCTGCAATGATTTTGCAAAGTTTTTTGCAGATAAAGTCGCTCAGATTCGGGAAGAGGTAGACTCCACCGTGGGAGCAGGGCCGGGGCGGGGGAGTGCTAGAGTCCTGTCTAGTCAAGTTTTGTGGGATCAATTTCAATCTGTTACCTCCGAGGATGTGGACAGGCTGCTTCGACGAGTGAAACCAACCACCTGTCTCCTTGATCCTTGCCCATCCTGGCTTATAAAAGCTAGCCGGGAAGGGCTGGGCGATGGGCTTCGCGGGTTGGTAAATGCTTCTCTCCATGAGGGAGCCTTCCCAGACCCGCTGAAAGAGGCGGTTATTAAACCGCTTCTTAAAAAACCATCTTTAGATCCGGCCAATATGGCCAACTATCACCCAGTCTCAAATCTTCCATTCTTGGGCAAGGTGATTGAGCGAGTGGTTGCTGAACAACTTCAGGCACGCCTGGAAGAAGCGGACCATTTGGATCCCTTCCAGTCAGGATTCAGGCCTCATCATGGGACTGAAACTGCCTTGGTCGCACTGGTCGATGATCTCCGGCGGGCTAGGGACAAAGGTAAGAGCTGTTTCCTTGTTCTGCTGGATCTCTCAGCGGCTTTTGACACCATTGACCATAACATCCTTCTGGACTGTCTAGAGGGCTTGGGAGCTTGGGGCACTGTCATGCAGTGGTTCTGCTCCTTCCTCCTGGGCCGTGTTCAGAAAGTGGTGGTGGGGGATGAGTGTTCAGACCCCTGGGCTCTCACTTGTGGGGTGCCTCAGGGTTCTGTCCTCTCCCCCATGCTTTTTAACATCTATATGCAGCCGCTGGGAGAGATCATCAGGGGGTTTGGGCTGGGTGTCCATCAGTATGCTGATGATACCCAGCTCTACCTCTCTTTTAAATCAGAACCAGTGAAGGCGGTGAAGGTCCTGTGTGAGTGCTTGGAGGCAGTTGGAGGATGGATGGCGGCTAACAGATTGAGATTGAATCCTGACAAGTACTGTTTGTGGGGGACAGGAGGCGGGCGAGTGTGGAGGACTCCCTGGTCCTGAATGGGGTAACTGTGCCCCTGAAAGACCAGGTGCGCAGCCTGGGAGTCATCTTAGACTCACAGCTGTCCATGGAGGCACAGGTCAACTCTGTGTCCAGGGCAGCTGTTTATCAGCTCCATCTGGTACGCAGGCTGAGTCCCTACCTGCCCACTGACTGTCTCTCCAGAGTGGTGCATGCTCTAGTTATCTCTCGCTTGGACTACTGCAATGCGCTCTACGTGGGGCTACCTTTGAAGGTGACCCGGAAACTACAACTAATCCAGAATGCGGCAGCTAGACTGGTGACTGGGAGCGGCCGCCGAGACCACATAACACCGGTCCTGAAAGACCTACATTGGCTCCCAGTACGTTTCCGAGCACAATTCAAAGTGTTGGTGTTGACCTTTAAAGCCCTAAACGGCCTCGGTCCGGTATACCTGAAGGAGCGTCTCCACCTCCATCGTTCTGCCCGGACACTGAGGTCCAGCTCCGAGGGCCTTCTGGCGGTTCCCTCACTACGAGAAGCCAGTGTTACAGGGAACCAGGCAGAGGGCCTTCTCGGTAGTGGCACCCACCCTGTGGAATGCCCTCCCACTAGAGGTCAAAGAGAACAACAATTACCAGACCTTTAGAAGGCATCTCAAGGCAGCCCTGTTTAGGGAAGCTTTTAATGTTTAATGGATTTCTGTATTTTAATGTTTGATGGATTTCTGTATTTTAGAATTTCTGTTTTGTTGGAAGCCGCCCAGAGTGGCTGGGGGAACCCGGCCAGATGGGCGGGGTATAAATAATAAATTATTATTATTATTATTATATATATTCCTGAATAACAACGACAAAACCTGCTCAAAATGCAAAATCTTAGTGTCCGTATGAACTGTGTAAACTTAAGATTGAAAGATCTATTTGAATGTTTCTTTTTTTCATTTGATTTATACCACCCTTTATCAAAAGATCCCAGGATGGTGTACAATATTGAGAACACATTTTTCGAAGCTTAAAAAAAAAACATAACAAAAGCATAGTAATATATAGCATAATAATAAAATAATCATAACAGCAGCAACGCCCCTCCCCCAGCTTTAACAGGCCATAGATTATCTAACAGCTAAAAGTCTGGGTAAAGAGGAATGTTTTTGCCAGGGGCCTAAATACGTGTATTGATGGCGCCAGGCAAGCCTCTCTGGGGAGAGCAAATTTGGTATGATATATCTGAAGGCAAAATTGATATGATATATTCTCATATATGCTCGCACCATGGGATTAGATCTAGGCTAAAATAGGCACATTTTAGTCCCACGGATTTCATTTGGACTACAGCAGGGGTAAAGAACATGGTGCCTTCCAGATGTTGTTGGACTACAACTCCCATCATCCCTGACCACTGGCTATCCTGATGGGAGCTGTAGTGAAACAGTACACCACATTGGCTACTCCTGGACTAATGCATATGTAGGCTACACTCAGACGGTGACTAGTCCAAAGTCACCCAGTGAACTTCATGATGGACTGCAGATGTGGATACAGGTCTCCATAGCTAAAAAATTTCCTACACCACCCATTGCCTTTTCATGCATTTTAAAGCTCTGCTTGGAAGAGAGGGCTTCCAAGGAGAGCTTAAAAATGGTCTCTCTTTTGGGTGTGGCTCTGGAGACTGTCACAGTGAGTTCCTGCACTTCAAAATTTACCAATCTTTTGTGGCTCCAAGGAACAGAGTGGGCTACAACACTCAGTGAAGGAATAAAGAATACCATTGCTTGTGTTTTTGGTTATTAGCAGTCACTTCTATAAATTGCATATAAGCACTTATGCGACCTTATTTTCTTCAGCTTGGGGAATGTGATAGCAACTTGTTAGTTATTAACAGATGAGCTATTTCTACACTAACATTGTAATTTCAAAACTGGCAGTCAAATAAGAGTAGGGCGTTTTTCGTTACTTATCAACTGACACTTTAAATATTTGTATTTGAATTTTTTTGTGCAGGCATGGCACATATCTGTTCCTGGCTGGTTGACATTTACCATTCTTTGTAATTCTGATCTGCTTTTCTGAATTATTTGTAAGTATATTGACAGATAAATATACACAGAGACTCTCTATTTGGGCATGACAGAATCTTGGAGAAGGCAAAAGCAGAATTGCAAATAAACTAGCAAACGGGAGCGGGAGGGGAGAAACACTATAAAAAAGAAGAATGCTCAATAACAACAATTACCATTGGAACAATCTGTGAAATTAATACATTATATTGATTGCATTCTTTGGATTTGTGGAAAAAGAATAAACCCCATGTAAAGCAGCATCTACGTGGAGGTTTGCTAGTTTTGTATTCACAGGAGGACGGGGGGAAACCGAGAGCACACTTGAATCAAGAATGTGAAGGGATGCAGAAATCTTTAGATTTGCATATACAATATTGAGATCATGAGAATGTCAAATTTAAATGCAAAATTCACATGTCTCATGAATAAGTCATGAATGGTGGCAAGGCTGATTTATTCTTTTCTTTCCAATTGTCATCATTCTCTCCATCTTCCCTTCCCCACACACATGCCCCTTGAATAGCTCCTAATCTGCAAAACAGGCAATTTCTTCTTTCCTTCCACAGGAAATGCATTGATAAATATGACTCTGTGGGAAACCATGGTTTGGTCCAGTGCTTAAAGATGTGTGTGTCTGTAATGTATGTGTATAGCCTTGCTTAGGAAGTAAAAAAAAAAGCATTTCCTCTCTCTCTCTCTCTCTCTCTCTCTCTCTCTCTCTCTCTCGAGATACCTCAGTGCCATGGCAACAGCCTTCAACCTTCATCAAGTGGGACACAACTAGGTTTAGGAAAGGTTAGCTGTGTGTTGTCACCAAGTGGGGCAACCAAGTAAAGTGATGACTTTCCATACACTATGGTATCATGAATTAACAGACTGAAGGCTTCTTATCTTTTTGGGGGGTGGGTGGGTTGATGAAAATGAGTAAACAAAAATTAAAAGTGATACTAGAAAGAGAGGGTAAAAATGGATATTACTAAAAATAATTATAATAATTATAAATATCCAAAGTTATGTGAGAAGAAGGGGGAAGTAAGAGTCCATGAGATATTTTCTAATGCCCAGGGCAGTTTGGTCCTCAAATCAAAATATTTGCTTGGTGCTATGTGTGATGTATCTGAAGAATACATGTTAAAAAAAACCCATTATAGCTATCCTTCTGAAATTTGGTAGGGTCTACCATGCCTTAAAATTTCACCCAAGCCTGCAAAAAAAAAATCAAAAAAGTTATAGACATTCACTTAAAAAGTAACTTCAAATGTGCCCAGCACAAAAAACAACCACAGCCTAGACCAGGGGTGTCAAACTCAAATTCATCGGGGGCCGCATCAGCAGTTTGGTCACCCTCAAAGGGCCAGTTGTATCTGTAGGACTATGTGTCCACTCTTTATTATCATAAATTATTGTCACTGCATTCAATTATTACTGGTTTTTTTTTGTAACAATGTAGGTAATAACTAGCTCTGAAAGCAGAAACATAGTCAGAATAATGGCAAGTAGATATTCAAATGTACAATTATTGTACAATTTATTGAAAAATGATTTTTGGTAACTGCACTGGGTGGTGGAGGCTCGCTAGGGTTTCATGCAGGAGCTTTGCAGAGCTACTGGTACCTGGAGATGCTGGGGTCCTTCTGCATGCAGGACAAATGTTCTGCCAGTGAGCCACCACCCTTCACCAAAGGGACTGGCTGAGGTTGACTCACTGGAGCTGCTCTCCTGGTTCCAGGGTATAAGGGCCAGAAGTATAAAGCAGCATCCTATGTTTCTGAGGAGAGGGAGAGGGAGAGGGAGAGGGAGAGGGAGGAAGGGAGGAAGGGAGGGAGGAAGGAAGGAAGGAAGGAAGGAAGGAAGAAAAGAGGGAGTGGGAGGGAGAGAGGAAGGAAGGAGAGAAATAAGAGTAGGAAATAAGGAAGGGAATAAAGAAGGAAAGAAAAAGAAAGAGGGAGAAAAGACGGAAAGGGAGAAAGAAGGAAGGAAGTAGAGAGGGAAAGAAAGAATAAGAATGAGGGAGAGGAAGAAAGATGGGAAGGACGGAAGGAAGGAAGGAAGGAAGGAAGGAAGAAAAGAGGGAGCAGGAGGGAGAAAGGAAGGAAAGAAGGGAGAGAAGGAAAGAAAAAGAAAGAGGGAGAGAAGACGGAAAGGGAGAAGGAAGGAAGGAAGTAGAGAGGGAAAGAAAGAATAAGAATGAGGGAGAGGAAGAAAGATGGGAAGGATGGAAGGAAGGAAGGAAGGAAGGAAAGAGGGAGTGGGAGGGAGAGGGGAAGGAAGGAAAGAGGGGAGAGAAAGAAGAGTAGGAAAGAAGGAAGGGAATAAAGAAGGAAAGAAAAAGAAAGAGGGAGAGAAGACGGAAAGGCAGAAAGAAGGAAGGAAGTAGAGAGGGAAAGAAAGAATAAGAATGAGGGAGAGGAAGAAAGATGGGAAGGAAGGAAGGAAGGAAGAAAGGAAGAAAGAAAAGAGGGAGCAGGAGGGAGAGAGGAAGGAAAGAGGGGAGAGAAAGAAGAGTAGGAAAGAAGGAAGGGAATAAAGAAGGAAAGAAAAAGAAAGACGGAGAGAAGACTGAGATAAAGAAGGAAGGAAGGAGAGGGAAAGAAAGAATAAGAACGAGAGAGAGGAAGGAAGAAAGGGAAGGGGGGGGTCGCCGCCTTGATTCAGCGCCAGAAAAGAGCGCGAAGGGACCCAGGGGCAAAAAGTATTTCCCGTGTAGCGTGAGGCAGCGGGTGTCCGTTTCAGCACACGTGCGTAAAGCCTCAGAGTTGCACGTTCATGAGGCTGAGCCGCTGCTGAGCTCACGTTCATGAGGCTGAGCCGCGGCAGGAGGAGGAGGAGGTGAGGCAGGAGGAGGAGGAGGCCGCTTGTCGGGTCGGTGCCCGGCAGCACCGTACGGAGAGTGCCGAGCCTCTGGGACGCAGCAGTGCTCTGTAGCACTTTGAATCCTCCTCCTCCGCGCGGCGCTGCTGGGTGCTTTGTCTGTGATTCAGCAGCAGCAGCCGTTTCCAGGCGCCGAGCCGTGGCAGGAGGAGGACCCGCTGCTGGGTCCCGCTGGCTGGGGTGCTCGGAGGGCCACATGACAAGGTCTGGCGGGCCGGATTTGGCCCCCGGGCCTTGAGTTTGACACCCGTGGCCTAGACTTATTCCCCTATAATTTCACCGGCTTCACTCACTCTGGAGGGAATACTATGCCTGCAAATTTCATTCATTTCTGTCAAAATGAAAAAATATTCATTGTTTTTTGGTTTTCTAGTAGTGAAGGGGAAAGGGCAATGCTTCTTTTTTTTTTCTGGAGTGGACCAGGATCCTGAGCTGAATTGGACAACTTCCAAAACAGTTGAAGTGGTCTGTTCTCAGAAGTGCTGAATCAGGGTCCAATCTGAATTTTCATGTACTAAATTTCTACTTCCTCAGTGTAATCAACATTTTTTTAAAAATCACTACAGCAAGCCTAAAACATTCATGACTTTCCAGATTGTCTCACAAAAAGATCAGCATTAACAAAGGTGTTCTTTAGTACCAGCCATAACAAGAATAATTTGCAATATAAGCAATTCATTAAAAAAAATGAATAATCTTCAACAGCCAATTATTAAAGCCTACATAGAGTAGAAGGAATGCCATTTCTCATGATTGAATTCATTTTAAAAGTGCATTTGATTAGTTTGTTACAGTGGAAGGATCATTATCCTCTGGTAAAGAAGCTGTGGACTCTTAATCTACCTTACACATTTCTAAATGTGTAGGCAATATGGTTAGTTATGCAATTAAGACCTGTGAGCAAATGACCTTTCGAAATTCTCCACCCTATTTGTCAGCTTAGGGTAGTATTCAACTAAATAATTATGCGGGTGGATGATGTCTGCTTGGTCAATGGGACTTTCCCCCCTCTCCTCCCACCCCCCGGTGCCATCCTCAAATTTGCTCCAGGGGGTTAGGGAATCCCTCAAACACAGGGCCAGGAGAAGGGGAGAACATTATGCTATTTATAGACAAATCCTTGCAGTGATTACACATTTGACCTAGAGCTTCATTGAATTCCACCCAGAGAAATTGGGGGGACCATTTCATCAAATTTCTCCAGTGGGAGGAGATGTTTCCCAAAAGTTTATTGGAGCTTACCATTAGCAGTGGCAGTGACACAGCTTCTTTCTCCCTCCTCCCATAGGAATCCTTCCCCTACCGCCACAATTATTCTCCCCACCCCTGGCCACCATTTTGCAGTCTTCACAATGTCTCGTATCAAAGGCATCTGACAATTGTATCTACCATTGTTCTTAAGATGCGGGTGGTGGGGACAGGGGCGTAGCAAGGGGTGTGAAGGGGCAGTCCGCCCCGGGTGCCACCTTGGAGGGGGGTGACACTCGGCACCCCCCCTGCAAGTGAGCAGCCAGTCGCCGCCTGGTAAAAGCCTCGCTCGGCGGCTGGCTGCTCGTTCACTTGCTCGGCAGGAGTGCTTTGCTTCTTCCTGCTCGGATGGAGGCGAGGGGCAGGCTGACGCCCCTCCCTGGCCCACCCCTTGCCTCCACCCCATCAGGAAGAAGCAAAGCATGCGCTGAGCAGGTGAACGAGCAAGCTGCAGAGTGAGGCTTTTTAAAAAACCTCGCCCCGCGGCTTGCTCACGGTTTGCCGGTGGTGGCGCTCCAGCGCCGCCGACAACCTGCTCCGTAGTGCTTTTTGCTTCTTACTGCTCAGGTGGAGGCAAGGGGTGGGCCAGGGAGGGGCCGCTGCTGACACCCCTCCCTGGCCCCCCCCTTGCCTCCGCTTGAGCGTGCCTAGCAGGTGAGTGAGCAAGCTGCAGAGCAAGGCTTTTAAAAAAAACCTCACTCCAAGGTTTGGTCACGGTTTGCTGGCGGCACCGCTCTAGCGCAGCTGCGAGCAGAGGATCCTGGCGCTGGAGCGGCGGCGGCGGCAACCCGCTCTGTAGTGCGCATGCGCAGCATCGCTCCGTAGTGACATTGTATGTGCGCGCTCCGTAGTGACGCTGCGGATGCACACTACAGAGCAGGTTGCCGCCACGGGTGACCGAGCGGCTCCCTACGCCACTGGGTGGGGACAAGGAAAGACAACTATTATCAAAGCAATTATCAAAGCAATGGTGGGGAGAACTGGTGGGAGATTCTGAATAAAAGTGGGCTTTTATTCTAGAGCAGGGAGTGGAAAAGGGAAAAGATCAGAAATTTTCTCAGAAAAATGTCTTTTGAGCAATTTTAACTCAGCTCTAATACTATAATTATTTATTTACAGACAGTGTGATGTAATGGATGGAGTGTTGGGTAAGGCTTCCCAATTTTGGCACAGGGAGATCAGAGTCCAAATCTCCACTCAGTCACGAAGCTCATTAGGTGTCCTTTCATCAGTTGCCATCACTCTGTCTAATCTACTTCACAGGGTTGTTGTGCAGATTAAAAGAATAGAGAGGACAACACTGTATGCTGTGCTGAAACAGTGTGGGATAAAATTGTAAGGGTATGATCCAAACTCCCACCCTACTGGGTTGAATTGAATCCAACAGAATTTATTCCATGGTAAACTTAGAGTAGGATTCCAGCCTTCAGAGTTTGGGATAATACAGTGGTACCTCTGGTTACGAACTTAATTCTTTCTGGGGGTCCGTTCTTAACCTGAAACCGTTCTTAACCTGATGTACCACTTTAGTTAATGGGGTCTCCCACTGCTGCCATGCTGCCGGCGCGCGATTTCTGTTCTCATCCTGGGGCAAAGTTCTTAACCCGAGGTACTACTTCTGGGTTACTGGAGTCTGTAACCTGAAGTGTTTGTAACCCGAGGTGTTTATAACCTGAGGTACCACTGTAGTAATAATAATAATTCATATCGTGCCCAATAAAACATCAAACATTAAAAACTTCCCTAAACAGGCTAGAGATCTGATGTTTAAAACTTCAACAGAGCCTTACATTTTAATATTCCTTATATTTGATTAATCTGGGCGTCAGAAAGAAAACATCCACCGTGTTGCATATATATGGTGACATGGGTATTTTGTTTTTAAAAATCATATTGGGAACTCATTTTAGAAAGCAATAGCTTTTTGGTGCCTGTAACTAAACTAAAAAGGGGGGAAGGAGGAGAATTGTACAGCCATTATTCTCCATGTTATCAGGGAGAAAATAATATGTGAAGCAAGTATGGTAAGCATGTTTAAAAGATCACAGCTCTAGAAGAAAGGCATTAGAAGAATGCAAACATAAATGTTGCCTTTAAAACGTTTTAATGCAATGGAATAATGTTACACTTTCTGAATCGGGGCTACTCATCAAGGCTTTATTTTTATAAAAATAAAAAATCCCACCACTTATACGAAACATTTTTGTATCACCTCTTGTCATTTGCCATGTTGTTTAATAAATCTTATCTTGTTTCAAGCTCTGAATTTGAGGGGGGAACATGTTATCAATTCCATTCTGAAAAGATAAAAGGATAAATTCCCTGGGATATAAGGAGATCTAGGAAGATAACAGATTCTCAAGGGTGAGACAGAGTTCTTAAAAAAAATTAACTTAGACATGAAAAACTAAGGAGACGTTGAAATGATGTTTTGAGTAACAGCACAGCAATAAAGGCATTTAAAATAAACGTGGTATGTTTTTATATCATGGGAAAGCACAGAAACACAATGCCCCATTCTGAGGCAACTAAAGGTTGTCTGAAACAATGCATAGTGTTTTGAATAGGTGTGAACACTCACTAGGCAATCTCAATTCTATTTCTTCCCCCCAATAGACATGATGCATAATCTGGTATTCACTATAAACCTTTTCAAATATTCAGTGAATGTGGGGGCCAAGGGGGAGAGTTGGGAACATGCCCACTGTGAGCCATGACCATTTAGCCAGTAAGGCAGCAACATGGATCTGAGAAGCAAGAAAACAGTGATCAGGGCAAGCCAAGGTCTCCCCATAGGCCAAAAAAATGGTTGCCTTGGCCAGGCAACTAACAGTCAATAAAGGAGTGTGACAAATGGGGACGCAGTTGAGGCAGCTTCTCACTGCTTAAGTCAGGGGTGATAGACAGACCTGACTAAATTTTCCAGACACATGAAAAGGTAATCGGCAAGAATGTAATCTTGTCATGTGCAAATTAGATAGATACAGTTCATTAAAGCAAATGGCATAACTCTAAATTTAAAGTGATAAATATTTCAGATGATGATCTCTCCCTTTTGCACACAGATTCACAGTCTGGGGGGCGGGGCGCGGGTGGTGCTGTGGGTTAAACCACAGAGCCTAGGGCTTGCCGATCAGAAGGTTGGCGGATCGAATCCCCGCGACAGGGTGAGCTCCCGTTGTTCGGTCCCAGCTCCTGCCAACCTAGCAGTTCGAAAGCATGTCAAAGTGCAAGGCAGGGGTCAGCAAACTTTTTCAGCAGGGGGCCAGTCCACTGTCCCTCAGGCCTTGTTGGGGGCCGGACTATATTTTGGGGGAGGGAAATGAACGAATTCCTATGCCCCACAAATAACCCAGAGATGCATTTTAAATAAAAGGACACATTCTACTCATGTAAAAACATGCTGATTCCTGGACCGTCCACGGGCTGGATTTAGAAGGTGATTGGGCCGCATCCGGCCCCCGGGCCTTAGTTTGGGGACGCCCTGAAGTAGATAAATACCGTAGGTACCGCTACAGTGGGAAGGTAAACGGCATTTCCACGCACTGTTCTGGTTCGCCAGAAGCGGCTTTGTCATGCTGGCCACATGACCTGGAAGCTATACGCCGGCTCCCTCGGCCAATAACGCGAGATGAGTGCCGCAACCCCAGAGTCGGTCATGACTGGACCTAATGGTCAGGAGTCCCTTTACCTTTTTACATTCACAGTCAAATTATTAGAGCCATTATTAGACACCAAACAGTTTACTTCCCTGTGAGTCCTTGGGTTAGATTCCAAAGCCATAGGCCATATATTTTTAAATTTTAAAATAAAAGCACACATTCTACTCATGTAAAAACACCAGGAAGGCCCCACAAATAACCCAGAGGTGCGTTTCAAATAAAAGGACACATTCTGATTCTCGGACCGTCCGTGGGCCAGATTTAGAAGGCGATTGGGCCGGATCCAGCCCCTGGGCCTTAGTTTGCCTACCCATGACCTAGGGGTAATAGGTTTCGCATCCCTACATTAGGTTTGTATCAATGCATCCATGTATACTACAGAATTATTCCCTTTTGTTTCTTTTGCTGATCACCGATCATAGGAATAATGCAGAGCAATGTCTACCCTGATTGGCAGCAGCTCTTCAGGATTTTTGATAGGGTTTTCTCCCAGTCTAGCTCAGGGATGCTGGGGACTGAATCTGGGACCTTCTTCATTCATAGTAGAAGCTCTGCCACTGAGCTACGGTGCTTTCCCTCTCTTAAAAGATAGCCACCACAGATCTCAAGTGCAACCAGCTGTATGCTAAGGTTGCAATCCATCAGTTGAAGACCAACAATAAGTGAAATAGAAGTCACTGCATCTTACTTGTAGTGTAGCACTGAAAAGAGACAAACTGCCCCAGAATAAAACCAATGATTCTAAGATCATGGCATCAGTAGTGCAACCTTCTGCCCTGCCAGTCCCAAAGGGCACCTGCCACCACTGTGTATACTGAGCTGTATTGAGCAATTGTCATCAACATATGGCAACTTCATGTGCTCCTTAATGACCTCTGAGGTCCTTTCCAGCTCTGTGATTGGTTTTCTTTCTCATAGCACTTATCTACCATGACTGCAAATTTTCCTGTGCTTGCAAAGTTGTTTCCCCAGAGTAACTGGGGAAACCCAGCCAGATGGGCAGGGTATAATTTATTATTATTATTATTAGTGTGGTTGAGCCGTGAGGAGAAGGTGCTCAAGATAAACCCACAGGATGTGTGAACATTAGGGGCAAAATTGGATCATGGCCCTAAAACAGGCTACCTTTATAGTTGTGACAGGCTAGCATAATTTTCCTTCTGAAAAGTCCACAGAGCTCTATCAGACATTTCACTTGTCCTTTCTTGACAGGATAAAAGACACTGGGCCACATTATTTCCTCTGGTTTGAGAGGTTGTCTGGCATTTGCTCATAGCTCACATAAATCTGGCAGGAGTGATTTCTCTTATTTGAATGTACTTGATGTCGAGGATTTAAAGATTACCTTCAAGTATTGGCCAGCTACTGCTAGCCTTGATACTTGGCATTCATCATTTATGAAAGGCTATTTTCGCTTTCTAGGCCCAGTATTAACCCACAAACAACCTTTCTTGGATTTTGAGATGTTGTCAGTCAATTTAAAAACTGCTGTGGTAACATTTTGGGTTTGCTAGAATTTTACAATAAAATCTATACCTCGCATTTTCCATCCTATACGACACCCTCAGGTGTCACAAAAACAAAAACAAGAGGAAAAAACCATAAAACAATCAGCAGAAAAATAATAAAGAGCAGCTAAAGTTAACCAAAGCTCAACACAAATAGATCAAATTCAAAGGGCGTTATCATAAAAAAGCTTATCTAAACAGAACAGGAAGAGTTAAGCTTCTGTCAGCCGCCTCTCCAGGGCTATGACATTTTGCTGC